>NC_082730.1:27880036-28505036 GCF_030144855.1 Hypanus sabinus | reverse complement strand
AAAAATGTTATCAAGTGGGGGAACCCACAAGAATAAAATCCAGTGTTAATAAAGACAAAGAAAAGATCAGAAAAGGTTCAATGAGCAGCAATTGAATAAAATGGAAAAGGCTAAATTCAAGTGATAAAGAGGCAATATCACAACTGTGTGAAAGACGTATTGAGATGGAGGACAGAAACTGGGGAAATAAAACAAATGGAAAACTTGAGCGCAAAACTGAAGACAATTGTTTTCTACCAAAAAGTCATCATGTTTAGATTTGAATCTCTCTCCAAAATCCAGAGGAAAAAGGTACACCATTCTGCTGTGAATGATTGTTACAAATTCTTGCCTTTCAGCTCCCTGTCCAGTTCCTTTTGAATGCTAAAACTGAGTCTATCGCTGACACTCCCGACTAATTACTCGCCGCAAAATTAGAGAAACAAAATTTTTCCCTTTGATTTTGCCTTTATTGAAGGTCATCTTCATTTTATGCTTCCTAGTCCTTCAACTTTCCATCAACAAATACAAGTTTTGACACTCTGTACTCTTCAGGTTTCTTGTATCTCAAGGGAGCATAATAGTAGTTTCTCCAATTTAACCACTTAAAGTTCAAAGTACATTTATTATTGAAATAACAAACTATGTATACATTATGCCACCTTGAGATTCATCTCCTTACAGACAACCATAAAACAAGAAACCCCAAAGAATCCATTACAAAAAAAAGACCAACACCCAATGTGCAGAGAGTAAAAAAAACAAATAGTGCAAACAACAGCATTCAGAACAAAAGTGAGTCCATAGATACAAAACATGAAGCAGCCATTAAAGTTTTATTATTAAAGTATTTGGTGGTTTTAAATAAAGCCTCAATCATTTTAGCAAATCTCTTTCTAAAGCTTTAATCTTTCCTACATCATAGCTCCCAGAATTGTATGCAATACTACAATTGTGACTGTTTCATAATGCTTCACCATTACTTCTTTACTCTTGTACACTTTGCTTCTATTTATAAAGCTCAAGATCCAATCGTTTTTTTAAAATGTCTTTTTTGTCACTTTCAATGAAGTGCATAAATCAACTGGCTGAATTTTTCTTAAATACTTGGAGAATTATGAATTTAGTTTACTTGTCTCAGTTTTTTCCTTCTGTCAAAAAATGTATTGCTTCCAGTTTCTCAGCATTAAATTTCAACTGCCACCGTTAGACAAGCACCTGAATATCTCTGGAAATTTACCACCACGTTCTTCACAGTTCAGTACCCCTTCAAGTTTTGTGTCAGCTACAAACATGAAAATTGTGTTCTATATGACCTTACCCGAGTCTTGACAACTGTCAAAAAGAGCAGCAGTCCAAACAACCCCTGCTTCCCAGTCCAGGGAAGTTCGCCATACTCCTGCCTCCCGTTTGATCAGCAACCTTTCACTACGACTCCGTGTTCCTGTCATTTGACCAGTTTGCCAGCCGTACTGCTACAGCACCTTCTATTTTGTGGCAGTCAGTCTTGCTGTAAAATGTGGCATTTTGCCAGACTAGGATTCAGTGACACCAGTTTAATGATCTTATATGAATGTTAAAGGTTATTGAATGTGCTTCCCTTTTGCATTAGTGGTCTCAAATAGCTCCTCAATTCATTAGAATCCATCAGTCAAAAGCCATTTGTGCAACTTGTTCTTTTTTCACACGTTGGGTATTTGATATTTTCCTGAGAAGTTTTTTTTTTGTTTCATGACCGTCTGCAGGAGCACTAATCTCAGAGTTGTATTCTGTATCTCTCTTCGGTTGTCAATCGGAATCCGATGACGATGTCCATTCCTTTAGCGGTGAGATCTTTGATGACTATGCAGTCCTATCCTGGCCCCACAAGTTCTACTGCAAGTGGGACAAGTATATGAGGTAGTGGTGGTAGTGATGGCAACCATGGCTGCATTTCTCCTGGCTCTCTTCTGCTGTCTTCTGGTTGTTCTTTCCATCTCCAGAATACGAACCCTGTCCCTACACAACTGTTGCCAAAGTACGTATTCTATATACGTACTTTGACAATAAATGTATTTTGAATCTGAGGTCATTATCAAACCTGCTAATTGTGAGACAGCAGCATGAACTGCAGTACCACAAAGTCCGAGGCTATGGGCAACAATGGAGTCAAAGCACAATGAATGTATTTCAGATTCCTGCATGTAAATACCACTGATAATTTGTCCTGGTCCAGCCATGTGGATGGTATGACCAAAAGGAGCTTCAACACCTCTACATTCAAAGAAAGGTAAGAGAATTCACCATGTCCCTGAAGATCCCAACCAATTATAGGTACACCATAAATAGTATCCTGTCTGGTTACATCACAGCATGGTAGATTAGTATTCTCTTAGGCTGGAAATTATCCTAAAAGCAATAAGGCATCATCTCTAAAAACACAGAGTCAACTCATTTCCTTATTGCAACTCAAGAGGCAGTCAATTGGACCATCAAGATCATACTAACTCCGCCAAGAGCAATCCAATCACTTGTACTCTCCCAATTTTTTCCCAGTAACCTTGCATTTTCAACATAAGCATAATTCCTCTTGAAAGTCATGATTGCATCGGCTTCAGAACCTTTTCCAACAGTGCCCTGCTCGTTATAGCTTCAGTTTGCCCCGAGTTCCTTCACCAATCAACTTACATTTATGTCCAGCAGGGAAGAATTTCTCTCTGTCTAGACCTCTCATTATCTTACCAGTTCAGAAGAAATTAATTCTCAACTATTTCTGCTCGCTGATCTAATCCTCAACATTGAAGTCCTTCATTTCTGGAATTAGACTATTAAACCTGCTCTGCATCTTATCAAGACGTTCACTGCATTCCTAAATGGTCATTGAACCCTTGGACACTACCTCACTTTTTTAATATACACTATTTCTGTTTTTTTGCATATTTTTAATCTATTCAATATACGTATACCATAATTGATATACTTATTTATTATTATTTTTATTTTATTTATGTAACACGCTGTAAGGATTCACTGCTAATGTAATGGCTTCTTTGTAATGTTCACTGCTGAGGTAACAGTTTCTCTATAGCAGCAATGTTTGGGTTACAGCTGGAGATAACAGGGCTGTGTTATGCATGTTAGCCAGTCAAAGATTGTTGCTTTGTCTCGTGTATCTGGAAGGATATTTTCTTGCGGTCTTTTTCAAGGAGAGATGAAGAGGAAAAACGCGTGTGGAGAGGGCTGGTAGACCACCAAACAGAGTGGACTGGGATCTGAGGGTCCGAAGTTTGGCGACACTCTGAGGAGACTGATGGTGGAAGAATAACTACTGAGTGAGCTCCAATGGGAACTTTTGACTTTTCCTTGAATTGGGCCCTTTTAAAAAAATTTCATTACTAACCCTATATTCAGATTAAGATTCATAAAGTTCAATCATTTAATTGCATATGGTGTTCCGGCTGATGTGTTGGCAGGTGGCCAAGTGGTTAAGGCATTCATCTAGTGATCTGAAGGTCACTAGTTCGAGCCTTGGCTGAGGCTGCGTGTGTGTGCTTGAGCAAGGCACTTAACCACACATTGCTCTGCGACGACACCAGTGCCAAGCTGTATGGGTCCTAATGCCCTTCCCTTGGACAACATCGGTGGTGTTGCAGCTTGGGCAATTGTCGGTCTTCCATAAAGAAGTCCTTGCCCAGGCTTGTGTCCTGGAAACTTTCCAAGCCATATGTTCATGGTCTATCAGGACTGACGGAGGCCTACACTACACTGTCTGATATTTTGTGTTGTGGGTTTGTAACTGGGCGGTACATTACACAGCATCCACACAAACGTGATTTCCCAGTTTGGCGGGGCCAAAGGCCATTTCCCCTAGACGAACATGAGCTGGTCAAGCCTGAGGGTTCTATATTACGTATTGCATTGAACTGTTGCTGCTAAGTTAACAAATTTCACGTCACATGCTGCTGATAATAAACCTGATTCTGACATCATTCCTAAAGTGCATTTAATAGAATGGTCTGGATTGTGCTGTCTATTATTAGCTGCACCAAATGCAACCACTGGCCTTTGACTACTGAAGGAGTGAATCCTGAACGATCTGTATACTTACTAACAGACTGAAATGGTCAAGTCTCACAGTTGGTGATCAACTGTGGAACCCTGTTTTGCTAAGGTTGCTTTCGGGAATCACCACTTCAATTCTGAGCCAGGTTTTGTCAGATAGATCTCAAAACAAAACTGTTGTGGCTTCTCTGGAAAATATGGGGCATTGAGTTATTTGTTTTTAGCTGAAGTGATAGCGGTCGGACTTCCTCCTTAAGCTCAGAATGAGGAATTTGCCACTCATTTCCCTTTTACTAAGGTAACACAGGCTACCTACAATGGACGCTTTAGGCCCATCTGAGAGGGCAGAGAGCCTGGGTATAAATTGCATGCGAGAGAGAAAGCATAACCAACTGCTCCAGGAAGCCTGAAGCATTCTTCAGTGATGATTATCAGCAAGTCAAGTGTTTTGGGAAATATTACCATCAGATGCAATTAGACCAATATCTTATTTCAGAATGCAAGTCAATCCTCGGGGAAGTGGGTAAAGAAAGACTGAGCTGGATTAGTATCAGCAAAGCCCATAGCTGAGTTCACCCACACCTTAACTGCCACGACAGCTGTACGTCCCACAAACAAGTTTAAACTAGGTTCCCTTGTTGTCACATAATATGATGCAGTGAAATTCCTTGTTTGCACAAGGCTTATGGATTTAATAGTAAAAATTAACACAACAACAAATGCAATAGAGAAAAACATTGCTATGCAATCTGAAGTGGTGCAAAAATACTATTGTGACGACAAACAGCAGAATGATTGAGCAAGGTAAAGTTAGGAGCACAGGAACGTAGCAGCACTACTGGGAAGGGGATGTGAAAAAAGATTAATTGGTTCAGGAATCAAATTGCAGTGGGGAAGCAGTTCTTAATCTGGTTTTCCAGAATCTTCTCCCTGAAGAGAGAAAAGAGATCAGGTATCCTTGATGATACTGCCAGCCTTTCTGAAACAGCACGCTGTGAAAACGTTTGGATGGGAGTGATCTGCTGTGCCTGGGATGGAATGGGTAGTGTTGACCAATCGCTGTAGGTTTCATCAATCCAGAGCAGAGCAGTTGCCATAGCAAGCTGAGGTACTATTCATCAGAATACATTCCCGTAACATTATCATTAGGCATTCAAGAGAATCCTCGTGGACATGCCAAATATTCTCAAGAGCCTAAAAAAAGTGAATATGCTGATGCACTTTCTTGATCATCATATCCGTATGAAGGGACCAAGTGAGGATGCTGGTGACTGGATGCCAAGGAACTGATGCAGTCATCCACCTCTACAGCAGCTCCATTGCAAATGACAGGGCTTCACTTAGCCTTCACAACCACTGTGCTCCCCCACCCAAACATCACTTCTTTCCTTTGGTCAGCAAACGATTCCTTCACCTTGATGACATTAGGTTGCACCATGACACAAGGTCTGCAGTCTCCTTTCTGTGCTCCATCACATCACTGTTGCTGATCCATTCTATAATAGTGGCACCACTTGGTGAGCTTGAAGATCAAGTTGGCACTGCACCCGGAAGCTACTTGCCTTCTTTTGCACATTCATTGATTGTCAGTCTTTGTGTGTATTTTTTCATTGATTCTAGTGTATTTCTTTCTTTTACTGTGAAGGCCTGCAAGAAAATGAATCTCAAGGTAGTATGTGGAGACATCTATGTACTTTGATAATAAATTTACTTTGAACATAGGTGCCAGCATCTGATTTCAGGCTTGATCTGCAAGCACTTCCCTTCAGGTAAGCACAGCACAATGCAGCAGCTGCCTCTCTCATGCTAGCAGTTACAAAAGAACCTTGCTAAAGTGCATTCACTTCATTATCATTTGGTACATCGATTAAAGCTGTGGCTGAGCTGCAAATTATTCTAGTGTAGTAACCAGATTCCAGTATGTGAACTCTGTACAATGAAGTACATCTGCCACAGTTGCAACTGATGCTCTCAGTGGGGAAAGTTCATAATAGAAACACGTTTTTCCTCTGCTCCACCGGAGATGGTGGCTACATTACTTTGCTTACATTTCAACAACCACCAAGCTCAATCTAAAGATTTTAAAGTTTTATTTGTCGCATATACATTAAGATATTGAAAAATTCAGTGAAATGTGTCTTTTGTTATCGCAGTGTGAGAATATGATAGGGGTAGCCATAAAGGTCGCCTTGTATCCAGTAGCAACATAGCATGCCCATGACTTACTAAGCCTAACCTGTAGATCCTTGGAGTTTGCAAGGAAAACACAGCAGCCAGAGGAAACAGATGTGGGCACAGTGAAGACGTACAATCTCTGTATAGATAGCAGTGGGGATTGAACCCCGATCGGTGATCGCTGGTATTGTAAAGCATTGCGCTAACCACTATGCTGATTTACCACATTAGCGCAACTGGTGACATAGACAAAAATTCTAGCTTCATTTGGAATCAAGTATTGTAGCAGGTTGCATACCTTGAGGTAAGAGGGACTACATCAGAATTACTCTTCCAACTGTCTCAAATACTTGTATACAACTAGTTTAGTACTTGCAATGTGCATTTTTACATTGAATTTAACATAGCCAATTGATCCAAGACAAAGATGTAATGAGACAAAATTTGATACTGAGCTATGAATGTGTTATAACATGTGCCCCAAAGCTCGGCCAAAAAGATTTTAGAACATAGAACAGTACGGCAAAGGAGCAGGCCCTTCATCCCACGATGTTGTGGTGAACCAATTATATTAGTAATCAAATTGCTAACTAAGGTCTTCTGCCTACAGCATGTCCACACCCCTCCATTTTCCTCACATTCAGGTGCCTATCTTAACTTCTCTTAAATGTCCCTCATCACCTGCCTTTCCCACCACCCCAAGCAGCACATTCCAGGTATCTAGCACTATGTGCAAAAAAAAACTGCCCTCACATCTTCTTTGAAATGACCTCCTCTTACCTTAAGCGCATGCACTCTAGTGTTAAGATATTTCAACATGGGGGAAAGATACTGTCTGTCGACTCCATAATGTCTCTCATAATCTCATAAACCTCTATTGGATCTCTTAACCTCCACCACTCCAGAGTAAACAACCCAAGTTTGCCTAACTTCTCGTTACAGGCAGCATCCTAGTAAACTTCTTCTGCACCCTCTCTAAAGCTTTGACTTCCTTCCTATAATGGGGCGATCTGAACTGTATGCAGTACTCCAGACGTGGAGTAACTAGAGTTTTATAAAGCTGTAACCTAATGTCCTGACTTTTGAACTCAAAGACTTGACTAATAAAGGTAAGCATGCCAGATGCCTTCTTAAGCACCTTTTCAACCATTTTCAGGGAGCTGTGGACTTGGACCCCAAGATCCCTCTACTCCTCAACACTGTTCAGCGTTTGCCTAAGATACTCTATATTACTTCTAACATCTATATTGCGTAAAATAAAATCACCAATGATTATTATATTACCTTTCTGAAAATTTCCCATTATTTCTTCCTTTATACTCAGTCAATGCTTGACAATCATAGTCCATCACAGGCAAAGCCTTCCCAACAAGAAAGCAAGACACATCATCAAGGACATTCACCATCCAGTCCATGCTCTCTTCTTATCACTTACATCAGGCAGGAGGTAGAGAAACCTTAGGTCCCACGTCATCAGGTTCAGAAACAGTTATTATTCTAGAACCACTGTGCCTCTGAACAAGTATGGATAACTTTGATAAGCACAGCTCTGAGCTGATTCTATGACCTACAGACTCATTGACAAGGGTGCTTTGTAACTCTTGTTCTCAGTATTATTTTTTTCCATTTAAACATTTTTTCATTTGCCTTTTTTTTGTACATTGGTTCTTTATCAGTCTTCACCAATTTATGAAATTCTATTTTATTTCTTTACTTCCCTGTAATGCCTGCACGAAAATAAACCTCAAGGTAGTATACAGCAACATATACATACATACTTTGAGTTTTGTGTTTTGAAATTTTCTAGGGTCTGTGCAGCACTTATTTCTTATGATCTTATTGACTTATTTCTTGCCTTTATTATTTTGCTTTTCTAAACTTGAAGTTATTCCTCTCCATTGCTCTGGTCGCCATTATTTAGCAGCAGACTCTCCATCTTTTCCTGGCTTTTTGTTTTCAGGTTCTAATCTGTGCCATCCCGCAGTATTGCCTCTAAAATAACTGCTAAATCATGCTAATTTCTTTCCATGTGCAATCTCACTTCATCCTTTTTTCTAATGCTAGATACAGTCAGGGAGTTTAATCTTGTCCTTTTATTTCGTTTCTATCCGTCAGCCATATCTACATTTTTTATAAACTAGGTACTCTCCCCCTTCTTGGCACTACGAGTTTATTATTTCCCTTATTAATATACAATTACAGTTTTTTACAGTTTTTACTCTTTGCAATTCCTATTTGGTTTAAAAGCCTTAATACTGGTATCAACAGTACAATTCACACTTCCGCAATGACACCAGTTCCCCAGAATTGGTGTCATTGCTTCAGGAAATGAAACACCTTTCAACCGCACATTCAAATCTTGTTCAATCTTCATTAGCCCAAGACTAGCAAAGCCCAATACAGCTTCATTCTGAATGAAAGCAATTCGGTTAAATATTGAAGATGAAACTTAGAATACTCTTCAACTTCTCCAATATTAGGTAAACTGCTTCCTCTCTGTTTCTCTTCCCTCCTCCTGATGTACCCAGTTCCTCCCACACCTGTCCTCATCGCCTTGTTTCTTTCCACTTCTTTACCCCTCCTCCATTCATCTATCCTCATCTATCCATTCATCACCCACACTCTCCCCCTACTGGGGCCCCTCCCCTTTGTGGACTTATCTGCCCATCTACTGCCCTTATTTTGTTCCATTCTCCCCTTCCTTTCCTATATCTGCAGCCCTTGCTGTCTCCACCCATTATCTCCCAGCTTTTGTCACAATTTCATCTCCCTCCACCCCTATATTCTCATCTCCCCTCCTAACTTGGATCCACCTATCACTTTCCAGCTCTCACTCTGACCTTTCCCCTCATCTCTTTATTACTGGCCATCTCCCCACTACTCTTTCAGTCCAGATGAAGATTATTAACTCAAAGCCATGACCCTCAACCTTCTGCAGGTACTGTCTTACAGGCATCCATTAGTCTCGTGAGACCATGGACTTGTGCCTTAGAAGTCTTCTAGGGTGCAGGCCTGGGCAGGGTTGTATGGGAGACTGGCAGTTGCAAGTCTCCCCTCTCCATGCCACTGATGTTATCCAAGGGAAGGGCACTAGAACCCAAGCAGCTTGGCACCGGTGTTGTCGCAGAGCAATGTGTTGTTAAGTGCAAGGACACAACGCTCTGCCTCAGCTGAGGCTCAAACCGGTGACCTTCAGATCACTAGGCTGATGCCTTATCCACTAGGCCACACGCCAACACACAGGACTGTCTAACCCACTGAATTCCTTAGGCATCATCTTTAATTGAATCCTCTTGCCCAGAGGTTTATGACTTAACACATCTTAAGCTGAGAAACCAGAGGACCCATAAAGATTTTGCCTGTTGTTGGCCACTTAAAAAGTCAAATCTATCATTGTGTCATTCAGATGGGCAATAGCGGACATTCTGCAAGGATTAGCCATACAATAAACAGACATTCAACCCTTGGACACTACCTCACTTTTTTAAAAAAATATAGTATTTCTGTTTTTTGCACAATTTTTAATCAATTCAATATATGTATACTGTAACTGATTTACTTATTATATTTATTTTTAATGTTTTTTCTTCTATATTATGTATTGCATTGAACTGCTGCTGCCAAGTTAACGAATTTCACGTCACATGCCAGTGATAATAAACCTGATTCTGATAATAATCATAATATTTTAATTTGGAACAGCACCAGCATGAAATGAACCCCAGTGAATAATCAGCTATAGGCAAACCATAAAATAACTCCAAAATGTTACAACACACACAAAATGCTGGAGGAACTGAGCAAAGGGAATAAACAGTTGAAGTTTCAAGCCGAGACCCTTCATCGGCTCAGAACATTATCTGATTATCTCCCTTCACAGATGCCACCTAGCTTTCTGAGTTCCTCCAACATTTTATGTCTGTTGCTCAAGTTTTCCAGCATCTGCAGAACCTCGTGTGTCCAAAATGTTAGTCTGATCTCAGGCATGACATATTTTAAATTTCATCTGAATGGAGTGCGGTAGTCTGTGCAGCTCAAGTTGACAGCAGCAGGGAGGTGCTACTTTGTATGAATAATACATTAATTGTTCCACTTTCCAGACCGTTATGGATTTGTCCTTCCAAATTTGTTTTGAGATAAGATCTTCCATGAAAGTACAACTACATACATTCAGCTTCAAGTACAGGATGAAGAGCTGAATGGTGCAAGAGATTTAGAGGGGATTCTCTGGGCGAAAGAGTACCTAGCTTACACTGCATGAGATAATGGTGGAAGCAGAGTCACTAACAGCATTTAAGCGTTTAGACGAGCAGCAGAACCGCCTAGGATTGGAGAGTTTAGGTTAAGAACGTGAGGATGGGATGAAAACAAATGGTTGGAGTGGATGTGGCAGAATGAGGGGCTCGTTTCCATGCTGTATGATTCTGAGTCTACAACATGCTACAGGGTAATCACTCACCCCCCTTATGGAAAAAGGGAAGTACACTTTGATCATACAATAAACAATCATGTTTTAATTTTAACTTGATATTATCTCGAATTACTAAACATCTACATTACTGAACTGAAGCATCAGAAAGTGATCTTGCTTTTGAAGGTTCTGACTGGAAGAATATTTGATTTTTGCCAGTGACTCGGTCCTCATAGCTGACTCTCATTCAATTACAACGGAAGCAAAGCAGAATAAAATGAGCAAAAACATCTTTTTTTTATTTATTAAATTTTTAGAAAATTACAAAGAATGTGATGATAAAATAGTAAGAAAGAGCAAAAACAAAAGCAAAAAGCAAAAACATCTTGAGGTGTTGAAAAGATGCCCAGAATTGCTTAAACCGATCTCAGTTACAGTGGCAAGTGGAGTAAATAAAATTAATCAAGGGGCTTAGGTGGACATGGAGACAATGTCTACTGGCAATCTAGCGACAAGCAGAACATTGGATTCTTGCGTGCTAAGGAATTGGGTGAGAGGAGTGTCAGGACGGCCTTGGCTGAGAATGCTCCTGGAATTCAGTAGATTGTAGAATTCAAGAGTCCTCCTCCATTCTTGTTCACCCCATTGTGTTGCTAGAGCTATTATTCAGGTAGGCTAAGCGTACCAATGAACTACCAGCATTCAGAATGGAGTAGTCAATAGAACGCAACATTTACTAAGCAGAAGAAGCCTGAAATGATTGTCTGACATGCTGGAGGTCTGTGCCAGTCGTGTGCTGTTGAGTCCACTGTTGATTAACATCTATAATTAATGATTTAGATGCGAATGATGAACCAGATCAACAAGCTTACAGATGACACCACGATTGGGGGCATAAGTGGACAACAAGGAAGATTTTCAAGGCTTGCAAAGTGATCTGAGAAAATGGGCTGAAAATGGCCGATGGGATTTAATACAGACACGGGTGAGGCGTTGCACTTTGGGAGAACAGACTTGAGTAAACCTTGCACAGTGAGTGGTAGTGCACTAAGGTGTGCAGTAGAAGAAGGAGACCTGGGAAAACAGATCCACAATTTCTTAAAACTGGCATCACTGGTGGATAGGGTCATAAAGTGATCTTTTAGCACTTTGGCCTTCATATTCAGGGCACTGAGTACAGGATTTGAGATGTTATATTGAAGATGTATATGATGTTGGCGAGGCCTAATTGGAGTATTGTGTGTAGTTCTGCTTACTTACCTAAAATATATCAATAAGCTTAAAAAAGTGCAGAGACAATTTACAAGCATGTTGCCAGGACTTAAGGACCCGAGTGAGAGGAAAAAGTTGAATAGGCTAGAACTTTATTTTCTGGACTTCAGGAGTATGAGGGGAGATCTTACAGAGGTGTACAAAATTATGAGACCAGAACTAGAGGTCATAGATTTAGGGTAATAGATGAACATTTGAGGGGAATCTGAGGGGGAAGTTCGTCACTCAGAGAATGCTGTGAGTGTGGAACAAACTGCCATTAGAAGTGGCAGACACAAGTTCCATTAAAGCAGTTAAAAGGAGCTTGGATAGGTATATGGCTGACAGAGGTACGGAGGGCTAAGATCTGGGCAGAGGTATTGTAATGGCACTAGACAGAAGATAAGGCCAACATAAACTAGACCGGCCAAAGAGCTTGTTTCTGAGCTTTAGTGTTCTATAACTGTGGTTCTACATGTGCTTACTGGGGGAAAAAAGGAAAGCACTAAAATTATCGAGCATTCATCATGTCATAAAAGAGTTGCTGATATATATTAACGCTAGAATCAGTATTACTAGTACTTCAGAACCTACATAATCACAATGTACAACAAAGCAACATGAGGGCCATATAATTACAACAAGCAGAGCAAATGACCTTTATAATATGTAGGAATAGATTCTGATCAAGCCACAAACACAAGTGAACTATCGCTGTAGGGTCTGTATTGTTTTAAAGCCTTCAGTGAGATGGGAACTTGGGAATAAATGATCTCCCAGCAACATCATTTGCATTTGAAAGACAGCAAAAAAAATGCAGCTTAATCAAGGGCACGATAAAGGTAGTTCATTTTTTTTGATGTCATCTAAAATAAGCCCAATGCTCAGCAGACAAAAGAAGAACAAAACCAAGCTCCCCCGGCCATCCATTTGTTCAGGTCTCACGTCTTTCAAGCTGCAATCACAGTTATACTGAAAACACTGCCGCAGGATGCGAAAGTCGGTTGCTTTATTAAGATGGAGGTTAAAGGTTGGTGACAGAGGAAGCGGTACACAAAATGCAACGTGTAAGTGAGAAAATCAAGAACAACACATGAGATTCCAGATCCTCTCAACTTAAAAGACTAAAGGCCTGCGGAAAGAGATGAGGGGAAGAGGTGGGGCAAGAACTGGCAAGCAATAGATGGATGCCACCAAGGAGGTGTGATTGTCCATCACTCCCAACATCTGTCACTATTTTCAGCAATCCCTCCTCCAATCAGCTACTCATCCAAGGTTTAAGAAGGATCTGAAAGGGGAAAAGAGATGGAGAGGCTCAAAGTTTAGGGAGGTGATTCTTAGGTTTACAATCCTGAAAACTGAAGGCATGTGCACCAATAATCAAAGGTTGTTCAAAGAGCCAATAACAGTGAAAGCAAATACAGTAGGGCTAGGGAATTAAAGAACTAGAGAGGTTGGGTCCATGGACCGATTTGAAAAGAAATCTAAGCAAATTTTACTATCAAAGCAATATTTAAAGGGGAGTCAACAGAGACCAACACACACAGGGTGAGTGGCAAATATTCCCCCACGTGACTGGGACCCCATCAAGACTCCAGCTGAATTCTGGGTGAAGTCATGTTAATTAAGTGTTAGTGATGGAGGCAGGTGGTGTACATGTCCACGTACTCAAGTCTAAAGCAACAAAGGTATTGAAACATTTTTAAAGATCAACAGAGACAATTTTACAGAGGTGCAAGTGTACTCGGGCAATTTTAGTGATGGTTCATCCATTTCACGCTATTGCTTAGATTTATTGATTTGGTACTAGAGAAAAGAGTTGGTGGCAGCAGCTAAATAATGGTTTCAAACTACCAAACTTCTACTTGGGGGGTGGGGGGGGGGGTGGAAATGTCCATTAAGAGGAAATCTAAAAGTCAAATAAGAGTGTGAAAATTTAGAGGCAACAAACAGATCAAAAACAATTTCCACCAGGTAGAGTATTTTCAGATGTTATCAAAAAAAAAAGAAAATGCCAGAACCAAATTACTATGTGTGGTGTATGAGATGGGCAGAGTTGGGGGGGGGGGGGAGTATGAGAGGTAATGATATGGCATCAGAAGAAGAAATCCCACCCATATTAACAATGGTGGGAGAGGTGTTGACAAAAAAGCTGGCCAATCAAGTCAATGTGAGATTCCGTAGGATGAGAAGTAATATTTTATTGTGCTACAATAAAATATTACTTATAGTACAGTACAGCACAGTGCATTGTGAAGTGTAGGCTCTTTGGTTCAAAATATTGCGCCAACCCTTCAACTGCTCCAAGGTTAATCTCTCCCTTCCCACCGGCATTGCCTTCCATTTTTTTCTCCATCAATGTGCCTAACAGTCTCTTAAATGTATGCTATTAATCGTGATTTTGATGAAATCCATTTCAGTCTGGACGAAACCTCACTGGATGCATTCAGATACTGAGCTCCAGTAAAACTATGCATGGATCTAGGATGTGACAGCAAAGGGCATGAGAAAGCAAAAAGATGCTTGAGCTGGGCCAGTGGTTATAAAAGGATCGGATCGGTCCTGGAAAGGTCACTAGTTGATCAGTTTACTGAGAAATGGATCTAAGGAGCAGCAGGAGGATCTCGTGGCATGATGAGCTCAAAAAGAGCAGAAGGGGAACTATAAGAACACAAGAAAACAGTATCAGGACTAGACCAGCTGTCCCTTCAAGCCTGTCATGTTATTCCATAAGATGATGGCTGGTCAATGCTGAACTCATCTCTTCTTCTGTGCTAGGACCTCATTGCCTTCCGTTGCTCACTATGCCGCAAATTTATCCACCACCACTTTAAATGTAACCTGGCTTCCACAAGGTCGTGTGGTACAGAATTCCAGCAATTCACCACCCTCTGCCAAAATAAACTTACACACCCCTAATGGCCAACTGGTGGTGTAGTGGCATCAGTGCCGGACTTTGGAGCGAAGGCTCCCGAGTTCGAATCCAGCTGGCTGCAAAAACCTGGAGAGGGATGGGCTCTGTCAGGTTTCAGATGCCCAAGACATGCCGTATGATCAGCAATCACCGAAAAGCTTGTCATGATGGTGCCCCGACGACTCCACCAGGAGTTAAGCGCACACACACACACACACACACACACACACACACACACACACACACTTTAAATAATCAGCCTTTTCTTTGTAACTCTGTCATCTCGTCAATTACACTTCCATTCATGGAAACATCTCAACATCATCCCTAACAAGAATCTTCAGGATTTTATAAGCCTCAATAAGGTCAGTTCTCATTCTTCTAACCCCTGGAGAATACAGACTCAAAGTACAGACCACTCATTCATCTAATTAACTTGGTGAATCTCATTTGGACTGCCTCCAATGCTACAATATCCTTATTTAGGCAGTATCTGAGGATATACTGGCAAACCAAGAGCTGTACCTCACTGACACCAGATACAAGTGTAACAAAACTTCCTTATTTTAAACTTCAATCCTTTTGCAATAAAGGCCAAGGTGCCATTTTCCCTCTTAAATACTTGCTGCATCTGACTTTTTGTGACTCATGCACTAGAAGACTTACTTCCCTCTGTACTTCATTCATTTGCAGACACATCACAACAAGCTCTTCTACTAGCTTGGCTGGTAGCAGCAGTATGATCTGATCAGGTGCTATTGATGACAAATGTGACTGCTGAGGAGAGGGGGGAGGGTAAAGCTTTCAGTAAAGAATGTAAGCCAAAAATCATCCCTGTTCCCATAAGATGTGAAAAGACCCAGAATTTTTAATGTGCCTTAGCTGGTGAATGGCTATGCAATCTTCTGAAGGTGTGTGAGCAGCCTTCAGAAGGGTGAACCCATGAAAAGCAACCAGCCCAGAGGGAGTACCTGGCCAAGAACTAAAACCTGTGCTGATCAACTGGATGGAGAGATCACTGAGATCTTTAACCTCTCGCTTCAGCAGTCTGAGACACCCAACCTGTTTCAAGCTGGCTTCACTTGTATCGGTGCCTGAGAAGAACATGGTAACCTGCCTCAATGACTATCGTCCAGTAGCACTTACATCCACAGTGACAAAGTATCTTGAGAGGTTGGCAATGAAACATATCAACTCCTGATTGAGAAGCAACTTGGATCTGCTCCAATTTGCCTACCAGACCAACAGGTCCACATCAGATGCCATTTCATTTGATCTTCCTCAACCCTGGAACATCTGGACAGCAAAGCTCTTTATCAATTACAGCTCAGCATTCAATACCCCTCAAAAACTCATCAATAAGCTTCAAATTCTTCACCTCAATACCTCCTTGTGCAATTGGATCCTTGATTTCCTCACTTGCCAACTCAATCAGTTTGGATTGGCAACAACACCTCCTCTACAATCTCCATCAGAACTGGTTTGTGATGCACCACAAGGCTGTATGCTTATCCCCTGCTCTACTCGCTTGATACTTATGACTTTGTGGCTAAGCACATCTCCAATGCCATATTCAAGTTTGCTGTTGACACCACAGTCATTGGCCAAATCAAAGGTGATGACGAATCTGTATATAGGACGGAGGATGAAAGTCTGGCTGGGTGATGCCACAACAGCCACCTCTTACTCAATGCCAGCAAGATGAAAGAGCTGATTATTGGCTTCAGGAGGGGGAAACCAGAGGTCCATGAGCCAGTCCTCATCGATGGATCACAGGCAGAGAGGGTCAGCAACTTTAAGTTCCTTGTTGTTATTATTTTGGAGGACCTGTCCTGGATCCAGCATTTAAGTGCAATTACAAAGGAAGCACAGCAGCACCTCTACTTCTTTAGGAGTTTGCCAAGATTCAGAATGACAGCTAAAATTTTGACCAACTTCTATAGATGTCCAGAGGATAGCATATTGACTGACAACATCACAGCCTGGTACGGAAACAGCAATACCCTTGAATGGAAAATCCTACAAAAAGTAGTGCATAAGCCCCATTCCATCACAGGTAAAGTTTTCCCCACCGTTGAGCACATCTATATGAAAAGCTGTCGCAGGAAAGCAGCATCCAGGTTCCCTCAATAATTAGGACATGCCCTCTTCTCACTGCTGCCATTGGGAAGGTGGTACAGGAACCTCAGAACTCACACCACCAGGTTGAAGAAAAATTATTACCCCTCAACCATCAGGCTCTTGAACCACAGAGGATAGCTTCACTCAACTTCACTTGCCCCATCTTTGAAATGTTCCCACAGCCTATGGACTCCCTTTCAAGGACTCTTCATCTCATGTTTTCAATAGTTATTGCTTATTTATTATCATTATTTCTTTTTGTATTTGTGTAGTTTGCTGTCTTTTGCACACTGGTTGGACAACCAAGTTGATATCACTAATGCTATTATGGTTATTATGCTATTATGGATTTATTGAATATGCCTGCAAGAAAATGAATCTCAGGGTTGTATAGTGACATTTATATACTTTGATAATAAATTTACTTCAATACCATAATTGATCCAAGATGGCGGCACGACGCAGCTTGCAGCGGCCACTCCGGAACTGATTATCTGTTATTTGTGAAGTGGGGTGCCGTGCGCAATCATAATCGATTGAAAACAGACGTGGGAGCACAGAGAAACATCGGGAAATTCCAGGAAGACCTTCTTCTTTGCTGCCGCTGCTGTGAGGTCCGGGACTCTGCTGGGAAGAACAGGCCCCCAGTCCTCGGGGTCGCGTTGCCGATGTCCCTTGGTGGGGACATCTTAATACGCTCAGCAGAGGATGGAGCTCAGAGAAGCTGTCGGAGGGGATGGTCATCAGCTCGGAGGTTCAATGGACTCAGTGGTGTGTGCTGCGTCTGCGAGGCTGGTTTCGACGGAGCTTCGATTGTGTGCTGTGTCTGCGAGGCTGAGTCGGGCGGCGCCTTGGAAGTCCATAGTGGGGGTACTGCCTTCTGCTGCCGGTGTAGGATAGCGAGCCTGTCGGGACCCTGGGGACTTGTGGAAACTGTGTGGTGATTTCTTTTGAACTTATGTCTTTTAACATCTCTGGACTATTTTTACTGTGCCCATGGTCTGTTTTTTTTTATCAATTATGCTATTGTTTGCACTGTTGTAACTATATGTTGTAATTATGTGGTTTTGTGTAGGTCTTGTAGCTTTAGTTTTTGGTCTTGTTTGTCTGGTGGATTTGGAGCTCCTTTCCGGGGAACGCGCTAAGACGGTAGCACAATATTAATACGCAGCAGCCTCTCCGGACTCTGTGTTGGGGATTGCCAAACGTTATGTGGATTTTCTAGTGTAGTCTGTTTTGTCATATGCTTTTGTGATGTCATTCTGGGGGAACGTTGTCTCATTTTTTAACTGCATTGCATTTGTGGTTTCTAAATGACAATAAACTGAATCTGAATAAGGCAAAGGACCAGATGAATATCCATTCAAGGTTATGTGCTTGGAATTAAAGGGATTACAGGATAATTTTCATACATGAAAGTGTCATCAGTTTCTTTTTGTAACTCTGCTGCGAAAAGTGTTGAACAAACCTAGTAAACCATACTTTTTGATCTGTGCCTAATCTTGATTCATTTCTGTCTCATATCACATGACTATTTCTCACCTGATGTTATGGACAGCAAGTGACGACAAATTATTTAATGAGGGGGAATCTTTCAATGGAGCCCAAGTTTGCCCCTGGATAATCTCTGTAATAAATTTTTCAACATGAACTATTCAACTGCAGCCAAGAGAAAGAACCAATGACTTAAACTTAGCAATTTAACCCTGCAATTATCTTACATGCAGAAATTTATAACCAAGAGAAGTAATTTTTCATTATCAGGAGAACTCCTCCAGGGACATTTACAAGCCAATACTTGTAAGATTTGCTTTTCATCAACTGTATTGTTAATATACCTTACTTAAATGACTAAATCAAACTTAGCATCAGGAGATAAAGGGAGATCAAAAAGATGTCAAACAAGGTGTGGTCTGAAGGCTGGGAAAAGATGTGAAGAGAGAGGACCAGAGAGCAGACAAAGAGAAATTATAGTGGCCACCAAATGAGTGGAAAGCTGGGAGGATTCATTCCAGGACAGAATCAGAAGGAGATACTGGAGGCTGGATATAGCAGGAACAACATGGAGGTTTTAATGCAATGTTGAAAATTGGAAAATCATCCCTCTCCTCACCAATGATCCCTTCTCCCACCTCCAACCTTCCTTCTCTTCAACACAAAGCTCTGGTCCTCTGTCTGCTCTGGATCTTCTCAGCTCTAATTACCAATGAGACTTCAACCAGCTGGACTTCAGCACTCCACTTCAAACCTTACCACCTCTGAATGCACTGCTGTCCATTTGTCTCCACATCAGTCCCAACCTCATCATCAAACCCACTGTCAAAGGGGGTGCCACTGGAGTCTGGCAGACCAACTTCTACCTTGCTGAGGAAAGGCAGAAAGTCTCAGACATCTCCTCTTACTTACACCTTGAAAAGGACCCCACTCAGGGCCATCAGAAAATTATCTGCAACACCACTGCCAACCTCATTAACTCTGGAGATCTTTCATCCACAGACACCAAGCTCAGAGTTCCCATATTCTGCAATGCTTGTTTCTACCACCTGCCCAAGATCCACAAACTTAACTGTATGGGTTGATCCATTATTTCTGCCTATTCCTGCCTCACTGAACTTGTGTCCATATATCTTGACCCCATTTTATCCCATTTGGTTCAGTCCCTTCTCGCCTGTATCTGTGACGCTTCACGTTCTCAATCTCCTCAACAACTTACAATTCTCTGGCCTTGATCACCTCATTTTCACATTAGTTGTCCAGTCTCAATACATTTCTATCCCCCCATCAAAAAAAACTTAAAGCTCTCCACTTCTTTCTTCACAACAAACCCCAGACCTGGCAGAACAGATCCTCACCCTCAACATATTTTCTTTTGGCTCTAGCCACTTTCTCCAAACTCAAGGTGTATCCATGGGCACCTTCATGGCCCCAGCTATGCCTGACTTCTCATTGGCTACATGGAACAGTCCATGTTCCAAGCCTTCAAGGATAATTCTCGCCAGCTCTTCCCGTGCTACATTGACAAATGCATTGGTGTTGCTTCACCCATCCATGCTCAGCTCATCCATTTCATCAACTTTGCCTCCAACTTCCACCCTGTCTTCAAAATCACTTGATCTATTTCTGACACCTCCCTCCCCTTTTTCAATCTCTCTCTCTCCATCTCCAAAAACAAACTGTCTACCAACATCATTTATAAACCTACTGATTCCCACAGCTATCTTGACTATATTTCTTCCCACACTGCTTCCTGTAAAAAATGGCATTCCCTTTTCTCAGTTCCTTTGTCTCCCCCACATCTGCTCCCAGGACGAGACTTTCTTCTCCAGGACATCAGACATATCCTCTTTCCCTTCCTCCGCTACTGATGCTGCCCTCATCCACATCTCCATCATTTCCCAAACACCTGCCCTTGCCCCTTCTCCTTGCCACCTTATCAGGTATAGAGTTCCTCTAGTCCTCACCAACCTCCCCATGAGCTTCCACATCCAACACATCATTCGCCACAACTTCCACCTTCTTCAACAGGATCCTACCACCAAACGTACCTTTACCTCCCCCACCCAGCTTTTCACAGGGATCACTCCCTCTGTGATTCACTTGTCTATTCATCCCTCCCACTAATCTCCCTCCAGGCACTGATCTCTGCAAGTGGCAGAGGTGCTACATGTGCCCATTCACCTCCTCCCTCACCTGCATACAGTCCTTCTAAGTGAGTCTGTTGGGGACAGTTACTGTATTTACATTCCTGGTGCAGCCACCTCTACGTTGATGAGACCCGATAAAGATTGGGGGGGGAGGGGCGGTCACTTCATTGACCATCGCAGCTCCATCTGTAAAAAGTGAATTTTCCGGTGGTTAACCATTTCACTTCCTATTCCCGTGTCCATTCTGACATAACGGTCCACGGCCTTCTCTTCTGCCAACACGAGGCCTCTCTGTGGTTAGAGGAGAAACACCTCATATTCTATCTAGGTAGTCTCCAGCACCAACTTTTCCATCTTTTGGCAATATAATAAGGTCTGAAGTACAGATTTATACAGGTGCAAAATGCGGCCCCAGATCCATCCAATGAAAAATAATATTAAGTAAAGAAGTTTCATAAACCTTCAGGGCACCATATTTTGGATAGAATATCAAAGTTTTGAGGCATGGGGACATTTGTAAGAGCAAGAAAAGTGAAATAAGCTACAGGGAGACTTTTTTTCAAAAAAACGTGCTTAAACTTCAGATAGTTTTAAAAGGGGCACTTGAAAATGAACAGTTTAAACAGGTAACTAAAGAAGAAATTATTTCTAATAATAGCAGCATAAATAGCCAGGGGACTTGGAAAACCTATTACAGCATTCACTATGATGTAATCTAGTCAATTTCACTTCCCCACTTGGATTCAATACCCCTTAGTTCCTTAAAGTCTAAACAATTACCTGCTTCTACCTTTAATATGTTTAATGAGCCAGCTTCTGCTGTTCTCTGGAGTTTATAATTCTGATAGTTCACAACCCTGTGAGAGAAGAAACTGTTCTTCAAGAGGTAGTCCTCTGTTTGAGACAACGTCTAATGGTTTCATACTTCTCCCACCAAAGGAAATGTCCTCTCATTATCTTCCAAATCTCAGGGTTTTATAGGTTTTAATAAACTTGCCTTTCATTCTCCAGAGTTTTGAAAGACTGTAGGTTTCTTAAACTTTCCACATAAGATAACCCTTCGTACCTGTAGTATTCTCCATCCTGAAACCTGGCAAGTGTATCTCTACATAAACAGGTAGACTGAAAGTGCATGCACTTCTCCAGATTGCGGTTTCACTAACCATATCTGCAGCACTGTATAAAATGCTAGCCTCCACTTTGGATTGTTGCATTTGGTAGCACTATCATGAAGTTCTTTGTTTTCAGCATTAGAAGTCAAACGTGCTTCATGGTGCAAGGTGCCCTAAAGATCACTACCCTTATCTTTAAGATATCATTAATTACTTTAATATCAGCAGCCTGTAGTAAAAAGACAGATTTTGTTTACATATTATCATTGGGAATGAAAGATTGTCCAAAATACCTCACTGAGACACAATCTTAGAATATTGGACCTGAATACACAAGCACTCAGCAATATACCAACAAAAATCCTTTTGATTTCTCATCGATCTATTCCGTACGTTAGTCTTAACCTGAACAGCTCAAACCGAAAGAAAGGGAACAGCATTTAAAGCAATAAACATTAATGCACAGGTTCACGCATTCCACTTTTCTGATAATGGATTTCAGTGATCAATCTAGCAGCTGTTGAGAACTGAGAAGATAGTTTTTAATGACAGGAAAAAGATCATTTCTCACATTTACAGAGAATAAAATCTAACATGAGCCATGAAAACATATAAACAGCTTAAAAATTGATATTTTTTAACCCAAGCATAAACATGCAATTGATTTTGTCTACATTAAGTGTATTCATCTTTAATGAAAGATCTATGATTAAGCCAACAAGCATCAAAAATTAAAAATTACACCATCACAGAATGTAGATCTACAATATAACATTGAACCTTGAGAGTCTTTGGAATCCACTGTTCACAAGGACCAGTGATGTTCAGTCATGGGACTAAATAGATATGGGAAAAGGGAAAAAAAGGTGGAGGAGTTGGAGACATCTCCAAGGCTGAAAGGTGGTGTTCAGCCAGCATTCAGCCAACTCAATGCTGAAACAGAGACAATATTGATAATGCAACACACACGAAATGCTAGAGGAACTCAGCAGGTGTCTGGGTCTGTGGAAAAGAGTAAACATTTGATGTTTTGGGTCAAGACCCTTTATCAGGGCTTGGATGCTGGCTGATTTGCTGAGCTTCTCCAGCATTTTGTGTGCGTTGTTTTGGATTTCCAGTATCTGCAGACTTTCTCTTGTTGACAATATTGATCATCCCCGCTTATGTTTTTAAGAATATTACACAGTACAAAACAGTTATGGAAAAAGCCAAATGAAATATAGTTGATAATAATGCCACTATTGCAATAAGGTACGCTGTGTGAACAGTTAACAATGCTTGACATTGACCTTTCCTATTTTGGAAGTTGGCAGGAACAGGTAGGTAAATGCATAGTAAACATATAGCTTAATTCACCCACTGCCTACGAAACGCACTAAGTTAGACGTTTGGGACAAGTAATTAAGAATTGTAACTCCAGAGCTGATAATTTCAGAAGAGGAAAACAGAGGAAGAGGAAGAAAGTTCAGTAAAAAGAAATAAAATGAACCCATAAAGATAAGTCTGTTCCTTATCCCATCCTGTTAATTCTATAAATGACATGGCTAGTCATATTCTATTGATATGCTATTCATATTCACCCCAATGTTGGGGGAGTCCAGAACCAGAGGCCACAGTTTAAGAATAAGGGGTTTGCCATTTAGAATGGAGTTCAGGAAAAACTTTTTCACCCAGAGAGTTGTGGATCAAAGGAATGCTCTGCCTCAGAAGGCAGTGGAGGCCAATTCTCTGGATGCTTTCAAGAAAGAATTAGATAGAGCTCTTAAAGACAGCGAAGTCAAGGGATATAGGGAGAAGGCAGGAAAGGGGTACTGATTGTGGATGATCAGCCATGATCACATTTAATGGCAGTGCTGGCTTGAAGGGCCTAATGGCCTACTCCTGCACCTATTGTCTATTGTCTAATAACGCCTTTCCAAACTACCTACTTTCTATGAGTAGGTTACATAGTCGGCACAACATCGTGGGCCGAAGGGCCCATAATGCACTATAGATTTCTATGTTCTACTATCCCTTTCTATAAGTCGTGAAGAATAAATATCCATACTTGGAGTATCATTTCTGTTGGAGTTTTGCTCACCCTTTCCCAGGAAGGACAGCATTAAACTGAAGAGAGCACAGGAAAGGTTTACCAGGATGCTATCAAGACTTAAGCAGCTGAGTTATAGGCAGAGGCTGGTCAGGCCACAACTTTATTCCCTGGTGTGCAGGAGATTGAAGGGTAACTTGATAAAAGTCTATAAAATCATGAGAGATCTAAAATAGAGTCAATGCACGTAGTTGTCTTCCAAGTGTGGATGAACTAAAACCTAGAACACAGATTTAAGGTGAGGCTTCAATTAATTAAAATGAGCCTGATGGGCAACTTCTTCACACAAAGATTGGGTGATCTGCAGAGGAAGTGATTGAAGCTGGCACAATAATCACATTTAAAAGACATTTGTACAAGTACGTGGATAGGAGTGGGTTTAGCGGGATATCGGCAAAATGTGGGCAATGGGGGTGAGATTGGTGGGCACCATGTCCCAAGCTTTGAAAACTGTGTGGAAAAGAAGAAGCTCGTGCCCTGATGAAGGGTCTCAGCCCAAAACGTCGACCGTACGCTTTTCCACTGACGCTGTTTGGCCTGCTGAGGCCCTTCAGCTTCTGCGCATTTCCAGGTTGTTTGGTTGCAATGTTGAAAAACAGGAATGACAAATCTAAGTGCTTAAAATGGTCAGGGATTTAGGGTCAATGTTATCAAGGGTCAATAACGGAGTAATATACTTTATCGCTAGGTGTGTTGAAAGACTGAGCTGTTTGGGAAACAAATTTTCATTCCTTTGTTACTCTCTGTGGTGGTTCAGCAGTAGGGGTAATCAAGTGTTGATGGTTTATGTAGCGATCCAAATGAATGTAACACCCTTCTCTGGAATTTCCCTCTTAATCTTGTCCATCTCCTGACCATGTCCCACAATTTAACTTATGGGATCAGTGTGCAAACTGTACCAAGACTTCTGCTACTTCCATATTAAATTATACTGATTTATTTACAGAAGACAGCAAAAAATAAAATGTAGGTATACAATATGAGCCAATTAGAAATATAGAAGATTACATTAGATACAGTTTAAAATATTTTTCACACACTGCAGGCTGTAAAATAATTAATTTATAATTCCCTGCATCCTTACAAATTAATTACATGTCTGATTAGCTGGAGCACCACATGAAATGAACTCATCGGAAGCCTAGTTTAAGGAGTGATATAAAATTAATTCCCCCACATTGATAAAGCTTTTTTTTATTGTGTAACACCAGATGACTAAAGATGCTTCTCTGTCTGCACAGGAGAGCCTAAGAATGATGTCACTTCCTATTGCTTCATAAGTTTTTAAATGTTATATTTGGAAGAGTCATTGGGACCCTTGACATTTATTTTCAGACATAATCAAATCTAGGTGTCAGGCAAAGCCTGGATCATATGGCTTCTCTGCCATAAAGATTTTACAGACTCTGACTTTACCTGGATGGGAATGTTTATTTTAATGAAACTACAATGCACCAACTCAAAACTACAAACCCCTTAACTTTAAAGCATCAGGATACCAGATTTTTGTATCTAATCAGCACTTTGCCACAACAATGCAAGTTTCATTCAATACTAATCATATTAAGGGTACAATTCTAGAGATTTCATGCTTGCAAATTGCAAATTTGAGCAATGAGTAATCAGCAGTCAAAGATGGCATTGAAAACTGTTATTACACCTTATACAGCATCTTGAAATTTATCCAAAGTAAAAAAAAATGTGTGGTAGTCACCCAGATTACCACTAATACTCTGAAGCAGATGGTAAAAAAAGTCAGACAATATTGCATGACTAATCAAGGGAAAAGCTAAAAGGAACTGAATTTTTTTTTAATGAGATTTTTAAGATTTGTGTACTAAACCTACACAGGTTAAAAATGAGTTTTGTTGATTTTAAGTTTGGAGCTCATTATATTTCATGGTGAATGCATGCAATTTCACAGGATTAAATGCGTATTATTATGCAGTGTTTTCTAATCTTCATTTGTCAATGTAATCCTTATTTGACATGATTCCCCTCATCTGGTTACCACTGCATGACAGATCCAAGACTAAATTGGATTCTGTGGATGGGCGTGTTGCAGAACTAGTTGTGAAATTCCTGTTTCTATTATAACAAAGTCTAATAGTTTTAACTCTAATCCCTAAAGTGGCGAATGGGATTTCAATAATCATCTTAATCCTAAACAGTTCCATTGCTGGTTCTTTGGAGACTAAACAATAACTTATGTTTATATCGGAGTAACATACACAAAATGCTAGAGGAATTCAACAGGTCAGGCAGCAACTATGGAGAGGAGCAAAGAGCCTAGACCCAAAACTTCAGAAGCCTGCTCTGCTGAGCCCCTCCTGCATTTTGTGTGTGTTAATCTGGATTTCCAGCATCTGCAGAATCTCTCATCTCCAAGACATCTTCAAGCAGCAGTGCCTCAGAAAGGTGGCATCCATTACTAAGGACCCTCATCACCCAGGACGTGCCCTCTTCTCATTATTACCATCAGGAAGGCGGTACAGAAGCCTATAGGCACACACTCAGCGATTCAGGAACAGCTTCTTCTCCTCTGCCATCTAATTTCTGAATGGACATTGAACCCATGAACCATTTTCCAGTTTTTGCACTATACTGCAATTGATTGATTTATTTTCTTTCTATATTATCATGTACTGCATTGTACAGCTGCTGCAAAGTTAACAAATTTCACTATGTATGCCGGTGATATTAAACCTGATTCTGATTCTTGTGCTTATGTTTACAACACACCTCATAACATCAGAATCTCTAAACTTCCCAACAAACAGGTATTCTGGCACCTAGTGGATAATGCACTTTTTCCAACTACAACCCAGATTGTGGAATCACATAGCAATTAGAGAATGTAGTATATAGCAAGATTAAAATAAGTACTAAGTAAAATATCATTCTTTGGCATATGTTCAATTGCCAGCTGGTGATGCAGTGGCATCAGCACCGGACTTCAAGGAGGGTGGTCCCAGGTTCGAATCCAGCCGGACCATTACACGATTTCCATCCATGCTGGATTGAGTGTTGAGCTTGTAACTCGGCCTTGTAAAAAAGACAAAAATACTAAAGCAGCAAAGCTGCCGCCCAACAGGCCACAAGTCTGGGAAAGGAACATCACATATCTTCAATTGCTCAAATACCAAGGTTAGGACAGTTGGGTTAATATCAGGTCATTAATTAACTTCTAAGTCCATCTCCCATGTTACAGTTTAACCTGTAATTGACCCTTTCTTGAATACCAAACAAACAAATTAGAAAGTTTTGGGTATTAAATTTATGTGAACATTGATTCGTCATAGAATTGGATTAAGCTGTATAGTCGGATTGAGTATATGTAAGGTATAGTCTCTGCATTTGTAGCACTTATCGTCTGTCTATTCAACAGCTTAAGCGTTACCCAGCAAAATAAAACCTTTGTCTATTCATTTTAACTTGTCACCAGTACACTGGGTCAAAACCTTGTAAAGAAACTGCTCGGATTGTAAGGTAATCTATTAAGGCATTAATCAATCTTTAACATTTACTGCCAGAAGATTTAAAACCCCTACCCTGGATGGTGACCCTTGCTCACGTAGCATTATCAGTTTATTGTAGCTGGTTCAATAGAATGAATATAGGAATAGAAATCATTAAATCATAGGCAAAATACTTCTTTAAAAAAAGAGACAGCATCAGTTACCTTGGTTTTAAAAGGAATCCTCATTCTTTGTGCGAAATGCAGAAATCAGCAAATAATGCAGACTTTAAAGAAGTCCAATGCTTCATCATACTAGACCATACAAGTTTTCCACAGCCAGCAACACAGCGTGGTCCCAGGTGACTTTTACTATTTTTCTACATGGTTGTTCTTTATTTGGGTTTAGTTTCATGGAGCTGTATGCCTGTCAATACAGCTGCTATGTCAATCATATCCACACTTACAATTCATACAGGCTGTTCCAATAAGCACCTTCCTATCACAAGGAGAACTGGGGACCCCTGTTAATTATGTTCTCTCCTGCCTGGCAGTGTCATCCCATCCTTATCACATTTATTATTGCAACAACTGAGCTCACCTGTCATTGGCAATCAGGCTAGAGATCTTCCTGTTTTATGGTCAAAGAATTAATTCACATGCCAAGCAACTGCCTGTTTTCAGAATTGGAAGAGCCCTTAATGAAACTGTTGAGCAGGGCAGATAAAGCACAAGCTTCAGAGTAATGGTTTAAAATTTTTGATACTGATTAGCTGGTTTAACATAATCCAAGGAAACACCAGAACCGAGATCTTCTTGTATTGTGTGGCTCAGAATCATACAATAGTGTAATATAATCTGGGAACCCATTACACAAGCCCAGTGTGTGTGACTATCTACAAGTTAGCACAATTATTTGATCACTGAGACCAAGCGTGTTTTTACCCAATATCTACATACACACACAACATACACACACTTTCCAGTAAGAGCTCACCAACCCTGGTTAGAAGCGAGACATCTTTCTGCTCAGACCGACCACTAAAATACTCTCTCTTCTCAGTTACACTCCTTCTCAGATTCTCTAGCTTATTCAAATCAAACTTATATGGCTCTGTAGCACATCATACATCAAATGCACAGAATTCTGGAGGAACTCAGCAGGTCAGGCTATTGTGTGGACATAGATGCTCTATGGAGAGGAATAAACAGCATGTTTCACGCTAAAACTCTTTATCAAACTGAGGGGAATGTTCAACAAATTCACTTCCAGGTGCAAAAGCAGAAATGTACATTTGCAATCTTTGGGAGAGCTACGGGAGTGTATTATGCAGATCTTCTTAAACTTGTTATACATTTTCTTAGGTAAATTTGCAGTAAGGAATTGGGGAGTCCACATCTTAACCCCAACATCAGGTGTGCCCTTGGCCTTCTTTCTGCCCACTGCTCAGTTATTAATACTGCACATAGGCCACACTGAAATCTGTACATCCATGCTAATACATCTATGTGGGCTTATCAAGGTCTTCATTCTTAATGCTGGGGAATGCACGAGTGCCCGAAGCTATTGCCAAGCAGGGTCTTTCTCAGTTCCCATACTTCAGAGGAATGATTGCATCAGCCTGACATTTGCCCCATTTTCCACCAGAGACAGACCAATGCATATTTGAGGAACAAACAAAGCAACACTGACACCTTAACAACAAAACAGGATTACGTAGGAACTTGGTAGAAACTTGTTAATGAAAGCATTCATGTTGTTTAACTGGATCATATCAAATTTCTTATGCTTCATCGAGGATAATGCAGAACTAGAATTCAATTTCAGAGCTATATACACTGTACAGTAGAAATGCAAATCTGTTGCCATGGGAGGCTTAAGGAAATCAGAAGCCAGATTTATTTCATATCAACCATTTTAACTCTGACATGGAAATGAAAGCAGGATTCTTGAGCCATCCCAAACATTTTAAGGCTTCATTTCCTTAAACATCCATGCCACTATAATGGAAGGAATATTCTGAAAATATGATAGTTACGATGTCGTTTCTCCATTGAGAGGTCAATAATTGGCAGCAATGGAGCATAGCGGTTAGTGCAATGCTTTGCAGTGCCAGGCATAAGGCCAGGTTCAATTCCCACTGCTGCCTATAAGGAGTTTGTAAATTCTCCCTGTGACCATGTGGGTTTCCCTCCAGGCGCTCTGGTTTCCTCCCACATTCCAAAGATGTGCAGTTAGGGTTAGAGAGTTGTGGACCTACCATGTTGGCACTTGAAGAGTGGCCAGCACAATCCTTGCTGATTTGATTTGATTTGATGCAGATTACACCTTTCAGTGTATGTTTAGATGTACATGTGACACAGAAAACTAATCCCGCTTTATCACTTTAACTACAAAGACTGGCAATGTGTTTGCCTATGTTGTCATCGTCACTGCTGTAGCTGCAGAATATTCAGGTATGGAAATTAATTGCATGTCAACAGTTAACATGCTTTTACAAAATTTAGTGCGAGTTCCTCTCTAGGCTCACAGTTGCACCTGGTATAAATGTGTGCCCTGAATTGACATCAAATAAGAACAAAATTAGTTTCCTTTGCAATGTTGATTGGTCTGCCAAATTGACAAGCAATTAGGTGACACCAGCATTGAAGCAACTATATTCCAGCAGAGGCCTTCAGGAGAGTGCCTTTCGGAGACTGGTGTCAGATGGGAGATTAATTGAATAATCTGAGGAATGGGGTAAACACGAACAAGAGAAAATCTGCAGATGTGGGAGATCTTAGTGGCACACACAAAATGCTAGAAAAACTCAGCAGGCCAAGCAGGATCTATGGAAAAAAGTACAGTTGACATTTCTGGCCAAGACCCTTTGGCAGGACTGGAGAAAAACATGAGTAGATGGGGTGAACACATATATTTTGACCATGAGAACTAAAATAAATTTTTATTACTACCTGTAAGTACCTTTTCTTTTCAGGCAGGGAGGGTGCCCAGTCTGGGATACAAAGGCCCCTTGCTTAATGGTGTTGGTCCATGGCATTAAAAAGGTTGGGAGCTCCTGTTTTGAGGGAACCATAATATTTTTCACCTTCAACAACTTACCTCAAGATTTATGGCCAGTTTCATTTTCAAAACAGAACATACCAGGATTTGAGAAAATATCTGACTCTAAATTGATTTCTGAAAAGGTTTTATCTAAAAAGAAGCAGGAAATTGTAGAAATTGTTGAGGAACACACACAAAAATCTGGAGGAACTCTGCAGCAGGGGAGTACACAGTCAAAATTTCTGGCCAAGACCCTTCCTTGGGACTTGAAATGTTAACTGTTTATACCCTCCATGGATGATGCCCGACTTCAAAGGTTAACTTTATTTATCGCATGTACACTAAAACGTCTACAGTAAGATGCATTGCTTGTGTCAAATTCAGTCAATGAGGACTGTGCTGGGCAGCCTGCAAGTTTCACTGACACCTTCATAGCAAGACCTCAACTCATTAACCCGAACCATGCATCTTTTCAAACGTGGGAGGAAACCGGAGCACCCAGAGGAAACCCACACGGTCATTGGGAGAACATATAAACTCCTCACAGAGAGCAATGGGAATTGAATCCAGAACATAGAGCAATGCTGTTATAGCGTTACACTACCATGTCGCCCACACACACTGCTGAGCTCCTTCAGCATTTTGTGCATATGTTACTCAATGTTTCCAGCATCTGTGTTATAGAAATCATTGTAGGTGGCTAGTAAAAGAAAACTGGCCCTTTATTTGTTCTTTCAACTGTGATTTTAAACCCATCATAAAATGTTCTGTATTGAAACATTATAAACACATCGAGCACTCTCAGAAAGTACCAGGCTTCATTAATGAATAATAACAACAGAGACGTTATCTGCACAGACTTTGGACTGCTGATTGCCATTGTGGTTTTTTACCCTCCAGCCTTGTCACAAAGGAAAAAAAAAGTGCATAATTATCTTATAGAAGAGCTAAATGGACAGATCTAAGGAATCTAAAGTGTTACTATGACACTCAGCATGACATTCATTCGAAATTTATCATTTGGAATTTTCAGTCAAGAGGAGATGATTTTCAGTGGACAGGAGCATAAATGTTTATGGATCAAAAGTGAATTCTTTGAATGGCTTAATAAGCTTGAGGGTATGAATGGCCTACTCCCCATTCCCACGTTTCCTGTGTTCCTATTAAAATGGAACTGTACAGAGTTGGCTTTCACAATAACAGAAGCTCTACAGTTCAATGGGTCATTAACCTTTACATAATCCCACCCACTCACCCACTCTACCCAGGTCATGTATACATCTCAAAAGAATACCTTTGGAATGACATATGCTCGGTGCAGCTGCATATGCCCCTCTTGAAATTCATTTGTGAGGGTGTGCTCAGGGTAGGATCAAAAGCTGCTCGCAGATTTGTGGGAAAAAAATGACGTGCGTTTGTGGAACAGTCACATTCAGCCAGACCAACTAGATTTGAAGCAGAGGAAAGAACCAGATGTCGATCACCAGATTAAATATTTGCAGCTTCCGAAGGACTGGCATTCCTGTTAATGCCAAAGGAAATAAATTTCACAGGTGCAGTTGAAAAAAAAATTCTGTGAATGATAATCAGAATCAGATTAATATCGCTGACATACGTCATGAAATTTGTTGTTTTGCGGGAGCAGTACAGTGCAATACATACAAAAATAAATGTTACAATAATCAATATATATTTTTAAAAATTAAATAATATTTCAAGAAGAGGGCAAAATTAGCGAGGTAGTGTTCATCGCTTGGTTTATTGTTCATTTTGAAATCTATTATGATATACAAAACAATGTTGTTGATGTATTGTGCACGTAAAGTGACTAGAAATTTATCAATTATTTTATTCGCTCATTAACCTGAGCAGAGCCCTTCAGCTTTGAATCTTCAGCACAAAAGGAAAGCAATTAACAGGACACTTAGTTGGTCAGAAAATGATACGTCATTATAGAAATTCCTATGTCAATGAAGGATCTGTCCCAACTTTTTGAAAATACAAAGACTCCCACACTGCTGCCTCCTTAAAGGAAAATGAACAGTTAGATGGCATGCAATAATCAGCCAACTACATCCAAACTTAATGCAGGCGAAGAACTCGGGAGGAGTCTTTGCCTAGGTGGGGTGGGGCGAGTGGCAAATGATATTGTCAGGAAAGTTAGAAAGCACAGGTAAGGCACAGACATTTAGGAAGAGCCATAACACCATGAATTCATCATAATCAAGTGCCAAAAGTAACTTAGAACCAATGGCAGCACAGAATGTGCAGAAACAGATGTCCACCCGAAAAGGTCACCACCCGAAGAGATTTCCCCTTCCATCCTGGGAGTTGTCCACTTATTCTGCATCCTACCCAAAGTGGAACAACAGCCCCAGTGTCTTATTGATTATTAACTGGTAATGGCGAGAATGATGTTATTTTGACTGCACAATGAATGACACAATGGTGCTTCTGAGTTCAATCAAAACTCCATTTCACTTCCAAGTTTGAAGATTGTGTTATTAAACATTTGTAAATATTCAGCTGATGTAGCCTCCTATTCTACATAATAGCACACAACCATTAAATGGGCCAACTAATTAGCAAACAGCAGCAGAACTTCCATCTAAAAAGTATGGGATACCTGAAGATGGCCTTTACTGCCACCAATTCAGGAGTTAAATATGACAAAGTACTAATTAACGAATTGTGCATTTGAAGGAAATACAGAACAAATTAAAACACCACCAATGCTACTGCCATACTTAAAAACCATGTTCCTCTCCGTGCCTTGCGGCACACCAGGCAGTAACCTTGCCATTTCTTTAGCATTTATCTGCTTTTTTTTTTACAATGCCGAGCTGCTAGCTTGACACTCAGCCCAGCGTGGATGGAAAGTGTGCAAGGAATCAGCCAGAATTGACCCTGGGATCGCTCACTTCAAAGTCCGGTGCAGATGCCACTACACCAATGGCCGGCTATAAAACTGTACTAGTTCCCAGTACTTATTGACCAAGGAATTCATCCACATCAAGTTCATTTGGCTGTAAATTAACAAAATCAGTTCCGATGCCTAAGTTCCGATCATGGACTACCTTCATACAATGCTGTCAATAATTGCATGCTCCAAGTCTTCATTTTCATTGTAACATTCAAGATGATTGTTGATACCTTCAAATTCTAACTTGAAGAAGTGAAATGGTTCCATTTTCACTACCAGCCGTTTCTGGCGCCACCAAGAATGAATACTTGAAACCGCTGTAAGCAAAATAGGTCTGAGTTGTCTTACAGGTTATTTCTCGTCAACTATCACTGACAAAAATCACAGCTTTTTGAACACAAACACAAGCAACTGATGCTATTAAACACTGATCACTCGAAGTATGGTGCTGTGTCTAACAGCCACTCAAGCGCACACATCTGACACTAGCTAGAAACTGTTCAGCAACAGTCCCCTGCCCCAATTAAGCAACATAGCATTCAAAACAACCCTCTATTTTCTCAATTACTTATTTGTTCTTTAAGAGTTGTCCCAGATAAGCAGCTGTCCCAATTAACTGATGGTCCAAGTAAATGAATTCCACCATATTTCCAGTGGAATTAAGAACATAGTTGAACTAAAATCCTGACAGAAAGGGAAAATCATCTTAGTATACCAGTATAAATTAGCCCTTTACTCTTAAAAACCTCTACATGCTTCAGTTCATATTTCCCACTGTGCGGACAAGCTTTACAGACAGACAGAGTTTATTGATCTCGAGGGAAATTGGGCTTCGTTACAGGCGCACCAACCAAGAATAGTGTAGAAATATAGCAATATAAAACTGTAAATAATTAAATAATAGTAAGTAAATTATTCCAAGTGGAAATAAGTCCAGGACCAGCCTATTGGCTCAGGGTGTCTGACACTCCGAGGGAGGAGTTGTAAAGTTTGATGGCCACAGGTAGGAATGACTTCCTATGACGCTCAGTGTTGCATCTCGGCGGAATGAGTCTCTGGCTGAATGTACTCCTGTGCCTAACCAGTACATTATGGAGTGGGTGGGAGACATTGTCCAAGATGGCATGCAACTTGGACAGCATCCACTTTTCAGACACCACAGTCAGAGAGTCCAGTTCCACCCCCACAACATCACTGGCCTTACGAATGAGTTTGTTGATTCTGTTGGTGTCTGCTACCCTCAGCCTACATCTACAACCTGGCTGACAAAACAAAGAAAAGCTGTTAACACGAACGGCACCATCTTCCTCTACAGGTTTAGTCATATAAAATGCTTTTAGCTTCCAGGGGGGTAAGATCTCAGCAAAATCCTAGAATCCATATCTAGGCCAATCTTAGTTTTGTTGATATAACCATATAACAATCACAGCTCAGAAACAAGCCATCTCGGCCCTTCAAGTCCGTGCCGAATGCTTACTCTCACTTAGTCCCACTGACCCGCACTCAGCCCATAACCCTCCATTCCTTTCCTATCCAATTTTACTTTAAATGACAATACTGAACCTGCCTCTACCACTTCTATTGGAAGCTCGTTCCACACAGCTACCACTCTGAGTAATTCCCCCTCGTGTTACCCTTAAACGTTTGCCCCCTAACTCTCAACTCATGTCCTCGTTTGAATCTCCCCTACTCTTAATGGAAAAAGCCTATTCACGTCAACTCTATCTATCCCCCTCATAATTTTAAATACCTCTATCAAGTCCCCCCTCAACCTTCTACGCTCCAAAGATTGGAATGAATGGGAATAACAACAAACACAAAATGCTGGTGGAACACAGCAGGCCAGGCGGCATCTATAGGGAGAAGCACCGTCGACATTTCGGGCCGAGACCCTTGGTCAGGACTCATGCCTACATTAATGGGAATAGTTTGTCAAAACTTCCATTTGGATATTTCAGAAATTAAAACACAATCAATGTTGTTTTCAGTAAATGCAAGTCTAGAATGCTATTTTCTTCTAAGTGTATTGTATGTTGAATTACTACTGTGGTGGGAGTAAGTGTCAAGTATTCAGTACGGCTTGAATTCATTACCTTTTGCACCCTCAACATCTGTCTATCATTGCTGGCTAGACTTTCATTCACGCAAGTCCAAAACCTCTCCACCCTTACACCCACGAATGTGTGGCTAGGCACAGCCCAAATGCCATCTATAAATTTGCTGATGACACAACTACTGTTCAGGTTGTGACAATATGGAGTACAGGAGCAAGATATATCAGCTGGTTGAGAGGTGTCGCAGCACTCATCATCAATCAGTAAGACCAAGGAATTGATTGTGGACTTCAGGAAGGGGAAGTCGAGAATCAAAAGTGGAAAGGGTGAGCAGCTTCAAGATCCTAGATGTCAATATCTTCAAAGGTCTATCCTGGGCCCAACATATTGATGCAGTTGCAAAGAAGGTATGACAGCAGAGTTTGAGGAGACTTGCTATGTCAACAAAGACACTCGGAAGTTTCTACAGATGTGTCGTGGAGAGCATTCTAATTGTCTGCATTACAGTCTGGTGTGGAGAGGCCACTGCACGGGGTCAGAAAATTGTAAACTCAGCCAGGTTCATCATGGGCACTAGGCAACCCTGCATCCGGACACCTGCAAAAGGCGATGTCTCAAAACAGTGCCATCCGTCATCAAGACCACCTCCCCACCCCCCCCATTACCCAGAACATACCCTCTTCTCATTGTTACCATAATAGAGGAGGCACAGGAGCCTGAAGACACACACTCAATAACTCAGGACCAGCTTCTTCGCCTCCACCACCAAATTTCTGAATGGACAAGTGAATCCATGAACTCCACCTCATGATTTTCACCCTCTCTTTTTGCATTACTTGTTTAATTGACTTTGTGTTGTATACTTATTGTAATTAATAGTTTTATTTTGCATTGCAATGTACTATTGCCACAAAACAAATCACACGCCACCTGCAGCGATGTTAAACCTGATTCCGATTCTCCCTCTACCCTCAGAGCATTACTTGAGATTTTTTTTTTAAATCATTTCTCCCAAAGTGCTACCAATCTTTATGAGAATGAGAACAGCAGTGGAACAGGATTTGTAAGACCGACTCTTCATGACCTCATGGACCATGAGGTCCATTGGGTTTTCATGGCAAAGATACGGAAACAGATTGCCAGGCCTTTCTTCCACACAGATACAGCTGCTGCCCAGGTTAGGACTCAGCTAGATTTAAACTCAGGACCATCTGCCTTGAAGTCTAGTGCTGATGTCACTACACCAGCCCTGGAATAGGAAATCAAATTAAAAATGCTATGCAAATACAAATTGTTGTTTCTGTAATAAATCCCAGAAGCACATTAAAGTAGCTCTCATCCGATAGATAATTTATTTCTTGAAGAAAGGATTTACTAATTTGAAGAGTGATTTTCACTGAAGTTCATCTTATGACATTTTGAAGCCAGAATCTCTCTCCAGCAGAGTGAAGAAGGCAGGTGTCTGCTCACATAAGTGGCAGGGGATCAAATGCAGAAATGCTGGATAAGCCATCTTAGCAGTTCTTTCAAGTCAGAAAATCTGGCAAGGCTGGATTCCGTGAACTCCAATTTTTCTCAGCATGAATGTGATCTCTCCTCTCAGGCAGAAAACTCATCACTGAAGGCACTATCATCGGAACTGATTGACACTGGTGTTTGAATCTTCAAAAAAAAAACAAATTATCAAGTAAAATAAACCCGGGAAATCAAGCTTAGATCAAAATAGAATCAATTTTTTTTAATGAGAAGTATTGAATTCAACGAGAAAAGTATTCAATCAAATCGTCACAGATAATTTCTAATAATCGTTTATACATTAAAGGAATTAAAGTAGAGTGTGATAAAATCATCTCTATAATATCTAGTTAATTGAGCAAATAGAGATAAGATCAACATCAGATACAAGTCTTTGGGAGATGGCAAAAGTGAAAAGATGCACAGATTCATTTTGATCGTTGGAATTATGAGCGCTTAAAGATCTTTGATCCCATTTCAAAGTCTAGACAAGTTTCCACACCAATATATTTATAGGATGCCAGGATAATACCAGTACCAGCATTATGACACCTAACAGTTAATAATTGGAAATAATAAAAACTAAGATTTGATTGATTTACTGTTTATTTATGAAGTCTATAGGAGATGGCCTCAGATCTTGCAGGCACCTTCAGTAGTGAGTTAAGCAAGCAGTTATTCTGTCACTGATTAGGCCTGATGTAAAGCTTTTCTTTTACACAGTCCAAAAGTCAGATCAAAGATCAGGCCATAACATAGAAGGGATGAGACAAGGATGAAGTGTCTATTGATTGATCATGGGGGTGGGGGGCAAGATGCTGGATGGTGAGGAGGAACAGTGTTTTTGGCAAAGGTGAGCATGTCAGGTAGTGAGGTGGGAGGACTCACCCAAAGGGAGCCAGTTACCTCTACACATACGGAGCTAAAAGTCTTAGAGTTAGCATGCAGAAGGGTATGGCACATTATGGGATGGTGCTATCTAGTCCATACATTACACTGCTACACACACAGAAGACCCCAAGTTGAAAATCATGAGCCTAGAAACTTAATTTGAAAAAAGCAATCATGTGTCCAAGTAGCTCTTCAATATTGTTTTGCATAGAGTGAGATGTTGCACCCATTTCTGACATAAACTGGATGTAAATTTTTTAAAAACACAAAATGCTGGCAGAACTCTGCAGGCCAGACAGCATCTATGGGAGGAGGTAGTGACGATGCTTCGGGACGAAACCCTTCAAAAGGAGAGTTGACCCCTGATGAAGGGTTTCGGCCCGAAATGTCGTCACTGTCTCCTCCCATAAACGCTGTCTCGCCTGCTGAGTTCTGCCAGCATTTTGTGTTTTTATTTATTTCCAGCATTTGCAGATTCACTCGTGTAGATGTTTTACTTTCTTTGAGATTCTGTCTGCTGCTGGCATAATTTATCTGCTATAAGTGCCAACATTACCACATCATAAGGCTATACGGTGTGTGCTTACAACTTATAGACAAAAAGTAGTATTGACACATCGCAACCCTTTGTTTTTCATTCACAGTAAAACAAAACACTAGCAAATCACACAGCAAGTCAGGAATTACAGGTAATTCAAAGTACCCCACTGATACATCTGTCTATCTGTCTGTTTTTGAATTATAGAATATTAAGTCATTTAACCCATCCCACATCTCAGATTTCTGCCTTTTCCATTTCTTCTCTCCCTCTGCAATGTTGCTGCCATAGAAAGAGAACTCAGAAAGCACTGCATTAGAACTTGGCAAGCAGCTACAACCTGTGCCCAAGAATTATCAATTGCAGAAAATTGCAACAGTAATCTCTTAAAGCAAAGGCTCCCAATGCTGTGATGTTTTTCCAAGTGAAACTCCATCCCCACCCCATTTGTTGTTTGGTCAAAACAAGGCAAGCATTACGACTCCATTAATTTCAAGGCACCATAGACTTTGAAAGCGATGGGGTAAAAGTACATAATTTTTCCATATTCTACTTCTCATTCAGAAAGACCATACTGAGCAAAATTGGGTTGCTTGTGGTCCAACTGATTTAACTTTAGAATCACACACAAAATGCTGGTGGAACACAGCAGGCCAGGCAGCATCTATAAGGAGAAGCACTGTCAACGTTTCGGGCCGAGACCTGACGAAGGGTCTCGGCCCGAAACGTTGACAGTGCTTCTCCTTATAGATGCTGCCTGGCCTGCTGTGTTCCACCAGCATTTTGCGTGCGTTGCTTAAATTTCCAACATCTGCAGATTTCCTTGTGTTAACTTTAGAATGCCTGGTCCCTCAAAGAAAAATATTGCATTTGAATTTAATAGTCACTGTGGAGAAAAGAGAGCCTTAATATTTGGTGTAAATGAGATAGGTTTTGGAGATGTTTCAGCTGTGTGCCTAGAATATAGGCTTCATTTCTATATATGGATTATAATTTGATGATTCAAACCAAATACAGCCTGAAAATATACCAAGAAACTAGAGGCTGCAATGTAAATGGAAATCAGTGGAAAGAAAAGATTTAGCCCATTTATGACTCAGCAAGTTTGGAAAAACTTGACTGAAAGTGTAGTCACCAATAATGCTGGAGGAGAGGAAGGAGGTTTGAGTCGATGGAGTAAACAGTAATTCTCTTATCCCTGACTGTTCCTATCAAAACATTACTACCACACTGAGTCCATTTGATCTCACATTTCCAGTGTTAAAACACAAATGCATTTCCTGCCCAGTTACTTTAAAAATGGGTTACATTTATGCTATAGACAGCTCTTGCAGGCAGCTCATGTTAGCTGTTGATTGCAGTTTTTCCTGAACCTTTGCCCCTGTGATCTGTTGCCATGGCAGAAGCCCACAAAACGCAAAACAACACCTTGTTAGCAAATTAGTTATCTTGCATACTTCCATACGGAGCTTTTCAAGGTATAGCTCCAGGTATATGAAAAAACACCAGGCCTTTCACCCTAATTGCTGCAAGCTCAGGGACCAGCTGATGTCGCACTGGCAGCAACTTGATTACTGGAATAAGAACAGGAAGGCGCTGCAGGATTAGGTGATTATGTTTCAACATATGGAGATCACACTATGATAGACATCTGCTCCTTTGACAATGGTCTTGAACACAGTCATCTTTAGCACTATTGGTCTTACAAGGAAGGCAGCAGACTGACTTAATTTGTATAGGATACACATACATGATACAACATCCTCACTAAAGGCAATACAAGTAGACCAAATGGTTCCTGATAGCAAAATGTGCTTCTAGATTTAGACATTTTTCAGAAGGTGGGTCCTAAAACTTAGTCATCTTAGAGTTAGGGGGTCTTAAAGGGGCAAATTAAACTTTCCAATTTAATATTTTGACATCTGTGTCAGTCCAGTTTAGATAGCCTTGGATGTTCCAGATTAAATTACAAGGATTAAACTAGGCCATCTGAATCTTCAAACCTGTTCTAATAACGAACAAGAGAAAATCTGCAGATGCTGGAGATCCAAGCAACCTGCGCAAAATGCTGGAGGAACTCAGCAAGTGAGGCAGCGTCTATGGAAAAGAGTTAGCAGTCGACGTTTCAGGCCAAGACCCTTCATCAGGACTGACAGTTGACATTTTGGGCTGAAACCCTTCATCAGAACTCCTGAAGAAGGCTCTTAGCCTGAAGTGTCTTTTCCATAGATGCTGCCTGGCCAGCTGATTTCCTCTGGCGTTCTGTACGTGTTGCCTGTCTGTCAATGTCATGTCTAAGCCTGAGCTCCATACACACTCCTTACTCCGTGTCGCTCCATATACTGTGAACAAGTATTATTTTTATTCAAACTAGAACTTGCTTCTAAGGAGATTAAGTACAGACAGCAGGATATAGAGAAACAAAAAAAACCTCTTAAGACCTTAAAATGGGAAAAGAAATACATAATGATTAATTTTCCTTTCAGATCAATTGATGGCATATTAACAAGATTTTCCAGCAGAATCTTTGGACACTGCTCAAATGTTCACTGTACATTTATTATCAAAATATGTATATATTATACAACCTTGAGATTCATCTCCTTACAGGCAGCCACTAAACAAAGGAATGTCCTTTGCAAGGTTCATAAAATTTTCATTAAGCCTCCTACAAACTGTTCATAAATGTAGCAGAACTTACTACTGCCACACACGCATAGTCTCATAACACGACCTACAGGGAAAGGTGCACTAGTCACTGTGAAGATAGTAGCCACAACATTGAATTTTAATGTCTTTGGAACCTTAAAGCTACGAGCAAATTGTGCACATCTCCCTGACCATTGTATTTATCTCTTTGAGCTTTTGCTTCTCTAAAGCATATCAGTATCATCCTTTTTCAAAAAGGATCTTACATTTTGATGCTCCATTGAACTCCAAATAATAGTTTTGCACAGTGCCTAATTAACATCTTTTAATATACTCCAAAATATAAATAACTTGCTATTCCAGCAACCTGAGAGTCATAAAATTTTGTTGTGCTATCATTGTCATATTCATTGTCAAATATGATTAATATTTTAGATCCCAGCTAAATATAACATTTTCATATGATCACAACCAGTTCAATATTTTTCCCTGAGTTCCATGAGCTTTAAGTTTAGTTAGTAATCTTTCATCTAGGAGTTAAAGGATATTAATGGAGCAAATTAAACTTTTCAACTTCTTGCAGAAAGGTTTTCCTAAAGTTCATATGAACTTTATTTTTATTGCAATAAGTACCTTAAAACAGAGGCCATGAAGTCCATCAAGTCAATGCTTGCTACCATTTCCCCTCTTTACCCTATAATCTATTCTCTCTCACATGCCAAGTAACATTCCCACTCTCCCACTCCGATTCTCTTATATCCAACTACACCAGGGGCAGGTTGTAGTAGCTGACTAAAACACCATCCTCTCCACTTTCTTGGCAGCTTCCTCAAAAAAAAACTGACAGATAAATTCTACTCTTCAGATTTTTTTGCTAGTTCCCTGATCTGTTCAACTCCAGCATCTCTCAGTGATTCATGTCAACAACTTCCTCAAAATCAACAGTGTATCTGGGCAGGTCTATAACTTCCTGCTCTTTCTCATCACATTTGAAGTAATTACATTTTATATACAATTTTCTAGAAAGAAGGAATAATTTAAATTACCTTGTACACACTATGACCTGTTTAAATAATGGTGATATCAAGTCTCTGATGTTATCATTTAAGCTGTACTTACAGCGGTTTTGCATTACAAGGAGATTAAAAAATAATAACATAGATATGGGAATCAGAACCTGATTTAAAACCATAACAACATAATTACTTGAAGAAATAGGAATACGGAATCTGGCCCCCTGAGCCTGCTCCATCATTTAATACAATTTATTTATTTAGATACAGCACAGAAAAGGCCGTTCTAGCCCTTCAAACTATGCCACACTGTAACCCACCAATTTAACCCTGGCCTAATAACGGGACAACTTACAATGACCAACTAACCTACCAACCAGCAAGTCTGTGGAAGGATACCAGAGGAATCCCACAAACAAACTCCTTACAGGCAGCGGCAGGAATTGAACCCAGGTCGCTGATATTGTAAAGCGTTGTACTGACCACTACACTACCACGCTGCCCCATCATGACAGATCTTTCATCTTACTGGCATTTCCTTGCACTACAACATCCTCGTCTCCTTATATAATATTATATGATAGACTTTCCGAAGAAGATATTTGCATTAAATTTCACTCAGGTTTCACTCAATGATAGACTATCTGAAGAAGATAGTTTCACTCAAGTTCCAGGGTACCCCTTGCAAACCATTGTACCCTAATGGCAATGCTTTGAAAACCTGCAGTTATATCAAAGCAAAGCAGCAATTTTATCATCAAATTTTCCGGGTAAACAAAGCAAGGATCCTTGCTTTTCATTTTTATCCTCTGGGTGATGTTATGGCAGATGAGCCTCTTCTTGGTCAACTGTGTTTCATTCCACTGAACAGGGAAAGGGAGCAGTCTGGATTTTTTACTTTATTTAAAAATGTAGCACAGTGTCAGGCCCTTCCAGACCAGCAACGCCTGCCACCCAGTTACACCCACGTGACCAATTAACCTGCCAACCCGCATGTGTTTGGAATGTGGGAGGAAAGTGGAACATTCGGAGGAAACCCACATGGTCTCTGTAAGAAAGTTCAAGCGTCTTACAGTCAGTAGCAGGAATTGAACCGGGGTCAGTGGCGCTGTCGTAGCATTATGTTGAGTGCTGCATTATCGTGCCGCCCCAACTGACTCAAGAGGATGGACAACAAACAGTAACAAGAAGTGCAAACGGACTGAGTATTCATTTGGACCCACAATAACAACTTCAAGTTATCTGTCACACTTTTCCAAAAGATCATGAGCAGGATAATAGGAGCAGAATTTGGCCATTTGATTCACTGAGCCTGCTCTGCCTTTTCATCATGCCTAATCCATTTTCCTTTAATGATTTTTGCACAGTGATTCAACCTAACAGATAGATGCTGTAAAACATACTTCATTGTTGCTCATCCCAACCCAGCCTTTTAAAAACTTAAACCACTTTATATTGCTGCTGCTGAAACAGAACAGATGAAAGAATTGAAGTCACTGACTGGGACTCACCACATTTAGCTATTTTTGAAAATTAATCAACAGTAATGGCCACCTCTAAGAATCTAGTCAACTCATCTTTTCCATTCTCTCTTGCTACCCATGCATCTACTGCAATTAAAATCAATGTTATAAATATTCACAGTTACAAGTCACAGTTCTCTCTCTGTAAAGTGATCTCGATTTTTAAACAATGCACTTTTTTAATTGTAGCACGAAATTGGAAGGGAGATCAATCAGATGAATGACGCAGGACTGCACTTGCAAACCAGAGAATCTACATAGGCCCCGTCACAAGTGTGCGCTCTGTGCAGATTCTTTGAAGCAATGCATTGGATTGTCATGACAACAATCACTAAACAAAGCATTCCACAGAGTCATCCTAGCTTTCCCTGAGCACTTGGGAGAGAGCAAAATCTCCGAGAACCGCCTCGGACCTACCTGCTTGTTTTTGATAAAAGAAAGCTAATGAAGACTTTGCAAAGGTAGCCTAGAATGAACACTAGCATTTGGCTCATCATCCCAATAATATCACTGAATAACTGGTAACATTGAAAAGTGATTTTAACAACATCATCTTTCAACAGGAAAAAAAAGTTATGTAAAATATTGGCAGCAGGCAACAATTCTTTGGAACGTACAAGATTTTAAACATAACTATCAATAGGGGTCTTTTGATGGAATTATGGAGGTAGATAGGACATATATATTATTTTGAACAAAACTGTGAACATATTTTCTATACACACATATCACCAACTGCATTGTAAATAGCAAACAATGGAAACATTCCCCAGGAGTTTCTGAGCCATTAATCTCTGGTCCTTGATCTGGGGTAGTTGGGACTCTATCAGCTGGAAGTCCCTTGGGAACATTTCAGTTGACTAAGCCCAGGGTTTCCTGCTACTAATCACAATCTATTACATTCAGTGGGTGTTGAGCTAGAACAAGAGCAGTTTCAGCAGTGACGTTCGGCACAATCAGAAATCCTCTGGGATTCACCCTATTTGTGTTCTCAGAAGAAAACCTGGGAGCAATTTGGAAAGGGGAAAATGAATCCTGAAAATTCCCAAATTGCCCCATTGAATCTGCTACCTTAATACAATTCCATGTGGTAATTTATTCTGCTCTACCTCTGTAACTGCAGTAGCTTCTGTGTAGTCAGTCATGACAATGTTGTTAAACATTTATATTACAGGTTAAAATCGTGACATTATTATTGTGATAAATTAAAATAGCTTGCTTTTGGTCATTAGAAAATTCCACAAAGATTCAAAGTTCAAAGTAAATTTATTATGAAAGTACATATAGTTCATCTGAGATTTATTTTCTTGTGGGTATTCACAGACGGTACAAAGAAACACATTAGAATCAATGAAAAATTAAAACCAATGTGCAAATGATAACAAGTTGTGCATTTACAAAATAAACAAAGTAAAAATAAAAAAATAAATAAATGCTGAATAATATTGAGAACAGGAGTTGTAAAGTCCTTGAAAGTGAGTCCATAGGTTGTGAAATCAGTTCAGTGTTGGGAGGAGTGAAGTTATCCCCACTGGTTCAGGAGCCTGATGATTGAGGGGTAATTACTGTTCCTGAACCTGGTGGTGTGAGGCCCAAGGCTCCTGTACCCACTTCCCAAAGGCAGCAGTGAGAAGAAAGCACTTTTTATAAACAAATTAATCAGAGCTCTTTCAATGCGGCTCTTTGGAAGCTAAAGAAATTGTATGTTATGCCAGGAGGGATACTGGAAGAAAGAATATTTTCTTACAGTTGAGGCAGGTGATTAATAATCCTGGTTCTACCAAAGGTCAAATTGTTCATGGAGTGCAGTGGTGTGAGGCTAATGCAACACAACAGATCAATCAAAATATTGTAAAATATTAAACCACCATTCTTATTAAAATAAAACAGCTGTGCTGCTTCCAGCAGGCATTATAACGATCAGTAAGTTATACAACTTCATTCGCTGCAAGGCGGAAATACAGATTCAAAGAAGTTCCACTTAAATTTGCCAATTATCTCACTCGCATTTTTTAACAATTATTCTTTCTATCAATGTACTACTGACTAATATCCATACAAGGTGGTTTCAAGCAAGAGAGACCCGATTTCCTGCAAATCCTAAAGGAGAAAAACTGCAGATGCTGGAAATCCAAACACCACACACACAAAATGCTGAAGGGACTCAGCAGGCCAAGCAGCTTCTATGGAAAAGAGTAAAGGCTGATTTATACTTGTGCGTACGGGCCACGTCGCAGCCTACACCGTAACCCTGATTTTCACTTCTGCATCGCTCTATTAGAACCTGCAAAACTTGAAGTCCATTGTAATGCAAAGTGCCCAGGGTGTTGCCTTACTGAAGAACTGATTAGGGCTGCACAGGTTGGTTCAAGAACCGTGAAGGGAAGTGGCTGTGTTGTGGGGCTTCAGGTGTCTGCACCTTCTATGGCAACAAGATGGAGTGTCCTGGATCTCTATTGAATAAATGTTGACTTGTATCATCAAACAGTGTGTGGAAAACAGGAGGGGAGCCGGTGGCAGCGGTGGTCCGAGATTCTCCCACTATTGGAAACATCCTCTCCATGTTCACTCTATTCCGGTTTTTCGATAATCAATAGACATCAGTGAGAGATCCCTTCATTCTTCCAAACTCCAGTGAGTGTAGGCCTAGAGCCATCAAACAAGTGGGGAGGGGGGTTAAATTGACATCTGAGAATCCTAAAGAGAGGTATGCACAGATTATCAAATATCAGCATGCCCTGCCGTTAAACTTGGTGGAACACAATTTTCCCAAGCTGCTACATCCCCTCCCGCCTCAACTCCCTCTCTCCGCATAGTTTCCAGAAATCAATGCCATTGTCTTCAGCCTGATACATTGTGCAACACACAGAAAATGCTAGAGGAACTCAGCAAGTCAGGCAGCATCCAGGGAGGAGGATGAGCAATTGTTATTTTGGGAAAGAGACCCTGCATCAGAAAGTAGGGGTGCGGGGGTGGGGAGAACCAAATTCAGGATAAAAGGGAAAGGAAAACAGAAGTAAAAGTTGGCAGGTACAAGGTGAGAGGGGTGGGTGAGGAGGAGGGATAAAGGAAATGGTATGAGAAGCTGGGAAGTGACCAGTGGAAGAGGCAAAGGACTGAAAAGATGAGGAATCTGATAGGCGAGGACAATAGACCACGGAATAAAGTGAAGGGGCTGAGGAGGTGATTGGCAGGTCAAGAAGGCAGGGAAGGGGAAGCCAAGGGGTGAGAAGATATTGTACTTTGTTGGATTTCTTACTCCACAATTAGCCCCACATTTCAAGAGTGAAAAACCCCTCAGTGGGTAATGTTAACTCGCAGAATACACCAAGCCTTTAATACCTCACCCACATTACCATTCTCTGCCAGAATGACCTGGCAGATCACACCTGAGTTTCATGTTCCATTGAATACTTCTCTTCAGTTCCACAAAGCACATCAATTAACTTCAAACACTGACAAGCTACTCGGATAGTAAAGAATTATCCAGGCACCTTCAAGTTTCACTGAACACGCTGTTAATTTGTGTGGATCTAAACCTAATCCTAGTGGGATTTCACTGACTTCACGCTTCTGGCAAAAATCCTTGAGTAACAAAGCAGCAAATTGGAAGTCGCTGCATGTATAATGCAGGATTTTCTTACCATTTCTTCCAAAGTGGGAAAGGCCAGTCCAACAAAATGGATGCCAATCTTTCCAATATGCGTGACTAGAAGACAAGGCCCTGTACTGCCTACAGTAGCAGTCACAGTAACCAATTTACTTGGGTAGAATATCTCCACAGATAACAAGGTAATCAGACTCTTGTGGAAATTGATGGTCCTTCCCTTCCAGTGTATTCAGTTGGTTGAAAGAATCAGTTTTAATATCACTGGCATTTGTTGTGCAATTTGTTAACTTTGCAACAGCAGTACAAGGCAATACATGATAAATAGAGAAAACAACTGAATTACAGTAAATATTATAGATGCTAAGTTAAAATAAGTAGTCCAAAAACGGAAATAAATTTTTAAAAGTAGTGAGATAGTGTTCATGGGTTCAATGTCCATTTAGAAATCGGATGGCAGAGGGGAAGAAGCTGCTCCTGAATTGCTGAGTGTGTGACTTCAGGCTTCTGTACCTCCTTCCTATGGCAAAAGTGAGAAGTGGGCATTGCCTGGGTGATGGGAGTCCTTAAGGATGGACGCTGCCTTCCTGAGGCACCGCTCCTAGTAGACATCTTGGATACCATGGAGGCTAGTACCCATGATGGAGCTGAGAAATTTTACACTTTTCTGCAACTTACTTCGATCCTGTGCAGTACTTCCCTCGCCCCCCAATACCAGACGGTGATGCAGCCAGTCCTCCATCTGTAAAAGTTTGGGTGTTTTAGGTGACAAGCCAAATCTTCTTAATCTCCAAATGAAGTCAGATTCTCTTTATAGCTGAAGAGCAATTTACTATTAGATGAGAACCAAAAAAAGATAATTTCTGTTCAACTGTACAATAGAGCAACTTCTATCATATTGCTAAACAAAAGGGAACAATAACTGATTATCCACACTAACAAACCAACTTGATTAGTTTGTTTATTAATAAATTACATACAATCCATCTTCTTTGGCTTTCTGCACATCAGGAATTTGAATGGGTACTTTATTCAAGCCATTATCCAGATCCATCACAGGTAAAGCTAGCCGGCTGCTGGCTCAGTGGCATCAGCGCTGGACTTCAGAAGAGAAGGCTCCCAAGTTCAAACCTAGTCGGCTCTCCACCGGCGCGCTTTCCATCCATGCCCGGGTTGAATGTCGAGCTAGCCAGTCAGACTCATAAATAACAAGGGTCGAGTCAGGAACGTTCATACCGTGGCCAGTTTGATCCAAAAGGAGACCAATCCTGACACCACGCGCCAGGCAAGAATGGCCGACTGTCTGGTGTGACATGCTATTAACAGGTAAAGCCCTCCCCATCACTGAGTACATCCACAAGGAACGCTGTCAGAAGAAAGCAGCTTCTATCATCAAAGACCCGGGCAATGCTGTCCTGTCACAGCTGCCATCAGAAGGGAGGTACAGGAGCCTTAGGTCCCACACCACAAGGTTCAGTAACAGTTATTACACCTCAACCATCTGGCTCCTGAAACAGAGTTCACTCACCCCAACACTGAACCAATTCCACAACCTATGGGCTCACATTCCAGGATTTTCGATACAACTCCTATTCTCAACATTCATTTATTACTTAGTTATCCTTTTTTTATATTTGCACAATCTGTTGTCAATTGGTTGTTTGCCCATCTCTGTGTGCAGTTTTTCATCCATTCTATTGGATTTCTTTATACAAGTCGAACTTCAATAATTCGGCACCATTGGGGCCTGTGGAATGTCTGATTGGTGAAAATGCCAAATTACAGAAGGATCACATTAAGCAATAGCTAACCGCCTCATCATACCTTTAAAATATCGTGTAAATCAGATAATAATGAAAGATAATAATGAAACAGAAATATTAAATGAGTAGCAAGTGAAATATTAATAAAGTAATATACTGTACAAGCACAGACAAAATAAAGGGTACAGGTAAATGTACAGCAATTAGCTTATACAGACCAGTTGAGCACTTCTGCTTCTAAAGTGAGACGTTTGATATACCTTCAGGCAAAGTTACATGTCTGCAAGTTTGGGGTTGTCAGGATCAGCCACATCTTCATCTTGCAAAATGAGTGAAGCATCAGGAACTGGTGCTGAAACTGACACAACAGTTTCTCCAAAAACTGTTGATGTTGGTGGCAGCACATCTGGGTGAGCAGAAGCAGAAGTCGAAGAAAGGAGGTCTTCTATCCGCCACATTTCACATGACCGCCAGACAGCTGGTGATTCGGCGCTCTTCACTCGCAGTAACTGAGGGAATCCTCATTAGTTTCTTTTCCTCCGCTTAGCAACATGCTTAAATTCAGCGAGTCGCCACGTCTGATCTGAGGTCGTAGGCAGAAGAGAACGGAGTGCTGGCTGGGCGATGCCGGAGGGTAGTGCACGACTGCCAGCAGGCGAGCGAGAAGGCAGACTGACCCAACGTGGGTGAGACGGGGAGGTACCGGGCGGCTGCGCCTCACACAAATAATATTAATAAATGCAGGAAAACAAGCAGGAATCCCCTGTCTGTGCTTACAAGAGCACACCAACACGTGAACAGATCTAGCACAACCAAAACAATGCGCAGCAGATTGGTACGGTGGCTCGGGAAATTTGAGATTACAGTTGCGCAGAAAATTTGAAATCAGTGCTGGATTATTGAAGGAACCAGATTACAGGTAGTCGGATTAGTGAAGATCAACGTGTTTTTACTTTGAATAAATGTCCTCAAGAAAACAAATCTCAGGGTAGTATATAGTGATATGAATGGAACTTTTAGAATAAATTTACCTTTGAAATTTGAATTTGAAATAATAATTTATCTCTGTGTGGCTCAGTTAATGTCATAAGATGTTCCAAGGAAATTCATTCAAGTGTCAAACATTATTTGACACACAGTCGCATACCAGGTATACAACATAATAGGACAAACGATGATGGTAAGTTTTAAAGGAAGAAAAAGAGGAAAAATGTTTGATGAAGGAGATTCTAACACAGCTACTAAGTAGGGAAGGCAAGCGGGTGTTGGCAATTACAGTAAAGCAAACTACACCAGATTAATATACAGCAATCCCACATGCACTGTTACCTATTGCTGTTTCTTTCATGACCAATAAAAAATAAATTGAAAGGTATTTTATAATTTCTATTAACAACACAAACTTCTAGAAATATTAATCCATGTGCCATAACTGGAAGTATTCTCCTGTTTTGCCAAGCGAGTAGTTATTATAGAGCTGCTATGGGACTATGAACATTGTGACAATAATCCAATACACATATATCATTATTTAATTGCAAAAAATGCAAAGACATTAATTTACTGGGGTTTGTTTTAATGCTATTGCTAACAATAATCTTTTTAACTTAGTAACAGAATTGTAAGTCCCTTCATCTTTGACCTTACTTTTATTTTTGCCTGCTTTACCCCAATAAGCTATTTGAGGCTTAGTGTCAATTTTTTTTCCATTAGCAACACTGTAGGACATTTTCATAACATTGGCAATGCCACATAACTGCACATTATTTATATAATTAACCTTTACAATATGATTTATCTGATATTGGACTTCATAGCTCAGTTATATTTTACTCAAAAAATTTACATTTATTGTAAGATTAAAGTACATCCAGAAGCAAATTCAGCTGGGTACAATTTAAATGTTACTGCTACTTGCAAAAAAGGGCAAAGTAGTTGGGCAAAGAAATGGGCACCATCCTTATGAGAAAAAGTTTCAAATACTGTAATATAAAATAAAAATGAAGTTGGATGTCATTAGGCCAATATCCAGTGGAAATCTTTTTGGTTTAATTGATGGCATTTCCATTCAAGACAAAATACTATGCATTCAAACCTTATTCAAAGACTGGAAAATGTTGAAACTAGTGATTAAACTGCATTCCCTGGTTGTTAGATCTGTCAACTGATTTCCATAAACATTAAAATAGCTTTTTGAACTTCAAAATGCTTTGATAGGGGGGAAAAGACCAGATGAGCAGGGAAAGTGACTGTGTAGCTTCCAACTAATGAATCAAATTGAAGTCTGAAATCAAAATACTGCAGGTGTTGGAAATCTGAAATAAAATCAGAAAATAATGGGAGTGCAAAGTCAGACATCAGTAGGGAAAGAAACAGTTAACATTTCAAATTGTTGACAATTATTGGACTAGCAAGAGGTGACTTGGGAACAGGGGAAGTAGAGTCTGTGTGGATTGAGCTGAGGAACAGTAAGGGTAAAAAGACCCTAATGGGTGTTGTGTACAGGCCTCCAAACAGTAGCGTGGATATTGGGTACGTTAATTAGGGAGTTAACATTGGCATGTGCTAAAGGTAATGCAGTCATTATGGGAGATTTCAACATGCAGGTGGACTGGGAGAATCAGGTAGGTGCTGGACCCCAGGATAGGGAGTTTGTGGAGTGTCTAAGGGATGTATTTTTGGAACAGCTTGTGCTTGAGCCAACCAGGAACGAGGCTATTTTGGACTTGGTGATGTGTAATGAACAGGAATTGATAAGTGATCTTGAAGTAAAGGAGCCATTAGGAAGTAGTGACCATAACATGATAAGTTTTTATCTACAATTTGAGAGGGATAGGGGCAGATCAGAGGTGTCAGTGTTGCAATTAAATAAAGGAGACTACGGAGCCATGAGGGAAGAGCTGGCCAAAGTTAAATGGGCGGATGCCCTGGCAGGAAAGACAGTGGATCAGCAGTGGCAGATATTCTTGGGCATAATACAAAAGATGCAAATGCAGTTCATTCCAATGAGAAGGAAGGATTCAAAGAGGGGGAAGGGGCCACAGTGGTTGACAAAGGAAGTCAGAGATTGTATAGCATTAAAGAAAAAGAAGTATGACAGGGCTAAGATGAGTGGGAATACAGATGATTGGGAAGGTTTTAAGGAACAGCAGATCTTAACTAAAAAAGCAATACGGAGAGAAAAAATCAGGTATGAGCTCAGTCTAGCCAGGAATATAAAAGGGGATAGCAAAAGCTTTTTTAGCTATGTGCAGAGAAAGAAGATAGTTAAGAACAATGTTGGCCCCTTGAAGAATGAATTGGGAGAGATTGTTATGGGAAACAGGGAAATGGCAACAGAATTTAATGCATACTTTAGATCTGTCTTCACCAGGGAGGACACAAGCAATCTCCCAGATGTATGGATGGGCCAGGGTCATAAGATATCAGAGGAATTGAGACAGATTGACATTAGGAAAGAAACTGTGATGAGTAGACTGGTAGGACTGAAGGCTAATAAATCCCCGGGTCCAGATGGTCTGCATCCGAGGGTTCTAAAAGAGGTGGCTCAGGAAATTGCGGGTGCATTGGTAATCATTTTCCAATGTTCCTTAGATTCAGGATCAGTTCCTGAAGATTGGAGAGTGGCTAATGCTGTCCCACTTTTCAAGAAGGGAGGGAAGGAGAAAACGGAGAACTATCGCCCTGTTAGCCTAACATCAGTCGTGGGGAAGATGCTTGAGTCCATTATTAAGGACGAAATAGTGGCACATCTAGATGGCAGAAATAGGATTAGGCCGAGCCAGCGTGGATTTACCAAGAGCAAATCATGCTTGACTAATCTGTTGGAGTTTTTTGAGGGTGTAACAAGGATGTTAGACGAGGGTAAGCCAGTGGATGTTGTGTACCTAGATTTTCAGAAGGCATTCGATAAGGTGCCACATAGGAGATTGGTGAGTAAAATCAGAGATCATGGCATTGGGGGCAGGGTTTCAACATGGATAGAAAACTGGTTGGCAGATAGAAAGCAAAGGGTAGCAGTGAATGGGTGTTTCTCAGACTGGCTGGAGGTGACTAGTGGGGTACCACAGGGCTCTGTATTGGGACCACAGCTCTTTACGATTTATGTCAATGATTTAGATGAGGGCATTGAAAACTATATCAGCAAGTTTGCTGACGATACTAAACTGAGTGGCAGTGTGACATGCGAAGAGGACGTTAGGAGAATACAGGGAGACTTGGATAGGCTGAGTGAGTGGGCAGATACTTGGCAGATGTCATTCAATGTGAATAAATGTGAAGTTATCCATTTTGGAAGCTGGAACATGAGGGCAGAGTATTGTCTGAACGGTGTCGAGTTAGGTAAGGGAGAAATGCAAAGAGACCTAGGAGTCCTAGTTCACCAGTCAATGAAGGTGAATGAGCAAGTGCAACAGGCAGTGAAGAGGGCAAATGGAATGTTGGCCTTTGTTACAAGGGGAATTGAGTACAAGAGCAAGGATGTTCTTTTGCATTTGTACAGGGCCCTGGTGAGACCACACCTGGAATATTGTGTAACTTTTTGGTCTCCAGGTTTAAGGAAGGACATTCTGGCAATTGAGGAAGTGCAGCGTAGATTCACTAGGTTGATTCCTGGGATGGTAGGGCTGTCTTACGCAGAGAGATTGGAGAGATTGGGCTTGTACACGCTGGAATTGAGGAGATTGAGAGGGGATCTGATTGAAACGTTTAAGATAATTAAAGGATTTGATAGGATTGAGGCAGGTAATATGTTCCAGATGTTGGGAGAGTCCAGTACCAGAGGGCGTGGATTGAGAATAAGAGGTCAGTTATTTAAAACAGAGTTGAGGAAGAGCTTCTTCTCCCAGAGAGTTGTGGAGGTGTGGAATGCACTGCCTCGGAAGACGGTGGAGGCCAATTCTCTGGATGCTTTCAAGAAGGAGCTGGATAGATATCTGATGGATAGGGGAATCAAGGGATATGGGGACAAGGCAGGGACTGGGTACTGATAGTGAATGATCAGCCATGATCTCAGAATGGCGGTGCAGACTCGAGGGGCCAAATGGTCTACTTCTGCACCTATTGTCTATTGTCTATTGTCTAAAGTCTGATTTCAAATATTATAATATTGAAAACATTAAAATAAAATAGATAATTTAATGTCAAATTAGACAAAGCCGAAGAAAACTGGTTTATGAAAAAGAGAACCAAAGGAAACAAAGTAATTGTTCATTTTTTTTATAAATAATTTGCTGACAATAATTAATGGTCAGGAATGAAACTCCAGTAAAAATTAAAAGTGATATTTTTTTATTATTGCCAGCTCTGTTCTAAAATAATTAAAAGAATTTGTAGAAGCAAAATGGAATGATTTGAACACAAGAGATTCCACAGATGCTGACAATCCAAAGCGATACACAAATGTTGGAGAAACTGGTCAAGTCAGCAGTATCTATGGAGGAGAATAAACAGTCAACATTTTGGGCCAAGGCCCTTTATCAGGACGGGAAAAGGACGGGGAAGAAACCAAAATGAAAAGGTGGGATTGGGGAAGGGGAGGTGATAGGTGAAGCCAGGTGAGGGTTAAGGTGGATGGGTGGGGGGGCAGGGAGATGAAGTGAGAAGCTGGGAGGTGATAGACAGAGAAGGCAAACAGGTGAAAAAGAAGGAAGCTGATAAGATAGGAGAGTGGACCAAGAGAGAAAGGGAAGAAGGAGGGGCACCGGAGAGAGGTGATGGACAGGTGAGGAAAAGGGAAGGGATAAGAGGGGAGTCTGAAAGGGGAATTACTTGATAACAGAGGAGAGTGAGCCATGATCTTTCCAATAAGTATTAATCCATATGTAGACACACATTTCCGAGAGAAGATATTGTTTGCATGAGACATTAAGTTAAAACCTTGATCAAAACCTTAAGGACCATAATACTCTTCCCTCAGTGTTGATATCAAAAAGAAATAAGAAGTCCTATATCTGATGAACTTTTCCCACCACTGCTTGTAAGGAGTTTGTACGTTCTCCTCGTGACCACATGGGTTTCCTCTGGGCACTCTGGTTTCCTCCCATAAGCCAAAGACATAGTTTGCAGAATAATTGGTCATTGTAAATCGTTCTGTGATTAGGCTAAGGTTAAAATGGGGGGTTGCTGGTTGGCACAGCTTGAGAGGCCGGAATTCTGCACTGTATCTCAATAAATGAAAAAATAAATTCACCTCAAACTCCTCTGGATTTATTGGCTCTGCTTCTGCTCAACATTAGATGCAGCACATCACCAGATAAGATGTCTAGGTGCAAGTTTTTGCTGGGAAGCTGGTATTGTCATGTTCTCACCCGAATCCAACATTTTGTTTTCACACAGAGTGAAATTTGCAGCAGATTTCTTCCTCCCCAATTTCAGCAGCAACTTCTACTCAAGGTAAGTGCAATTTGGTGGACGTTGTTGATTTGCAGAAGGATGGAGATTGGTCTTCGATTAGAGAAGAATTGTTATTTTTCTTGTTGTTTAACTTCCCTAAGCTTGCTTGAATTTTTAGATAATCGCCTACGTACGTGCAATTGTTCAGTAGATTTTCCATAAACTGGATATTTCTATATCTTTCTAGATGCTTCTTAGTTTGTCTGTAGCTGGTGTCATGCCACTAGAATCTGGCTGTTTTATAGTGTAATTTTTCATTGCTGGAATTTTGTTCATCTCCAGCCTAGGCATGAGGCAACACAACTTTACTTCTTTAGTTCATTCTTTGTTCTTGTAACACATAATAAAATGTCCGTAAGCAACCGGCTTTATGCATCATTCTTGACTTTTGAAGAACCTTTGGATCACAAAGCACCAGGTTCCAACACTGGCTCACTGAATGCCCCGCAGCTACCCAAGAAATGTGACAATATCGCAGAAAATAGTTCATTTCAACGGCAAATGAAATATCTCAGTGGGCACTCGTGGAAATGACAAACCTGTGTAATGGGATTTGCTATTCAACTCTGCTGGGAGGAGGATGAGGAAGAAGGACAAGGGTATATCTAGACAAGTCACCATTATCATATAAAGTAGTTGCTGTAGATGATGTAAAATGAAAAAAAAATCTACTACGATTCTAAAAGCAAAAAGCACTTTCTGTGCTGAATTCAGAACAGCACATTCATCCATTCACATCCCCACCTGATATTGTGCTCCAACTGATGTCAGGCAGAAGCAGGATCAAAAAATCCAGCTGTAGTTAAAAGTGACAAGAATAAGTCTATTTTGCATTGGGAATAAACACTTTGATATTTACTTAAGCAGTTGAGGGAGAGGAGAAGGGAGACGTCTTTATCTATATTTTGTTATATTAAAACATTAAATCCCCCACTCTCCACTTTCCTCATGAATCACTCCCACTATGACTTCTTTGTCCATTTACCCCTCCGCACTAATCACCCTCCTGGCAAGTGTTCAAAGTGCTACACGTAGCCATTCACCACCTCCTTCACTCCATTCAGGACTACAAACAGTCCTTCAAGGTGAGGACAACGCTTGCGACTCTGCTGGAGACATCTATTGCATCAGGTGCTCCTGGTGCGGCCTCCTCTGCTTCGGTGAAAGCCGTCATAAACTGGGGGACCACTTCATCCAGCACCTCCACTCCATCCGCCAAAAGTGGAACTTCCCGGTGGCCAAATATTTTAATTCCCATTCCCATTCTGACACGTCAGTCAATTGCCTCATCTTGTGCCATGATGAGGCCACCCTCAGGGTGCAGAAACAACACCTTACTGTTTGTTCCTTTTGAGAAGCCTAACTGGATGGCATTAATATCAATTTCACCTTCCAGTTAAAAAATCATTTCCTTCCACTCCCGTTCTTTTATTTCCCACTCTATCCTCTTTTCACCTGCCTATCACCTCCCCCTGCATTCCCTCCCTCCTTCCCTTTCTCCCGAGGCCTGCCTTCCTTCACTATCAGATTCCTTCCTCACTAGTCCTTCACATTTCCTACCTACCTGGCTTCACCTATCACCTTCGTGCTAGCCTCCTCCCCCACCCCCCACTTTATTCTGGCATCTTCCCCCTTCCTTTCCAGTCCTGAAGAAGGGCCTCTGCCCGAAACGTCGACTGTTTGTTCATTTTCATGGATGCTGCCTGACCTGCTGAGTTCCTCCAGTATTTTGTGTTTTACTTTGGATTTCCAGCATCTGCTGAATTTCTTGTGCTTATTTAATTAGTACTGACACACGCCAAGATAAGCTGCATTTATTTGGAATTTAGTGGTGTTTGGTTCCTTAAGCTTGTCATAGCCAGGGGAGGGGGTTCACATAGTGGGGAAAGTCTCCCACGACCTACTAAATCATCCCAATGGTGTGTGTTTCAAATAGACTCTGACAGCCAAGTCCAGCTCCTGGCCTTCACATGTGGCTTAGTTACTAAGCCTGATGGAACTGTTTTTACTGACTGGAGAAGGGGCAAAGGTGGATTACTGGAGTCTTAAAACCAGTTGCTTGTCAGCTGTGGTTGGAAGCTCATCCAGAAGAAGGAAAACTCCATCTCAAACCTCCACTGCTTTGCGGATAAACCCACTTATGGAGACGTCTTTGGGAGTCGATCCCAAGGGAAAATCCGGAGCTGGAATCTCTAAGGTTAAGTTCAGAGCTGACTGGCAATTCGCTGGTGCTGAATTTTATGTGTCTCTGCCATTCCTTTGGATTCATCAGCTGCATGGAGAGAGAGAGAGAACAGCCTGCTGCATGAGCAATAGCTTGCTCTACATATCGAACAGCCCCTATCGACTGGCAGAGCTAGCTGGGATGCAACATCCATGGTCAAACCCAACCAACAGAGGGAGGGGCTCAGTAGTGTTCATACCACTGGCGCCCAAAAAGAAGTTTAGTGCTGTTGGCAGCAAACTCAAAGAAAAGTTGCCAAAATCACTCAGGCAATCCAGTTCACTTATCAAATTTTAACGCTGATTTTGCATCCAGAATCCAAGTTACACATCAACAATCTCCATTTCTATCACTAAATGATGACCCACCGCAGATCTGTACCATTAGATTCAATAAACTCCATTTACATTGCAGAAGTCCTGCCAGTTCTGTGGTAACATACCATGCTTTCTTGCTTTCAAATTCTCAAGGGTTAATCACAGGGTTTATTTTTCCCTACAGATCAACAACCTAACCAGTCCAATTTTCTGTCTTTGTTTGTGAACAGGTGACCCCACAGACACAGCTAAACCTCACAAGCATTTTTATTCTACCCCAATGGTCTACAGATTTGCTACTGAGATAAGAAACCATCTAACAGTGGTAATTAGATCAGCTAAGAATTCTCATTCCAGAATCTGATAACAAGGTGAGTCTTGTGCAACAGTTTTGTACTCTGTGCAAATTAATGTGATCAAAAATCAAAAAATAGGTCTGAATATAAAAAAGGTTTTGATATCAGAGTGTTTACAGATCTTGCACATGCATGGATGTGTTTGCAGCGTTAACCTTCCAGACAAGTGTAGCATTAAATGCTATTCAATGCAGTTTGGGGTATTACTCTCTTTAAATTCTCCGGCCACATGGCTCGTGATCATACTACCTGACTTTGTCAGCCAGCTCCACAACTGGGAGTGAGCAGAGAAAAGTTCTTTGTTGTAAAGATCCAATTCTTATGTAACGGAATACTATAATAGGGTGGGAGAGGGAGGGGGGATGGGATACATAACCATGATGGCTTTCTGCTCATTACTGTTTAACACGTTTTAGGAATCATGAATCTTAAACCTTCACTGAGAGGATGCCACAAAATAAAACCATCACATTTGCAAGAAATTTTGAAGTTAGGTAGGATTCTTGAGACTGAGATCTTGACAAATTATAAAACATTTTCATTACCTAGATGACAACACATCCAAGTACTACTGTTTCATAACACTTCATAGCAAGTTTATAAACTTTTCGTTACTGCATTTGGGATTTCTTTCCTTGAGATTTTTATGCAATGCTTAGCAACCAGCCAATAGGTCACAATTTATCTGTGCTTTGCATAGCAGATGCTTACCAATTTTCTGGCAAGTTAGGCCTGACCCCCATGATTGTAAAGATCTTAAAACGTTTCTAGAACAAAGAAAGCAGTTGAATTTCAGGCCACAGTTTCCTCTCCTTATTCTTTCACATTTTTGTTTCAAAAGCTGCTGCATATCAATGACCCATTTTCATTCACTCGCAGACTTTGGATAATTGCTTTGAAATGTCATGACAGAGCGGCAAAACAGACATTTGCACAAATTAGATTCAGAAAACTTGCCTCAATAAAAGGCCTCCTCTGGGGAAGAATGGCTTTGTTGCTTCTTGTTGTAGTGTGACCAGGACAATCACACTGGCTGTATTGTTTCCTTCTTCAACCAGTGGACTAAGAGAGACTAGTTGTCACTGAGAAAACTAGCTGTCACCATCACAGCAAGGGGCTGATGAAGCAAATTCAACTCCTAAAAATTCAATTTTTAATTTCTCTTTAAACAAATACAGTAAAACTTTAGGAATCAATAAAGCAGCAAATAACATTTTTGGAATCAAGTCAGAGAGCGCTGGAAGTGCTCAGCCGGTCAGGCAGCGTCTATGAAAACAGTTTACTTTGCAATTCTGAGGAATAATTAGATGTTTCTGGCATTGTACGTTGTTGCTTTTATTGTTGGAATATAGACATTAGAATGACGCCAATCATATCTTTGCAAGCTCTTTGGAAGAGCTATCCCGTTAGTCTTAACAGCCCTGCTCATTCACTCAATTCTGTAAATTTATTTTTAAGCATTTCAAAGTCGATTTTATTATCAAAGTACATACATGTCACCATACATAACCATGAGATTCATTTTCTTGCGGGCACGCTAGGCAAATCTATATAATAGTAACTATAAACAGAAACTTTAATCCTGAAAGTTTCTGTTGAATGACATTCCACCACCATCCCTTTAGACAAAGCATCAGTGGGAGTTTAACTTTTCCTTATTCAAAAATCACAACCAGAATTAGGTTTGTTATCACTGAATAATGTTGCTCATTTGCTGTTTCGCAGCAACAGTACAGTGTCATACATTTAAAAATTATGACAAGTTACAATGACTGGCATAAAAAAATAAATAGTACAAAAAAGAGCAAGTGAGACAGTGTTCATAGACCATTTAAAAGTCTCACAGCAGAGGGGGAAGAAGCAGTCCTGAACCATTGACTGTGCATCTCCAAGCTCCTGTACCTAGACCCTGTTGGTGGCAATGAGAAGATGGTACGTTCTGGATTGTGAGGGTCCTTAATGATGGTCACCACCTTCTGGAGACACTACCGTCTGAAGATGTCCTCAATGATGGGGAGGTTGCTGCCCACAATGGAGCTGGCTGAGTTTACAACTCTCTGTAGCATTTTTTCCCAATCCTCTGCACTGAAGCCACCATTCCTTAATTCATTGACCATTGCTGAGCTCCCTCAGTCAAGTAGCTTGCCAGTAAACTAAAGCAGAGTATCAAAATACTACATACAATAGACAATTTTAACCACCAAACCTCCACTATTATGATTGTCGCTATGGATTACAACTGAAACCACAAAGCAGTTCCGAGGAACAACTTCACTAGCCAATCTTCTCCTCCCTTCAGTCACTGAAGGCTAAGGAGCTCTATTGCTAGACACAAATGAGGTTCATTATTTCGGAAGCAGAATCAGGTTTATTAAGACTGACACAGATCATGGAATTTGTTGCTTTGTAGCAGCCAAAGAGCTAGACGTAAAAATTATATTGTTGCAAAAAAAAATATAGGCCAATAGTGCAAACTTATTTTGAGTGAAAATCAACATGGAAATGTTCCATTCTTTGACATTTACTCTACCAGAAGGTAATGTTGCCCATGAGGTCTCCCCCTTCTCATTCTCTTTTACAAAGTGATGCTTCTTTCTTTCTCAGAGACACTCTCCCAAACCAGTTTATACAATCTTGCCTGTAGAAATTGGAGACAAAAATCAGAAATTTTAACAAAGGAAAGGCCATTACAATCCCTAATGACCAACAAAGACTGGATCTTGGTGATCCCCCAGCAACCTGTCATAAGCTTAAATATTTCCACTGCAGAAACCTGTTGTCAGTACTTAATGATACAACCCATCTTTCCCAGTTATAGAGCCCAACTTCTCCATTTTCAAGTTTCTATCTGTACAATGTAAAACCCATCCAAGTGAGCAGTGTCACCAAACTGTGGTCTCTCTTCACTGCAGTATGGCTACATCAGAAGGCATGCGCTACTAATCACCCAACAACAGGTTTGACAGATCACGAAGTTTGGAAGCTCATCAGAAGATCATTGTTTTAGGCTGGACCAGCCACTAACTTTATACCTACAAGACCAGGTCAGGCGCAGGATATCCTGTAGTGAGGGCTTCACCTTTTGAGTTCCATCATCTACAAAGCAAAAGGCAGAAACAGATGGAGTATTCTCCACAAGTCTGGATAAGTGCAGCGTTAACTGCATTCAAGAAGCTCACCACTGTACACAACAAATCATTCAGCTTGATAAGAAGCCATCCATCCAATTAAACACACAGTGGCCAAATTATTAGGCACGCCTGCTCGTAAAGCAAATATCTGCTCAGCCAATCATGAGGCAGCAACTCAATGCATAACAGCATGAAGACATGGTCAAGAGGTTCAGTTGCTGTTCAGATCAAACACCAGAATGGGGAAGAAATGAGATTTAAGTGACTTGGACTGTGGAATCAGAATCAGAATCAGAATTTAATCGCCAAGTACCTGTACACATACAAGGAATTTACTTCCGGCAGATGTTGGCTCTCTGCTCATAACAATAATAATGATAAATATAAATGAAAATATAGATTATACATACAGGTAGTGCAATCCAAGTAATAGTTAGCCGACAGTTAACCGGCAGTTAACTGTTCAGCAAAGTGACCGCAGTAGGGGAAAATCTTCTCCAGTGCTTATTAGTCTTAGTCTGGAGGGATCTGAAGCGCCTACCAGACGGAAGCAGTTCAAACAGTCTGTACGCAGGATGGAAGGAGTCCTTTATGATGTTCCCCGCCCTCTTCTTCAACCTGGAAGAGTACAGGTCCACAATAGAGGGCAGGGAGGCTCCAATGATGCGCTCGGCAGTCCTCACTGTGCGCTGCAGTCTGGTTCTATCCTGCTTAGTGGCGGCTCCAAATCACACAGTGATGGAGGTGCACAGGACAGACTCAATGACTGCAGTGTGGAACTGCAGCAGCAATTCCTGAGGCAGACCATATTTCCTCAAGAGCCGCAGGAAGTACATCCGCTGCTGGGCCTTCTTCAGAATGGAGCTGATGTTCTGCTCCCACTTCAGATCCTGAGAGATGGTGGTTCCCAGGAACCTGAAGTTCTCCACAGTGGACACCGGGCTGCTGAGGACTGAGAGGGGGGAATGATTGGTAATGCCAGGCAGGGTGGTTTGAGTATTTCAGAAACTGCTCATCTCCTGGGATTTTAAGTCTCTAGAGTTTACAGTGAATGGTGCAAAACAAAACAAAAAATTTGCAGTGAGCGGGAATTCTGTGGGCAAAAACTTCTTATTAATGAGAGAAGTCAGAAGAGGATGGCCAGTTTGCTTCAAGCTGACAGGAAGGCGACAATAACTCAAAGGACCAGGTGTTATAATGGTGCTGTGCAGAAGAGTATCGCTGAATGCACATCATATCGAACCCTGAAGTGGATGGGCTACAGCAAAAGAAGACCACACTGAGTTCCACTTCTGTACCCAAGAAAGTGTGTATTTATTACCTTGTGCTCACAAGGCGTACCATCGGCAAAATGCAATGTTGTCTGACAGCAACTCCCAAGCCTGTGATGCCTATCACAGGAACAGGAAGGATGAGAAGTAAAGGAAACACCACATCCTGAAATTTCCCCTCGCAGTCACACACAATCCCAAACTAGAAATATATCACCTGTTCCTTCATCCTAGAACTCCCTGCATTGTCGAGGCAGCCTCATGAGAAGAAATCCACCAATTCAAAATCTGGCTCACTTCCGTTTTCTCAGGAGTGATTATGAACAGGCAAGAAATGCAGGCCTTGGCTTTAATGCCCAAACAACCCCTAAAAAAGAAAAGAACTCTCAAATTCCAAGCTCTGAATGTAATCTCCAAATATCATTGGGGATATCATTTTATGTTTTAGACCATAAGAGATAGGAGCAGAATTAGGCCATTTGGCCCATCAAGTCTGCTCTGCCATTTTAACACGGCTGACCTATTAGCCCTCTCAACCCAATTTTTCTGCCATCTCCTGACAACCTTTGATTCCTTAAGTAATCAAGAACCCATCAATCTCTATTTTAAATAAACTCCATCACCTGGCCTCCATAGCAGCCTATGGCAACGATTCCATAGATTCACCACACTCTGACTAAAGAAATTCTTGATCTGTATTCTAGATGGATGTCCCTCAATTCTGAGGTTGAGCCCTCTAAATAGACTCTCCTACTATCGGAAACATCCTCTCCACATCCACTCCATTAAGCCTTTCAATATTTAGTACATGAAATCTCCACTTGTCCTTCAAAATTCCACTGAGTATAGGCCCAGAGCCATCCAATGCTCTTCATATGACAAACTTTTCATTCCTGGCATCATTCTTGTGAACCTGCTGCGAGCCCTCTCCAATGTCAACACACCCTTCCTTAAATAAGGGGCCCAAAACTGCTCATGATACTACAAGTGACTTATAAAGCCTCAGCATTAAATCCTTGCATTTATACTATAGTCCTCCCCAAGTTAATGCTAACTGTGCATTTGCCTTCCTCACCATCGACTCAATCTGCAAGCTAACCTTTAGGAAATCCTGCATGAGGACTCCTAAGTCCCTTTGCACCTCAGATTTTTGACTTTCTTGTCCATTTAGCAACAAGGACTTTTGCTCCTTCTATCAAAGTGCATGACCATACACATCCTAACACCGTATTCCATCTGCCCATTCTCCTAATCTGTCTTTCCACAATGTCCCTGCATCCTCAGTACTACCTACCCCTCCACCTATCTTTGTACTGTCCACAAATTTGACCACATAACCATCAACTCTGTCATCCATAAAAACACAAAATGCTGGCAGAACTCAGCAGGCCAGACAGCATCCATGGGAGGAGGTAGAGACGACGTTTCGGGCCAAAACCCTTCAGCAGGAGAGGCAACTCTGTCATCCAAATCACTGGCATATAACTTAAAAAGAAGCAGTCGCAATGCCAACACCTGAAGTACACTAATAGTCACCAACAGCCAACCCTAAGAGACTCCTTTTATTCCCACTCCTTGCCTCCTGCCAGTCAGCCAATCCTCTATCCATGCTAGTATCTTTACTATAATACCAGGGGCTCTTATCTTGTTAAACCACCTCATCAGCGGCACCTTGCTAAAGGACTTCAGAAAATCCAAGTATACATCCGCTGATTCTCATTTGTCTATCCTGCTTGCTGCATGCTCAAAGAATTCCAATAAATCTGTCGGGAAAAATTTTCCCCTAAGGAAAGCATTTTATAACATATCATATGCTTGCAAGCACTCTGAGACACCATCTTCACCACCACTTGTGTCACTTTATGGACATACAATCATTCTATGTACATGATGGTTACTTGTACATTGTGTTTCAAAGAATTGCTTTTATACTTAATGTGTTTTCTCTTTCTTTTATTGTGTTCTTTATGCATGTGTTTCATTTATTCTGCTTCAGAGAGGGAGTAACAATCATTTTGTTCATCTTTACACTCATGTACTGAAGGATGACTAGAAATAGAGTATTGAAATGTGAACACATGGTGATGCTGACCAAATTTATAGTCAGCAAAACAGAGTGGAAATTCTGTAGGTCATTTCTCATATCCACCATCAATGGTAAAAAAAAAGACCTTAAACAAATGTATTAAAATTTGTTTACAGTAGTTGCAGTACACAACTAGGTAAAGGATATTCAAGCTGAAGGGATTACACCTGACGAAGAGTCTCGGCTTGAAACGTCGACAGTGCTTCTCCTTGTAGATGCTGCCTGGCCTGCAGCGTTGCACCAGCATTTTGTGTGCGTTGAAGGGATTACAAGCAGGTTTTGATATACTTTATTAGGTGAAGCTGATTGTTGGTACTGGACAGGGTGGTTTGAGTTTCTCAGAGTCTGCTGACCTCCTGGGATTTTCATGCAGAACAGTCTTCAGGGCAAGGGCTCCCAAACTTTTTTTATGCCATAGGCTCCTACCATTAACTGAGGGGTCCATGGACCCCAGGTTGGGAACCCCTGCCCTGGGGTTGCAAGAGAATGGTGCAAAAACAAAACAAAAAGCATCCGGTGACCAGCAGTCCTGTAGGCGAAAATGCCTTGTTAATGAGAGAATGGCCAAGCTGGTTCCGGCTGACAGGAAGGCACACTAACCCAAATAATAACCATGCCTTACAACTTTGTTATGCAGAGGAGCATCTCTGAAGACACAAAACATCAAACCTTAAAGTGGGCTACAGCAGCAGAAGACCACGAACATATACTCAGTGGTCGCTTTTAGCAGGTACAGAAGCACCTAATAAAGTGACCATGCCTGTATTAAAAAAAAGAGAAAAGTGAAGGAGACACAAGAGAATGTACGTGCCAGAAACGAGAGCAGAAAACAAGCTGCCACAGCACCTCTACCACTCTGGTGGTATCTGTTGGGGAAAACAGACAGCTACTGTTTCAGGTCCACTCCTGATGAAAGAACTCAACCCAAAATGTCATCTGTCCATTTCTCCTTTGGATGCTGCCTGACTCACTGAGTTCTTTCAGCAGTGTTTTATTTGTTGAATGTGAAGCAAGGGCTGAAGGCTGAAGAGACAGGAGAGAATGAACACTGAAGTCAGGGAATCATCCAATTCCCTGCCATCTGCCCATGTTTGAACAGCCTCTTTTCACTGCTGCCGGCAGGCGGGAGGCGCAGGAGTCTTCGGGCCCATACTGCTGGATCGGGAGCAGCCATTGCCCTGCAGCCATCAGGCTACTGGACGGGCTTCACTCACCACTGCACTCTGCAGCTGTGGACTCACTTTCGGGGACTCTGCACCTCATGTTCCTCATGTTTCCGTCTGCTCATTTTCACGCGCGATTTGATCAAGGTGCTTCAGCGCTGAACTGACTCTGCAGCTGTGACCTGCGACCATCAACACAGTGCAGAACTGGTTCCGCGGCTACGATCTGCAGCCAGCGGGCTCCTGGATCAGCTTCACTCACTTGAGCCAGCTCCGTGATTTTCAGGGACTCTGCAGTTAACGTTATTTGTTTACTTTTTATTGTTTGCATGGTTTGTTTTTTTTTAAAGAACAGTTGATGGTGTTTGACGGTTATGCTGTTTGAGTTTTCTTTCTTTAAACGGGTTCTATTCTGTTTCTTTGTGTTGTGGCTACCTATGAGATTAATCTCAAGTTTGTATACTATACACATGCTTGGATAGTGAATGTACTTTGAACTTTGAATTCAGTGAGCATATACTCCATCCAATCCAATATTATACCGATATCATCCATCCAATATTATAACAGGGTCAGAAGTTACAATGACTACTGAAGCATTTCATAGAGTGACTGGGTTAGTGGTGTTTGTCTAGAATACTATCAGAGATAGCTCAAGACCAGAGGGAACATGGGGTGAATTTTAACACGATAGCCCGTTTGCATTTGTGACGTTACAAGATATCTACAGGTAGGCAAGGGCAAGTGCATGCAGGACATGAACGGAACTGCAGAGTTCTGCTGACATTTACAAATAGAAGTCCAGGAAAGACAGCACTTGAGTAAATTGCACAATGTGGGCACATCTACATTTGCAGCTGAAGATGTACTAAGGTGGAGAAGGGTGAAGAAAATGCAATGAGAGCAAGATGTACAAGACCCTGAGATAGATTTATATTCAAGAGATGAACTAACAGGACTGCGCAAAAGTCCTGTATTTGTCAACGTTGAGCAGAAAGCAAGTTTGTAACTCTGGTCAGAGCAAAGGATGATGGGAATGGTGAGGGTGGAGCATCATGGGAGGGGTGTAGAACATGTGGCACAGGAGTGTCAAGGGCAGGGGGTGGGGGTGGTGCGGGTGCAGACACACCCAGCCCTGAGACATCAGACAAGGTCACTTGATTCCAAGCAATTGGTTTATTGATCATTACATATTGTCTCCCTGGTGCTTCCCACTTCCTCCCCTCTCCCTTCCACTTTTCCTAACGATGATTCCCCTCCCCCTTCCCCCTTCCACTCAGAGGTCCATATCGAAATCAGGATTATCATCACTCATATGTCATGAATTTTTTTTTGCAGTAGTGCAAAAGTCTTAGATATTCTAGGCATTGTGGCAGTACAAAAGGTCAGACATTTAGAGCCAAGTTTAAGAGAAACTTCCTTTATGCAATTCTCCACCTTTGAGGCTATGGACACTCAGCTGCTGGGTACATTTATAGCTAAAACGGAGTTTAGGACATGGAGGGGATCAAAGGAAAGTTGGAATAGGGATGCGAAAGGTCCTGCCTTCAACTTATTGAATGTCAGAGCAGGTATCAGAGGCCAAATGGCCCAGTATTGGCATTTCTTAAGTTATGGGTGCACAGGTAGACAAGTCTCTGCCCTGGTGACTGTTTGGGATCAGAAACGAAACTGTGTCTTGAACAACACAAACAAATGCTCGAGAAACTCAGCAAGTCAGGCAATGTCTATGAAGGGGAATAAGCAGCCAGCATTTTGGCCTGAGACCGCTTCATTAATCTTGGTCCAAAACGACAACCATTTATTCCCCTTCCATAGGTAAAACCTGACATGCTGAGTTCCTCAAACATTTTGCTCTAGACTTCCAGCATCTGCAGAGCCTCTTGTGTCTGGAACAGGACTTACTTGGGATGGTGCTCTTGTTGGTTTCAGTCCCAGTAAATCTGGCAGATTTCAGCTGATTGCTGACTGCCCACACAAGACTCACATTCCGCAACGTAGACATCCTTGATGGAGCCCCACCACACAGAACATGCCCTCTTCTCACAGAAATCTAGACCACTGCAATAGTTAGCAATATTTCTGTCTGCCCTCATTACTACAATCAGAGAGCAGGTACAGGCGCCGAAAAACACACACTCAACTTTTTAGAAACAGCTTCTTCCCCTCTGCCATCAGATTTCTGAATGGACAATGAACCATTGAACACTACCTCACCATTTTCATACAAGTTATTGATTTTTAATATCTATGTTATTATAATTTATAGTATAGTTTACATTTTTCAGTGTACTACTGCCATAAGACTACAAATTTCATGAAACATTAGTGACAATATACCCTACTCTGAGCTGTTGTCCTTGAGAAAATATTGTTGCTCATTACAGATAGGTTGGCTCAGTTACATCAAGAAAATCAACCAGTGGCAACTCTGCTGTCAGCTGCATTCATGAATGTAAACAGGCTAGCTTTCCGAAGCTGTTAGCAACATGGCTTCACCACTCTAATTCTGCCAAAACCAATATTCATCCAGACACTGGAGAAGGGTGCACTTTCTTTCTAAAGCAGAACATTCCTTTAAACCACAATGAACAACTTCCCACCCAAAGCCACACTGGGCCACTTTGTTTTCAGCCCTGATCTCTGGACAAGAGTCCTCTCTTCCCTGCTGACCCAACTCTACAAACCTTTTATCATTCAAATGCAGAGGACAAAAAGCCATGATGTGGCAATTATTCAGCGTTAAACTGCGGTGGTGCAAAAGTGGGAAAAGAAATATCAGGATCGCAACTCTGACACCAATCACTGTTCTCCTCAACTGAATGAAAATTCACACTTTTGCATGAATTCTGCCACTAGTTTTAACTCCTGGTTAAATTAGCAGTGAATATTTACAAAAAATGCTATACATATAGCCAAATGCCAGTCTTAATATTTCCTGTGTTGTTAGTACTATCAGAATTTGCATATGAATTGGAGTTCCTAAATGTGACTTTGAAAATTTTTAAACATTGTTAGAAATTCTGCAGAGTATACAATTTAAATGTCAATGCAATATTCACTCACTATTAGCTCTGTTCCTGTGCAAACTGCTGATATTACCCATTTTTCCTAATGCTTTGAACTTTCACTTAATCAAAAATGGAAAAGAATATTAATTTCAGGATTAGAAGATTTAAAAATATCAGCTTTATTTGTCAAACACACAGCAAAATGTGTTACCTGCATCAGATCAGCGAGGACTGAGCTGGGTTGCTGCCAATGTCACTACACTTCAGGCACCAACATAGCATTCCCACAATTTACAAATCCTAATATACAAATTTTGGAATGTGGGAGGAAACCAGAGAACCCGGAGGAAACCCACGTAGCCATAGGGAAAACGTACAGACCCCTTACAGACAGCAGTTGGAATTGAACCCAGACTGGTGATCGCTGGCACTGTAGAGCAACGTGCTACCCAGTACACTACTCAACGTGCCACCCTCCTCACCCATTTACTAAAATAAATAAGACTTCTGTTGGTACTCTTTATTGCCCCTTTTCCTGATCCAAGGATATTTCAGTGCAACTTGCAACTTTATTAAAGTGAATTTCTGCTGCACTATAGTGAAGTTGTTCTGGGCGCCACATTACAGGAAGAATGCGAAAGATTTGCAGAGGATGATCAGATTAAGTTTGTTCACTGTCACATGCACCAAGATGAACTGCAGTATCTTTGCTACCTGAAGCCCACAGAGTAATAGTATAATACCTGCTAAAATACAACAATGAGTGGAAAACAGCAGAAAGGTGGAAAGATTGAATGAGGACTTAGGTCTGGGAGGTTGCCTGGATCGAACAGTATTATCTAGAAAGAAATGCTGAACAAACTTGCATTGTTCTTTTCTCGATTATTGGAAGCTGAGGAGTGACCCAAAATAAAAGTATATAAATGCATGAGAGGTGTGGATATGGGAGATAATCAAAGTCTTTTACTTAGGATGGAAATATCAAATATTACTGCACAAACAAGAACTTCAGCACCTATATATTGGTATATTTCGTTTAAGTGCAGTCACATAATCTCACAGTGGTCATCAAATCATACAAAGTTTTCAGAACCCTACACATAATTGGTAACGACTTTTGAAGTTTGTTTACTGATGTCACGTAAGGAAACGTAGCACAAAATCTCACAAACAGGCATGAAGATAATGACCAATATTTTTTTTCAAACATTGAGGGGTCACTTTTCCAAATAAAGACAAGGCCTTTGAAACCCTGCTGGGATGTCCACTCAGGCCTCTGACCTCCTCTTGCCTGCCTATCACTTTCCCCTGGGTTCCCAGACCTTTACCTTTCCTGCCCACCCGACTTCATCATCTTCTAGCTAGCCTCCTACCCCTCCCTCCCACTTTTTATTCTAGCATCTTCCCCCTTCCCTGCCATTCCTGAAGATGTGTCTCAGCCCAAAATGTCAACTGCTTATTCATTTCCATAGGTGCTGACTGAGCCACTGAGTTCCTCCAACATTTTGTGTGTGTTGCTTAGGATGTCTGTTTGCACACTTCAGAAAGACCAGAAATGGCCTTAAGTTTAACATCCGAACGGAAGGATCAGCAGTGACAAAGGGTCAATCTGCATTCAGAATCAGAAACAAGATACAGAAAATGGAGCACTGGATACTGGCAACATTCTCTGAACTTCTGTGAATCCATTTGGTCAGGCGGAGTAAGATGGTTGGTCTGGCTTTATCCGGAGCAGGTGTGCAGGAACAGTTAATTGCCATCTGCTCGGCTAACTCATAGCAATGATTCAGTGAAGTGGTTTGAGATCGGTGGGGATACGGTGCCATTTAAAGGTCAATAACAAAACCACTTTCTCCTCCCCCCCCCCCCCATGAGGACATAAACCATCCCAGAGTCTGTCAGACATAACCTGAAACTCGTGCGATACCACACCCATTGCCTGATATTCAGTACCTCATCAGACTAAACACAGTAGTATGCGTCAAAGCAATTTTCACCATTCCTTACCACCACTGGCCACATCCATATGGATTTATTTGACAGTGATCAGGAACACAGTTTTAGCTCCTAAGCTGTACTTCCTTTTACACCAGGGGTTCCCAACTTGGGGGTCTATAGACTCCTCAGTTAATGGTAGAGGTCCATGGCATAAAGAAGATTGGATACCACTGATTTACACCCTCAAAATCATCCCCCACCACCTAACCAAACCCATCATCCCAATGTCTACATGGAATACTCAGTCCAACTTCCCACCCTGTTTACTTTTTACACAGGAGTTGGAAATGCACACATCACACCAAGGATGAGAAACCACTACCAATGAGAGTTGTTTTGCACTGCGGGCTGTAATGTTGCTCATTGGTTCTGTGCCCTTAATGAAGACAAACTGAAGCAATGCCCAACTTCAATCAAATCCACTAGCTTTCCAGAAGACACCTGCTCTCTCACCAAACCACTAAGCACCCACAACAATTCACACAAAATGATGGAGGAACTCAGTAAGTCAGGCAGCACCAACGGAAGGGAGTAAACAGTCGACATTTCGGGCCGAGACCCTTCATCAGGACTGTTGACGGAACTTAGCCATGGATGACTTGCCGCTGGACTAGCTGAGTTCCTCCAGCAATTAGTGTGTGTTGCTCAAGATTCCCAGCATCTGCAGAATCTCTTGTGTTTATGAATAGGGAGCAGTTATGTACAGTTGCCATAATCTCCAGGGGCACTAAAATTAACCGCAATTGTGTTTACACTATCTTGACTCAAATTTGCTAATTTTGGAAATATATACAATAAATAGCACTTTTTGGTTATTGCCAAGATTCTAAAGCAGTGGTTCCCAATCCTTTTTATGCCATGAACCAATACCATTAAGCAAGGTTGGGCGGAATATAATGCCAAGACACGGCTTTAAACTTTTGCTGCCCCATTAAATGAATAGTTCATCATGCATTGCTGGTGGAGCCTCTGTCTCCCATCGCCTGAGACCTAGGTTCAATCCTGTCCTCAGGTGATGTCTGCATGAAATTTACACATTCTCCCTGTGACTTCATGGTGCTTTGGTGTCTTCCCACATCCCATGGACTTGCAGATTAATATGTTCACTGGCCACTTGGAATTTTCCCAAGTGGGTGAGCTGCAGAATCTATGTGGGGGTTAAATTCAGGGAGAATTTTTAAAAATGCTTATTTACAATCCACTCAACACTTTGACTGTCCATTTCCTTCCATAAATTCTGCCTGGCTCACTGAGTTCATCCCGTTCACTTATGCATTGCTCGACAATAAAGAAACATGGGATTCAAGCAGGATTACGGCAAATAAATATTTGATAGTTGTAGTGGTTTTCTAGACTAAAGAGCCTGTTCCCATTTTGCTTTCTCTATGGCTCTAGAATCATGCATCAAGATATTTCTGTTAATCCACAGAGAACATCACTCAAAGTTCATAAAAGAAACACGAAAGGGATGAAACAAAAGTAATTCCCGGATCATTTTCTAGTTTATAAAAGCACCAACATGCTTATGAGAAAAAAAATGCAATAAGAAAAATAACTGAAGTTTTTAAATCAATAAGAGATATTATTAGAAAATTGAACAATACTCATCTATTTTTGTCTTTGGTACCTCATGAATAAACATGTGTGGTAAAATAACAAACAAAAAAATCAATAAATTCATCAGTAAAAAGCACAGATCAATATTTCTGTGAATGTGGTCAGTGGCTTAAGGCCACAAGAGATTTCAAATTAATTCTACACAAAGACAATACCACGCAGAATGAACCAAATGCCTTTCACACTCCCAGCCGGATTTCCTTTACAGATGAAGGGAGAAGGTGCTAACAAGTTTATTTTATCATTTGCAAAGCTGCCCGTGTAAAAAAGGCTTTTTCCAATGCTCTCCCTAATAACAATGCGTTTTTTTTAAAAACTCAGAGCATCCAACCTGTGATTTTCAATACACAGTTGGATTGGTGTGCTATTAACTAGATTACTACAGTGACAGTTGAGTCAATTTCTGAAAGTGTGCCTAGCAAGTAATGTAAATTCTGGAAGATATTATATGCAAGGTACATGTATGAAGGAATAAATAAGCTTGAAACAAATTAGATTAACTTGAGATTAAAGAAAATCCTCCATTCCTTATTATACATATTAATGGGATTTCAACATTGCTAGCAGCAGCAACATTTATTATCCATTTTTAATTACCCTTGGGAAAATATGGTGAGACACCTTGGACCACTGCAGTTATTCTCTCTAATGTACATCCAGAGAGCTGTTAAGAGGGAAGCTCGATAATTCAGACCTAGCTATGGTGATGAAGAATCAGAAATCGGGTTTCTTATCACTAATACACGCTGTGAGATTTGTCATTTTGTGGCAGCAGTAGAGTGTCAGATACAAAAGTTACAACAGAAAGTGCAAAAGAGGGATGCTGAGGTACTGTTCATGGACAGTTCAGAACAACCAAATGCTCTGAAATGAGGATAAAACGGGAATTGAAAAAAACTCATGGTATTCGAGAAAATCTTATACACCAACTGTTCTTTTTGGCACAGACCACATATTTTGTTTCTTTGGGGATGATGTCAGGTAATCAAATCCCTCAGATGTTACATACTACAACTAAATAGCACCACCGCTGGAGGGAATGATAGTTCAGGATGGTGGATTTGGTGCTCTTCAAACTGAATGATGGACTGCTGTTGGAGCAGCAGTTCTCCATGTCTACGGAGAGCAAACCTTCATACTCACACTCTGTGCCTTGTGATTTTTGTGGAGTCAGGGGCAGAACGAGTCCCGAGTCTACATCAGTTTCAGTCAATGGTGACCCCCGCCCAGAATGTTGACAATGGGAGTGGTGGGGAGGGGCAGGCTCAGCAAAAGTAACAACAGGCTAAAAGGAGAAGGTGACACACACAAAATGCTGGGGGGAGCTCAGCAGGCCAGGCAGCATCTAGGAAATGAGTACAGCTGATGTTTTGCACTGACACCCTTCAGCAGGACAGGAGAAAAAAAGTAGAGTTAAAAGGAGGTGGAGGGGAGGGGAAACACAAGGTGATAGATGAAACTGGGAGGAGGAGGGGGTGAAGTAAAGAGCTGGAAAGTTGATTGGTGAAAGAGATACAGGGCTGGAGAAGAGGGGAATCTAACAGAAAAGGACAGAAGGCCATGGAAGAAAGAATAGAGGAAGGGAGCACCAGAGATGGGCAGGCAAGGTGAGTGGGGGGGGGGGGAGTGGATGGGGAATGACGAAGTGGGGCAGGTGCCATTACTGGAAGTTTGCGAAATTGATGCTCATGCCATCAGGTTGAAGGCTACCCACACAGAATACAAGGCGTTGTTCCTCCAACCCGAGTGTGGCCTCATCACGACAGAACAGGAGGCCATGGGTACACAAATGGAATTAAAATGGGTGTCTTCTGGGAGATCTCACTTTTTCTGGCAGATAGAGCTTGATGAAGTGGTCTTCCAATGAACGTCAGTTCTCACTGATATACAGGAGGCCACACATTCCATCTGGGTAGAATATTTTCTTCATTCAAAGGGAGGTAAACTTATAAGTTCCCCACCCTCTGAATGAAGAAATTCCTCCTCGTCTTAGACCTACATCTCTTGCCCTGTAACCTGAGACTGAGATCCATGCTACAAGCCTAAATCCATAATATGTCAGTCCTGCAACAAGTCAGCAGAGACCATTTTATTTTCAGAGGAGCGGCAAATGAAATTGAAAATTATGCAGCCAATGAACATTTGAAACTCTGACTTCATGCTGGAAGGAAGTTCATTGTTAAAAATTATTTTAGCTGATGATGTTGACCCAAGGATTTCCTGCAGTGATGCTCCAAAGCTGAGATGATTGACTTCCAACAATTGCAACAACTTTCTCTGTACAAAACCAGTCGGAGAAGAGTTTTCCTCAGCCAGTTTCCTGAAGAGAAATGGTAAACAATCTACTTGGATTATTTATTGGTATATGCTTAGATCAAGGATGCAACAGGCCTGAAGCCCAGTGGTACTGTCTAACTGTGCATTCATGAGTAGCTATGGACGAGTACGACCCCTCATTTTCACCATCAATGACATGTTCCTTCAGATTGCTGAAGAGAGCAAATAAATCATTCACAATCAGCTGCACTGGACTTGTTCTGCTTTTTGTGTGCAGGATGATCTTGTACAACTTACACATTGCTGGATTGATATCATTGACAATGACCAACAATAGAATAGCTGGGTTTGAGATCAGATAGTTCTGGAATATCGTTACAAAGTTGGGATGTTGCCTGGTGCAGTAACTGTTGCTGTAGTAGGTGCTTCTCTGGCATCAGATGGAGATACAAGCTGGCTCAAACTGGGTTCTGTGAAGGTGGGCATTTGGCATAGTGTTCTACAGCGTTGGTCAGCTTGCTTGGCAGGTTGGACAGCAATGAGGGTACAGACATGATGGAATACAACTCTACTACTGCCAAAGGATCCGTGATTCTTCGTGGACATCTAGTTTTGAGCTACTAGATCTGTTCTGAACTACAAGAAAAACAACTCTGGGAGAGGCTCCCCCAACTATGCTGAGGTAATGTGCTTCAAACAGGACAGCAACTCCCTTTACTCCCTTTGGGGAAACTAAGAAAACATCTTTATCTTAAAGGTGTGTGCCTGTGCGTAAGTAAGTAAAGGGGCTTGCTTTGCTGTTGTTCTGTTTCACCACAATATGTGGTGAAACTTACAGGCTGCCCCATCACATCCTCAGGCTACGTTGGTTGTTAACGCAAACGATGCATTTCACTGCATGTAATTAAAAATGGATTTGAGTCCGAAGCAGCTCCTAGTGAAATATGTGTAAGCGACCGAGCTAATATTGCCATCAGGAAATTCCCCCTGTGGCTAGGATGTTAGAAGATAGGAAATGTCCACGAAAAATTAACATCAACCAGCACGTTCTTGAAAGGAGGAGGAGGAGGATATTTCCTCTTTAAGCCGTTAAAATACAATGGAAATACCTGTGACAGGGCATAGGCAGGGCATGAAAGAAAATGAGTGACATCACTATTATTTTTAATGACAGCTAATCCAAATCAACACCAAATCATGTGACAGGTATCCACCAAGGGACTTCACTGGGATGACTAATTCCAACAGACACTTGACTCTGTATTTCAGCAGCTGGAACTAATCCCCTCCAAATGTTAAGATCCAGCTAATATGAACCAAGAATGGGATTTGACGCTTTAAAGCTGCTTTATGTTTATAGCATGATATCTGCAGTACTTTGTATTGGGAGATTAAGGAAAGAAAAGATAGCAAATTATATGCCATAAACAACTAAGTATTTCTTGCTTCAGATTAGATTAGTTTAGATTTCTGTCACATGTACATCAAAACAGACAGTAAATATGTGATTTTGCATCAACAACCAACATGATCCATGGATTATGTTGAGGCTTATGTTGTTCTTGAAAGGTGAAAGAGGCATTCTGAAAACAAATATTAAGCTAGCACATATACACACAGTGGCCACTTTATCAGGTACACCTGTATACCTACTCATTAATGCAACTAATCACCCCATAATGTGGCAGCAACTCAAAGCATAAAAGCATGCAGTCTTGGTCATGAGATTCATTTGTTGTTCACACCTATCATCAGAATGGGGAAAAATGTGAACTAAGTGACTATAATGTTGGAATAATTGTTGGGCGCCAGATGGGGTGGTTTGAATAGCTCAGAAACTGCTGGGATTTTCATGCACAACGGTCTGTGAAGTTTACAAAGGATGGGTGAAAATGCCTTGTTAATGCCTTGGAGGAGAATGGCCAGAAGCTGACAGGAAGGTAACAGTAACTCAGATACAAGGAGATCTCTGAACGCACAACATGTCAAACCTCAAAGTGAATAGGCTACAGCAGCAGAAAAGCATGAACATACACTCAGCGGCCACTTTATTGGGTACAGGAGAAACGTACTAAAGTGGCTACTGAGTATTAACCTATGTATTTGCTGCATCTCGAGAAACAGTGTAAACCCCCCCACCCCCCAACTGCTCATCATGATCCTAATAGTGATAAGAGTATCATATTAAACAGCGTCCTCTCTTATTTTCCCACCCAGATCTCAAGTGGGAGCAGGAGGTCAGCTTTTCACAATGTGACGTGTGCATATATAGCCCATGTTATAGCTCGGGCACTTTCCCCATGTCCAATGGTGACCCTGAAGACCCATTCCCAATTCTACTATATGTTTTGTTTATTCAGTTACTTAAGAGGTCTTGTCCAGCAAAGAAGATACTTTAAGTGTCCGTTATTATTCTTTGGTCATTTACTGAACCTTCACCCTACATCTTTGTAGGATAGGTACTCCTCAGCACACACACATCAGGAAGAATCCAGATGTTACGTAAGGACATAAGAAATAGGAATAGGATTAGGCCATCAGGCCTGTTGAGCCTGCTCCGCCATTCAGTAAGTTCATGGCTGATCTGACCATGGACTCATCTCCACTAAACTGTCGTTTCCCCATTACCCTTAATCCCCTACTATACAAAAAATCTATCTAACCTTGTCTTAAATATATTTACTGAGGTAGCTTCCACTGCTTCATTGGGCAGAGAATTCCACAGATTCACTGCTCTTTGGGAAAGGCAGTTCCTCCTCATCTCCATCCTAAATTTACTCTCCCTTGAGGCTATGTCCCCTAGTTCTAGTCTCATCTACCAGAACTTTCCTGCCTCTATCTTATCTATCCCTTTCATAATTTTATATACTTCTAAGTGATCTCCTCTCGGCCTTCTGAACTCTAGCAAGTACAGCAGTAACTGCTGGTGTCAGTTACTACAATGGTATCCATTTTTTTCCTGGTTCAAGAACAGGCAATCCAAGTTCAGGAATTACACCTCCAGATCCTTTCACACTCCGATCCTTTACAAAGGTTTAATGGTGTTGAACACACATAAGCAACAACTCAAACTACTGAAGGAACTCGGCAGGTCAAGCAGCATCCACATACATGAACGAACAGTCGATGTTTCATTGTTTCCTTCCCACTTTTCCATCTGTTTCCTACACACTTCTTTCTTCTCACATTTTTGCATCCCAAACAAATGTGATAGGACTTGAGAGGGATCAGAGAAGATTTAGAGAAGTTTTTCCAAATCTAGGGAAGATAAGTTGTACGGAAGGATTAGCTAGGCTGGTGTTATACTCTTTAGAAATTGGGACACTGACAGAAGATATGATCAAATTTTTTTATAAAGGGAGGACAACATATTATGAGCAGTAGAGACCAATTTCCCTGATCAGAGAGCACTAAAAGAGATTTAGATCATAGTCAAGGGAAAATCTTTCATTGCAAAGGGTCATAGTTAGCCATCTAGAACATGGTAGCATGAATGGCCTTGTTCTGTGCTGTAAGCTTCTAGGAACACGCAATTACTGCCAGTGAAGTGATAAGGAAAGGTTAGATCTCACCCTGCCCCTTTCGGTATAAAATACAAACAAAAGAGACTCTGTAAATGCTGCAAACTCAGAGCAATACACTCAAAATGCTGGAGAAACTCAACAGGTCAGGTAGCATCCAGGGAGAGGAGCAAATGGTTGCTATTTCGGGCAGGATCCTGATGAAGGGCCTCACTCCAAAATGTTGAGAGTTTGCTCCTCTCCACTGATGCTGCCTGACCTGCTGAGTTCCTCTCCGTGAACCTGCTAGCAAGTAATGCCACTGTAGAAGAGATGATGGTCAGGTTCTCACCCAACATTAGTATATCACACACTGCTGGAAAATAATCAGAAATGGGACAGCCAAATCATCTACTAAACAGCACCCAAGTCAGGCATAACAGCAATATTTAAACTGTTAATTAACAATCAAATTAATAAGGATCTTCCTGGAAAACTAAGATACACATTTTATTTACGATATTAAAATTGTAAAAAAAATATAGCACTAATTAGTCCCATGGTGATATTTTAAAGTTACCAGGGTCATTATTTATGATGCTACCAGACCCAATCGATAGAACATATTTATCTTATCACGCTAAGCACAGCTGGTACACAAGGCATTGTCGGGAGTCCTTTTGCAAACTCCAACACTGCTCCAGGTCTATGGCAAAACTTGTCTGATAAAGCCACACATTTCGCACCAGCCTGTCGCCAGAGCAAGACATCATTAGCATAGAGCAGTTGACGTCCCACTGTGTAGTTATCATAAGGTCTTTTTGTTGTTAACACAATCCAAACATAACATAGGCTTCTTATTTTGTTTTAAAATGAGGCAAGTATTTTACCCGCTTGCTCTTATAGTTATGGCTGAAATACATTTTAATGTAAAATTGAGAACTATGTTAGAGATTCACAGTGTGTGCTTTTTATTATGAAACTTTTTACTTTTACTTTTTAAAAACTTTTACTTTTTACTTCTGAAACCTGTTTTCACATATTAGTGGAACCTAATATTAGGAAAACATTACAATATACATTTCCAACTATCTTCCAAGTTTTACACATCTAAACAGAGCGAATGTACAGGGGATGTCAGAGGCAAGTTCTACCCACCCCCCACAAAGAGAGAGATGGGTGCATTTTATGGCCCTTCCAGGAGTGGTGATAGGAGGCAGATACATTTGGAGAATTTAATAACAATCTCAGATAGGCACATGGATGATAGAGAAATGGAGGGCCATATGGGAGGAAAGGGTTTGATTGATCTTGGAGACAGTTCAAAGGTCATGGGTCAAAGAGCCTGAATGGTGCTGTCATGGCCCATGTTCAAATTTCTACCTGCATACAGAATACTGTCTGTTTGACACCAAATTAAATACATTTAAATTTTCCATGGTATCATGGAAAACTCACTTCACACTCACACTTCACTCAACTCACAAATGTCTCCACAATACAAGTGAAGGCAATTTAAGAAATCAAAGTACATAAAGAGTTACATAAATGCTTTCAGTCACTTAAGATTTTAAAATCACATTACTATAGTTGAAAAAATCAATTAGAGGAAAAGCATTAAGCATAAATATCAATAAAGTATTTTTGTTCTGTATTATATTCAATAGGATGCTAAAGTCATATTGCTTTAAGATATCACTTCTGGGTATTTTGTACTCCACTTTCTATTAAGTGTTTACACACAAGTTCCAAAAATACTTCTGGCCTTCTGTCAGAGTTAACAGATCTGATCACACAATTCAGTGTTGACATGTTGGCCTGGATTTTGTGACTTGTGGAATAACAGTGATGCTTGCGTCTATCCATCAGGAACTGGACTCTGTTATAACAATGGCTTTTGTCACATTCCTTATTCAAGTTTTCTTATAACATCAGTGCCACTCAGCCCATCAGATCTGTGCCAGCTCTTTGAGTAATCTCATTCCCTCACTTATTTCCCTGAAAGCCAATCTCTCTCCCATTCTTATAAAGTCTATCCTGATTCTCCTACCATCTACTATGCAGGGGATAATCTACAGCAACCGATTAACCCATCAATCAGCACAACTTTGGATTGTGGAGGAAACTGGGACACCCAAGGAGAAAGCCATGCATTCACAGAGAGAACATGCAAACTCCACATACTCAGCATCAGATGTGAGGATCAAAGCAGGGGCTGCCGTTGCTGCAGCTGCGAGTCAGCTGCACTAGCTGCTGCATTGCTGTGCGATTTCTGCACCCAGCAATAAGCAGCAGCCAAAATGGAGATTTCTCAGCAGTCAGGAGCTAAAATAATATTTTTTAAATGTGTTACCCTTCATAACATAAGAATGGAATACACAAACGTTTGTACTAGAAACCAAAGATAATAAGCCTTTTAATTTTTTTTTCAATTATTCTAAGTGTTTTCCTTTTTTAAAAAAATTAGAATTAAAACCCTCATGCTTAACTTCATTTTAGAACCAGTTATTTCAAAATCAGCAGAAAATTCCATACAAAATATTTTTATTAAGCTGCATTAAAAAATTTCCAGTATTGTGAATTGACTTAAATACCTGAAATCTCAGTGAATTTACTGATTTTCTTTTGATTACACGACAGGAAGTTGAATTGCAAATCTCTCCCAAAATGTATATATTATCACACACACACACACACACACACCAATATTAATGCAGTGTTCATAATACAGTTGATTCCAGTTATCTGGAAATAGTTAAAAATATATAACAAAGATAGACTATTATTTAACTGAGTCATAAATTATATATTTAAATAAAATACAGAACAAATTAAAACACTATCAATATTACTACAGGAATATAAAATTGTATTTGTTCATAACAGTTACCAACAGAGATATCCACGGATTCTGTGCTGACACAGTGCCTGATTGGTAAACTATCCATTATTAGTCCCTTAAAGCACTGAGGTTTAACCCCCTTCACCCAATAACAATTTCTTTTTATCAGATCCTGATATATTTGAACAACACATCACAGTTATGTGATGCATTGCTTTCTTCAAACCTGAAAGGGTGGTGTGTTTGCAGCCAAGGGAAACATCCAGCAAGGCATGGTTAAAAAAAAGGGCCGCTGATCACCATTGCACTTTCTCAGCATGTCCCTTCATGAATTTAATGTGGTGCATACATTTCTATCGAGACAACCAATCTGTTTAAAATCTTTGTGACCAAGATTCTTAGCTAGCTCTTCTGACTTAAAAAAAATGGGTCCACTGATTGACTGACACACGTACACAACCCCACCACCTTGGCCAGTTACAACGGAAAAACTGTTGGTTGAGGTCTTCTTCAACATCTGGATCTCTAGCTTCACACTGCTGTTTTTGAGATGTTCCCTTATGTCTCACGTGTAATGCCCATTCTTCCTGCAGTTTATCTTGCTGATGTATCAAATGTGCATTGGTAGATTCTGGCAGTCCAGTTATCTACGCCAGCTGATGATGAGTGGTGTAAGGCAGATGGTTTTTAATTTGGTCCAATAGGGTAGATTTTTTCTATTGAGCGTCAAATCTTTTGGTGGCAAGGGTCTTAAAAATAATTAAAGTCAAAGTAAAAAAAAAAATTAAAAACTGCTTTTTGAATCAGTATCCATCAGCCCAAATGGATAACATCACAGAAGCACACGGAACTTATCACTCTAAGCATGGTGTAGTATCCAATGGCCACACTAGTGCATGTGACTGACCATCTGCTGTCCAGACTAAGCAGCAAAGTGTCCCAAATAAATGAAAGGAATCCCTGTTATTTTCTCACTTTGATTTTGTTCTTTAAGGGTAGTCCCAAATAAGTGCCCGTCCCGGTTAACCGATGGCTGAGCTGAACCTCTGATAATAACTGGGATTTCCATGCATGCAGAGTTTAATTTAGAGTATCATCTTATTGTCAGTTTAACAGTGAGACAATGAGAATGTCAATTTTGCCAGAAAATTCAACGTGTCGACTCATTTCTAAATGCACGCGATTCAGAAGCTTCTCTCCTCACTATTTAAATGGAAAGTTTTTCAGGTGGCAGAAGTCTACATCACCCAGCAAGCCCCAGTTCCACTCAACCTTATTTTCACAGCAGTGAATTGTATAGGGCAGACTCGAGGATAAATTTTCTCAGATTTTTCTTAATATCTCATCATAGATCATTTTTAAAAATACCATTGCTCTCAATAGCTGATTGATTTCCTTCCAATCCAATAAAGCAGCACTTACTTTTATTCCAGATAGGCTTGAATTGTGAACTTTGCTCTGACACTCCACACTACAAAACTAATGCAGCAATCATAATATATTAAAGATTAATGTTGTTTGAGTAATACAGTATGGATGATTCAATCATGTCCTTAAAACATTTTGAGGCCAGTGCTTCTCTAAATCCTTAGATCACCAGCCTCTCTATCCTGGCAATGCCATGTACAAGTATAACCAGACAGAAATCATTGGGGTCATGAGTTTTATGGCATCCTAGGTGTCCTTAAAGGAACTTAAGTTGTCTTTATAAGGATAGATAGCAATGAATGTAACCTGGAGAAGCAACTGTTCTGATAGTTACCTGGCTACTCTTCTACTTTGCTCTTAATCTAAATCTACACTCCTCCATACAGAACTTGTTCTTTCCATTTCCATACTCAATGCCGTACGATGATTGTTCGTGAACCCTGTGCTTGCTGCCCCACGCTGACACCAGATAGAGCATTGCTCTATATTCTGATCGCTGTCTTTGGACGTCTGTTTGCCCTCATCTTTCCCAGTCTCCTGAACCTCCTCCATAACACCACATAGAACGGAATCTGGCCATACAGGCTATGGAGTCTACTCTGCCATTTGATCGTGACTGATCTATTTCCCCTTTCAACTCCATTCTTCACATGCTGCATCGCTGTGTTGTACGGAAACTGCAATGAGGTGGATAGGAGACAATTCTGGCATCTCACACAACTCTTTGCTCCAAAACTGATAATGGCATCTTCAGATACTATCCCCTTGCTGAACACGTACCACATCTTATCTCTTTTAAAGTGATCAATAAAGTACACCTTTCTAATATCACTTCCAGAATGTTAAGTACATTTGATGATTCCTGGGAAGCACTTTTGCAGATTTTACTACAGACCTCAGCTTGGATCAAGCAAACCAAGACCATCAGTGTACAAGATGATGAGAGGCATTGAGCGCGTGGTTGGCCAGAAGCTTTATCCCCAGGGCTGAAATGGTTAACACAAGGGGGCATAGTTTTAAGGTGCTTGGAAGTACGTACAAAGGGGATATCAGAGGTAGGTTTTTCCACACTGAGCGGTGGGTGCGTGGAATGCACTGCCAGTGGAGCTGCTAGAGGGTGTTTTAAAAGCCTCTTAAATAGGTACACAGGGCTTAGAAAAATAGAGGGCTATGTAGTAGGGAAATACTAGGCAGCTTCTAGAGTAGATTACATGGTTGGCATGTTGGCACAACTTTGTGGGCTGAAGGGTCTGTAATGTGCTGTATATTTTCTATGTTTGATGTTCTACATGCAACTGAAAATAAATGTTAGAAATCTGAAATTAAAACAAAAAAGTACAAGAAACATTCAGCTTCTAGGCAGAATTAGTGAAATGCAAACACAGTTAACTACTCAGGTTGAAAACCCATGAACAACATTGTTGATCTTGTACTTCCAGCAATTTCTGTACTTATTTCAAAGTTTAATTGTTATCCTGATATTATTTGAGTTATCAGCTCTTTTCTTAAAAATCGTATAGAGCACAAGAGGAGATGGTTCAGTCACACCCACGCCTGCTGAAAGGGCTTGGGGACAAAGCTGCTTCAAAAATGATACTCAGTATGGTGCCTCCTGCCCTTCTTTTATGAGTCTTTTATATAATATCCAAGTCTGGTTATTTATCAACTTTTGAAAATGCAGAACTCTTTGATATTTCGTCTCTCTAAATGTTTATCACAGAACACTTCACATGCCTCCACACTGCCAGTGCCTATATTATCCCCCTTTCTCTGATGAAGAATTCAAAATACTCCTAAAGCAATACACATTAACTTTCATAAGCTGGGCTTCTATTAAAACTCCCTCTAAAGGCACTTCTCAGTCATACAAAAAAAAATTCAAAAACAGCAAACCTTCCAACATTGCGGGAGCTTATAGAAGGAAAGGTCCTCTGAAACACCATCTTATATGCGCCTAAACTGTTGAAATTGCATTTGTTTTTAGCAATGTTAAAGTAATGCAAAGTCATTTAAAGCAATGTCTGATAGATTCCTGATTAGTAAGGATTTCAAAGGCTATGGGGAGAAGGCAGGAAATGAACAATAAATCAGCCATGATGGAATGGCGGAACAGACTCAATGGGCTGAAGGGCCTAATTCTGCTCCTATGTCTTATGGTCTTTTGTTTAGAAACCAATTTAGCTCTATTCTCCAAAAGATACAATTATTAAGCAAACTATCTAGTGGAACAGTGATAAAGAGTCTTTGACCTTTTTCTCTGCTCTCACACATGCTGCCCCAAGAATTTCCAGATTTCTAGCTTTGACAGATTTTCTGATTTGCATATGCTGTAACCAAATTATTTGCAGAAGGTTTTGTCATTCTCCCTCTTTTTCTTGCCTGTGCACGACTCAGAAGAGTCAAATTGATATTCTGAACTTTATGGGAATGATACAAAAAAAGTCCACTGTCATCAGTATGCACAAAATGCTGGAGGAAATCAGCAGGTCAGGCAGCATCTATGGAATAGAGTAAACAGTCGACATATTGGACTGAGACTGAAACGTCGACTGTTTACACGTTTCCATAGATGTGGCCTGGCCTGCAGAGTTCCTCCAACATCGTGTGCGTGGTTCGCTTGGATATCCAGCATCTGCAGATTTTCTTGTGACTGTCATCAGTATGAATACTTTCCTATTGTTCAATTCAATTCCACAGACCAAAATAAAAGTGAAAAATATAAATCATTGAAAATAAAAGTTAACTGGCTGAAAAGTGAGTGATATTTCATTAACTTAAATACAAAAATACAGTTTGACAAGTTGTGAAGTCTATTCTCCAAATGACTCTATACATGAATGCAATCTAATGATTACTCATTACAACCTTGTCCCAAAAACCTTAACCATCAACTTGATAAAATGAGTTCATCTTGTAAGCTATAATCAGCAGAATACAGGGCTACAAAATGGCATTCATGCTCTGATACAAAAGGGAAGAGAGACAATTACTGCCAATCACTCTGCAATGAAGCATCATTGATCTGTCCACAGTGATTTATCTGTCAATTCAATAATCAGCATGCCTTCCCTACAAAACAACAGTGAACAGCAGACAAGTGTTCCTTTGTGCCAGCGATATGCCCAGCAGGTGCTTGAGGTAAGAGGCAAACTGTTTTTCAATCGAGAGGATCCATACACAGCTGCTGCTAAAACCAGACACAGCTTGGGCACAACTCCTTGGTTATTGTCCAAGTATCTTGGTAACTACGGGACCATTTCTTAACAACATTTGTATCAATAAATCAAGACTATTAGATTATGGTGGAAAAATCATGCCTTCTAATCTAAGATTATTTTAGACATATTTAAAACGCAATGAATTATTAGCAGAAGGAAAGAAAAATGAGTCCATCTTGAGCTTTTGCCTCCCTCATTACGTGGCAATATACAAGGGCATGTGTAAACAAACAGAAACTATAACTCTCAGATCAAAATTATCGGAAGAAAGAAAAGTGGATAATAAATACATAATTACAAAATGATTAGTAAAAAGAAAAAGAGACTACGATGCATTTAAGATTAAACCAGTCACTTTTTTCCAATTTATAAAGCAGGAAGTGTAAACTGTAAAAACATTACTATAATGCATGTATTATAGAACTAATGATTATTGAACATGTTGCACTTAAGTTGCTTCACAGATTCATCCAATACTTTCGTCAATGCCACTATTGTTAGCCTCTGGACAGACGCCAAGAACACAAGCAGTCACAGGTTTTCCCCTAGAATATGTTTGCTCCAACAACACAAGTGACCCATCCAACAATAAGACTGAAAGCAAAGAGTATTTTGAAGCAAGTCAAATTGGAGCAAGAAAGACTTTATGCTCTTTGTAGAGTTTTCTGGTCCTTTATCAATTTATAAATGGGATAATAACAACAGTACCGTGCTCCCACATTTAAGATGACTCTTTGGAAATTTTGAAAAATGCCAGTCTAATTCTTTACATTCCTAATTGGTGGAAACAGGACTAACTGGGATATGCCTTGTGAATGAAGTTAAAATATAAATAATATCCTCACTTTTTAAACCATCCCCTTCCAAGGATTTTTTTCTTTATTCCACAAACACTTTTCCCGCTAAGCTGCGCAGTAACTAAAAATGCTCCCGTGCACTTAGTCTTTGATGCTGTGCAGCTGGAATTTTTTTTATATATAATGTTGTGTTAAAGTGCCATGCAGTTTTCAGGCCACGTAAAAATTTCACGCTCAGATCAATGGTTGGCCTACATAAATGTAATAAAATTAAAGGAAATGTTGTTTACAAAAGATTATAATGGATATTGTCATATTTAATGAAATTACAGTTCAAATTCAGTTAAAACGTTAATACGGAACTTGTTCCCAATTAATCTTCAGCAGTTTCCTTTGTCACATGCAGAAAATAGAGAATAGGAAATTAGATCAATTACAGACATCCTTTCTCATCCTTGTTCATCGTTCCTATAAATCAGGTTGTGATATTAGGCAGTTTTGCAGTTAAATTTAAGAAAAAACATTAAAATTGTTTCATTAACTCGCACTATAATTTTCCAGAAATTGTTTGGATACATAACTTGTCCTAATTTTGAAAAATCCACTGAAATATTCAATTGCAATACAAGACTGTGATATGTTTCTTGATACTGGCTCCTTTATTTAGTAGTGGTGTTACCAGCCTGTAAAGTACTAAATAAATATATTTTCCCCCTTGGTATTCTCAAACTCTATGAGACAAATTTACAGACAGAATAAGCATTGTTGCAAAAGAAAGTATGACAAAGTACAAGTGAGGTTAGAGATATCTGGGATTAATCAAACCACAGACAACAGAATCGTGATTTTAAAATAACAAGACTAAATTTCTATCATCCCTTATATGTTAACCAAGATGTGTGCAGTCATCACTTTAATGTGTAGAGAAATATCCTAATGATAATATGACTGAATAGCAAATGAATTTTATGACATTACATCGGCTGGGCTGAACGAATTACAATGCATGATACCACACCTTTTATAGGATCCATTCTTAACATCTGAAATATATCAAATTCTTCACCTCAACATTTTCTTTCCAAAATCCTTAAATGAATACATACTTGGAAACGTTGGACAGAAATCAGTGACGTACGCAGTCAGTACTCCTTGGTTGTATGATTCATAGAATATTAATTCAGAGGGAGTGGTAATATGTCCTCCAGCTCAACCTTTCAATGAAAGTAGAGATCAAATAGCTCAAACCTACCTTCCAGCCTAGTCCCCATATTTCCCAATTTTGAGATTCATAAAGATTGATCAACAGCTTTGAATAAACTCAGCAACTGCAACCCTCCAGAGCAATGAAACCTTTTTTAAAATCTACTGTACATTGTTTGGTCATGTTTCTTATTAAAGTCAACTTATTAAAATCATTGACTGACCACAGAGAGTGCCACTCATTGATGACATTATCCACCATCTTACAGAGTATTCTATGGATACATATTGTTACCTTCCACCGAAAGGAGTTCCATATTGGTGCAACTACAAAGCTGTTGGACCTTGGATATCACTCTGAGGATACGTTCTTTCATAAACTTTAATGGCGATACTCAGCAATATTGAAGACCATAAGACACATGAACAGAATTATGCTACCCTGCCATTGAGACTGCTCCACCATTCCATAATGGCTGATCTATTATCTCTCTAACACCACTCCCCTGCCTTCTTCCTATAAACATTGATGCCCTCAATAATCAAGAACCTATTAACCTCTGCCTTTACATATACTCAATGATTTGGCCTCCACAGCCATCCTTGGCAATGAATTCCAGAGATTCACTGCCCTCTGGCTAAGGAAATTCCTCATCTCTGTTCTAAATGGACATTCCTCTATTCTGAGGCAGTGACTAAAGGTCCTAGACTCCCCCACCGTAGGAAAATCCTCTTCATATCCACTCTACCTAGGTCTTTCAATATCAATAGGTTTCAATGAGATCCCCCCTCATTCTACTAAACTGCAGTGAGTACAGGCCCAGAGCCATCAAACACGCTCCGTACATTAACCCTTTCGTTCCCAGAACCATTCTCGCAAACTTCCTCTAGACCCTCTTCTTAGATTTTTTTTGTGTGCCATACTCTGCCAGAGCCTCGGTGACCACTTTTTTTTCCCCAAAGTGGTTGTCTTGGAGGAAAGATTTGTGAGTGGTCCCTCACGTCCTTCTCAAAGCGCAGTGTTTTTTTAATGAGGCCGACTTGCGAGCTCGACACTCAACCCAGCACGGATGGAAAGCATGCCCAGGAGCAGCCTGACTAGATTCGAACTCGGGAACCTTCACTCCGGAGTCCGGTGCTGATGTCACTGTGCCACCAGCCGGCTTTTTCTTAGATAATGGGTCTAAAACTGCTCACAATACTCCAAATGCTGTCCACCAACACCTTATAAAGCCTCAGCATCACATCCTTGCTTTATATTCTAGTCCTCTTGAAATGAATGCTAACATTGCATTTGCCTTCCTCACCATTAATTCATGCTGCAAGTTAACCTTTAGGGAATCCTGCACAAGGACTCCCAAGTCCCTTTGCATTTCTGATTTTGGAATTTTATCTTCATTTAGAAAATAGCCTGTACTTTTATTCCATCTACCAAAGTACATGACCATACACTTCCCTACACTATATTCCATCTGCCACTCCTTTGCCCATTCTCCCAACGTCTAAGTCCTTTTGCAGGCTCTCCGCTTCTGCAACGCTACCTGCCCCTCCAGTTACCTTTGTATCAGTTGCAAACTTGGCTACAAAGCCATCAATTCCATTACCCAAATTATTGACATGTATCAAGGAAAGAAGCGGTCCCAATGTCGACTGCTGCAGAGCACAGTTAGTCACCCGCGGCCAACCTGAAAAGCCCCCCTTTTATTCCCGCTCTGTGCCTCCTGGCAGTCAGCCAATCTCCTACCCAAGTGAGTATCCTTCCTGTAATACCATGGAACATTTGCCTCACCATGCTACTGTACCTGTCCAAATTTCACTGCGAGGGGAAAATAAAATTAATTATAGCTTTTAAATGACTTGAATTAATTGTAACAAATGCAATTTTAAATGGATGCTCACCATCTGTTTAATTACATAAATGGTGACTGTCAGTCATTACGGATATAGCACCAGAATTAAGTTACAGCATATAATTTATATGACATATTCATCAAGTCCTGTAGCCAAAATATGAATGTACAATTTTAGAAAATATCCAAATACTTACAAAGATAAACTTAAATCCCTTCCCAACACAGTAATCTTGAATTATACATGTTCAAGGATGGGTGTCTTTACTATCTTAAGTAGTAAACTCATTGAAATATAATATCAAATGAACAATCACCCATTAAGATATAAGCTTTTTCATTCCTTGCAATAAAATGGGCTTACAAATTCCATCCACATTTGCCACAATTATACTCAAGTATTTGCATCAGATGATTGTATCATCTAGTTCTTTTAATGAGGGGAAATGCAGCACAATCCTTTCTCATATATATTTGGTATACATACTGTTACCACTGCTTCACTAAGATATAATAGCCTTCCTTGGTGCAGGTAAGAACTCATCTGTGCCAGCAGAAAACAATGGATTTCCAAATGATATTTGTAAGCATGTAATAATGATAATACATTACAATATGTAAGTTTATTGAAAATGACATTTTAAAACATTTCTTTGCCATAAAGGGGGTGGCACATGGGACAGTTTTACTTAGAAGTGATCTTCTAAAAAAGGGTAAACAAAAATAAATTTGGAATAACAATTGTTTCAAGGTTCTAATTTATTTTTAATGTAAGTTTACCAAGGTTACTAATTACTCATTTAAAATATACTCATTGATGGTATTTTTCAATTTAAATGAAGCCTTCCTATCTATGGTCACTTATGAATACTAATTAGTTAATCTGATCAACCATTCCAGTTAGCCCATCACAGTACTGCATCACAGACATTTTAAATCCCTTCTTAGTAATGTGGTTACATAGTAAATACATGTTAGTATTGTGTATTTATGCACATTTTATTCCATAGCCACCCTTTAACCTCTAACTTTATTTTTATATCGTTCTTTATAATTATATATTATAATTATTTTGTTGAATGTTGTTGTTTATTTGTTGTATGTCATGCCTTGTCCAACAGGCCACAGCAAATTCCTAATATATGTTAATGTTTATGGCAAATAAAGTTGACTCTTGCTGGACATTGAAGTTTCTCCAGTCCTCCCACGTGATAATTTCCTCAGCTCCACTATTAATATCTGTGATTGATTTTTGACAGAATAATTCACCCTGACACTATAAACTTGTAAATATTATCTTCTTATCAACCCATGTTTGGGAGGACAAAGCATACACTTGCTTAAATTGTCAAGAAGAAAAACTCATGGTGGTCATAATAGGCGAAGTTCATGTATTGTTGCAACTTTTTTTGAGATGCCAGTAGGAAAGAACTGGGAAGGCAAGTGCTAGCAAAAAGTAATGAGATCATTACAGTATTCAGGATAAAACTCTGATAAATTTTGTAATAAAAATTGCAATAATTGGAATTCATATATCATAAAAAATGGAAATACAAGAAACTGATCTGTAGATATTAAAGGTTTTGCATTCATACATAATCTAAAATATATTATTTTAATATTTAACTGTTCAAAAATGTAAGACCTGTATTTAAAAACAATTATTCATAACCTGGTTTGTAAAATGTAACAGACAAAATATATTTCTAATACTCTCTCTGAGGTATTGTCTAGAAGTGTTTTTGTTTTGTTAGATAGGATTGTAATGTAGCAGATTTCACCAACTTATTTCAACAGCAGAGACACTCAGGAGTGTCCCCTGCACACAAGTGATACTTGAATGAAAGGAGCAAACTAACTGCTGAATCATTTGTCTCAATTCAAGGAGTGCTGCACAGTATAGAATAAACAATGTACAACTACAGTCAAAAGTCTATTCAAAGTCAAGGGTAAACTACACTTGGACTTGAATGGCCTATATTCCACCAATTTAATAAATTGTAATAACACAAACCAACCACACCACTGAAAGCCATCCAGTGAGGCAGAATATAAAATTTAAGCAAAGCTATTATACCAAAAAAATAATGTTATTGACAAGTTGATTTCTATTTAAACAGTCTGCTGCAATAGAACATAGAACAATACTGTACAGGAACATATCCTTCATCTCCTAATATTGCACTAATGACCCCTAATCCATTTTGCATGCACATTGCCCATATCCCTCCATTCTCTGCTATTCATGTGGCTACTAAGAGCCTCTACATATCCCCAACCGCCACCACTCCTGACAGCGCATTCCAGACAGCCACCACTTGCTCACACCTCTCCTTTGAATTTTTCCTTTTTCACTTTAAATGCATGCCGTCTAGTATTAAACACTGTGTTTAAGGCATTAATTTATTTTTAATTGTGCAACTGTGAATTACTTTGAGGTATTACTTTATAATGAAGATACTATATAAATGTCAATGCTGTTGGATTCTGTGTGCCTTAACAAAAAAAAAGAGTAGCATTAAAAATAATATTGTTTTGTAGTTTTGGAAGCGTACAATACTTGGTAATGCAATGAAACTTGCAGGACATTCTCCACAATGTGAATTGATGGGCTGAAGGTTATACTGGTTCATAATTTTATCCAGAGCAATAGGAATGCAAGAATGTAACAAACTCAGGGTACAAAAGCGTTTTTTTCTACATTCTCTTTTTCACTCAAAATTTACAATAGGACTTTGCAAACACTTGCTGTGATTCTAACCCAAGTTTAACAAAGATAAACTCCGAGTCACCTTACCTGACACAGAAACTCTCATGGTTGCTTCAAGTGGTCTATTGTTGTCCAGAGCGTGACTCAAGCTTAATTCCCCTGTGGTCGGATTGAGAATGACCAGATTTAATTCATTTCCGTGGTCAAACTTGTAATAAAGACTGTCGGAGACATCTGGGTCGTGAGCTGGAATTCTGCCAATTAACCCAGTCGGAAAACTGCTGGATTTGTTAGTGACATAGTTATTGAAAATAATTTCAAAATTTTTCAACACAGGCACATTGTCATTCTTATCCAAAAGACGGACATGAACCGTGGCTCTGCTGACAAGCGGAGCTGATGTAGCTTGGACAACAATGATGTATTCCGATTTAGATTCATAATCCAAATCCATAAGAGCAGTTAGCTCTCCAGAAAAGATATCCAGCTGAAAAACTTCGGGAATGTTCCCCTCCACAATCTGATACATGATTTGAGCATTTGTACCTTCGTCTGGGTCTGTGGCAGTGATACGGGACACGACTAGCCCTATTGGGCTGTTTTCATCCACAAAGATATCAAACTCATCTTTTGCGAAAACTGGAGGGTTGTCGTTGACATCCAAGACTACGATCTGGATGTCGATCGGGGTCCTCATTGCAGGTATGCCTTTATCCACAGCAAAGGCTTTCAGATTGTAGACTTGAACATTTTCCCTGTCCAGTCTGCGTAGGGTTCGAACGATACCCGAAGTGGTTTCAATGATGAAGTCCCCATCTCCATCATCCCCTCCTTGGAACGTATAAAAGACCCGACCGTTCAACCCAGAATCGCGGTCAGTGGCAGAAATCTGAAGGACGCTCGTGAATGTGGGAACATCCTCATAAACGGACCCTTGATAATGATCTCTCAGGAACTGGGGGGAGTTGTCATTTACATCGTTAACTAGAATTTCAAGGTAAGTGGTGTCAGACTTCTGAGGAATTCCGTTGTCTTTTGCAGTAATTGCCAAAGTATATGAAACTTGGTCTTCATAGTCAAGATCCATTAAAGTCGTAACAGCACCTAAATCAGGCTCTATTTTAAACTGAGGTATACTGTCTTCCATGAAGTATGTAATTCTGGCGTTTTCACCAGTGTCTTCATCGGTTGCACTTATAATGACAACCGTTGTGCCAACAGGTTTGTCTTCATTGATGTTAACGGTGTAATGGGAACTCTGAAACACTGGCCTGTGTGTATTGGCATCTGTTACATTAATGAACACCTGAACTGTGTCGAACCGTGTCCCATCGCTGGCTGTCACTGTTAGGATGTACTGTCGCTCCAGTTTGTAGTCCAAAGGCAAGGCTAGGGTTATCAAACCGCCTCCGCTCTGGCTGGTTATGGAAAAGCGGTTTCGGGTATTACCATTTGAGATCTGATAGGTAACTACACTGTTGACATCTCTGTCAATCGCAGATACAGTCACCACGCTGGACCCCACCGCAGCATCTTCATTCAGTCTTATTTGATATAGTTTCTGTGTAAATTCAGGGTTGTTGTCATTTACGTCCAACACCGTGATGCTGATGCTGGCCGACGAGGACATTGGGGGTGATCCCTGATCCCTCGCTTCCACGCCAAACCTGTAGAAATCCATCAACTCCCTGTCCAGCTCTGAACTGACCACAATCCATCCGGTGTTGTTGTTGATGGAGAACGGGAAATCTGGAGACATGTTTATTAACCTGTATTCCAAACGAGAGTTGTTCCCCGAGTCCGCATCGATTGCCTGCACATGAAGAACTGAGTAACCTATCGGCACATTCTCCAGCACCGTGGACTGGAAGGGGGTGCTGACAAATATGGGAGAATTATCATTGACATCCACCACCTGCACAGTCACTAAGCCAGTGATGTTTGACAGTGGAGGCCTCCCACCATCTTGTGCCCTGATTCGGAGGGTGTACTCCTTGTTCGCCTCATAGTCCAACTGGCTCACCACATCGATGCTGCCACTTTGGGCCTCGATGTAAAACTGGCCTCTGGTGTTGCCACTCATAATGCTGTAATGGACGACTGCATTGTTACCCTTGTCACGGTCAGAGGCAGTGACCTGCAGGACCTTGGTGTTGGGAGCAATGTCTTCCAGAACCTGGATAATGTACCGCTTCTCACTGAACTGGGGCGTGTTATCGTTGTCATCTTCCACCGTTATGTGGACCGTCGCCGTGGAGCTGCGTGGCGCAGGGTTCCTCCCTTGATCGTTGGCTTCCACCAGTAACTGGTAGTACTCCACCATCTCCCTGTCCACTGGCCCTCTTGTCCTCATTACCCCAGACCTGGGGTCAATCTCGAACACAGCGTTCTGCCCCTGGCCGTTGAGGATCTGGTACAAGATGTTGGCGTTAGGCGGGGCATCTCCATCGGTGGCCCTCACCGTCAGCACCTCGTAGCCAATCTCCAGGTTCTCTCTCACGCTCTCCTTGTACTCCTGCTGCTCAAAGAGCGGGTCGTGGTCGTTGCAGTCGCTGACGGTGACGGTCAGCGTGGCCATGGCGGTGCGCCTAGGGGTGCCGTGGTCCACCCCGGTGACCCGGAACACGTGGGTGTCCTTGGTCTCCCGATCCAGGCTCTCCGCCGTGGTCACCACTCCAGTTGCGGACTCGATGACAAACAGGCTGTTGGACCTGCTGTCGAAGAGGGCATCCATGGAATACTCTACCCGTCCTGCGTCCCCCTCGTCGGGGTCCACCGCCCGGACAGAGATCACCCTGGTACCCGAGGGCATGTTCTCCGGGACTGAAACCTGGTAGATCGGGGGCTGGAACTGAGGGCTAGTGTTTACGTTCCTTTTCGACCTTCTGATGCCATCTCGGTCTCGGCCCAGGGCCAGTTGCTTGAAGGGACTCCCTGGGGAAGATTCGTCTCCCACTCTCAGTTCTACGGTGACATTTCCCAAGGCGCTTCCCCCTTCCGTTGCACACTTGGGGCAGAGGACGTGGCCCCGAATGAACATTTTCCCCTGCAGGCAAATCCTCTCCCGGGTCCTCAGCTGCCCGTCCCGGGACAGGAGGAAGGGGCTGCCGGCCAGCTGACAGCGCAAGGGGTCGCAGGGTGGCCTGGAAGCGGGAAGCATGTCCTGGAGGGCGAACAGCGGTCGGCCGGCGGCGAGGCAGGGAGAATTTTGGAGAACCACCACCTCCACATCTGCGCCCACATTGTGCCGCTCCTTCCGCCGGTGCTTGCTGAAGCAGTGGGAACCGTGGACGTGGAGGTCCAGGCGACTGGAGATGGAAGTGAAGTCCGAGCCCCCGCCGGGACACCGTGCAGTCAGGCGAATGGGGAATGGGTTAGTGGACAAGGCACTGCACTGCAGGCTCCGGGACAGCCGCACCGTGCCCGCGGTCCGGTCAGTTTCCAAATAGCTCCAGATAAATTTCGGCGCGGAGAGCCGGTAGATCACACAGTCCCGACCTGCGCGCAGACCCGCCACCACCGTGCCCGGCTCGGAAAGCTCAGAGAGGTGGACAGTAACGCAGTCCAACAAAGGCGCATGGAGGAGCAGGCAGGTCACCAAGGTCCAGTGGAGCACAGTTACCTCCATTCTCGCTTCAATGTAACGCTGTCCCATCTCCACCGCGGCGGCGGCTGCCCCATCAAACTTGCCTCCTGCTCCTTCAGCTCTCCCTTAATGCAGTCGCGGCGTTTTCCCGTTCTCCTGTTTCCCAATGTCTCCCGACCGGCACATCGTCCTACCCCCACGGCAACACTCCTCGGCCCCGTTTGTGTTAAACGATCGCACAAAATGGCTCCGTCTGCTCCCTGGCGGGGGTTTCAATTAGCATAAACCTGCTCAAACAAGGCGAATTCAGCAGAGAGAGCGCACACTACAGCGCTTAAAGGGGCTGTGTCCTTCCTCCGTATTGTATTCCGGGTTGATTGCAGTCGGGCTGAATGAAGAGCAGATAGAAGGCAAGTAGATGGTTTAAGTTCACTAGTCACAGTTTTAAGGTTACTACTAACTACCAAGAGCTTTAATACTGGAAAATGCCATTCTCAGATAAATATGGTGTGTTTCGCTGTAACCTCTTATAGCTATTGGTGAATTGGAGATAACACTTGGCTTCGTAAACAAGTTCCCCCCCCCCCCAATGATTTTACAGTCATTACAGAAATGTATAAAAAGACTCAACGCGCTCTTGTTTCCACCCCCACCCCCCGCCCCCTGACAAATCCCAGACGGAGAAACGGCTAAGTTTTACGGCGTCACCCATCAGTTTAGCGTAAAAAAAATGAATCAAATTTTTCAAATGGTTGTGAGTTTCAGCAGGAGTGCGCCCATTGTTTACACTGCAGACGGCTGGGTGACGGTGGGTTCGGAAGGAACACGTTAGAACAGTTACTTTTGGGTTGGGGAATTTTCAGCGCCTGTTTGATCTGCCGTTGAAATGTGTTTCTTAGAAGACGCAATGCACTTTGTTAATCCCCATCTCTGTTTCAACAGGGAGTGGCACGAAGTGTAATGACGCTAAATAAAGGAAGCCGAGACCCGAGTGCGCAGAATGGATTCAGTAAACGGGATGTTTGTGTTGTGGGCTTGACTGTAAAATAAATCCAAACTGAACTGGTATGCCTGCTTAACATAAATTCAAATATTTCCCTTCTACCCCTGTCTAATTGAGCGTTGCCAGCGTCAAATTAACTTATTTTTTTAAAACTTCAAATTAGCGTGACTCGTTTCGTAGACCGCAGGTCGCCGCGGTTTCAATTGTCAAAAAGCTCCAACAGAGACAGATCGGGGTAAATTCTAGCGGTGTGCCTGCAGAAGCCAAGCGCTGACGACGCACCTGTAGTTGGAAGTCAAGTAAAACGAAGATAAGGACCTGGGCTTGTAAAACAGATCATGGCAAAATAAACAAGCAGAGGTCACGGGCGGTCGTCGCTCTGGTGCAGCTGCCCCGCAACTCACCTCTCAGAGCCGTCTCAGTGTGCCAGAGCTCAGCAGATGGCCCAACAATAGATAATCGGATCTCGGCGAGAATGGAAGTTCTCGGCGTTGGGTATTGGGGAAGGGGGTGGAGCTGGACGCCGTGAAACCGCTCCAATCCATCGCTGTAGTCTTACTGAAGCTAAGTTTCCCTCTCTCTTTAATGAGGTGTTCAAGATGCTAGGAGGGCCTGGATCGAGTGGAGAGTCAGAGACATTTTCCCAGGGCGGAAATGGCGAACACGAGAGGTGCAATTTTAAGGCGATTGGAGAAAAGTAAAAGGTGATATCACAGAGGTGAGTTGTTTTACACAGAGAGTGATAGGTGCGTGGAACATCCTGCCGGGGATGGTGGTAGATGGAGATACATTAGAGGAATTTAATAAATTCTCAGGCGCATGGATGATAGAAAAATGGAGGGCAGCGTAGGAGATAAGGGTCAGACGGATCTCGGAGAAAGATCGGCACACCCGCAGGGTCTGTAGTGCTATGTTGTAATTTTCTAAATTCTAAACCTGATTCCACTTCCAAATACCTTGGGACATCTATGTATTGCTGAATTCAACACTGCAAGTTAACTGATCAAAGGATGATCTCATCAATTTAGAATCCTGTCAGTTACGCTGCTGCTTTTGGATCGGCACCGCAACGCCTGATATCAAACCCCGCACACCAAGTTAACCGCGCACTTCGTGTAAAAACAAGCAAAGTTATACCACACGTTATCAGTAACGGGAGTGACAAGTTTCCGTGTAGGTCAGTAACTCTCGCTTCGTTCAAGATTAAGATTTATCACATTTATCTCATTTCTGTTTCCATGTACATGTGATAATTACACCTGAATCTTGAACAAAGCATGGTTGATATTAGAACTGCGTATTGTGCATCATACATCGCCCCCGAAGCCTCTGGCGCCGCTTCTGCACGGCAACCTGAAGCCGATGGCTCTTTCAAAACATCGAGCTGGTTTGATTGTGTCACAGAGGATCATGTGGATTCAACTTTATTCCCCGCATGCGGATGGATTTACACACCAAATCCCCCATTTGGCTTCTGTTTGTGTTCCACATGAGAACGTTACACCAACACTGGAATTATGCGTTCGTATATTTACAAGACCAATTATGGAAGTGCGTGGTTGCTACGTTCCTTCCTGTCGCCGCAGAAGACCGAAAATCGAAGGCAAAAGATCCGAACTAAACGCACAGTAAACACTGTCACCTCCAGATCAAACAACTGGATATCCTCGCACAAGATAACATTCGTAGGACGTCGGGAACCGTTTTCGACCCGATGTTCTGCGAACAGATTCGATTTATCTACGCATTAATCAAAAAAAAAATCCTGTGGCATGTATATGTTCATTCCAGCCAGTCCTTCGTTTCCTTCGTTTAAACAGGAACGATTACGTTCGATTTTAGCAGCAAAGAATGAAGGAAGGCTTATTATTAGAACATAGAATAACGCCGGATAGGCCAATCGGCCCACGAGGTTGTGCCGATCTCGATGCTCACTGACACGAAATGCCCTCCAGTGCGTGTTCCGTAGCCCTCCATTCCCTGCATATTCACGAGACCGTCTAAAAGCCTCGGACTCTAGCAAACTGCTTCGATGCGTACCCCTACCCCTGACATTAGTGTCCGTCTTTGTGTTTATGTATATATTTTTGATCATTTGTATTGTATTAATTTACTTACCTGTAAATGGCTGCAATAAAATAGATCTCAAGGTTGTATATACTGACATATATGTACTTTGATACTAAATATATTTCGACTTTGACTTTACCCCTGGTAACCTATTCAAACATTTATAACTCTCTAATCTTAAAAGCGTGTCCTCTGGTGTTGAAATGTCTATCCTGGGGAATAGATTCTGACGGTCTACTCTGCGTATGCCTCTTAATAATTAAAAACAAACTCCACTGGGTCTTTCCTCAGCCTAAGCGAGCAATCCAAGTTTGTCCAAACTTTCCTTGCAGCTCCTTCCCTCCAGTCCGGGTAATATCCTGGTAAACATCTTCTGAATGCTCCCTGGGTACGCCGGAACTACTCATAATTCTCCAAAACTCTAAGGTTCTTTACAGCCGCAGCTTGACGTCCTTTTTCTTATTCTAGAAACGGCTCGACTACAAAGGCAAGCCTGTCATAGGCATTCTTTACCACCTGGTCCACTTGCATAGCCACTGTTAGTAGACGGTGCACCGGACACCAAGATCCCTTTGTACCTTAATGCTAATAATAATCCCACTATTAACTCTATAGTTACTCTCCCAAAGTGCACCACCTTAAACTCCGTCTGTCACTTTCTTCTCTGCCCACACCTGTAACTACTCTATGTCTTGGTGTACCCTTTAATAGTCCTTTCTGCTATCCACAGCTCCACCTAACTTGGTGTCATCTGCAAATTTGCTCATCCGCCCATCTACATTTTCAACCACGTCTAGTTTACTGTAAATGGCAGCAGAGTCATGACACCGATTCTTGCAGAAATCTTTTGGATCTTCAGCTAGAATATTAACATTCCACTCCTATTCTCTGTCTTCCAGGGGCAAGGTAGTTCTAGATGTCATGTATCTTTATCTTCTGGTTCAACCTATCAAAATGTACCTTATCAAATGCCTTACTGAAGTCCATGTCTACAATGGCTACTGCTTTACCCTCAGCAAGTCCCTTTGTCACCCAAAAAAAATCCAGTCAAGTTTGTAAGACATAACCTGCCCCTCATAAATCCATGCTGACTATGCCGAAACAGGCCATGCCTGTGAATCCTATCCCTAATAGCTTCCCGACCACCGGCTTGAGGCCGACTGGCCTGTAATTATTTGGACGATCCCTGTTTCTCTTCTTGTACAAAGGCGCAAAGTTTGCTACTCTCCAGGACGTCACCTGTAGCCCGTGAAGACGCGACACCTTTGTTAAATCTCCACATCAGCTTCTTTCCATATTCTGGGATATTTCCCATCAGGCTCTGGGGCTGGATGCCTCGACACTCATGTGTTTCATCCCCTTCCTTAATCTCAAAACGTCCTAGCACATCAATATAACCCATTCTGTTTTCCCTATACTCCCCATCCTTCTGTAAACACAGACTGAAAAGACTCTAGTCCCTCAGCCCCTTGATCTGAACGCAGGCACACGTTCCCTCCTCTTTTCCTTGAGGGGACCTACCTTCTCGTTATCCCTTTCCCCCTCAAAAGTGCAAAATACCCCGGGTTTTCAGGAACAAATGTTCCGCATGATTCTATGATTTTTTTCTCTCTCTCGGTGACGGGTGCGCTGGTATATTATTGTTCAAGCGAGTAATTGGACATGATGCAGCCAGGGATGTGACTGGATATTCCGAATGAGACTTCTCGGGGATCAGTAGGGATAATTGGAGAGGCATCATACGAAGTCCACGGGCACCATGGAGGTGGGTGCCGCAAGGGACAAATGCCGTCATTGGAGGTATGGGAACATTTTAATTTAGTTCCTATTAGTAATTTTGTTAGTCGCGGTTATTGTCTACGTGTTTGTTGTAGTACCGTAGAATGTGATTTGTAATAAATGTGCTTTTCTTCGGTGAGAAAGTGTCAATGCGTCATGTTCTCATCAATTCAAACACTTCAAGAGCAGGGTTCACACATTTGCACATGCAGCCAAGGCGGGTCAACGATGTCGCTTCTATTTCAAATGCGATTACCGATTCAGACGCATCGAACATTTTTTTCGAGTGGTAAGTAAAAACTGGACATCCGTGGTAGGTAATTACACATAAAATATAACCATCCATTGCAGAAAGAAGCGAGTTTCTGTGTTTGCTGCTGAGAGATCACAAAACGCACTACAGGTATTACTGATAAGGTTGAATAAAAGCCGAGATCAGGCAGCATCTGACATTTTAGGCACCGTTTTCGTCTCAGACGGTGACTTCGCTTTGTTGGGATCCTGAACGCCGAGGTCCATACTTGATGACACTCACAGTGGACCAGCATCCCAGATGCAGTCTGCACTCGCGTGGTTTGGTTTTTGCTTCCACGGGAGAGCGGTGGTGCAAATCACACTCCAACACGTTCTCGGTCCGGAGGCTGAGACTGCTCTGAAATATACTAAAGTATTTTTTTTAAAAAACATACCTGCACACCCTTCCCGCTACACTCATGCGATTTTCTCTGCTCTCCATCCTAGGAGCGAAGCGGGCAAGAACATTTTCCCCATGGAATCATACAAATAGGCCCTTTCGGCCCACAACGTCCATACTGTCCGTAATGCCCCTCTATGCTTAATTGCACTTGCCTGCATTTGGTCCGTATCCCTCCAGAGCTGTAGTACCTGTACAAATGACTTAGAAACGTTCTATTATATCTGCCTCTACGACATCTTCTGGAAGCCTGTCTTTAAAACTTTAGCCCTCAAATCTCAGTTGTATTTCTCCTTTCTCATCCCACACCCAGTGCCCCCTAGTTCCGGACTCCCGTGCCTTGCGGGAAAATGATAACCCTCCATCAATGAGCCCTTCGGAACTCGTATACGGTCACCCTTCGGCCTCCTTAATTGTGAGAATAAACCCGGCTTGTGTGTATTATGCCCTCTAAAACAAAGTCAATACAATCAATACAATAACCAATGCAGGAAACCGTCTTCAAAAAAAATGAGTCTTGTCCTCAAGAACATTGATGATTATTTCCGCAGAAAGATTGAAACTAATGATGTAGGTGGTGCATTCGATCCTAAAGTAGATGTATCCTATTTATAATATTTCACCAAACATAATCCCCGCGGTTGACCGAACGTTTCCTTAAGAAATTATTTGGTTTTACTCTGAACAATAAATGAAAACAGCGACACCTCGTGGGCATGTGGAGTGCAGCCGAGAATCATTGACTCTGATCGACCGCTTGGGACATCAGGAAAGCGTCTAAATATTGTATGTAACAGATTGTGAGAATTAATTCAATGACTTTCTCATTTGTGGGCCGACAAACTATCAACATAAGGAGGAACATTACGGTTGAAAGCTGTTTTTAAGAATATTTCTTTGTTTCCCAAGATATAAACTTCAAATATTTATTCAAAGCATCAGGGCAAGTACTGAGGCTATGGATGTGATCTTACGTTCTGATAATCGGTAGGTGCAGAAATAAAAAAAGAGGTTGGTCTTTTGGAAACGACTAACGAACATCCGCCAGAATTAGCAGAACTAAAAAGAAAGCCATTACATTAAGCACTTTCATTGATTTTTTTGTGTGTGTGACATTAAGCCAATATATGTGATCAAACTGGTCGTTTTAGTTGGTTAGATTTTATTCCTGTTTATTGATAGAAGCATGGTTGCTAGGCGAGTCATGGAACTTAAAAAAACACGCAAATGAAGGCAAACTGGCATCTGGGGTTTAAACTTGGTACGCATTGAGTTGTCCCTGTATAAAAGTTAGAAACTATTCCTTCATGATATTAGAATGATTTATGACGAATATTTTTTTTCCTGTCTCAAATTCCCAACGCGAAAAATGATCACTTTGTGAGAATAAACCGAGAAAGACTAAAAGATTTGCATTGAATAAGCTAGTCTCGTTAAAAACACTTGCAATATACTGGTTAATCAAATCTGGAACGGCAGCAGTGCTACTGGTTTAAATAGATGAAATATATTGTCTATGAATGTAAGAAAGAAAAAAACTATGCATGTATATTCTTATAAATAATAATTTTTATCAATAAAGTTTATTTCGGTTTTTTTAAAAAACTGGAGATAATTAGATGTTAATCAGACAGATGTTCCATCTAAGCCTCCAATTGTAAATTGACACAAGTGAGATTATATGGAGAATTACAAAATTCAAAAAGTTGTGATTTTGGTCAGAATTATAATCCTAGAAAAAAATAAATATTTACAAAGGGTTTTGGGGGAAAAAAGGCATTTGAACATATTCATTTAGGACTTTCAAATAATTGTAAAGTTGTGGGAGTGACGTATACCGTTTGGAAGGTGCAACACTATTGTTGTGGTCATTTTAGTGTTCTCAGCAGGAAAGGCACATTTTTCGGGGCAACGGTCGGGGCCGGGGAGAAATCAAACTTAAGCCACAGCTCCTGCTTGTTCCCCGTGTGTGTATTTCAAGGAGGGTCAGAGATCAAGCTTAGTTCGATGTTTTCATTATTCTCACTCGGACAAACTGCCGCACAACTCAGAGGCAAAACATGAGGTAAATAAAATACACACATAAACCCAATGAACCAACGCTTCAGAACTCTGCAAATATGTCACAAGGCCCATCGTTTCTCTGGCTCTTTTAGCCAACCCTAAACGTGCAATCTGTATTTCCTTATATTTACAGATTCGACAATCAGGATCTTTAACTAACCCGGACTCCTCTTCACACACGCAGAACGTAGGAGTTATTGCAACCGGTTAACAGGCCCGTCAGTCCAACTAATCCAAGTTTAATTGCCTACCCAGCTCGTCTCATTTACCCGCGTTTGACCCGCATCCCTCTAAACGATTTTTGTACCTGTTCAAATAATTGTCTTTTAAATGTGGTCGTTGAATCACCAGATACTAATCCAGTACTTAACTCCATGTCCACCTCCGATAGCTCATTACACGTACGCATCACCGTCCGCGAGATAAAGTTGCCCTCCAGGTCCCTTTTAAATAATTTCCCTCTCATTTTAAACCTAAGTCCTCGAGTTTTGGCCTTCCCTGTCATGAGGGAAATACTGTGGCTATTCGCCTTATCTATACACATCACGATACTATAAACCTCTTCAACAAGCATCAACGGAGCTTTGTTGTGACTGAATTTTACATAGCTGCTCCCCAAGATTTCAATTAATTTAACTTTAGCGATTGTAAACGAGGGTTAGGAATTGCATCCAAAGTGACACCTTTCCAAACCAGCAGCTAATATTTTATACCCAGTGTCGGAATATTGAGAAATGAAGCAATTTATCGATACCCAGGCGGTGCCTTAGTGTCAAATATTACGCATTAGATTAACTGAAAGAGAAATATATGCCAAAAAAGTTATGACGGGGCGGAGTTATGATGGCGGTCGACAGCAACTCCTTCAAGCTCATCTGCGGAAACCGCTTAATTTCTACCGTTGATGCCCCTCTTTTTCCTTTTCAGGGCGGACGGGATTCTGCTGAAGACAATAACCTGGAGTTACACCCAGACTTAGGCTCTTTGTGGTTGTGGGGCTCGCTCCCCAAAAAATCTCTCTCCCTCCCTCCCGATATTCGTGTTGCCTCAGAGAGAGCCTGTGGTTTGTTGAATTGTTGAGGTGAGCGATTAGGAGTCCTTACTGTGCTGCTGTTTGTGCGTGGGAGAGGGGAGTGGGGGCTTTGGGGTTCCAATGTTTTAACATTTTTTGTCTGTGAAGAACAAGAATTTCAGGAGGTGTATTGTATACATTTCTCTGATATTAAATGGAGCTATTGAAAAATAAATCTAAGCGCACTGCCGCAATTTTATTTTGGACAGTGTTTTCAGATCTTTTTTCTCCTACGGGCCAATAGGAGATTTGGTTTAATCTTCTACAATCTAGTGCAACTGACACCTCAGCCATTCACTAGTCCTATGTTTGTTGGGTTCAATCCCACGTAACCTAGCAACGCTTCAATACAATAAATGGCACTAAACCCAGCAAAATCATTCTAACATCAAATTTTTACCATTTTTAACCTCATTCACCGGGATCAGATTAACATAGATCAGATTTACTCCTTGCACATAAACTTCATTTTAAAATAATACTGAAACATTTAAATAATTATTACATACAAATGCAGAGGAAGAACAGAGTTGAACTGGTTTCACGTTGTCCAGTTGTAAACTTCACCCTCGTAGTCTTGAACTTTGAACTTTTGAACTTAGTGTCTATTTCCCTTGTACAAATTCAGCACTTATTTTAAAGACGGTCTTCTTACCCAGTTATGGTTATCATTGATTGTGGTTACTCTACAACCATGAAAGATAGCTAGTAAACGCAGAAGAACAGCACTGAAGTTTTCGGCCAATAACTCAATTTTGTCTCAACACCTCAACCATTTTTTTTGCTATCTGCTGATGTTGTCTGGTCTACCGAGCATATGCCAGCGTCCCGGAGACATTTGTTTTTCATTTGGCGGTTGCACCCATTGTTAATTGTGAACAACTCCCTGCTAGACAGCTTGTTTTCCAGGGATTCTTTCTTCAGTTGCCACCAATTTCTAACACATACCGCTAGTCAGAGTGTAAAGTGGCAGTAAATCAAAGGCCAAAAAAAATGTTTTTCAACTTAAAAAAAATATTTTGATCAGAGTATTATTGTTGTCTACGAAATTTAATTATGTTGATGAGTCATCTTCAGATAGTGCAAACTATACAATATAGAAACCTAACACCAAAGGGCCACCCTGGGGGAAAAAATGACGCGCTATCGTTCTGTAACATGAGACTGTAAAGTGTTCTCACCTCACAATTCACACGTTATGAAGTTTCTGTATTATGATCCAGTTATTTATGGTCGTGAGACAAACTGACATTTATTGAGGAGCATCAGCTCAAAGCGGAAAGGTGCAATTTATAAACATGGGAAAGTCTGTGGATGCAGGAAATCAAAAACAACACACAAACACACAAATCTCTGGGAATTCGGCAGGTCAGGCAACATCTACAGACATGAATAGAAACGTCAACGTTTTTGGGCCGAGACCGTTCTTCAGGACTGAGAAGGAGTGGGAAAGAGGCCAGAGTAAAAAGGTGAGGAGAGGGAAAGGAGGCTAGTTGGAGGTGGCAAGTGAAACCAGGTAAGAGCGAAAGGTCCAGGGCTGGAGAGGAGAGTGGACCATTGGAGAAAGAGAAGGAGGGGACCCTGGGGGGGAAGTGATAGGTCTGTGAGCAGAAGTGAAAGTTCAGATTGGGGTATACAGAAAGTTTTTTTTACTGGAAGGACACTACCCAGTTGGAATATAGTTCTTCCATCTTGAGGGTGGCCTTGGACTACAAGAGGAGGCCATGACCGACATATCAGAACGGGAATGGGAATTAGAATTAAAATGTTTAGCGTTCCGAAAGTTCCGCTTATGGCGCATGGAACGGAGGTGCCCGATGGCCCGGTCCCCCGATTTACGATGGGTCTCACCAATGAATGTAGAGGAGGCCGCATTGAGAACACCTTGCACAATAAAGGACCCCCTGTAGATTCGCAGGTGAAGTGTCACCTGGCAGGACTGTTTGGGGCTCTGAATAGGGTTGAAGGAGAGGTGTATGGGTAGGTGTAGCACTTGGGCCTAGAGGGAGATTAATGGGGAGGGAGAAATGGACAAGGGAACCACGGAGATCCTTGCGGAAAGCGAAGGGGATGGAAGTAAAGATAGGATTCGTGACAGGATCCATTTGGGGGTGTCGGAAGTTGTTAGATGCGGAAGGTGAAGGAGTGGTAGTTAAGGACAAGAGGAACTCATCACTGTTATGGCAATTCATATACAATTTACTTTCTTATCTGAATCCAGAAAGTAAATATATGTTTCTGGATAAGATATCATGTACAGAAGTTACGTGAGCGTCTCCATTTCTTTAAACGCTGCCAACCTGCTAAGGCAAAATTGAACAATTTCCATCCAAGGGGCAGACCTTGTGAAGAAATGCACAAATACCGGGCATGCCCATGGGGGTTTATATAACTTCTTGGGATATCCAAAAAGAGCAAGAACAAGCTGGAGTGCATCGCTTTTAAACGAATTATGCTGTTACATCGGCAAAAATGTACACTCTCAAGAGTAACCGACCCCGTTCGTTTATCTGGATGAACTAATAGTTGACTAATTTGTTCTGGCACATTGTTCACTTCCGATTTTCTGAATTGATTTATTATTTTAGCATATACAGGGGTTTTTAGAAGAGTTGAAGGGGGTGGGGGGGGGCATCAGGTAGACCTGAAAGGTCATGGCTGAAGCAATAAAACAAGAATGCGCAACAGGAATCTGTCGCAGGATAAAGCGGGGAATAACGGCGATGAGCCGTGGACCGGGCAATGCGCTAAAAACAAACTTGAAAAGGTAGAACGAGGCAGGGGGGGGGGGGGGGGACAGACAGCGGGCGGCAAGAGGCGTAACGATCCTGGGTGATCCGGCAGATTTGGTGCGGGCGCGCCCGGCGAAGTGGAACTCGAGAGGATCTGAAATGGGAAACGTTCAGGTGGAGTTTAAGCGGACGTGAAAGAGAGAAGCCGGGGCGGATCACGCGAACCTGTAAAGTTGCATTATTACAGTATATTAATATTCCGATTACTTGTTTTTTTTTAACTCACCAATCTATTTTGACTAATACACATTTGAAAGGGAGACGACAAGATGAAAACAGGAAGCGCGGTGAGAGGGTGTGTGGGACGAGGGATCGGGAGGAATAAGACCGGGCAATGTGAAGAGGCGCGAAGTGACCAGCAAGCGCACCAGGCGAGGTGAAGCATGAAAGAGCCGAGAAAACAGCGAGCGACGGGAAACTCCGAGGGCACAGCTGTAGTAGGAGGCAGGGAGACACGAAGACAGCACGATGGTCATGGGGGTTCTGGCAAACGGAGCATGGGCCTGAAGGAAAGAGGACATGTGGGTGGAGTTTAAACGTACCAGGAAGGGTGAAGACCAAGCTGACGGTGTGGTATGGAACAGAATTTGTGTACATGAGCACAAGGGCGGTGGAGATAATATCTGTTTCTATGCTGTATAAACTAAAAGATCTCAATTCTATGCTTACTTTTGAGGTGTGTTAATTTTGGAAATGGGAGGAGGTGAGGGTAATGTTTGTAGAAACACACAAAAATGTTAAACTTTTAAAAATTCAAACTTTCAGCATAGCAACTTTAATGACAGATTTACACTCAGCTGTTCCCTAAAATTCCCAAAGAGAATTTTGACTGTTTTCAGAAAACATTAAATACATTTATGTTGAAATAAAATTCTTCCATACTTTAATAAACCTGAAACTTATTAGTTTCCAGTTGTCTCCTCTGGTGTAGCCAATGACTCCTCTAGATCACAGCACATAAGCCCTGCCTATATTGTTCTTCCCTAGCAAGTACAGATTCTGAAAAAAGGGCAAGCAAGTTGGGAATAACAAACACATCTAATTTTGTTTTTATTTTTGGTTTTATTTAAAAATCAACAGACATATTTGTTAGAAATCATGGAACACATGTTTTAATGATTTCCCCCCTTAGTCTGGAGTCACTTAAGCCAAATAGCACATTGCCCACAAATGCCCTAAGGCAGCTAATGACTAAACCCAGGGATGAAATCTGACAATTTGTATGGCTCAGTACCATGTCATGTGAAATATACCAAGCCATCTATAAAGCACAAAGCAATTTGTACAGCACAACTTAAGCTCTATTGAATTCAATCTGTTGTATTAGACAAGTAGAAGATGCGTTGCAATTTCATAATGAACTATACATGAAAAAACAGGCTTACATTAGAAGCATGCTTGTTTAAGCTGTTTATTATTGCAAATCATTCAGGAGATAAAATTCCATATTCTAAGCATACACAGGCAGCAAATTCTCCATAAAACTTGTTCCACTTAAATGACCAGCTCAAGAGCTGCACATTATTACTACCACGAAGGTGATGCTCTTCTCATTTTACTCAACATGAAGCTCATTTACAAGTCATCCACCTGTAATTAATCTGGACAACAAGTACACTGATTTACAAGTTAATCATTTATTTGAAAGGGTTCACTAATTGCTGACAGACATGTTCTGGACTTTATTTTCCAAACTAGTGTCAGATAAAACAGGTTTCTTCTTGTTTCCTTCCTGCTGCTTTTTCTGTTTTTTAGATGGTTCCTGGTCAATAGGTGCTTGTTTAACGAACTTGATAATTTCATTCAAACCTATTAAAAAGAAAGAGTACATGTACGTTTGTGAGTTAAAAATGATGTGCTTCATTTTCTGACTTACTATCAAAATATCTCAGTAATAATTGTCATTTTAGTTGCTTGTAATTCAGCTGTCAAATGCAACGAGCTCTCTAAGTTATATGTAGACAAGAGCACATCAAGACTAAAAAACATGAGAAAATCTGCAGATGCTGGAAATCCAAAGCATCACACATAAAATGCTAGAGGAACTCAGCAGGCCAGACAGCTTCTACAGAAAATAGTAAACAGTTGACATTTCAGGCCAAGACCCTTCATTAAGACTCATCCTTCATGATCAACAGCTGAATTGTAATTTTGTTTTATCTTAAAACAAACATTAATTCAAAAGGTAGATCACAGGCTGATTTTGCTCCACTCTAAGTTGGAATCCAGCCAACTCTCAAGGTCCCACATTTTTCCTCAATTAAGGTTACACATGTGAGCTTCTCACCTATACCTCAAAAAAGATTGTTCTTACTTTAATTTTCCCAGAAGTGTTTAAAATTATCATTATCTTTTATTAGTTTATCTTGTTCCCACATCTTGCAAATAGTTAACGTGTACTATTAATGCAAAACTTTAAATATAATGAAGAGGGTAGAACTTGGACAGATTTTCTCCAGAATAGAAAAATCAAAACTTTAAATCCTAGATTTTCAGCGTGGAATTTAGGAGAGTATGTGGCTTGCCCAATCTCATCCCCAAATGAATGAAACAAAGACATACTGTACAAATAACCACTTCTTCCACTTACCTGGAGGCATGTACGGTCTTAGACTTTCAGGTATCACCACACCCTCTTCAGTTTGATAATTCTCGAGGATAGCACAGATGACACGAGTTGTTGCACACATTGTGGCATTTAACATGTGCACAAATTCAGCCTAAAAACAAAAAACATTTATTCTACATTCTTAGCACATTAATTTACATCCTCAAAACAAAGTAAAAATCTCCTTGATGTTTTCCTCTCTCCATGCTGTAATGCTTCATCATTATTACTCCTGTTCTGAAGATAAATTGACTAAGGAAAAGGTTCATTAGCAAATAACTAAGCCTCAATATGGTCTAGGCAGCGAGACGGCATTCAATCACAGCAGGCATCATATATGGATCATGGTAATGTGAAGTTAGCAGCTGGGAAGCACTGGAAAGAGATCACATTGAATGAAAACCCTGGCTATGTCTTCTTTTTAGACTGGAGAACTGAAAGTGATTTCTGGATCATTACCACTTCAAGCAAAATTACCGCATTATCATACTGGAACCTTCAGGATCCATGTAGCTTAGCACAAAATTAAGTGCGAGTCATTTTTAGTTTAAAAAATGTTTTAAATCCACAATATAGGTTTCCATTGCACAGGTATAGCTTTATGTCTAAACATGTTGTTGGATGTATCAAGCATCCCATTTACTCAAAGTCAATCTGTTTTATACAAGTTAAAAGCTTCCACCAAAATTCACTCACAGCCTACTTGAGAAAGATTTACATTTCTATTTAGGTGACTTCTATTTGCTCTCAAAACATTACATTAATTTATTCCAATAGCTGAATGAGTAAGTATACATAAAGCTTGTTGGGGGCTCAACTATACCAACTGGTAAGTTCTTGATTCTGAGGTCATCTAAATCAGATTGACAACAGCTTTTATGTCTCCATGCTTGGAAAAGTGATGTATCTTTTAGAATTGTGAGGGTCAGCAAAAATATTTTGGTGTGAAGCAGTTTCACTGCTGAATGGCACACTAGCACCCTCTTCAGGCAAACCTGATACCCAACCGCTATACCAGAACAGTATTATTTTAGTTAGACGACTGTGGGCAAATAATTGCTGGTTAACATTTAAAGTACTGTGCAAATAGCTAGATGCCTTAAGACTTCTGCAAAATACTGTTGACTTTTTTAAAAATATAATTTTCTTCATGGGTTAATATTGATCTGAAATATGATCTGAAATAAGACATTATCTCTCTCATACATATATATTTGGGTTTACAAGTGAAATTAATATTAGCTGCAGATTGAGTCTTGATAAACCCTTGTCTTACTTCCAATTGTACACTGTCACATGCAAGACCATTGGATTTCAGTTTTCATTGGAAAGTTACATGTATTGCAGAAAGAGTGTCCCAAAGCACTAACAAAAAGCTCAAAATCCAAAGTGTTAAGTTCAGTTGTAAGAGCGTTTTACAGTTCAATATTGTTTCAAGTTGCCAGTTCTGAGGTGTGTGCCAACAGTTTGAAGCCTTACATTACCTTTCCCATGTTTTGCAGATTACTATGCACATAAAACTATTAAAGAAATTGTTGAATATCAAGCATTTTAGCATATTTCAAAAAGTGCAAGTAGGCACTAAATCAACGTCAATTCTTCCTTTCTTATTCTCATGAAGACAATGTCCATTCTAGCCATCCAATATCCAAATAAAATACCATAGAAGTTCAGTAAACAGTCACAACCACATGCCAAGGTAAACAGCAAGATCCTTACCGATGGGAGTTTAGCCCAAGTGCTAATTTGTGAAAATTTACGCAATTTTACATTCCCAACCCATAAAGGAACAGACAATCACATAAATATTTCATATTCAGGCATCATGACAACTATTTGTTTTATCAAACAGATACACATTTTCACCTTTTGAAGGCAGTGTAATTCAGCATATCATCATACATACTTTATCCATCATTTTTTTGGTTTGTCCATATCTGATTCGCAATCTCCGTGCTTGGTAATCTGTACAGTTTGAACATGATACCAATTCCCGGAAGGCAGAAGAGCCAGGAAACCAAGCTTCCAAATCCAACTTTTTACTTGCAGCATGATTCAGTGCACCTAACAGAGCAAAGAAAGCAACTTCAATTCCACACCCATTTCTCACTGGAATATCAATTGGTCAATTAAAAGAGAATGACTTCAACCTGAAAACAGGAAATCTATGAGACCAGCAGGTATACAGCCTCTTTGCAATCTGCATTTATCCATCCCTCTCAAATGTTCAGCTAAAATGTCCTGGTGTCACCACATGCCAGAAGCTCCACACAAAAGACAAACAATTCAGAGGCATCTCTGATGAGTGACTCACCTAATGCCCCTGGATCTTTCCAGCACTTATATGGTAAGAGTATGGAGTGTGAGAAATTGAGTGTTGTGTTAGTACATGGGCCGCCTTTGGGTGCCTTATGAAAGATGTGCTGGCATAGGAACGTAACAAGAATGATTCTGGGAAAGAAAGAGTTAATGCATGAGAAGTGTTTTATGGCTCTAGGCCATTACTTGCTGGAGATTAGAAGAATGAGAGGGGGGAATCTCATTGAAATCTTATTGAATATTGAAAGGCCTATACAGAGAGAGAGGATGTTTCCTATAGTAGGAAGTCTAGGACCAGAGGGCACAGCCTCAGAAGAGAGGGATGTCCATTTAGAACAGATGAGGAGGAACTTCTTTAGCCAGAGGGTAGTGAATCTGTGGAATTTGTTGCCACAGACGTCTATGGAGGTTGATCGTCGGGCATATTTAAAATGGAGGGTGATAGGTTCATTATTAGTCAGGGCGTCAAACATTAACAGGGAAAAGGTAGAAGAAGGGAATTGAGAGGGATAATAAATTAGCCATTATTGAATAGCACAGCAGTCTCGATGAGCTGAATAGCCTAATTCTGCTCTTATGATAAAGTAGTTTTATAGAGTTTCCTTATCTCCACTAAATTTTACCATTTTAATCAGGTAAAAGGCAATGCAATCAAAACCTATGTTCCTTTATTCTTGGACATACAATGCTTGACAGAACACAAATAGTATCTTGTGACTTAAGGCTGATAACTAAACCTGTAAACAGTAAGACGTGTTGTTTTTCCACAACCTTCCAAATGCTCCAAACATCTATCTGGTGAGCATTGGCTTCTAAAATCTAAAACAGGTTCCTCACAGAAATAAATTAGGTTCATTGAAATATAATTTTTAAACACATGTCTTATGGCTGTTCTGAATTTACCACTGAGTATAATCAAACTGGAAATAGATTTTAGTTTTTAAAATCTCATAAGATAGCAAACAGCATTTTTAAATGTACAATCATTTAGCAGCATCTAAAGAAGCTATTATGATTTATCAAGTACCTGATACAATATTTACAATGCGGTATGGAATTCCGAGAGATTGGTAGAACTCTTCAGCAGTTTTAATCATTTCGTCAAACATATCCCATGACTTATTATCATGAGGGGAAGCAAAAACGAATTGTTCAACCTATAAAGACAAAATATAATGTAAAAGGGTCTTAAATTATCAACAATATATTGAATTCATGTTCTGAAATAAAATTATCACTATCAGATGATAGTGTACATTACACTTATTACTTCTGTGAATACAGCAATGGGTGTCGGGTGCTTTGGTATCATTTACATTTTTTTCACGCAATGGATATTGTTTGCAGTCATCCAAATATTACTTTGCTCCTTTAATCAATTCTTTCCTGAGGCAGTGGGCCTTACTGAGGTATAACCTATTGGGGAAACTATTAATTCTTTGAAGTGCTGCACATTGATCAAATGGATTGCAGTGGATGCAACGGCTGGCATGAAAATGTAATTTACTGAGGGCCATCACCAGTAGCAATCCTTTTCACAGGTCACCTACGTGATTAATGTATTATGAACAGAATTTAATGGAGAAGATACCATCGATGGGATTTCCACCCCCACCCCCCAACCAGAAGTAGAACATGAATGAAAAATGCCACAATGCTGGAATGGGTGATAAAAACTTGGGTTATCCATGGATACACAAGGTAGTGTTGCACCATGTAATTTAACATTCCCTTTTTCCGTTCCCCGTTCTGACTTCCCTCCTACTCCTCTTCTCTTCATCTGCCTATCACCCCCTTCCTCCCATTCGCCCATGCTCCACTCTTTCCTTCTTCAGCTGTTAACCTTTTCCACGTATCACCTCCCAGTTCCTTATTTCACCCTCCCTCCACCATCCACCCAGCTGGCTTCACCCTTCTAACTTGTACTCCTTCCCCTCCCCCACCCTATTTTAGTTTCTTCTCTCTTCCTTACCAGTCCTGATGAAGGGTGTTGGCCTGAAACACAAGCTCTTTATTCCTTTCCATAGTTGCTATTTAACCCGCTGAGTTCTTCCGGCATCTCGTGAATGTGTGCGCTACTCTGGATTTCCAGCAACGGCAGAATCTCTTGTGTAAATAATTTATTGAGCTGTTTTATGAATTAGAATTGCACTTCCCAGCATTCTGAATTACCTTCTCGAACTGGTGAACGCGGAAGATGCCCCTGGTGTCACGGCCATGTGAACCGACCTCCTGACGGAAGCATGTAGAAAATCCAGCATACTTAATGGGAAGATCCTCAGGCTTTATCCATTCATCTCTGTGAAAAGCTGCAATTGGTTGCTCAGAAGTAGCAATCAAGTATTTCTCATCAATGGAACTGTCTTCTGATTTTTCACTGCCTTTTCCAATTACCTAAAGAAAACATTGCAAGTTATAGAGTTATATGGCAAGGAAATAGAGCCTTCAGCCTAATTCGACTATGCCGACCAAGCTGTCAATGTAAGCTAGTCCCATTTGCCCACAATTGACCTCTATCCCTCTAAACCAGGGGTTTCAAACCCATGTTCCACCGAGCCCTCAGTTAACAGTAGGGGTCTTTGGCATTAAAAAAAGGTTGGGAAATAAACTGTTCCCTTCATGTATCTGTCCAAATATCTTTTCAATATTGAAATTGTTCCCACATCTATCACTTCACCTGGCAGTTCATTCCCTACACAAACCATTCTTCCTTTTAAATCTTTCCCTTCCAGGGAAAAAGTGACCATTCACCCTTTTATACTCATGATTTTATGTTTAGTTTTAAACTAGCATTAAGTGCTGATAAAGACAAGATACTAAATATAATCAATAGATAGTAAAGGTAAAAATTTTAAAAATTAACTGTTATTGTTGTTTTTGCTACTTGCCACACTGATTTCTAATGCTTTGTCCAGTTGACATCATTAAGTCAATAATGAGGTTATTACTTTTAGGACGGTACAAAGATAAGGGAAGTAAAACTGAGGCATTTTAGGGAAGCAAAATTGAGGTTTTCCTAATCCTTCCATTTTGACTAACTGAACTTGTAGCACCCAAGGGGTTTTCAGATTCAGTAAACTATCTGTGCTTATTTCAGTGAAAGCAACATTAGGTTCAGTGGTGCTACATTGGAAAAAGGACAAGCAGGGTTATTAGCCTTGAATGCTATCAAGTAACAATCGTTAGAACCCAAGTCTTAATTCATTCTGCAGGATAGAAGATAGTACTCTATCCTCTAGGTTATATTGTCAAATACAAGGCTGCAGACTCACACCTCAATCTGTGGAAATGGATGATTTTCATGAGTCAAATTAAATAATTTGTACACTTTTGATAGCTAAAACACAATGTATTCATCTACATCTAAATGCATTCTTCATCAAGATGCAACTGATACTGAGAATTGGGAAAACAAATGATCTTATCCAAGCTGTAGTGCAAGCAGTGATGTTTCAGTAGAGGTCAATGCAACTCATACCAGGGAGCAAAACTGTGACCTTTTTTTTAATCTAACAACAACATTAGATAATATGTATTATCCATGCTATTTAAAGAAGCCCAAAATTAAATTTCAAAAGGAATGCGAGTCCCTGTGGTTTCATGAAAAATTAAACGTGACTGTATTTGACTCGATACAATAATGTTTATGGTTTCATAAGTGATGATAAATGTTCAATACGATTCACTCAGAAAGGACAACTTAAATTTCTAGTATCACATTACTCCCTTTCTGCTTCGTCAGCGCAAAAAGCATTGTGTTCAGTACCTTGTACAGTTCTTCATCAAATTGACTCAGCTGTGCTACTTCTTGCATTACTTCTTTTCTCATAAAGAATGGTGTATAAAGTGGAGTATAGCCTTGGCTGCTTAGACCCCGCAGAGCATGCTGGATCAGAGCTTGTTCAAGAAATACCAAAGGACCCTGCAAAACATAATGAACACATTCTTTGACTTTCTCTAGGTCTTTCAATTATTATTATAAACCTTGCAATTACATACTTAACTATACACTCAAAACTGCACTACATATCAGAACTCATTTTTCCTCCTGATGTTCCAGCTGTGTAAGTAAAAGACTACAAAGGGTTTCCCTTTTGCAAAGATAGTCAAGTAATATACTACATGGCAAGGGCAACAGGTACAAGTCTTACGATTAGCACCCTGCCCATAAGCTTAGGCATTCACTTCTTTATGAGCATACCACCACTGCAGAGCATGTCTTAGATACGATTCCTTACAACAACTCAGCTGGTTTCTGTATCAGCACCTCCCAAAATAACAATATGATGTATTGGTATTCTGCTAGAAATGAGTAACATCCAATCTTGCAGACATGTCATTACTTCTTGACTGTCAACAAAATATGGAACTCATAACCAAAACTCCATAAGCAGGAGCACAATAAAGTATTTTCCATTTCCTGTATGGAGTGCCACTCAAGCAATATTAAAGAGGCTTCTCAATATTCAAGTCAAAACAGCTTACTTGATTAGCAACCAAATCCAATAAGCATTCACTCTTTCCAGCACTAGTACACTGTGGTTGCCATTACAGAACCCACAACCTCTATACTAAACAAGGATAAGGGTAGTAAGTTTTGTCTCCGAAGTTATACTCTATTCTGATCGGGAAATGTATCATTTTTTCCTCACTGACACTAGATGAAGTTCCTACATAATCCCAATATGTTAGTATCTCCATTACAAGACCCTGATGCATCTGCACAGTGAAGATGCATACCTCAAGATGCTCTGCATTGATGACAGCTCAACATTTAATACTATTATCCCCTTTAACTAATCAATAAGCTCCAAGATTTAGGCCTCAATACCTCCTTGTACAATTAGATCCTCAATTTCCTCACTTGTAGACCCCAGTCAGTTTGGATTTGCAACATTTCCTCCACAATCAGCACATGTGCACCACAAGGTTGTGTGCTTAGTTAGACTCGCTTTATACTTATGACTGAAAGGGTAAGCACAGTTCAAATGGCATATTTATGGTTGCTTATGACACCACTGTCATTGGCCAAACCAAAGGTGGTGATGAATCAGCAGAAAGGAAACTGAAAGTCTGGCTCAGAAGTGGAGAGGGTAATACTGATAATTCCTCAGTATTATCATTTAAGAGGATCTGTCCTAGGTCCAACACACAAGTGCCATTACAAAGAATGCACAACAGTACCTTATAATTCTTAAAAGTTTGTGAAGATTCAGCACGCCATCTAAAACTTTGACAAACTTATATAGATGTGTGGTGGAGAACATCTTGACTGGTTGCATCACATTTTGGTACGGAAACACTATTGTTTTTGAACAGAAAAGCCCACAAAAAGTAGTGGATAAGCCCAGTCTATCAGTGGTAAAGCCCTCCCCACTGTTGAGCACACCTACATGGAGCACCGTTGCAAGAAAGCATCATTGAACATCAAGGACCAGCACCATCTAAGCCATGCACTCTCCTTGCTAATGTCATCAGGAAGGCGGTACATGAGCCTCAGGGCCCACACCACCAGGTTCAGAAACTGCTATTATTCCACAACCATGAGGCTCTTAAGCACTTACTCAACCAATCACTGAACTGTTGCACTTTCAAAGACTCTTCATCACATCATTTCAATACTTTTTGCTTCCTTATTTATTATTGCTATTTCTTTTTGTCCTTGCTGTCATTGCACATTGGTTGTTTGTCCATTTTGCTATGTTCCTAATGTATTTCTTGGATTTACTGTGACTGTCCACAAGAAAATTAATCTCAGGGTTGTATATATTGTACTTTGATAATAGATATACTTTGAACTTTGGTTTAAGGCAGAGGCTCACCAACCTCTCCTAATGGGGCCATTAGCAAAGGTGCATAAATGCTGATAATGTCAACACAGCCCACATTCCATGAATGCACAAAAAAATTCAAAATGAAGGTAAAATACTAAACTGAGTTAATAAGACAAAATAATTTCCCCCTCTAATTTTTAAACTTGTACGTACACTTTGCAATTTATATTGTTAGAACAGCTTTGAATCTAATCATGCAATATTTAAAATATTAATAAGCTTAATCAGTACATTTTAAAATCATTGATGCAAATTATTACAGTCAAATACAATTTTTGAAAATATACTTGGTAAAATAGTGCTGTTTAATACAAGTATGAGTACACAATTAAAAAGTTACTGGACTAATATATCCATTCAATATAAGAAAAATAGTATTGTAATTTATTACAATCATTTTAATCAATAAAAATTGAAAGGACTATTTAGGAGAGCCTTTTATTGGTCCTAACCATGTCTGAATGCAAAAAAATTCCAGATTGACCATGGCAGAAGACCCATAATTCTGTTCTGCTGTATATTGATGAGATTGCTTTGAAAATCTAGACCCAAGGTGTCAGTGAGAAACAGCATTCTTCATTTTATTTAGTCTACAAAAGTATAGAACCTTTATCGCTCTATATTTGCATCGAGTGAAATCAACAGAAAATGAAAATACCCCTAATCCTTCTGGCAGTTCAATCGCTCTGACTTTGGAGAAATTGGACAGTACCTGTCCATTCCACCTCTTGAAATGGGACTCCATTCCCATAGTCAGGACATGGCAAACACATCACAAGGTTACCAATGACCTGAAAAACTGAGTTAACAAAATACTCAAACTACTTCACCCACCACCAGAAAATGACATATAAAGCATTGCCAGTTGTGCCTGATATGATTAAATAGTAATCACTGTGTAAGATTACACATGCAGCCTTTACTCAGAAGTGAATCTTCACAGGGACCTTAGAGATAAGTTCCCCAGGGAAAAGGCAAACATGACGAAAATTAGCAAGAAGTGATCGGCAGGCCTTAGTTATTTATACAAAACTGAAATCAAATGTTGCTGGTTAAATATTACCAAGATATAGGTAATTTAATATACTATAATCTCACCTTCAAGAAATACCCTCGGCTGCCTGCTACTACAGCGGCTTTCTCTGCTTCAAAACCATCAACCATTACTACTAAGTCGACGTGGGAATACTTCTTTGCGGAAGTACAATCTCCCCATGTTCGTTCCACTTTATTGTCAGCATCCTGTAAAGGAGAAAAAGAGAGCTTTTCAATTGCTATAATATTCTGAAATCAGATGCAATCTATCAGCACGTTATAAATAAAGGTAGACAAAAGCTGTGAAACAAGGTGATTTGTGGCATTTCCTCTCTATCCAAAAGAAAACTATTTTATTAGAATGAGATACAAGTAAACACCAAAATAGAAAAAAAAACACCCACCATTAAAATGATACCTCAGATAACCAGTTTCTTACAGAAATCATTCAAATTTTTGGGGCAATAAATCAACTTTGGTTAAAAGCAGCTGCATGTTCTAATAAAAATAGCTGCAGTTTGTATAGCCCTTTTAAAATTGTTCCATAAAATATGTAACCAGAATTCAGAAAAGCAAATAAATGCAGCCACCACTACATACTCTCTGTGACCACTTGATACCTGTACAATCCACGTTGACCATGGAATGATTGTTGGTGCAGGTGAGGTAGTTTGAGTATCTTAAAAACTGCTGATCTCCTGGGATTTTCATACATGCAGTCTGCAAGTTTACAGAGAATGGTGCAAAAATGAAAAAAAAAGTTTGGTGGGCATAAAATTCTTGAGAGGTCAGAGATGAACTGCCGTCTGGGTCAAGCTGCCAGGAAGGTAACTCAAGTAAATACACGTTACAAAATTGGTGCGCAGAAGAACATCTCTGAAAGCACAACACACCGAACCTTGAAGTGGATGGGCTATAGCAATAGAAAACCATGAACGTCAGTTCAGCAGACAATTTATTAGGTACAGGAGGTATCTAATAAAGTGACCACTGACTGTATGTGCCTTTGAGAGGCAGTGAGAGGACTAATTTCCTACTCCATATATTCCAACTACTGTTCAGTAATGTTTTGATTTGATATAATCAAACTGCAAAAGGAACAAAATTGGAAACAAGTTTAAAAATTTCTGAGACCTGGGAGATACAAAACAAAGTTGTAAAAACATCAATATTACAAAATTTTTTCTGAGGGACAAAATCAACACATAATTTACCTAGCCACAATGAAGTCAGCTGTTTATCTTACATGCATAGTAACCCATAAGTATATTTGTAAAGTTTTCAACAAAAAAAATACGAAGTTCTTCAGAGCAAAGTATTCTTTTTGTGTAGCCCAATAATTACATACAATCTATTGACAATAATACTTACCTTGGCTAAGAATGAAAATTTACCCTGTTTTCCTGTTTTCTTGGCTGTAGCCAGAAATATTGGGACAAGGATGACTGTATTGAACATTGTGGGGAACAATCCATATTACTACAAATACTCAACATTTTGTCCCAGAATCCATCATCAGAACATTACCTAACTCATGGACCTCCCTTTGCTTGTTCCTCTGACCCCTTTGTTTGCCTTATCCCCTGGCTGTGTCACCTCTTCTCTTTCTGCTCCCCTGCCCTCACAACCTGCCCATCACCCATTCCTTCCTCCTCTGGTTCCCCACCTTCTTCCCTTTATTCTATCTTCCACTATCCTCTCCTATCAGATTCCCTATTCTTCAGCCCTTTGCCTCTTCCAAGTTTCACTTAGCAGCTTCTCAAATCATCCCCACCTCCTGCCTCACCTATCCATCTTACCCCTCTCATCTGGTTGCACCCATCACCTTACAGCTCATGCTCCTAGCCCATTTCCCTCCATAGATGCTGCTTGACCTGCCGAGTTCCTCCAGCGTTTTGTGTGTTACTTCAGGAGAACCAACATTTGGTTCACATGACATCTCCTACGATTGGCCAGCCCAAAAGCTTTTACTATTCTCCCATGTTGAAGACCCAAGGCAGAGCAGAACAGACCACAGTCTTTATAATCTTCAATTACTGCAGAGGTCATAGAGGATGGGACTTTATCATACTGGGAAGATGTATGTGGTTTGGGGAGTGGGTAGGGAGGGGCAGGGTTGCAGGAGAAATCATTGAGCATTGGGTGGAAGTTGGACCATGGCAGGCAGGTATTGTAGGGTGGGGCAGGAGCAGGGGGAAATGGAACAGGTGGAAGTAATCAATAACAATTAAAAGTCAAAGAAATCACCCAACCGTAGGGAAATACGTGCCCTCATTTCTCTGGTGGTAAAGGCAGGGTTGTGCCCTTTAACTAACAATGGCCTGATTCCGTTCCTGTGTCTGAAGGTCTTAATCTTCACGTTGCAAAACAAACTTTGTGCAATCATGTTAAATGAGCTCTGTATGCTATTTGCAGTCACTATCAAGTGTACCAACTGATACACATTCATCCACTATGCATAAATTGCACTGACAACACTGTCTCCCTGCACCCTGAAGCTAGCCAACAGCCCCCACTGTATCTATTTCAGATATGGTTCATTACTAAGTGTCCTAGAGCATTTTGGGGCTTCATCTATAGAAACAAATGTACTTGGTTTGTAACTCAATTAGAGAAACATTTCATCTTGGAGTTCTTAATGCCTATGAGACTCAGTTCAGCACCGGGACTAGTCACTTAAAAGAACAATGTTTATGACATAGTTTTTCTTTCTACTATAGCTGGCTCCTCATCTTGAATATGCGCTTGAGGAAACCATTCTGTTTCATGCCCTCAATTTTTAATTATATAAGCAAACAGGAAAGAAAATGTCTTTTTTACCTAATTTCTCTTGTCCAAAACAAGAGAAATAAGCATGCCTTTTTCACTGCCTCAGTTCTAGAGACCAGTGTCTGGGTGGATTCTATTTGCAGGTCTTTCCTAAAAAAATTTCAAGAGTAATGCTGATGAACAATGTTTGGATACCTGGTTATATTTTACATAAGCTCAACAACTGATCTTGGTGGTTTCAATTATCACATCAAACTGTTTCGAACGCACATTGTTCCATTTGACAAGTAGATCTGCATTCAACTCTGAGTATTATGATCATTTCAAAGTGTTGCAAATTTTCTAGAAATACTTAGAACATAAGATTCTGCTATCTCTTACTTGGAACCTTAACAATGATGAAAACATATGGAAGAGAGAGAGAGACAGCAATCTTTCACCACAAAGTAGTTCAGTGTTAATTTACATCTAGCCAAGCCAAGTTGAAAGAAAACATTTGGCTCCGTAATCTCATAGCTTCCGGTCCACAATGCAATCAAAAGCCTTATTTACATTAACAGCTCTTTGAGTAGCATTTCTCCGAGCTGTATAAAATTCTACAATTTCTTCAAATGTCAGACTGACCAACATATCCCGTTCAAGAACTAAATTGCTTTGGATTGTTTCCAATTGCTTTTCTATACTCTTATGATATCTAAAGTAAGCACTCAAACAACCCAACAAACCATTTTAAGAACAACTTGGATCTGAGATCTTTTGAAAGACTTGTCGTTCTCTGTGCTCCAAACATCAGTAGCTTATTCACATTCATATAAAGAGAAGCTGGGTCTAACCAGTGACTTTCAGCCAATTTCCATTCTCTCACATTTTCAGCCAAATCAATATTTTGAAATAATATCCACAATGGCCAATGTTATCTTGCAATACAGAAAGCAGTCCAATTTCTTCCATTAACTCATAGAAGATCTTTCATATTTGATACTGAATTTCAGTATGCTCAGTGTTAACTATAAAATACATACAAATCAAATAATTTAGCAACGTAATCTATGTCCTTACCTCATCATTGCTGATGGGTACAGAGGGATGCAAGATATTACCAATTTCTCTCAGGCTGTCTAATCTTTGTACTTCTAGTTTCAGACGTTCGGTGTCACATTTTCCTATGGCATCGTCGATAAGGACCCGTATTTTCTTGATCTGAGTTACAGTTAAACCCTGAAAATTAAGATTATCCTATTGTAAGATACAATATTTTACTTCATACCATTCCAAAAGAAGATGCAGGTTATTGTTGCATTAGTTTCAATACTATTACTAATTCACTTCCAAATATGCATAACTCCTGTTTAAAAAAGTTCAGTCAAGTAGCTATGCAAGCAAACTGGATTAGTAAAAGATCAAATAAACTAACACAATAATTCACGTACTGTACTTTATCTGTTCTACAGAAAATGGGAGGAAGGAATGTTCTGACAAGTGAGCCATTTTTGGACAACAATAGGATGGGATGGGTCTAGTAGCTACAAAAATGCTTTCCATCAGACTATAAATGCCTAAATTCAAGAGTTGGGAAAAATGGCAAAATTATTTACAATTTAATAAAAACCTCTCCAGATTCATTTTGTTAATCGAGTTATCATTTCTCATCTCACCAAAATAACATGACTGCAAGAAAAATACATATCCAATGATGGAGTTTGGTTATTTCTTTTGAATACTACAGATACAATATTTCATATTCTGATTATGACATAAGATTATATTCTGCAACATACACTTATTAAAAAACCAGAATTAATTACACTAAAACGAAATAGCCTCACGTGTTACACAGGAAAAGGAAGGTTCTGAAAGGCAATTGACATTTCAGACAGACATGGAAAATGCAGGAAATACTCAACAGGCCAGGCTGCATCTGTAGGATGAGAAACAGCGCCAATATGTGAAGTCAAAGACCCTTCAAAATTAAAGTTTTTTTAAAAATACTTCCTTATTTTTTGGCTTTTCAGATAACTAATGTTAACCTCACAGACATATTCAATAATTTTCTATCAACCTTTAACTGAAGAGTAGTTAATTATTTTCCACTGATGGAGTAAAATTGCTTATAAACATCGAGACTATTGTGTTTTTCCCACATGTGCCGAAATTAATATGTTTGGCTTAGGAGATTCTATATAATTGGTGGGCTTCAAAACACCATGGTTGCTCTAACAACAGCATGTCATTTAAAAAAAAAATAATATAAGGCTGATAATAAATGAATAAACTTTATCATATTTCCTGAACCTAAACTTCATCTGGCATTTTCCCATACAACTGTACACTTCCCATTTGGGATAGCAGTCTATAGTTACCTTCCCTCTTCTTACACACTGTTTCCATGGTTCGCCTAACAACCTGGTTTAAATGGGGATAAACAAATACACTGTTCAACACATAAGTATGATGTTGACATCCCTTTGCTCATCATCCCCATTTCTCTCTAAATGTACTTCCTTTTAGCCTCTTGCATCACTGTTGCAAAGTCCACTGTAATTTTAGCTGCAATTATGTTGGGTGCTAGTTAGTACTGCTACTTCATTGCTTCAGACACCCATGTTCAATTCCGACTCTGAAGTCGGTAGATTCCCTCCTTCACCAAGTGCTCTGGTTCCCTCCAATATCCCAAAGGCCTGCCTATTGTAAAACTACTCTTCAGTGTAAGTTATTGGCAAAAAGAATCTACGTAAAAATGGGCGAGAAAACAAGATGCAGGAGTGCAGGAGCACCAGGAAATAAGGAATAAATCAACTGGATTGCTCTCCCAAGGATCTGACATCGGCCTGATGAACCAAGCTTCTGGTGTCATTAAAAATATAAAATTTTACTATCTGAATGCTGTCAAGTTAGGAAAAGGGGAAGTACAAGGAGATCTAGGTGTCCTTGTTCATCAGTCACTGAAAGTAAGCATGCAGGTACAGCAGGCAGTGAAGAAAGCTAATGGCATGTTGGCCTTCATAACAAGGGGAGTTGAGTATAAGAGCAAAGAGGTCCTTCTGCAGTTGTACAGGGCCCTGGAGAGACCACACCCGGAGCATTGTGTGCAGTTTTGGTCTCCAAATTTGAGGAAGGACATTCTTGCTACTGAGGGAGTGCAGCGTAGGTTCACGAGGTTAATCCGCGGGATGGCGGGACTGTCATATGTTGAAAGATTGGAGCAATGGGCTTGTATACACTGGAATTTAGACGGATGAGAGGGGATCTGATTGAAACATCTAAGATTATTATGGGATTGGACACACTAGAGGCAGGAAACATGTTCCCAATGTTGGGGAGTCCAGAACCAGAGGACACCATTTAAGAATAAGGAGTAGGCCAATTAGAATGGAGTTGAGGAAAAACTTTTTCACCCAGAGAGTTGTGGATCTGTGGGATGCTCTGCCTCAGAAGGCAGTGGAGGCCATTTCTCTGGATGCTTTCAAGAAAGAGTTAGACAAAGCTCTTAAAGATAGCAGAGTCAAGGGATATGGGGAGAAGGCAGGAACGGGGTACTGAATGTGAATGATCAGACATGATCACAGTGAATAGCGATGCTGGCTGGAAGGGCTGAATGGCCTACTCCTGCATCTGTTGTCTATAAGATAAGAACACAGACTCCACATTGAATACAACAATTTCAGACCTTGCCAATTTTGCCCAATTTCCTCTCCTTTTTTCCAGCATACAACTTCCATTTTTAATTTTTTCTAATCTGGAGCAGATATCAGCATTTAACTTTCTAAAATGTTTTCCCAATTACAAACTACCTTTAATATTTCAACAAACTGGCTTCGTATTACCATAAAGTCCTTCTATCAGTTACAAGGCATACAACAGCAGTATGGTTGTTCCCCACCACCCCCTAGATTTCCTCTATTTTCCCCATCCATGTTCACAAAGAAAACTGTAAAAGGCCGTAAGGTAACTAAGCACAAGACAATTAAAATGTAATGACACAGCAGAGAAAGACAAGTCTGAATCTTCTCCATACTGATCCCAACCTGACTGATAATCAATTTGTCTTTAGTCATTGATTACCATAAAAGTTGGTAATAGCCTGGTAATAACCTAATCTTGACATACAATGGGATAACAATCATTGAGTTTCCCCACATCAACATCCTAAGGTTTGCCTTTGATTAGAGACACAATCAGACCAACCATGTCAATACTGTGGGAAAGAAAGCAGGGGAAAAAAAAACTGGGTATGCTATGACCAATGACTCGTGTCTTGACATCCATTATGTCCTTCCACCAGTTTTAAGGGATGTGTCTCAAGTACAGTATGATAGGATACTCTCCATCCGTCAAGATAAATTGAATTGCATTGAATTTTGGTTTATTGTCATTTAGAAACCACAACTGCAATGCAGTTAAAAAATGAAACAACATTCCTCCAGAATGATATCGCAAAGGCACACAACAGACTACACCAGAAAATCCATATAACATTTGGCAATCCCCAAATCCAGAGTCCAGAGAGGCTGCTGCGTATTAATGCAGCTCCAAAAACACTGCACCCAGGAAAGAGCAGATTATTTGCCTGGGAACCCTATTTACTGCCCTAAATATTAATTCTCCTCACCAGCAGCACAATGGCTGCAATATGTGCCAACTACAAAAATGACTGCAGTTGCTTACCTGAATTGTTCCAAAAGCCTCTTCTAAAACTGTGATCTCTAACACCAAGGTTGAGGGCATGAGGCATACAGATAAACTGTCAACTGCAAGTCCCCGTACAAGTTACACATCATGACCAGGTCTAAATCCTGGGACTCCTGACCCATTACCATTATGGGAATACTTTCAGCATAAGTACTACAGTGATTCAAGGCCACCACTTTCACATGGATAATTAGGAACTGGCAATAAATGGTGACCTCACAAATAAGAAAAATACATGAAAAAAATATTTGCAAGAAGCAAACCAGCAATTAAAAAAAAAATCAATGGCAAGGCCCCAAAGGGGAAAACTTAGCCATTAAAGGAAGCAAACTCTAACCACAAGCACTTGATTGAATCATATGTGTGTGTTGTAATTACGTGAGTGATGAAATCCCCAAAAGGATATTACGCAAGGTATATTGAATAGTGGACTAATAAGAACGTTCCTATGAAACAAGTGTACTGAATATAATAGATGGCATACAGAAAACACAATCACTGAATCAGTATGACTTACACTTAAAGTTTCAGCATTCAATTCATCCAAATTCTGTGTATTTTGTGGAAGGGCATCACTTTCACCAATAGGCTCCTTTTTCTGTGGAAAATAAGATCTATAAACACTAATTTCAATTCATATTTAAATAATTTACCACAAATCTGCTTAACACTTGATTTTTGAATTTTTTTTAAATCAATTGTCTGCTGGGTAGGTGCAAGCATGTTTTACTTCAATTATTCAAATTACAGTATAATTCACAAAATCAGCCAATGTTTTACTTGCCAATACACGATTTCTGCAACCTACATTCATTGAATGCAAAAGCATGCAAAGCTACAAATATCAAAACAAATGACACCACTAGTGACTGGACCCCACACAAAACTGCTACCATTAATAACCACACGTTGCCTCTATTAATGCAGCCAATTTGGAATCTACCTTCAAATTTGATCGCTAATTCCACAGGACAGAATCTTATAGACATTTATGCGATAATTTACCAAAGGCTTTTTTAGGAAATCAAGATCCACGATATCTGTGAAGTCAAATTAATTATTTGATGAGTATCGGCCCTGGCTCTGTGGTAGCACTCTTGCCTCGGAGTCAGAAGGTCGTGGGTTGAAGCTCAAGTCTAGAGATTTAAGCACACAATCTAGGCTGACAGTTCAACGCAGTACAAAGGGAGCGTCACATCAGTGCATATACTAAGAAATTAAACTGAGGTCTGCCTCGTCTTTCAGGGTGAGAATAAAACAAATCTTTAGTCCCTGCTATTATCTATTCCTCAGCCAATATAGCTAAAATTATTGCTGTTTGTGGGAATTTGTTCTATACAATCTGGTTGCCATTCTTAACTACTTTAGCCATAATGAACAAACAAAAGAACTTCCCCTTTTGCACCTTTTCATCAATTGAGTAAGACATTTATACAGTAAAATTACAAGAGCAACCATTTCTGATAATTTTATCAACAGGTTGAACTTACCTTCATTTTTTCACCGATTGTTTTGCTGCAAAGGTTTTTCAATTTGTTTAAGTTGTCTGCTTGGAACCGACCTGGTTAAAATAAAAGGTGGAAGCATAAAATATGACAGTTGCACATTTTATCTGAAAAGCATTAAGAATGAGTTTTGCAGAGCAAAAAGCAGTAGTCTAAAATGAAGTATATGTCTTCGATTAACAAATCAGTCTGTTAATAATATGGGATTTAATTTTTTTTGGTCCATGTCATCACATTTCAAGCTTCCATTCGGAAAAGAAAATTCCTTTATTCTTTTGAAAGTATAATAAATTTGTAACTTTTCCATGTTATAAATAATTGGTTTACCAGTTTGAAATTAAACAATCAGAGAGCCAATTCCAATTTAAAATTAAGGGTATTCCATTATCTTTACAAAGAAAAACTGTAAAATTCCCTACCAGATGTAACCACATGGAAATTCCCTACCAAATGCAACCACACGAAAATTCTCTGTCAAATGCAACCACACAGAAAATCCCTATCAAATTCAACCACATGGACCTTATCCAAAGCTATTTGAAAACATATTTATAAATTAACTGAACACCACTAAACAAATATATGATGCTATATCTACACAAGAACCATACTACGAGGGATAAATCTACTAAAGGATCAAAACAAGACAAACTTGCCACCAAATAAAAAGCAAATTGGTCCATCACAATGGAACCTGTTCTGCACAAGTGAAACCAATCTCTTGATCTACTGCTGTTGCCTTGAAAAAATTTCAAATACACAGTGAATTCTGGTTAACTGGGAGACATCAGAACCAGTACGTTTTGGCCCAATGAAGTGGCTGCCCCGATTGTCTGAACACAAAGTACACTGCAGATGCTGTGGTCAAATCAACACGTACAAACAAGCTGGAGGAACTGAGCAGGTCAGGCAGCATCCATTGAAACGAGCAGTCAACGGATGCTGCCCAACCTGCTGAGTTCCTCAAGCTTGTTTGTACCTGTCCAATTGTCTGAAGTTTGACGAAAATAATTAAAAAGACATTATAAAAAAGAAAGACTACTGTTTAATCAAGTAACGAATTATATATTTAAATGAAATACAGAATAAACTAGAAGATTACCCATATGGCTAAAGTACTATAAAACTGCATTAGTTCACAATGGTTATTAACAGAGGAATTCAACGACTGCGTGCAGGCATGTACTTTTGACTGACTGTAAATGAATAAAATCAGTGCAGACAATGCACTGGCTTCATTGTCTTTCTGCATGAAATACAATAAATCTCCTGGCATCTTGCATTGTCACAGCTCAGGTTCAGTTGAGTCATCCTCATCACTTTCCTCACCTTGGTGTTTTGATACAATGCATTCAATGATTTCAACCCCAAATCTTCATTTTCATTTTAACATTCAAGGTGATTGTCAGTACCTTTTGTAACTTGAAGTACATGAAATCACCTCATTATCACTCCTGGCACTGACATCTCCGAACCTGAATGCTTGAAACTGTAAAGAACAAAACGTTTCTGAATTGTTTTCCTACTTTCTTCTTGCTAACTATCACTGATAACCTGTACCGCCTGCATAAGGTTAACTCTTGCAATCACTTCTTTGACGTCAGAAGATTTTCTTCAATTGCTTTGAGATTGTGGTTCACCAACTTTGTGATTTAACACCTTTAAATATTTTATGATTTTCATATTCACTGGTTGCACAGAGAATGTTGTACTAGCAGGCAGAAATTCCAGCTCCATGTTTCTCAAATATTCTAATTAGGGTGCGATGCACAATAGACAACAAGGAGAGGAATTAGCTCAATATCCTAACTCATTAGCCATTTCTTAAAAACTTTTTAAGTTATCCATGCATTCTTATTGGCAAAGTATTTGATTGGTAAACTATCCATTCTTAGCCCCTTAAAGCAATGAGGTTTAACGCTTTCTCCAATAACCAACAATTTCTTGTTATCAATTTCTGACATATGTGAGCAACAGAACACAGTTATGCAATCCATTGCTTTCTTTACACCAGGTAGTGTTGCGTGTTTGTAGCAAAGGGAACCATCCTGCTAGGCCAATAAGAAAAAGGCCCGTTTCATTGGCAATGCAGGTATCATCTTCACAGAAATTTTGAAGCAAGTCAGAGAGTTTTGCAGATTTCCATGTTTCTGCATTTACAGCATCAGCACTACCTTTCCTCCTGTGCGCTTTCTTGAACTTAATGTGGTGCCTACATTTCCATTGAGAAAACCAACCATCTGTTGCCTTAAAATCTTCATGGCCCAGACTCTTTGATCGCTTCTCTGACTTGTTTTTTTTTAAAATACTGGACAACACACACAGACACCTTATCCAGTTACAATGGAAAGCCATTGACTGAGGGCCTCTTCAACAGCTGGATCCTTACCTTCATGTTTTTGTTTTTAGGATGTTCTCAGCTGTCCCTCATGTAATGCCCTTTCTTCTTGCAGTTTATTTTGCTGAAGGATCAAGCGTGCACTTGTAAATTTCGGCACATGACTGACCACCTCCTGTCCCAATTAAGCAGCACAGTGTCCCAAATAAATGAAGGGAATCCAAGTTGTTCTCTTAATTTGTTTTGTTCTTTAAGAATGGTCCTAAATAAGTGGCTGCCCTGATTAACCGGAATTCATTATACATTCGATTCCGTCTGGAAGTTACTGTTGGATTTACTTTCACCACCCTTTTGGAATACAAAAGGGTGATACTCCTACTGAGGCTTATAAAATTATGAGAGCCATAGATTTGGTGGATGGTTGCACTCGGTTCCTCAGTCAAAAGCCAGAGAGCACAAGTTTCAGGCAAGAGGGGAAAAAGCAAATCTTAAGAAGGAGCTTCATATAAATAAGTCGAAACTTTCAGCTCTTCAGTTTGGGTGGCATGGTAGCGTAGTTGGTTAGCACATCACTTTACAGTACCGGAAACACAGGTTCATTTCCAGCCACTGTAAGGAGTTTATACATTCTCCCTGTGACTGGTTCGGTTTCCTTCAGGTGCTCCGGTTTCCTCCCATGGTCCAAAGACACACAGGTCAGTAGGCTAATTAGTCATTGCAAATTGTGCTGTGATTAGGCGAGGATTAAATCGGCAGGTTGGTTGGTGTTGTGGCTCCAGGAGCCTATTCCATGCTGTTTCTCAATAAATAAATAAAGTTGGAACTACAGTCAAACCCAGATATTCAATATGAAAGGCCAAGGTCTTGCTTACTCACTATACCATCCAATTTGTACAATCAATGAATCTTAATTTTTCCCACATTCAGCCACAGGAAATCATGTAGTAACTGAAGTACATGAATTGCTCCTTAGAAAAGGACCACTGCAACTTATAAATCACTTCAAAAGATACAAAAAGTCAGCCCATAAACAAAACTAAAACATTGGCTTGCACGGGATTGCATCAGATTCTGCAAGTCAATTGCAGACACCCTGTGGAACTACGTGGTTACTGCATGAAGGTTATCCAGCCACAGAATGCATTTGCAATAACAGGGCAAATTCACAAAATAAATCCAATCCCTATATTATGGAGAATAATTGAGCTTTTTCTTCATTTATTACTTCATACAGACAACACGAACTTCGAAGTATTACATGGTATTAACCAGCAACACAAGGGGGAAAAAGGAACTATGATGTCAGTACCAAACACTAAACCATAACCATGACTAGACATTGATTGCAATGCAGATAATTCAGGTTTTCCTGAATTCTTGCTTAACGCTATCCATTAGATTTGGAATTACAATTAAGTGTAAAGTTTGGATAAGGCTCAGTAATTCAAAGACTGCAAAAGCATTTTCTATGCTTTCATTTTCATCCCTGCCCTTAAGGCCAGCCCAAGTATTGCAACCTCAGAAAATTAACATGGGAGTTTTCAATCAAGTGCATTGTTTAGGATTCCATCAGAAGGAATCTTTGCCAATTGAATGTGATGGCACAGCAAGTCTTTTTAAAAAAGATAATCTCCATATACTGTCTTCAGCAACATTAAGATCATACCAAAGACTGCAGAGAGAATCTGAGTTAGCATGTCGATGGGTCATACAATGAATATGAAATATTTGCACTGTTTTTATCTGTCCATAGATATTGCCTGAACTTCAAGCAGTTCCTGCATTTTCTATTTTATTTAACATTTCAGATCATAGATGTTTCGTAAGGTCAGGAACACTGAAAAGCAAAACAAAAAAAAAGAACAAAATTTCTGGAGGAACTCAGCAAGTCGTTCAGCATCTGTAAGGGGAAAGGCATAGTCGACATTTCAGGTCAAAACCCTTCTCTCACTCCCACCCCCTGCAGATGGAACTCAATCCACTGAGTTTGTCCAGCATTTAAGAGTTTTTGCTCTACATTCCAACATCTTGCATCTGCACCCTGAATTACAAAGAGCAGAAAACATCTGTAGAAAGAGAAACAAAGTTAGCATTCTAAATTGATGCCCTGATGAAAAGTCAATGACCTGAAACGTTAAGTGTTTTTCTCTCTACAACAGCCACCCACCCAGCTGAGAATTTTGGAGACAGAAGAGGCGCAAAGAAGCTAGAATTTGAAGCAAACACTAGAGAAACTCAGCAGCTCAGGCAGCATCTATGAAAGGAAATTGACACGTCAACGTTTCACGTCAAGATTCTTTGCCAGTCCTGATGAAGGGTCTCGACCTGAAATGTTGACTGTCCATTTCCGTCCACGGACACTGCATTCCTCCAGCGTTGTGTGTGTCGCTGCTGAGAATGGTTCTGACTTCCAAAACCACTTGCATTTGGTTCTTGAGGAATGAGACAGCAAACCGCCACCCCCCTCCCCGACCCAGGTAGTCATTAATTTGTTACGCTGTCGGCACTTCGCCTTTGATGAAACAAATGACAGAAATCACAGTGACTATCCACACCTCTTGCACTTAAAACCTGACAGGGACAGGAAGGGTAGAACGCATGCGCAGCAGTTTCATTCTCAAAGGCGACCGGAGGAACCTTTGCCCCCCACCCAGTGACCGAGCTCACCCTGCTCCCCAATCGCACACCCTCACCCACCACCGATCCCACACTCACATTTCCTCCATTCCGTGTCCACCTCCACCAGCTTATCCACCAGCGACACGTCTTTGAAGCGCTTCACTTGGTTCTGCCGGATTTTGTCGGGGTCTCCCCCCTTGTCCTTGCGGAACAGGTCGAGATCGAGCACCATGTCGACGACCGAACTGCCACTTGATCGACACCGCTCCCGCACCCTCGCCGCCGCCTGCCACTGCGGCCAATGCCGGGCATGCGCAGAGCACTTGCCGGCTGTGGAGCCAAGATGGGCGACGAGGCGGTCCGGCCGCCGGGGGCAGCGCCACCACCAGGCGCCTGACTCCTCAGTGCAACCTCGCTGTCAATCGCAGACCGCAGGTTGAACGAGGAAATTGGACAGCCGTCATGTTGAGATATCACTCTTTACAAAAGGGAAGCCAGGAAATGCAGCTTTACAAAGATGGCAGATACATTGGAATGGATGGGGAGAGGGACTAATATGAAAGAGACAAAGCTTTTCTATTTATTCATTCTTTGACAAGTGTGCATCATTTCTCAAAACTCATTTATTGCCCAACAGAATGGGTAACTTGGCCATTTCAACGTCAATCATGTTGCGGTGAGGCTGGAATACCGGACTCAGATGGAAAACATCAGTTTTTACAGTCTGCCACTCAACCTTGCACTCAACAAGACAAAGAATGGAGTGTGGACTTCAAGAAGGGGAAGTCGGGAGAACACACGAGTCCTGCTTGAGGGGCCAGCGGTGGAAAGGCTGAGAAGTTTCCACTTCCTAAGCATCAACATCTCAAAGGATCTTTCCTGGGATGAACGCTGATGCAATCACAAAGAAGGAGCTTGAGGAGATTTGTTATATCACTGAAGCTCTGTATTTTTTTATATAGCGGTAGAGAGCTTTCTGGCTGGTTGCATCATAGTTCTCTTATGTACAGGATAACAAGAAGCTTTAGAGGATCATAGAAAGTCCCATCACTGAGACAACCCACCCCGACCATTGAAGACATCCTCAAAAGACAGTGCCTCTGGAAGGCAACATCCAACACTATCCAGCTTTTCACATTATTAACACTGGGGAGGAAGTGCAGGAGTTTCATAACCCATACTCAATGGTTTAGGAACAGCTTTATTCACTCTGTCATCAGACTTAGGAACAATCCATGAACACTACCTCACTACTTTTCTCTTGCACTGTTTATTGATTGGTTTATTTATTTTTGTTACCTATAGTCATACTTACATCTTGTACTGCTGCCACGAAACAACAATTGTCACAACATATGTCAGTGATAGGGAATTTGATTCTGAACCCAGAATCAGGTTTATTCTCACTGACATATATTCGGAAATTTTTTTTGTAGTGCAATACATTAAAAATTACCATAAGTTACATTAAGTAATGCAAAGAGAGAGAAAAACAAGTGACATGGACCATTCAGAAATCCTACGGCAGAGGGGAAGGAACATTTCCCAAAAGATTAAGTGTGTGTCCTCAGGCTCCCGTATCTCCTCCCTGAAGATAATAATGAGAAGAGGTGGTAAGGGTCCTTAATGATGATGCCACCTTGCGGAGATAATCACCTTTTGAAAATGTACTGTGTGCCTGTATTGGACCAGGCCAAGTTTACAACTTTCTACAGCTTTTTCCAATCCTGGCCCCTCCATACCGCAGTGATGCAACCAGTCAGATTGCTCTTCATGGTATATCTGTAATCTCTGGTGACATACAAAATCTCCTCAAATTCCTAATGAAACATAGCCATTTTCAGATTCAGATTCAGTTTATTGTCATTTAGAAACCACAAATGCAATGCAGTTAAAAAATGAGACAACGTTCCTCCAGAATGATATCACAAAAGCACATGATAAAACAGACTACACCAGAAAATCCACATAACATTTGGCAATCCCCAATCCAGAGTCCGGAGAGGCTGCTGCGTATTAATATCGCGCTACCGTCTTAGCGCGTTCCCCAGAAAGGAGCTCCAATTCCACCAGACAAAACAAGACCAAAAACTAAAGCTACAGGACCCGCACAAAACCACATAGTTACAACATATAGTTACAACAGTGTAAACAATAGCATAATTGATAAAAAACAGACAATGGGCACAGTAAAAATAGTCCAAAGATGTTAAAGGACTATAAGTTCAAAAGAAACAACCACACAGATTCCACAAGTCCCCAGGGTCCCAACAGACACGCCATTCCACGCCAGTGGCAGAAGGGAATACCCCCACTATGGACTTCCACGGCACTGCCCAACTCAGCCTCACAGACACAGCACACAATGAAAGGTCCATCGAACCCAGCCTCGCAGACGCAGCACACACCGAAAGCAACCTGACCACAGTGGACTCCTAGTCTGTCGAACCTCCGAGCCGACGACCATCCCCCTCCGGCACAGCTTCTCCGAGCTTTGTGTGCCTTCTTCACAATTACATCAATTATTTTCAGCCCAGGATGGATCTTCAGCAATGTTGACACCCAGGAACTTGAAACTGCTTACCCTTTCCACTGCTCATCCCTCCAACGGCCATCTTGGCTAATGATTGGAGACACAAGAGACTATGGATATCAGAATCGGGAGAAAAAAATACAAGCAGCTGGAAGAACTCACAGGTCAAATACCATCTTTGGAAGCAAGTAAATTGTCAGTTATAGAGTAATGCAGACTGGAAGCAGGTCCATTGGCCCAGGACATCTGCACTAACCGTCAAACACCCTTCTAGACCGCATTCAACTGTGTCGCGGCTTGATCACTGATGTTAGCGCAACCTTGATTCTGGACTGGAGGTGGCACAGGTTGAATAATTTCCCTTTACACCTGTAGATCAGCTTCAGTGGAAATCCCCTCGAATACTAAAGAGCTGCTTCTTAAATTGCAGAGTGGATTCAGACCAATTCGAGGCATGGTGGGCACAATGGTCACCATATGACAACTTCAAGAAAAGGAAGGAGCTATTGGATGTGCAATAGAAGCTGAGGTCAAAAAGTGAGTTTAGAGGAGGGCTTTTCAAAGTAATGGAAATGAATTGGAGGCTAATATGACAAACACAAGAAATTTGCAGACGCTGGAAACCAAAGCAATACACACTGAGTGCTGGAGGAACTCAGAGGCCAGGAAGCGTCTATGGAAAAGAGTAAACAGCTGATGTTTTGGGCCAAGACCCTTCATCAGAACTGGAGAAAAAGATGCAGAGTCAGAGTAAGAAGGTGGGTGATGTGGGGGTGGGGGGGGGGAAGGGAGAGTAAGAAGATGAAGGATCTCTTTTCCATTATAGATGCTGCTTGGCCTGCTGAGTTCCTCTAGCATTTTGTGTATGGAGGCTAATACAGACAGGAACTGCAACAAGTTGCATGATATTAGCCAACATACAGAGTAGGCAAACAATTGGTAAATAAATTTTAGCATAGATAAATGTGATTTGTATTTCTTAATTTTAAAAATATTGCCATACAGCATATTATGTACAAATTCAATGTCATATTTTTTTTTAAAACTTGTGAATTTGAAAAAGTTATTCACTGGAATTATACCAGAACCATTACATTAGGATAGTCAGGTCAAGATTAGGTCAGGTGGTGTTCCTTCTCTCAAGAAGAGAAGACTGAGAAAGTCATTAACATTATGAAATGGTCAACTAGAGAATCTTTCCATTTGTGGAGTGGAGTGACATGAAAAATATGATAGTCACCGAGAATTCAAATAGGAAATTACAAAGAAACTTCATTACCATAAAAACACTCTACCATGGGGAGCAGCAGGGTAAAAGCATTAGATGTAGATATGCTTTTGAAGGAAAGCTTACACATACAATAACAAATTTTGCTGACGGTTGGATGAGAAAGGATGGAAGAAGCTCAAATTGAGGACTGACATTGGATTGGACTTAATGGCCTGATAATTTATTTTTTCTCTTGTATATTCTACGTTCTGACTGAGGTTGTGAAAGGAAAATAATGTGTGACAAAGAAAAACACACACCAGAGAGTAAAAGCAATACAGAGCCAGGCAAGGGAAGTGTGGAGAAAGCTATCAAGATAGAGAGAAGAAACATTGAAAATAAAATCCTCAAGTCTTCAGACCAAATAGCATGTGGATAAACCTGATGTAATTCTCAAACCCTTTATTACAAGATTTATTTTAAGAAATAACTAATTCAAACAGTTTAATCTCAGAATTTTAATACATGAAAATAGTAAATTGTCAATGTATTGTGGTGCTGAGATCTGCATTCATATGCTTTGACATTATCAGGAGTTGAAAACATTGTGTGAACAATGAAAATATATTTGTTCCAAAGGTAATGTTCGTATTACTCATCCAGCAATTGAAGTCTGTATCAGTAATTACCATTTTACATCAGCAAACAAGATCTTAGTTTTACAATTAAATACAATATGAGTTGCGTTCTGTATTGTTATAGAAGACCAATTTATGATCTGTTTTCTGAGGTAATTCATATTTCAGCCCGTCATATATTTATTTAAAAGAAATCCAAATATGCCGAGGTAAATTAAAGTTAAATTGATAAAAGGTAAAAAAAAACATATAACACAACCTTAAACTGGAAAAGTATTTACAAAGCAAGCCACTTTGGTACTATGTACAGAGTCGACGGTGTTTATTTTCTTTTAAGTCAATGCTTTAGGTCCATCATTTGAGCAAATGAGCTGATGCACTGTGGTCTAAATGCTGTTTCTCGGAAGAATGCTAATCTCTGTTAGGATTGGCGTAATGGATCCCATGGAAAAGTCTCAAAGGAAGGAGAGATCTGGTTGCATTTTAGCTTATTAACATAAGACTGAGTTGTGGAGAGCTATGGAAAGGGGCTACAAGTTTGCTTCTCCCTCTGTTGAGTTAGCTGCTCCCAGTCCACATGGTAGTAGAGGTTCTATATTTGTAGCCTGGGTTCACTGAAAGAAAACCTAGCATGACTTCTGTTCTTGATTTCTAGTTAACATCCAGAGGTTTGCAACTCTTTTTATGCCATACGCCCCTATCGTTATGCAAGAGGGTCCATGGACCACAGGCCAGGAGCCCCTTTTAGAAGTAAAACATGTTAAAATATTATATATTTTTATGATAAACTACTTATATTTTGATTAACTGACAAGTTTGGAACTTTCAATTTTTATTACGTCATGTAAATTTACATTATTCAGTGTGCTAAAGCAATGCATTATTTATCAGTAATAAAATGGCATTATTGTCAAGTGAGTACACCAACATTTAACTTCTAATTAGTAACATTTTATATCATTTTATGAACTTTAACAAATATCCATGCATTGATGATTGATCAGAGAATATATTTTGCAAAACTGTATATGAAACTCAGACATTGACGATAAAGCATGGATTTTTATTACCTCAGCGTTTCCTCCAAAAACAACTGTGGTAGTTAAAGATATGAGTAAGCAATAGTATTAACTAATCAAACTTACTTTCATAAGATAGTTACTTTCACTTCAAGCCAAAGCTCAATGTATTTTTCTTTGGAGCAAGAGTGTCCCTGTCAGAGTCAGAGTCGATTTTTATACCTATTCACAAAGATCACTTCTGGGAGGGAAGGGGTTTCTCTGCATTCAACCAATCCCCACTCCTAATCCATTACAATGAAGTACACAAAGAAAATACACAAAGCATATTTATGAGCTGTTTAATAAATTGTTTCTAGTTTTGAAACTTTGTGGTGGGTTTTTACCAGTAGATTATATTTGGCTGAGAGTTCTAGCCATGAGGTCTGCCAGCTTCTCTCTTCATACTGAACTACATTAGTGTTCAAAGAGAGAAACAAAAACAAACACTACTCATTAACAAGTTACTGGGATGCATGATCTTTTATGTGATGCAAAGCCCTTTCACGTGCAACCACGGATTAGTATAAACCAACCGGCACAATTTGTGCTGTGGAGAAACAATTGCAAGGGATCTGCAGCTGTAAGAACATCGGAAATAAGGGCAGAAATAGACCAGGTGGCCCTTCGTGTCTGCTCTTGGACATTTTTCAACAACAGCTACATATGAGCAATTTCTTTCATGCCCAGAAATCTACAGGTTTCTATTCTGAAGGAACACAACAACTGGCTTTCCACAGCTTGTGTGGTAGAAAATTCCAAAGGTTCGCCATCCTTTAAGTGAGAAAGTTTCTCTTCATCTCAGTCTGCAGTCACCTGCCTCTAATTCTCAAATTGTACCCCTTAGATACTTCAACCAGCAGAGACATCCTCCCTGCACCATTAAGGATTTTGATAGCTTTGGTGAGATCTCTCATTTTACTAAATTTTGAAGAAACCATTTCCCATCTACTCAATTCCTCCACACAGGTCAAGCCCACTATCCATGAAACCTGACTCGTAAATCTTTGCTGCACACTCTCTATTGCAGGTACATTATCTCTTGTTGCTTGTTGATGTGTTGCTCTGGATGTCCAGCATCTGCAGAATCTCTTGTGTTTGACATTTTATCTTTATAAAGAGATCAGAACTGTGCGCAATACTTGAGGTGTAGTATTAACAAGACCATACACAATTGCAATATGTCTTTCCTATTCCTGTCTTCAAACCCCTGGTAATAAAGGATAATATAAAATATGCCCTTTGAATCACTGACTACATCTTCACACAGGTCTTCAGTAACTTCTGTACAAGCACATCTAGTTTCTTTTGGACATCAACACTACCCAAGCCTTCATCATTTAACAAAGTGGATGACCACACATGTTTCTACATTATATTCCATTCTTGTTCTTTGCCTCTTACTCAGTTTGCCTAAATGCTCTTGAAACGTTCATACTCATAATCCCACCTCCAACAACCATAGAAACCTGATGTTTTGCCCTTCAGCCAAATCATTGTCATACATTCTGAATAGCTGGAGCCCTTGCACCCTGTTAGTTACAGCTTGCTCAGTTGAGAATATCTTGTATATTAGCAATGTAGTCACTGAAACACACCAGCACATTTGATTGATGGAAGAGATGCAGCTATTTAACACATGTTCATACAAAGTCATACAGCTCTTTCAATCAGGAAATTGAATATAAGCATTTCTGGAATGTTTACTATATCTGTCCATACATCAGTCAGCAGACAGAAATCCTTAAGATCAAAACCCTTCAATAATTGACAGAGAAAAGGGTAACGTAATTGTTCATATTTTCATGGAAACATTGGAAGTTTCTCTCTCCATCTGGGGTTAAAATTTTGACTAGTGTGCATATGTGAAATTTAAAAAAAAGTATATATAAATTAGTTTGGATAATATTTAAAATTCAATGAAGGTATATCTCATCACTTACTGATTTGAAACTGTTAGACAAAGTATGCCTATCCTTAAAAGATCATAAGATACAGAAGCAGAATTAGGCCATTAGGCCCATCGAGTCTGCTCCACCATTTCATCATGGCTGATCCATTTTCCCTCTCAGCCCCATATTACTTCATGCTCTGACTAATCAGGAATCTATCAACCTCTGCCTTAAATACACACAATGACCCGGCCTCCACAGAGGTCTGTGACAACAAATTCCACAGATTTACCATTCTTTGGCTAAAGAAATTCCTTCCCATCTCCATTCTAAAAGAATGCTCCTCTATTCTGGGGCTCTATTCTGATGTATTACAGTGGTACAAGTAAAAATAAAATAATTATTTTGTAATTTTATTTTGTCTCTTCCACCTTTTAGATCAACCAGTGGATGATGATATTAGCCTATATATTGCTCTGATGTTATTGATCAAGCTGCTGTCAAACATGGTTTTAATAACGCAGATTTAATAGTAACTTCCAGTACAGCCGTGCAGGAAAAATCCATGAGGTGCCATCACAAGTAACCTACCCTTCACAAATGATAAACAGCACACACAAGAGTGCAGGAGGAACTCCACAAGTTGGGCAGTATCCATGCAGAAGAATGAACAGTGAATGTTTCAGTCAGAGACACTTGATCAGAGCGAATGAAGTTCCTTCGTCACTATCAAGCCCGTCTGTTAATTTTCATTATGGAAGGTCACCCATTGTAAATGTTAATCATGACTCTACATGGAGTAGAGTTTTCAACAATAGGTTCTGAGGTTAGTGGATTTCATTACATGTTGGCTCAATAAGATCCAACTATATGCAGACTTATCTGTGAAGTCTTCAAAACGGAATTCCCAAGACTATATTATAAAATTGCCTACAGAGTAATATTTTCTTTTAAAGCCAATGTTTTTAAATTAACAAACAGAATACACTCAAGTATAATACCTCTTGCTACACTTTTGAATTTGTGTGGTAACATTTCTTCCGCTGACACTCATTCAGACTTCACAGTATTCCAGATTGTGCATTAATAACTCTGAAACAAGTCCATGAATAACTTTTGTTACTGTGTCTTCATTCTAAAGGACCACAAAGCATCTGATATTTTCCAGTATCTAAAACCGCTTAAATGCTGGTGCTTTTTTCCACTTTGCTGCTGTTTTACTCATTTGTCCACGTTTCCCCGAGCGCCACACTTGCTGGCAATATTCGTTTACAGTGATGCCTGGCTGATCCAGAAGTTGCAGAAAATCCTTGTAACGTAGCCTTGCCCTGTTCCGAGTGTCTTTATTCTTTCCATCATTGTGCCTTGTTTTTGGCGGAGTTGTCATGAAGTCGCTCAAAATAACCTTGAGGTGAAACTTAGTGATGACTTGTGTGAACGTGTTCTCCACGGCTCTGCAATAGTAAATCCCGGCATCATCTTCCTGCAAGTGACGTATGAGGAGCCCAAGCCTTGTTTTGATGATTCTGGAACCATATTTTATCTAAATAAAAATTACAACAAAAGTGACAGGATGGTATAAAGCAGCATGGTCTTGTAGTTTCTTAAACATGTCTTAATAACACAGCATTGAGCTAATGAATAATCTAGAAATATCTAACCAGCCAATCATATGGCAGTAACTCAATGCATAAAAGCATGCAGACATGGTCAATGGGTTCAGCTGATGCTCAGACCAAACATCAGAATGGGGAAGAATTGTGATCTAAGTGACATCGACCGTGGAATGATTGTTGATGTCAGAGGGAGTATCTTAGAAACAGCTGATCTCTTGGGATTTTCAAGCACAACAGTCCCTAGAATTTATAAAGAATGGTGCAAAGAAAAAAAACTCGGTGTGCGGCAGCTCAGTGGGAGAAACGCCTTGTTAATGAGAGAAGTCAGAGGAGAGTGGCCAGACTGGTTCAAGCTGATGGGAAGGAGATAGCAAATCTTATAACCATGCATTACAACAGTGGTGTGCAGAAGACCATCTCTGAACACTTAACACGTTGAACCTTGTAGTGATGAGGCTCCAGCTGTAGAAGACCACAGACATGCACTCAATGGCCACATTATTAAGTGCAGGAAGTACCTAATAAAGTGGCTACTGAGTGCATAAAATGGAAGATCACAATCTGATGACAAAGTCTGTTACATTGATGTGATGCGTCCATTTCCACCAACCTTCATATTTTCTCTTAGGTTGCCGCAGTAGAATGATCATGGATTGATCATGGATTTATTTATTCCTGTTTATTCCTGTTTCCTGCGGGAGTCTCAGGCAATGCAATCCATTTAATTTGCGGATGTTACATTAAACGGAAAGAGATATACTGGATGTCATTACTTTGGCAAATATGAAGGCACAGCCAAAGAATGAAAAATGTTATAACCGCTAGTTCAGAATCAGAATCAGGTTTAATACCACTGGCATGTCCAGGAAAATCCAATGGAAGTGTCCAAGGGTTCATTGACCATTCGGAAATCTGAAGACAGAGGGGAAGAAACAGTTCCAGAAACGTTGAGTGTGTGTCTTTAAGCTCCTTACCTCCTTCTTAATGATGGCACTGAGAAGAGAGCATGTCCTGGGTAATGGGGCTCCTATCCTCCTTTCAAACTATAATCTAAATGGTATCTGAGCCATGGTCTTTTCAAACAGATTTTATTGCCAAATCCATATTAAATAGTAATATTTTTAAGATTCTCTCAACAGACTAATTTTACCATTTGGCATTGCCAGAGACGAAGGAAATTTGATAATTTGTGCAAAATGCTTTTTACAGTATCATTTATTGGATGTAAGATAACAATTATCCAAGCTATATGTCACTAGTGGACTGAGCTGATTCTTGGAAGAGCTTATCTGATGAAGATCACATTAAGAGATTATTTTGGTCCCAAAAGAGTACAGCTGTTTTTCACCTTGGAAATGTAATTCCTGGGAGAACTTTAAATTAATTAATCATAATAAATGTTGGAAACTTTTATGATCAACGAGAATCAGTTGGTCAATGGCAGTCAATATCACGCACTTATTTTTAGTTATAATATGGAGCAATGAATATTAATTTATTAGCTGTACAATCTGCACAAGAACCTGCATGTTCTTGCTGCTAAATCTGTTGAGTTTCCTTTGCCTGAAACAATCATTATATCTCTTAAATTTGTTAACTATGGGCCTGATTGCTTTTAATGTATCTCATCAGAAATTACATAATTTCAGGTTCTTCATGGCCTTTAAAGCCTCTAATAAAATATACTTCATATATTTATTTCTGAGGAGAATGTACAGAATGGATTTTAAGATCAAGTCATAATTAATGATTAATCTTCTTATGACTTTAAAGGCATAATTATTCAGTAAATATCTACCAAGGGCAGAAAAACAAATAAAACTGTAGATGCTGGAACCTGAGGCTAAGATATAACCTCAGCCAGTCAAGCTGCACCTGTAGAAAGAGAGATCACATTTACATGGGCATTCCCTACTACTTCCCTTCCCCCTTCTGGATCTCTTTGACTCCATTCCAGGAGATCAACACCTTCAAGGAGCAGTGCCTCAGAAAAGCAGCCTCCATTATCAGGGAACCCCACCACCCAGGACATGCCCTCTTCTCATTGTTACTGTCAGGAAGGAGGTACAGAAGCCTGAAGGCACACAATCAGTGATTCAGGAACAGCTTCCTTCCCTCTGCCATCCAATTTCTAAATGGACATTGAACCCAAGAACACTACCTCACTACTTTTGAAAAAAAATTCTGTTTTTGCATGACTTACGCTGGTGATAATTAAATCCGATTCTGATTCTGAACTAACATCTTTTACAAACCCACTGACTACAAATCTAGAACTATCTTGATGGTACACCCTTCCTACAAGGATGCTCTTCCTTTCTCTCAGTTTTGACCCTTTATTCTTTTCCATAGATGCTGCCTGACCTGCTGAATTCCTCCAGCATTTTCCATGTACTGCTGTAACTTGATAGTCTGTTGTCTATTTTGCCAGCGCAATAATGCCCAGGGCATGATATATTTTTCAGCAATTAACAAACAATAGAAACGTCAGAGTAAAAATACACCTGCTCTGTATTATCTTCCTCCAACTAGCCGGCATAGTGGTATAATATTATAATTATATTATATTATAATATATTCTAATATTATATTATATTATATTATAATTATAATATTAATTGAAAAGGAGATGTGAAAGATATATATACATATATCCTCTGCTTGATAATCATAAATTTGGAAGATTTACTGTGTTTTTTGCGTCTAATGATTTTCGGGTTCTGGAATGAATCATTTAGACTAATTACCTCCTCCTGTTGGCCATCCAATGATCGTTGAACAGACCAAATGGCTGATGTTTGCTGTGATCTTGGACTGCATTCCAGGAATGTGGAATTGTTCTGAACTCCAAAAATTAACTTCTTCTCAGTTAGCACATTTGCTGAATCTACATAATAGGGAATTTTAATGTGAATGTTAAAAAATGTATAATAATTGTTTCCTACTGGCAACCTTTGAAGAAAGTGGAAGGAATTTTACAGCAACTGATTACTACATTCCCAGTCACAAAATGAGAATAGCTGTCATAAAATCTATTTAAGCTCTGATGTTCCAAGCTTTTGGTTTTGGCAAGGGATATTTTAAGTGATTCCATACTGAAATCCAATGCGTACCAGTAAAATCACAGTCCATCAAACTGGGTATTTGGGTCTGCAAGAAATACAGTTCCCCTGTCAAGTAACTGAAGAAACTTGTAACTGCTACCATAATCATGGGAAATGACAAAGGTTTCCAAAATAAAGAAAATCAAAATGCATGACTCTAAAACACCTTCATTCCGATTAGGAAGCTGGGATTATCCACATTGACTATGAGAAAGGGGAAAAAAAAAGCTATATGGTAACGCAGTCTTCTGTCTTCCAGCCTGTCCTTTTCTATGTCTTCCTCCTAGAGTCAAAGAGCACTACAACAGAGCAATAGAATGTATTGAATGAGTAAATTGACCAATAGTGCAAAGGGATCATATTTGCTCTTTCAACATTCTGCATCCAAGCCAGATGTTTTTTGCATTTTATCTCCCTCCCCACACTCCTTCCTAGGTAGGAAAATGCCCTACATGCTGTAAGATGATCATTACCATCAACTGCAACTAAAGTAACACCATTACTCATAAATACACAAGTGTAATGCGGTAATTGATGGATTTAACTAGATGTACTCACAGTCTTCTTGATCCCAGCATTGAATTAGTGGGTCTCCAGTGTTTACATCTTGACGTCTAGTTTGTCTGATAGAAGAACAAAGCATTAGTTATTGATTTTAAATAAGAGAAGCCCTTCTTATCAGGAAAGTCAAGTGCTAATGCAAGTAGGTGTCTTATTTTGTTTTGGATATTGGTCATTTCAAATTACAAAGTAAATTTATCATCATAGTACATATAGAGGGATATAAAATTTTGAGGGGCATAGTTAAGGTAAAGCTAGCAGGCTTTTCCCACTGAGGTTGGGTGGGTGATGCACCATCAATAATTCTTGGAGACTGGAAGTGAACAACGGGCTGTTATTAACAGCAAAAAGGGAGCACAACATCTTGGAGACTGAGGGAGGAGCAGTGCCCCTATCACCTTTATACAGTGGTCTGTGGGAGGAGCCACAGGAGCTGTCAGCAGAGGGGCATGTCCAGACAGGTGTACATAGTTTACCACAGTGGGACTACAGCTAGAAGTCATGTATTAAGGGTGAAAGGTGAAAAAGGGAATATGAGGGGAAACTACTTCACTCAGAGGGTTGCAAAAGTTTGGAATATTCTGTCAGCACAAGTGGTGAAGCGAGCTCGATTTCAATGTTTAAGAGAAGTTTGGATAGGTAAATGGATGGCAGGGGTATGGAGGCTATGGTCCGGGTGCAGGTCAATGGGACGAAGCTGTTTAAATGGTTTGGCATGGACTAGATAGATCGAAGGGCCTGTTTCTGTTGTGCTCTTCTATGAGTCTATGACTCTATGTCATTATATACAACCCTGAGATTCATTTTCTTACTCAATAAATCCATAATAGAATCAATGAAAGACCACAATCCTAATTCTTCAGCATGAGCCTTACAGTAAAACACAAGTATATACAACTCCAAGTGGCTGGATATTTTTAGAAACCCAACTATGTGTGACATGCTATTCCATCATTGTTAGTACAACAATATCATGTTCCCCCATCAACCTTTCTGCGACACCACTACTGGGGCTTGAAAGCATGGTGGTTAACTCAATGTGATAGCTTCCAAAGGCCAGAACTACAGATCTGGGGAGAGGATTCCTGATCTCAGCGCGGTATCTGGGGAATTTAAATTACATTTAAAAATATTGGTAATGATCACTGCATACTACGAAATTGTTGTTGAATGATGTTCTTCACTGAAGAAACCCTGCTGTCATTGGACAATCAGAATCAGGTTTATTAACGTTGGTATGTGTCAGGAAATTTGTTAATTTAGCAGCAGCACTTCAATGCAATACGTGATCATATGGAAGGAAAATAAAATAGTAAATATAAAATTGTTAGATTAAAAATAGAGCAAAACAGAAATGCTATTTTAAAAAGTGAGGTAGTGTTTATGGGTTCAATGCCCTTTCAGAAATCTGATGGCAGAGTGGGAGAAGCTGTTCTTGAATGGCTGAGTGTGTGCCTTCAGGCTTCTGTACCTCTTTCCTAATGGTAACAATGAGAAGAGGGCATGTCCTGGGTGATGGGGGTCCTTAATAATGGATGCTGCCTTTCTGAGGTATCGCTCCTTGAAGATGTCTTGCAAACTAAGGAGCCTCGTACTGAAGATGGAGCTGACTAACTTTACACCTTTCTGCAGCTTCTTTCAGTCCTTCATCATAACATCCTAACTCCTGTACTGAATACTTTGATTTCTGAAGACCTCCTTCTAAACAGGCAGAAACGATGAAATCACCAGAGAGAATCTATCATTTCAATGGGCATTCCTCACATAAAATATCAGTAGCTTCAATGTATTTTAAATTTCAGAGTTTATTCAGTCTAAATATAAGTGCTTCTTAGCTGATGGGATTTCCCTTCAACATTCTTTTGCTTGTGACAAATTTTCAAGGCCAGGTATCACTACCTCTACTGCATCAGGGATCTAACAGAGCAACAGAGAGGCAAAAACATTATCAAAATCCTGCAGGAATTGGGATGGGAGGACAAGATTCAGCACCAGGGCAACCATGATGGGGTAGTCGGGGCCCAACAAGAGAACTACTACACCTGTTTTCTCTGCTCCATTTGGGTAGGCGAATTGGTCACTGTCAATTGCCTCTAATGTGTAGGTTGTAGGGTCTCTGGAGAACTGATGGAAATGTGGGAAGAATAAAATGGTATGAAAAGGATTAGAGTGTCATAGCTACAACCTCTCGTTCAATGGAACTGATTGTATACCTCAGGAGAGGGAAACCAGAGGTCCATGAACCAATTATCATTGGAAGATCTGAGGTAGAGAGGGTTATCAACTTTAAATACTATTTCAAAGGACCTGTTCTGGACCCAGCATGTAAAAGTAATTGCTAAAAAAACAAGACAGCAGCTTTACTTTCTTAGGAGTCTTCAGAGATTCCACATGCCATCAAAAATCTTGACAAACTTCTATAGATGTGTAGTGGAAAGTGTACTGAATTATAGTACATTAAATTATAGCCTAGTTTGGAAACACCAGTGCCGTTGAATGGAATATCCTACTAAAGGTAGTAGATTTGGCCCAGAACATCATAGGTAAAACCCTTCCAACCATTGAGCATGTCTACATGAAAAACTGTCGAAGGAAAGCAGCATTCATCAACAGAGATCCCCAGCACCCAAGCCATCACCTTTTCTCAATGCTGCCATCAGGCAGAAAGTACAAGAGCTTCAGAACTCGAACCACCAGGTTCCGGAATAGGTACTATCCCTCAAACATTAGGCTCTTGCACAAAAGGGGATGAGTGCGCTCACTTGCCCTTCCATCGAGATGTTCCCACAACCAATGATCTCACTTTAAGGACTCTTTATCTTGTTATTTCATGTTCTCAGTATTCATTGCTATTTATTTATATTTGCATTTGCACAGTTTGTTGTCTTCTGGTTGAACTCTCATTCATCTTGTTATAAATACTATTCCATAATTTTGCTGAATATACGTGCAGAAAAATGAATCTTAGGGTTGTGTTTGGTGACATAGATGTAGTCTGATAATAAAATTTACTTTGAACTTAAAAACTTTTTAGTGGAATTGAGCAATAGATGGTGAACAAGGAGTTGGTGGGGTGAGTGGTCTGTTAACATGATAACTGAGTCCATGACTCGATTTTCATTTGCTGGATCAATGCTACACCAAGGAATTTCAGATGTTTGTGTCAAAGTTTACTAACACTTAGATTTGTTTGGTTCAGCTGGAGAAACCTCACCTGACATTTTCGGATTCACCAAACTAACAGAAGTTACCAAACAAGCGCAATATCAACAGAAAAGTGACATGGAAGGAGAAGAAAATGAGGGCTCTCTTTGAAGCCCTGACCAACTTTCCCATCATCCCTTATTTCCATTTTAGATTTCCAGCATTTGTGCCCTTTCATTTTGCTTCAGTGCACTGGTTCAGTGATGGTGGGGGAGAAGGGAATGAGAAGAGAAAGCATTCTTAGTAATGATTAAACATTAAGCTACACACATACTTCTCCTGGTCTGTGTCTGTGTCAGATTTTCAACATTGAAAAGGAGAGGATTTATAATTTGTCTGGAAAGACAGAGTAAATGGAATCTGCATGAATGCATTTAGGATGTTGCTGCTCAAAGCATAATAAATCTTCCACCTTAATTTTCAAGCTGACTGCTTCCCATTCTACTTCATCATAATCAGAATTAGTAACTTAGAGAATAAAACTTACTCAATTGTTTGAAACACAGTGCAGAAAAACTCATCTGGAAAACTACAAAGAAAATTCAGAGCCGAAAGCTGACATTAAACACAAAGTACACTGCAGATGCTGTGGTCAAATAACACGTACAAATAAGCTGGATGAACTCAGCAGGTCAGGCAGCATCCGTTGAAAGGAGCAGTCAACGTTTCGGGCCGAGACCCTTCGTCAGGACTGAAGGAGGAGGGAGCAGAGGCCGTATAAAGAAAGTGGGGGGAGGGTGGAATGTGCCAGGTGAAAAACCAATCAGAGGAAAGATCAAGGGGTGGGGGAGGGGAAGCAGGGAGGGCAAATTCCACCCTCCCTCCCCCCACCTTCTTTATAGGGCCCCCGCCCCCTCCTCCTTCAGTCCTGACGAAGGGTCTCGGCCCGAAACATTGACTGCTCCTTTCAACGGATGCTGCCCGACCTGCTGAATTCATCCAGCTTATTTGTACGTGGTAAAGCTGACATTGATTGGCCTCTTACCTTTTCAGAGCTGGCACGTACTTGCAGCATGAGGTTCCATTCCACGCACAGTAGGGATCTCTAGCAAGGCAGCATTCTGAGCAGGTTGCACCATAAGCACCACACCTCTGGAGAGCAAGCTGCACTAAACCATCTTTCGATCCAATATAAATCTGCTTCTGTAAGCGACATAGGAACTCCATAAATATACACTCTGTGGCCACTTTATTAGACGCAGCTGTACACCTGCTTGCTAATGCAAATATCTCATTAGCCAATCATGTGGCAGCAACTCAATGCATGAAAGCAGGCAGACATGGTCAGGAGGTTCAGCTGTCGTTCAGACCAGACATTAGAACGGATAGAGGTGTGATCGAAGTGACTTTGATTGTGGAATGATTGTTGGTGCCTGACAGGGTGGTGGTTTGAGGGCTGATCTCCCAGGTCTCTAGAGGTTACACAGAATAGTGAAAAACACAAACAAAAAATCTAGTGAGCCATAGTTCTGTGGACAAAAATGCCTTGTTAATGGCCAGATTGGAAGGCAACTGTAGCTCAAATAACGACACAGCACAACATTACCGTGCAGAAGAGCATCTCTGAATGCACAACACGTTGAACCTTGAAGCGGATGGGCTACAGCAGCAGCAAACCATAAACATACAATCAGTGGCCACTTTATTAAGTACATGAGCTAATTAATGTGGCTTTTGAGTGTATGTGCTGTTTAAAAGCATAGGACATTTCAGACAAAAGTAAACAATGTTTAGATATAGTACAGAGAAATAACTCCCTTGCTTTAAAGTCCTTATATCATCCTGTGCTTCACATAAATTGCTTGTATAACTGTTTAAGTTGTTTAATATGAGCTCACATTTTCCTGCACCTTATCATTTTGAAATCATGATGAAGGATATGAAAAATAGCATTACCATGTCTTATTAATTTTTCCTTTACCTTTCATTTACTGCAGGCAGATGAAATTACATAGCCTTCCTTTAGACGGGATATTTAATGCTAATGCAGTCATTTCAATATTTTACCTAAATGAATTGGTCCAAAATGATCATTTCCTCACCTCAAAGATTTATTATTCCACTTCATTATTTATTCTTGTTCATTCCTCTTTTTCAAATGCAGTTGACTCTCATTGTACTAGAATTCCATAAGTAAGGCATAAAGCACTTTTAAACTATTTTCTCTCTCTCTAAAATTCTGCAATTATATTCACTGGAAGTTTCACAAAGTGCTTCCACCAGGGGTCACCAGAGAGTGATCTAGAGTGGAAATCATGACTTTTCTATTTGAACTCTTGAGAAATGAGCTGGGACCAAAGGTAGAAGCTGATGTGGAAATTACATTAGGCACCCAAAGATAAATCACTATCAGAGGTTTCCTAGTGATTTTCCAAAGTGGTGTAATTCAGTCCAGAAATGGGTGCAATTATAACCAATTCTGTAAACAAGCAATTTTCAGAGGTGTTGCAATGGAAAAATCAATGCTTCTTTTCCACATTTCTGGACTCATGGTCTCTCATTATAGAACAGTGACAAACACGCACTATCATCCATCAGCAGGTACTCCCACCTCTTGTGTCATACAATTTCTCCTGCTATCCACCCTACTGAAGATAGGGTTCTCTCTATACCTCACTACTTAGAAACTTTTTTGTTGATGTGTCTCTGGGAGTACCCAATTTGTCTGTCCAGATATTTCATGAAAATGATGTGCCATCAACTGAGTTATATTATCTCTTCATTTCTCTCTGCCTAGATCACCACTACCTTTGCCCTCTGAGAAGGTCCTTTCTCAGGTATCTGTAGATCAGAATCAGTTTTAATATCACCAGCATACGTCGGGAAATTTGTTGCCTTTGCGGGCGTAGTACATAATAAAAGAAAAACCAACTGTGAATCACAGCAAGTATATATTTATATATAAAATAGTTACATTAAATAAGTAGTGCAAAAATAGAAATAAAAAGCAGAGGTAGTGTTCATGGGTTCAATGTCCATTCAGAAATCTGATGGCAGATGAGAAGAAGCTGATCCTGAATCATCGAGTGAGTGCCTTCAGGATCTTGCACCTCCTTTCTGATGGTAGCAATGAGAACAGGGCATGACCTGAGTGATGGGGGGTCCCTAATGTCGGATGTCGCCTTTTTGAAACATCGTTCCTTGAAGATGTCCTGGTTACTATGGTGGCTGGTGCTCCTGATCACAGTCATAAGCCAGTTATTTGAAGGGAATTTAAATGATTATCTCCTAAAGTGCATATAAAACCCTAAGCTTTTCAGAGCTCACAAAACCTGATTAGAAACACCAGTTTCCAATTAACTGGAGTGACCTTTGAAATCACACCTGTTTATATGGCTAAATATAATTTGGTTCCAATGGTTAGATAAGTTATTATGTTTAGATTGTTTACCTGCTTTGAAGAAAGTTCCATTGTTAATATTGGAGTTGATTCCTAATAAAATATAAACAGTATAAGTTATGACATTTTAGTAACTCGTTGCACAGACATAAAACAAAGCAACAAACTTAGTGTCAATAATTTAATGATTGCTTTAATTATTGCTTTCCAATGATTGTGATTATTGTTAAATATTTAATTACCAGTATGTCAGTAAAATAAAAAAAAGTGTAAATTGTCATCAAATATAGCTCTGTTCCATGTTCATTGTTTATATTCTTAAGGGTGCATATTTAACTGGTCACCAAGTTAAACTTTGCTTCTGACAGACAAGTCCTTTCACCATCTTCCTTCAGCTGGGATTACCACCACTTGTGCTATCCGTCATACCAAAGACATCCCCTTTGCTCCTCTCCACACCTCATTGTTTCTAACATTCATATTCTCTGACTTTAGCTCTAACTTTTGCCAGTTCTGATGAAAGTTTATCAACCCAAAAAGTCAGCCATTTTCTCTCTCCAATGATACTGCCTGAACCGGTGAGCATTTTTTAATATATTCTAATTTGATTTTGGATATTCATTGCCTGCAGACTTATGTTAAGATTTCAGATAGTTATCTGTCATGAAATTCCAGAACTGAACAATGTTATGCAATTTGTTGACAAAACACTACCAACTAGAGCCATGAAGTCATAGACTCATTGCCTTGGAGCAAAAAATAGTCCTTTAACCCACCACGCTCAGGCTGTTTCCATTGACCACATAATTAATCCAATTTGCCTCTATTAGATCAATATTCTTCTTTGTAATCCTATTCAAGATCTTGTCTAGATGCCTCTTAGGTGCAGTAATGTATCTTTGCTTCTATCAGTTTCTCTGTCAGTATGTTTGTTATCATCTCCTCTCTGTGTAAAAAAAAACTTGCTCATCTGATCCCCTTTGAAACTCACTCCTCTCACCTTAAACCTATGCCCCCTTATTGATACCCTCACCATGGAAAGATATTCCGACCATTTATTCCCAATCTATGCTTCTCTTCATTTTATATGCCACTATTGTGATTCCAAGATTGAGTGATTCCAGTATTGAATGGCTTGTCATATGAAGAGCATTTGATGGCTCTGGGCCTGTATTCACTAGAATTCAGAAGAATGAGGAGTGACTTCATTGAAACATATGGAATGCTGAAAGGCCTTGATAAAGTGGATGTGGAGAGGATGTTTCCTATGGTGGGAGAGTCTAAGACCAGAGGACACAGCCTCAGAATAGTGGGGCGTCCTTTTAGAATGGAGATGAGGAGGTGTTTCTTTAGTCAGAGAGTGGTGAATTTGTGGAATTCTTTGCTATAGGTAGCTGCAGATGCAAAGTTTTTGTTTATATTTAAGGCAGGGGTTGATAGTTTCTTGACTGGTCAGGGAATGAGGGAAAAAGTGAGAAGGCAGGAGACTCAGTCTGAGAGGAAAATTGGATCATCCATGATGAAATGGTACAGCAGATGTAATGAGCCAAATGGCCTAATTCTGCTTCTATATCTTATGGTCTATGGTCTTACTAGGTGACCCTTCACCTTCTTTGCTCTATTGCAGAGTTTCCCAAGCTTTTTTATACCATGGACCAATACCATTAAATGTGGACCCCAGGTTGGGAAACTCCTGCCTGGAAACAAATCCAGCCCATCCAGACTCTGGTCATAACCCAATTTCTCCAATCCCAGTGTTAACATTGTTAACCTCTTCTAAAATCTCTCCAGTATAACCATGTCCTCCTATAGAGTGGTGACCTAAGCATCATTTTGTAAAGTGGCAATGTAACATAACAACTTTTATATTTTATATTCTTACTTGTCATATTGCTTCTTTACCACTCTATCCACCTTGTGCCACTTTCAGGGAGCTGAGATCCCTCAGTTTATCAATATTCTCCAGTACCCTTCGATTTTGTAGTATATGTCCTCCCATATTTGACTTCACAAAATTCATCACCTCACTCTGAACAGATTAACAACTTACCAACTTTATTCAAGGTAAGTCATTGCAGGATTGTAATGGAAAATAGAACAATACAGCACAGTACAGGACCTTCGGCCCACTATGTTGTGCCGACCCTTAAGCTCTGCCTCTCATATAAGCTTCCACCTTAAATTCCTCCATGTACCTGATTTACTTCAGAATGATTATTCCTTAATCAGGAAATCCAGTTTTCATTTGCAGTGGAGCCTGGGAATTCTAAGCTCTTGCTACAGTAAATGCTGGAAGAATGGACATCATCATCCAAACAATGCTGTATTATTCATTTATTATAAAATATATATAATTATTCATATAAAATATTTTCATTTGTTTTAAAGCCAGCTTTTGATTTGCTTGATGATAAATAACTCAGCAGTAGATGTCACCTCCTCAATTGCTGCACATTTATTTTATTTTATATAGGTTCCAAAGTCCCCTAACTTCTAACCATTTAACTTTCGAGATTTAGATATCTGAGTTGCAAATCATTGGGTGCTTTTATAAAAACTGTATTGATTAAAGCCACTTTGAATCAATTTATTGGCAAACATCCATTTTTAAATGACAAGAAGCCGAGGGGAGGATTATGACAGAATGGTACAGAAACAGAAGCAGTTCAGGAAGCCCTTGAAGGCTCCTCCAAGAGTGTGAGTGTCCCTACATGTCTGGTCCAACTTGCCATTTTCCCGAAAGAGCACCAGTAACCAAAAAACCTAACGATTTCACTTTTGAATGAAGTCTTAAAATTGAGCAGCCATAGTTTCCCCTGGGGTCAAGAATCCCTTAGATTTACAATGTTTTGAATAAAAGATTAATCTTTCTTTATTTCAGTTATAAATGATGGACCTCTTATCTTGCAACTGTAACATGATTGTCCACACCTTTTCAACAAGCATGGCAAGTTTCATTGATCTATAAAAGTAATCAAGTAACCAATTGTTTGGAAATGTGTTTCTTTTTTAACAATTACAATGTAATATTCATTGGATCAATATGCAATGAATTATCATTATATTTAGTGAATAGAAGACCATAGACCATTAGATAGAGGAGCAGAATTCAGCCATTTGGCCCATCAAGTCTGCTCTGCCATTTCATAATGGCTGATCCATTTTCCTCTCAGCCCCAATTTCCTGCTTCCCCCCCCCCATACCCCTTCATGCCCTGACCAATCACTAATCTATCAACCTCTGTCTTAAATGCACGTAAAGACATGGCCTCCACAGCTGCTTGACAAGGAATTCCAGAGATTCACCATTCTCGGGCTAAGCAATTGTTCCTCATCACTTTTCTAAAAGGACGCCCCTGTATTCTGAGGTTGTGTCCTCTGGTCTTAGACTCTCCACCACAGGAAACATCCTCTCCACATCCACTCTATCAAGGCCTTTCACCATTTGATAGGCATCAATGTGAGGTCATCCCTCATCCTTCTGAATTCTGGTGAATACAGGCCCAGAGCGATCAAACACTCTTTATATGACAAGACGTTCAATCCTGGAATCATCTTTGTAAACTTTCTTTGAACCTTCTCCAGTTTCAGTACATCCTTCTATGATAAGGAGCCCAAAACTGCTCACAATACTCAAAGTGAGGCCTCACCAGTGCTTTATAAAGTCTCAATATTACATCCTTGCTTTTATATTTAGCCCTCTTGAATTGAATGCTAATACCGCATTTGCCTTCCTCACCACAGACTCAACCTTTAAGGAATCATGCATAAGGACTCCCAAGTTCCTTCGCACCTCAGTTTATTGTATTTTCTCTCCATTTAGAGAATAGTCAACCCTTTCATTTCTTCTACCAAAGGACATGACCATAAACTTACTGACACTGAATTCCATCTGCCATTTCTTTGCCCATTCTCTTAATCTGTCTAAATCCTTCTGTAGCCTCTCTGCTTCCTCAAAACTACCTGCCCCTCCAGCTATCTTCCTATCATCTGAAAACTTTGCAACAAAACGATCAATTCCATCTTCTAAATCATTGACATATAATGTAAATATAATCAGTCCCAACACAGATTCCTGTGGAACACCTCAAGTCACTGACAGTCAGTCAGAAAACATTCCCTTTATTCCCACTTTTTGCCTCCTGCCAATCAGCCACTGCTTTATCCATGCTAGAATCCTTACTGTACAGCTTTTAGCTTGTTAAGCAGCCTCACATGTGGCACCCTGTCAAAGGCCTTCTGAAAATCCAAGTACACAACATCAATCAATTCTCCTTTGTCAATCCTATTTGTTATTTCCTCAAAGAATTCTAAGATGTTCCTTTGAATCAGCAGGGTTGATTGATAAGTTTGTGGCCTAAGGTGGAAGGGGATGAGTTATACAGCTCTCGTTATGTGCACATGCACTTCAACTCTTTGAGTGATTATGCAGAAAGTTTGAAGTTGATAACTCATCTGGGATGATTGATACGTTCGTGGCCCGAGGTAGAACGAGATGAGTTATTAATTTCAAACTTCTGTATAAGTTGTCCTGGATGTGCATGTAATGAGAGCTGTATAACTCATCTCCTACCTTAGGCCACGAACTTATTAATCACCTATGCTGTGGACACTTTCTAGAGGTCCAAGATCTGTATGTTCCACAACCACTGGACTAAGTGTGTAAATGTAGGAGGGGACTATGTTGAAAAATAAATGTGCCAGGTTTTCAAAAATTGACTCCTTCACCTTAGGTCACAAACTTATCAATCACCCCTCGTACTTACTTAGTTCATCCGCCATTTTCTTGACCCCCATTACTACCTCTCTGGCATCATTTTCCAGTGGCCCAATATCCACTCTCGCCTCTTTCACATGTTATGCATCTGAAGAAATTTTGGCACCCTATTTAATACTATTGGCTAGCTTACTTTCACCTTCCATGTTTACCTTCTTAATGACTGTTTTAGTTCCCTTCTGTTGGTATTGAAAAGTTTTCCAATGGTCTAATTTTTCCTCTATTATATGCCTTTACTTGGGCTTTTCTGTTGGCTTTTACTTCTCTTGTTAGCTACAGTTGTCTCAACTTTCCTTTAGAATACTTCTTCCTCTTTGGGATGTATGTATCCTGTGCTTTCTGAATTGCTTCCAGAAATTCCATCCATTGCTGTTTTGCCATCATCCCTGCCAGTGTTCTTCTCCAATCAATTCTGGCCAACTTCTCTCTCAAGCCTCTGTAATTTGCTTTACTCCACTATAATGCTGAAACATTTAACTTTAGCTTCTCCTCCTCAAATTTCAGAGTGAATTCAATCATATCATGATCACTTCTCCTAAGGGTTCTTTTACCTTAAGCTCTCTAATCAATTCTGGTTCGTTCATTGCACAATACCCAATTCAGAATAGTTGATTCTCTAGTGGACTCAACCACAAACTGTTCTAAAAATCCATTTCATAGACACTGTAGAAATTCCCCCTCTTGGAATCTAGTACCAATCTAATTTTCCCAATCTAGCTACATATTGAAATCCCCCAGGACTATTGTAATATTGTCCTTTCAGCATGCATTTTATATCTCCCTTTGTAACTTGTAGATCACATCTTTACTGCTGCCTGAGGGTCTGTATACAACTCTCATCAGGGTCTTTTTATCCTTGCAGTTCCTTAGCTTTATCCACAAATAATCAACACCTTCTGACCTTATGTCACCTCTCTCTAATGATCTGATTTTATTTTCTACTATTGAAGCAACACCACACCTTCTCCCTCCTGCCTGTCCTTTCGATACAATGTGTATCCTCGGACATTAAGATCCCTGTTATAATCATCTTTCAGCCATGATTCAGTGATGACTAGAAAATCATACATCTGTAACTGTGCTACAAGTTAAATAACCTTATTCTGCATTCTCTGAGCATTCAAATATAACACCTTCGGTCCTGTAGTGACCCTTTTTAAATTTTGTCCACCTTTTACGTTGCAACTCATCCTGCTGACTGCAATTTTGCTCTACCATCAGCCTCTCCTTGTTAGGAGCCTCACTACACATTGTTTGTAAACCACCTACCTCATCTTCAGCACTGTCACGCCTGTTCCCATCCCCCTGCCAAATTAGTTAAAAGCCACCTGAATTACTCTAGTCAACCTGCCCACAAAGATATTGGACCCCTTAGGTTCAGGTGTAACCCATTCCTTTTGTATGGGTCATAACTTCCCCAGAAGAGATCCCAATGATCCATAAATCTGAACCGCTGCCCCCTGCACCAGTTCCTCAGGCAAACATTCACCTGCCAATCATCCTAATCTTACTCTCACTGGCACATGGCACAGGCAACAAACCAGAACTTACTATTCTGGTGTTCCTGTTTCTCAGCTTTCTACCTAGCTCCCTAAAATCTTCAGGACCTCCTCGCCTTGTCTACCTATGTTATTGGTGCCAATATATACCAAGACTTATGGCTGCAAAACCCTCACCACAATCTGAGACATTCCTGATCTTGGCATCAGGGAGGCAATGTATCATCCAGACGTCTCTGTTATGCCCACAGAACCTCGTCTCCATTCCTCTGACTAAGGAATCTCCTGTCACACTTCACTCCTCTTCACCCCTCTGCTCTTCTGAGCCACAGCACCAGACTCAGTGTCAGAGATCCACTGTGGCTCCCTCCTGGTAGGTTGTCCTGTTCGATAGTATCTAAAGTTGTATGCTTGTTATTGAGGGGTAATGGCCACAGGTGTACTCTGCACTGCTGATGTCCCCTCCTTTTCCTGACAGTCACCCAGCTACCTGTCTCCTACAATCTAGCAGCGACTACCTCCCTGTAACGCCCATCCATCATTTCCTCATTCTTCTGTATGAGTCAAAGGTCAATGAGCTGCAGCTCCAGTTCCTTAATAAGTTCTCTCAGGAGCTGCAGCTTGGCGCTCTTGGAGCAGATGTGAGACTTCCCACATCTCACACAGAGTAAAAAACACTGCCCCTGCAGCCATTCTTACTGAACTACTATGTCCTAATAGATGAGGAATGAACAAGTAAGAACACAGAGAGAGTAACTTCCAAGATACCTTGCCTCGCCCAAGCCTCATCTTGCTTAAGCCCGATGTGCCAATCACACTAAACACTGGCAGACTCTTAAGAATGGCTGCTCTGCTTGCACTTGAATTATTTTTATTGGCCCTTTCTACTGAATCCCTCTTCCCGATTGGCTGGCCTTCAACTCAGGGAAACTGCAGCGAAACGCTACCCGTAAAATCTCGACCGCCATTTTTTATGCACCCCTGACGTGCATTGTCCAACTCAGAGATTGTCCGATATCAATGAATATTATTTTGTATGAATTTGTAAACATAATGACGTTTCTTTAATGTTGCAAAATTAATATGACTATCATCAATATGAACAATTATAGTGTAAATACGCACTTGTGAGCTCAACTTCAAAAAGTTAACTTTTTTCAGTTCCTAATCAGATTATAGAACATAATTTTCTGTACCTCGAACACTTGCAATTCTTCCAGAGCGATTTCTTCTACATTCAAGTTATCCTTGGTAATACTCAAGGCTTTTATTACTGACCCGACATCTGGAAACATATGAAGACTGTGTATTATATAATTGAATATATTTTAAATGGTCTTCATATGAAACGAGGATTGTATGTACCTGTGCCTAAAAACAGAACAGCATATTGTCCATCCTTTGCATTGACACGGTCAACCACAAGCTGTGTAATCCTGTAACCAGTGTTTACTTGAATGAAAACGGGCCTCTTGTTTATTGGATAAACAGCCTTGTACATCATTGGGTGATTCTTAATGAAGCTGATGACGTTATCTGAAAAATCCTTGGTAGACTCAATTGTGGAGTCAAATGTTTTACTGGGACACTAAAAAAAGCAAGCAACAATATTTTATATGATTAAAAAAAATTAAAATAAATTTAAATGCCACTACATTTACTGAGAGCACGGATTAATTTTCCATTGTATACAGATTATTATTTCAGTTCTATTTACCAAACATAGCTACATATTACAATGAGTACCCATTGTGAACAAATGTCAAACGTCCTTGCACATCTAGTATTTGTCATAATTTCTTCATCTTAGAATAGTTTATGTCTGTTGCTTCTTCCCAAAACTTGGTCTTCCGGTGTACAACATCCATAAGTGACTGCTGCTAACAGGCATATTCAAAGGCAGAAGAATGCATGGTCAGGGATCTGTTAAAAGCTCTGTCCGCCCTTTGTCAGAGAGTCATAGTGTTGTACAACATGAAGACAGGCTCTTTGGACCAGCTGGTCCGATTTGACTATCCCAACCTTCTGCACAGGTTTTGTGGTGGGGGGGGGACCAGAGTCAAAGGTTCCACTGCCACTGTACATTCAGGGGCTGAGTCCAAGCACTGCACAGGTGCATTGTTGAGGAGGAAGAATGAGTGGCATTGGTGCAATGTAACAGAAAGCATTGAGATGATGCACAATGAATGCAGAAAAAGATGCACACCAATTGTATTTACTGTATACATTGTCAACTGTTTTTAAATATATTTTAAAATTTAATTTAATTAGAGATACAGCACTCTGACAGGGCTTTCTATCCCAATTAGCCAACGTCACCTAATTACACCCATGCCATGTACTAACTCAGACATCCCACCCTGCAAAAACTCATTTCAGGGATGCCCACATTCTTGACCTTTGACATCCAGTGCAAAGGTGGATGGGAAGGTCAAGGGACTGCTCCTGGATCTGGCCGAGGAAGACAGTGAAATTTCAGACAATTGGTCTTTGACAAGAAATGTTAATACTTTTTCTCCCTCCACAAGTGTTGCCTGACCTGCTAAAGAGTTTCTTTTTATGATTTCAGCTTTACAATTTTGGCAGTCTTTTTTGTTTTTGAACATAACCAATGTGTTATCTTTTCCCTGCTTTAATGGTAAATGAATCATAGTTACCGTCCCAGGCCTGGGATATGGAATCTTCCCCTGGTATTCCACCCAGTGGTGATCAGGACTGTCTTTGTGTGTGAAAGGTCCATTAAATGCGGCACGAATGTCAGCTAAGCTGTATGCACAAACAGCCGAGCCACTGAAAACAGAACTGAGAGGGAAATAAAAGTTCTTGAAGTTACACTTTCAGTTACAAGCTTCAAAAGTTAACTAACAAAGTTCGATGGTTGTCACTTTATCTCAGCTGTTCATTTTCGTACAGTGAAAGAGGCAATGAACAGAATGTGGTTGCTGATCTTTATTTTGAAGAAATACAATATCCAGATATTGATCTACTGAAATGTTGTGTTAGGATTTTTTTCAGTACAAGAGTAAAAAGACAGATAAATGAATCACAGAAACTACAAATGAATGACAATTATAAAATAAAATTCTGGATTTTATTTTCAACAATGATGTTATATTTAGTAAATGTCTGTGGGAGGACCATACATTATCAATCCCATACAGTAATAATCAAAATTGCTACTTATGAACACAAATATTTGCCTTTACCTGGAAGATGTGAAGACCCCATAAAACACAGGTGATTTATCATTGGTGTTGAGCAGGTAAACATCCTCTTTGAAAAGGGAAAGCATTAACACAAAGTAAGGAGTTTTGTCCAAAGCATCAGTCATAATACATTTATGTTAACTAAGCTAAGTGATACATTTCAGAGTAAAGATATACAGAAAAAATAATTTCTATTCCTTAGATGTGTCTTTCTCTCCAGAGTTTTTTTTCTTTTAGTTCTACTGTAAAATATTCCAATGAAAGAAGTGAAATTGGCTGTTTGCCATATCCCAACATTTGGAAGAACAGTTACTAGAGAATATACCATTGCATCTAAAATCTTCTAATGAAGCTCACTCCTAGCATCAAGTTACTCACCTCTACTCACCAGCTCTCCTTTGCCATATGAACGATTTCTACACGTGGTAAGAAAAAGAATGTGGCAACTGATCTGACCTTATCACTTGATGTTATTTTAATATTGCCCCATCTCAGTCACTGCTGAGAAAGCCTGATACAGCTGTATTATTTATACTCTATATAATAGTGCACCTACAATAACTTTTATTTCCAATTCAATAGTAAAAGCAGTTTAAACCATACTTCTAAATAACTTTCCATCCATTTGGAGAACATGTTGGTATAACAGTTTTGAAATCACAGGAATACCATCTAACAATGAAGGCAGGACAAACCTTCCAAGTTTTCTAAACGTGTATTTGTCAAGATCATACTAACTCCACGCTTTATTCTGCTATTGTTCAGTATTAAAAATGAAATTGTGCCCACCGTTAGATTTTAGGGGACACAACATTCTTAGTAAACAGGAGAAATTCTGCAGAAACAGAATCCAAAGCAAAGCACACAAAATGCTGGAGGAACTCAGCAGGTCAGGCAACACCTATGGAAATGAATAAACAGTTGAGATTGCTGGCCGAGACCCTTCGACAGAAGAGAGAGAGGACAAAAGCCAGAATAAAAATGTGGGGATAAGGATAGCTAGAAGGTGATGGGTGAAGCCAGGTGGATAGGAGAGATAAAGGGCTGGAGAGAAAGGAATCTGATATGAGAGGAGAGTGGACCATAGGAGAAAGGGAAGGAGGAGGGGACCTAGGAGGAGATGATAGGAGGTCAGACTGGGGATTAGAAGAAGAGGGGAGGGGGAGAAGTTTTCTTTTACCAGAAGGAGAAATCAATATTCACGCCATCAAATTGGAGGCAACCCAGGCGGAATTTAAGGTGCTCCTCCTTTACCCTCACGGTGGCCTCATCATGACACACGAGGAGGCCATGGACTTTCAAGTTGGAACAGGAATGGGAATTGGAATTAAAATGTTTGGCCACTGTTAACTGTGCCTTTTATTTTCATGGCTCTGAATTGAAAATGACCTTACTTACGCAATTCATCAAAGTAAGTCTGATAACCATCGGGCCCTGGTACCGAACAAATTAGACGAGCCTTCAGAAAGGTAGTCCACTTGTTGATCAAACTCCGCTGACCTCCAATATCTTTCTGCAAAGAATTAGCGTGTGTTAGTTTGAAAGAACACTGACATCACATTATCTGAAAGGAGGGGTTATCCAACGCCAACCACAGTTTACACCAAACTCATCCAAAAATATGTCCCTTTAAAAGTAACATCAAAAGTTGCTGAGCATGATAGAGTCATAAATGTTGGATGCTAGAGCGTGGAGCAACAAGCATGAAGTTGTAGGAAGTCAGGAGGTCAGTCAGCATCTGTGGAAGAAAATGAAGCTTCTATCTGGACTGAAAGAGAGAGGGGAGAATTCCAGTACAAAGAGGTAAGGAGAAGGGATGGAGGTGTTACCTAATGGACAAAAGGTGCTGCCTGGCCCACGGGGTTCTTCCCAGTTCTTGTTTGTTGTCCTGAGTAAGACAGTTAATCAGAAACAAAAGCTTTCTGTGTTGATGCAGGCCCAGCAGAAAGATGGGACAAAGGCAATTTTCAGAGATAATAGGTGGGAAAGGGGAAAGAGTTTTGGTCAGGAGACCTGAAAGTAAAGGATTCTCATGCATTCGGCCAATATTGAGGGTAGCATGGCATCAACTACAACTAATTGTCTAGATAATGAGGTGAGGCAGAATGAAGCTGATGGAGCAATTCTCTTGTAACTCCAGCTTGGTGACCCACAGTGCCACAATTGGTTGAAGTGGATTTAATTACACTGCTCATATCTAATGATCCTTTGCTCACTGGATTATTTTGGATGAGGTACCATGCTTTTATTGGGAGAATTACTGCTGGTAATGTTTCCTCCACTCTTGCAATAGGTTTTATTTTCAGAGCGGATTGACTGTTTGCTCAGCAGCACTGTATGGTGAGTCATAGGCTCCACGTCCAGCTCATTGGCTTATTGACATTTTCATTAAGTATTCCATTAAGCATTAATAGCAACTGCACATGATGTTCAGATAGCATTATAGATGTGGAATTACAGTGTAACAAGAAGCTCCTGTAATTTAGTGTAACCACAAGAGATTCTGCAACTGCTGAAAATCTAGGGCAACTCACACAAAATGCTGGAGGAACTCAGCAGATCAGGCAGCAACTGTGGAAAGGAATAAACAGTTAACGATCGGGCCGACTCTTCATCAGGACTGGAAAGGAAGGGGGAAGAGGTCAGAGTAAGAAGGTGGGGGGGGGGAGGGACAGGAGCACAAACTGGAAGGTGATAGGTGAAGCCAGTCTGGGGGGGTGGGGGGAGGAGGGTTGAAGTGAGAAGCTGTAATTTAGTATTTTGTGTTTTAAATGCATTGCTCTCAGTTCCAGCATTGCTTTTTACCATCTTGTTACCATCCCTTAGTCATCTCTTGCTATTTACATTTTATCAAGAGAACTCATCTGTTAATGTTTTCACCAGCTTCTTCAATCAGCATCACCACCAGTTTTTTGTCAACTCATTCCTCATCTTTTCCTTTCTGAACCATTGTTTTCATTTCAGATTTCCATCCTCTGCAATTTTTTAATATTTTGATTTATCGTAATTAATTTTGTATTTTCTATGGTCAGCAAATATTATGATTTATTTTCACGGTCTGTCAGATTGTCTTTACAAGCACCCTGAGGTACTTTGAGCTCTGCTTGATTGCATTTTGTGACATTAATATTGATGCTGAGGCACATCCTAGGATGCACTGGGACACATCTTCAGTGACGTAACCTGGGGTGGTAGGGTGTTTTGGGTCAGACACGCTCACCCAGGAGCCCCTGTCAGGGTTGATCAGGCCCTAGCTTGTGTCCCATCAGCGTTTTTCCACGGGTCACACCTCCTGATCCACAGCCATCTGGAGGCTCGCTCTGTAGCCTCTGTGATGGTCCTGACGGGTCTTTTCTTCGCAGTCCTCATAATGCCATGGAGAGAGTAAGCCCTGTAGAGCAAGCAGCCAGCAAAACCTCCACACCCCACCTCTATAGGCTGGCATCGTGCCCTTCATGCCTGTCTGGCATTGCTCTATTAACTCCTGGTATTTGCCTGACTGTATTAGATGTTGTTTTGTAAACTTCAATTTAGTTTTTAGTATTTCTCTGCAGTATTAAGGGATCCCTCATTTTAGTTATCACATTTGTGTCATAACACACTCTCAGACTCTTCCTACATTTCTACAAGAATGTCAGGTCTGAATTACGGTACAGTTGCCTGCCTTAGACTCCATTCTCCTCAACCTTGTATGTATTCCATATCCATAGATTTAATTGTCATAAATTGCACTCCTGAATCCACCACTTTTATCTTTTTGCTGAGCATGCACAGTGAATTAATTCATTCAGACCTGGGCTACTTATTCACTTTCTCCCTGCCAAGATCATCATTTTGATCCATGAGGATTTTGCCCGAAGATGAATGATGTAATTCAATATTTTTGTTTAATTCAGAATCTCTTTTAAAATTTAATGGTGTAGAAATTGGATTGTCTTGGATCAGCGCAGGACAATCCTTACATACTTTGTGAGGCCAAAAAAGGCAGTTCCATGGGCAATCCAGAGTAACACATGCATAATGCTGGAGGAACTCTGCAAGTCAGGTAGAATCTATGGAGAGGAATAGACAGTTAACATTTCAGGCTGAGGCCCTTCATTAGAACTGGGCCTTGGCCTGAAACATTGGCCGTTTATTCCTCTCCATAAATGCTGCCTATATGCTGAATATCTCCAGCATTTTGTGAGTGTTTCCAGCATCTCTTACATCCATAGGTAATCAGTATGCTGGGTTTGTTCATTTACTGTTAGTGAACTGCAGTGATGAGCGTTCAGTCACGGGCCTTGCAGAATTTTATTGTCTGGTCAACAGCTGAAGTTGTACGCAAGCTCAGAGAGGAACTAATGGGATGGTATTTTGTTTTGGGATGTGGTTGTTGGGAGGGGGGGGGGAATAATCCTTGCAGAGATCTGCTCTCAGTTCCACAACCAGGCAGAGCTGAAAAAAAATAGGATGACTTTTCTTCAAGAGGGACTCTCTGATGGCCTTGCTGGGGTCTGTTAGTTTTGCTGTCAAATGCCTAAGGATATTTACAGGCATATGTGGCACATACTGTAGTCTGTCACTAGCGACTTTCATAATGAAGGCTTGAAGCAGGCGTAGAAGTCCTGTTTACAATTGCCAATATGATTAGAGCCAAAATGGGCTTTTGGGTGGGGGGGGTGTTAATTTGGGGAGGGTGAATGCACTTCATCACATTCCACTTTCTAAACCAAATGTTGAAGCACTTATTTGATGCTAGTAAATTAATTACACTGCTAAATAAGACAACAAGACTTTCATGTTAGTTTTTTTTGTGGCTATCTGGAGGACAAACCTCAGAAATGCATACGGATAAATAATTTGATCATAAATGAACCATCGAACCTTTGAAGAGAAGGATATGTATCTTACAAAAGAAAATGAATCCAAATAGAAGGTGAATCTTTTTCTTTGAAATAACTGCGTCCTACTTCATGACAGAAATCGATTTTCTTTCCTATGATGATCTGAGATACATTAAGATGAATCAATGGATTCAAATTAGCTTATGACTGTAAGTTATCCTGTTAGTGCCCAGTAAGTGGATTGGGGAGAATGCATAGCAGTTTTTCCTTCTACTGTTGGGAAAATGGACCCCAAACGGGAAGAATTAAATTGCTTTGTGTCCTGAGGCAATTTGAACAAGCTACTTCATTTGTGATTTACATTATAAATCTTGACAACACCTTTCATTTATTTCAACGGGTTTGATTCCCATCAAACTGATGTTAAAGTATCCAGAATGTTTCATTTATGCAATTAAATTCAAGCCTCTGCTGCTGTGGAGTAAAGCATAATAATCTTCAAGACCTTTCTCACTGCTGAGATCTTCCTCCATTAAAAAGGTCAGCGTCAAATCTATTCCAAATGGAAAATATACCATACATTCTGCTGGAAAAGCATTCTGATGAAAAGATGCCCTTTAGGCAGAATGATAATCTGCCGAACTATTTGCTGGCCCTTTTCAAAGGCAGGAATCATTACCAGAGGTGCACTTTCTTCAACTAATTTGGCATTAGCTAAAGAGCAAAGTCAACAAAAAAATGCTAAAGGTGAAATCACAGGCAACTCCACATACACACACTGGAGACACAAGAGACTGCAGATGCTGGAAGAACTCAATGAGTCAGGCAGCATCTATGGAGGAAATTGGGCACTGTACATTTCAGGTCAAGAAGCTTCATATGGACGTAAATTTGCAGATAAAACTGTCATGTTCCTGCAAATAATTCTGGACAAATGGTATAATAGATCTGCTCCAATGGTATGATAGGCATTAATGAAAATATAAACATTTCCCCGGTATTTACAAACATCCCATGTTATACACATCTGATCTTATAGTGTAAGAAACTAAGATACAGGAGTCTGTAAAAGACATGTCAGATTTAAAATTTTCTCAGTACCTTGAAGTATACTTTATTTATGACCAAACAGAAATTTAGCCAATGAAACCAAGCACCTCAGAACTCAAGTGCCAGAATATTTGAATGAAAGGGCAATTTAACATTATGCTGATGTGGAAGCAATAAGCTAGAATCCAAGGATGAAGAAGGAATGAATAGCAGCAGTGAAGGCCATAAAATGTTTGTTTGGAAGCAAAGGAACTTCTCTTATGTTACTTTCCGTGTTAACTCCAATGATGACAAGAAACCAACATTTCCAAATTTACGCCTCCTTCCTCTTGTCAAATGTTCCACAAATGATAGGCTCTCCAGAGGAAGAACTCAAGAGGATTTCATATGGAAAGCTTTGTGCAAGCAAAGAAGAAAGTAATAAGGCTTAAGTTAGATATACCTGCAGCAGATGATGGATTTCTAAAATAATTGAAAAAATTCAAAGACATTAGATATGATTTTACAGACTCAAGATTGTGTTTCTGGATTGTAAAGTCTTATTGAGTAGGGGAAAGGAGGGAAGAAATTGCAAAGCCATCAGTTTAAGATTATTTTTGGAAAGTTACTGGAATCTATTATCAGAGAGAATTGGGATAGAGTGACTGAAAATGTTGAAAAAATGACTTGGTAAGGGGTAATTATCATTGTGTGGGGATGTGTAGGTCATGCCTATGTACCTACTTATCATGACACAGAAAAGTGCTGCATGAAATATTGGGTTTATGGCAGCTCCTAACAGAACAATACTATCAGTTGTTTCTTCCACTCCCAACTCCCACCACCTCATGACACGTATAAAAGTATTTATGAATGTCATCTCCGTGACCATCTAAAAGTCATTTACTGAAATATTGCCAGGAAAACATTAGTATTCATAGTGCACAGTATTAAATGTAACCTTGTGGCAGTACGTTGAAAGATAATGTTCTCCTTTTGAGAATTTATGAAGAATAATATTCTCCAGCAATCTATTCTGGAAATTTTTCAGAATATTTATTATCAACTTGGGTGAAAGAATAAAAAATTTGTTTTTCCAAGAATTAAGAGATATTGAGAAAAAGTAGGTAATTGGCTTGAACTCTGGACATGTTATAAATGATAAAAAATGCTGAGGGGTCTACTGTGATATAACCATCATTCTTTGATGGCACCAACAGAATAAATTGTTCCCAGAGCTGCTTGTCCCAAAATTTCAGGGCACAATAATACAGCCAACATTCCTCATCCCAATTTTTATCCTCTCTATAAACTTGCTGGCTCAATCATTGGTCCAATTTGCGAGAAATCTTTAAGATATGCAGGGCTTTTTTGCTTATGTCAGATCACATGGGCAGTTTAGTAGGGAGTCTTGTAAATTATCTTCAATAAATCCTTTTGGCGTTAGAATTGCTGGAGAACTCTGAACATAAATGCTCTATCTTTTAAGGATAAACAAAGTAAGAGTTTTTGAGTGAAAAATTGACAGCAAATGTCATCATCTGGAACTCACTATATATAAGGATTGTGAAAACAAACTCAACTAAGTCTGCTGAAGGGAGTTGAACAGACACTTTATAGGGTTTTATGTAAAGAGCAGGGAATTGGAACTGCATGGATTATTCTACAGAGACCCTGCATGAACACCTTGGGCGAAATTGCCCCACAATGCACCATAAATGTATTATGATTATGATTGAAGAATTTATTTTTATGGTAGGAACTTGAGGTGAGAAGCTAGAGAGCAAAAGAAGTCAAACAGGACAATTTTCTGCAGCCCACAGAGAGTTGCCAGTGTATGCCAGCGCCATCTTAAGGTGGAATAAATGAAACCACTTCAATCAATGATCAGCTTTATCCTTTTGACTACTTTTAGATACTATGCAGGAGGTAAGACCAAATCCAAGCCATCCATATTTTAACACCTATTATTTGTTTCTTTTTGCAGTTCCAATGTTGTTCCTGGCTTTGTAAAATGGAACAGTGAAAGTTGGCATTGAAATCAGTTGCTCTCCTGTTTCCTAGTATATATAGTTTGTGTCACGTTTCATCGGTCAGCTGAGTGCAAATGGGAATTAAGATACAAGTGTAAAATCATTTCTTGGTTTACAAGAACTTTACAGCTCCCTAGATAATAGTTTATAAATTATATCAGCTTTTGTTTTTACCAACTTCCCTTTTTCATTCAGGCAGGAGACCAACTATATTACTCAGAAAAAGAACTGGAAAGAACCTTAATCTTGGATCAGAGAAGAGATTTTGCAGTGACAGGAGGAGGTTAGTTCTATCAGGCTCTGAATGAGGTTATATGTGCATCCATAATCGTCCTGCAGAATCTCAAGTACAATGGCTGGGTGTGGTATATTTGAGAGATTCATGTCATTAGAACAGATTTTTGCAAGCTGAGGCAATCATCAAATGAAGGATTTCAGATGATGTCATAACCTGGGCAAGAGATCTCATTCTTTCAGAGCTACCTAGAAATATGTATTCATACTCAATGCAGAATAATCTTATGAAGGATTGTCATACCTCAGCCGCTAAGTTGAGAAAATAATGGCATCCACACAAGTTACTAGGTCACATCATAACTAAGAAGTTTCAAATGTGGTAATTGACTCAGATATCTTTTGGTATTTAGTGACACTGTGATCTAGATATTCATCAGCTTGTAGCTGACTGAAGCCATAATGTTACTGTTGCTCCTAATGTAAATGGTAAATGCCAATGGTTGATCCTGATATAATTGTATAAAGTATGTTGGTCAATTTCCCAAAATCAGCATTTGTTATATTAACATCTATATTAACATTGCTTCGGAACTATGCAAGATCTATACTTCTGAGCATGAAAAGACAGAGATACAGTAACTTATAACGCTCCTCACACAAGGGACTGGATAGTTGGAATGCAGCATAGACCACTGAATATTTCTATTTATTTTATGACTTTCTGGCTCCAGGTCCTCTTTCCAAACCATCAAATCATACAGCAGAAGAAAGTTATGGGAATAAGTTTGAAGCAAATAAAAAGAAAATTATTTGTATTGACAACAGCTTGGTTTTTCCAGAAAGTGGAGGGAATTAAATCCTTTAGACCCTGTTCAAATGTGGGTCTACAATTCTGACTTTAAGTTTCTCTCCAAAACTTGTACACATAAAAATCTAGGTTCACACTCCCATAAGATTATCATAATGTCAGAGGTACTCGACACAAAATACGTTGACAATTCATGTCATGTAATTGTCTCACATTATTGAATTCTACCTCTAAAATTCACTCCATTGACTTCAACATAATGAACCTTAGAAATGGAATACGAAGACTTGAGGCAACATAGCACATTTGGGCCAGCCAACTGAGGATGAACATCTAGACAGCTGAATTTCAAATGAAATATTAAATTAAGAACTTGATTACTCAGGAGCAATGACCTGCTAGAGGTACACAGTGGGTCGAGCAGCATCTGTGGAGGAAAGGACTTGTTGACGTTTCAGATCAAAGCCCTTCATCAGAGCTACATCACAGGCGATGCTCAACCTGCCTCAGGTTCCAGCATTTGCTTTCTCTTGTGTCCTCCCTGATAGTTCACACAGGTGGATATTAAAGCTCCAATGCATCTACTTTACCAAAAAGTGGGAGAGTGATCCCTGGTATTTTCAAAATAATATTTAAAAATGAGCAGCGAGGAAACACAAAAGACTGCAGGTGCTGTAATCTGAAGCAGAAAGCAAGATACTGGAGGAACTGAACAGCTGAGGTAGTTATCTGTGGAGATATGGAAAAGGAAAGTTGACATTTCAGGTTGAGAACCTTCACCTGGACCAGTTAATAAAGCAGATTATTTAGGCATAATCACATTACTGTGTGTCATGGTTGATGCCAAATTAGATATTTGAACATCCTTAAAGTAAAATTTGAAACCTAATCTTACAAGTTCGTTCCTAAAATTTCAGGAATATTTCTTGTGGAAAATTTTTAAAGAGTTAAAATCAGTAATAAATCATGATGGCAATTTATTTGCTTAATCATTGTCACAGTAGCTGACTCACTTCCAAGGACTTTTCATCTCACGTTTTCAATACTTATTGCTTGCTTAATTATTATTATTATTATTATTATTATTATTATTATTATTATTATTTATTTATTTATTTTATTCTATTTTTGTATTTGCACAGTTTGTTGGCTTTTGCACTTCAGTTGTTTGTCCGCTTTGTTGGGTGCAGTTGTTCATTGTGTTTCTTGGATTTACTGAGTATGCCCAGAAGAAAATGGATCTCAGGGTTGGATAAGATGACATATATGTACTTTGATAGTAAATCTACTTTGAACTTTGAACTAAACCAACTTAATATTGTATGCTTTAAACCTGATCAAAAAAAGGAGGTCATGAGTCAAAATTAACTTCCTACTGTATATACTCTCATTGTCTCTTTAATCCACAAATGTCAATGATTGGAGAAGTTCTTCCACAATTATCCAGGACAGGCGGAATTGTTTAGGTAGTAGAAAAACTGAGACTGGGTTTTATTATGCTTTGCAGTCCACAACTATTTTCCAAGAAAGTCATTGTTTTATGCAGTTTGGTATTTGAACTATGGTAGGATTCTGACTTTTCTCATCAGGATTCTGCAAGGTTCTGCTGACATGTGGAAACACTTTAAGGCATCACAAATAACTTACATGGTACAGCAGTGACCCTTTACTAGCCTCTGGTGCAGTTCCAAGTTCAGTCCATAAATCTGTCCATATTGCTATCTGTTTGTCCATGACATACTACTGAAAAAATATATCAGTCATGGAACAGCCATAGTTATAGCAGTTTTTAAAGGGCAGTGGACTTCTAAGGAAAGAGGCAACAAAGGGAGGATAAGCTTGAGTGTTTAACATTTAGAATGGCTTTGGATTCCAATGTTATTCTTAAACTGTGAATTTATTTTCATTACTCTGAAAATGGTAATAATGGAACTTTGAAGAAATTAAGCATAATTATCAGAGAATAATTATCGCAAAGGTTGAATGTTTATTACTAGACTGTCAAACTGGTTAGTTTGATCGGACAGAAGTCAATTAAAAAAAAGATCAAAAGGAACTTCAATTAACGCTGCTAAAATGTGGAGGGGAATTCTTATTTTAGAGAGACAATCTCAAATTTAAGGTGTTCAGGATGCTGTCTGGACAGGATTGTTTCACAAAGTGTGTGTGTGTGTGTGTGTGTGTTCTATATAAACCTGAGCTGTTCTACCTGAAGTACTATTTCACCTGGTTAGGAACCATGCATTTTAAAAGACACCTTGTCCAAGAAATTGCCCTGAGCTGCTCTGGAATATTACTATGCTGGGTTGGTAGTCACCTTGTTTCAACATATAAACTGGTTTTCTGTCAAGTGAACAGCTAGGAAAAGCTGCTGACTATATTCCTGAAGGTTTAGCCAATTTACTGTCCACTGGTGCCTTTCTGAATTACCTTTGTCTGTGTGCAGGGTCAACAGGAGAACGCAGTGAGAACTAAATGTGTTTCTCTCCTGTTCTCATCAGAGGTGAAGAGGTGTAAAGGCCCTTCTTCCAACTTTTCCCCGTCAGCTCCTTGTGCAATCTGTTCATCCAGAATTCTTAGTGCACTTGTTAGAAAGTCATAAACACAAAAAAAAATCTGCAGATTCTGGAAATCTTGAGCAGCACACACGAAATGCTGGAGGAACACAACAAGTCAGGCAGCATCTAAGAGGGGAATAAGTGGTTGATACTTCAAGCTGAGAAGGATTCAGCCCAAAATATCAACTGTTTATGTATTTCCATAGATGCTGACTGACTTAGTGAGTTCCTTCTTTGTTAGAAATCCATTTTCATATCTTCAGTATGACCCAGCTTTGAAAAATACCAAGTTTCAACATTATGTTTTAAGAAACAATGCGTCATACTATTTTGCAGGCTGTTTTGACTTTGTATTCAAATGCAAAATTTATGTTGATATTCTTGTATCTATTGATGCCCAGGTTCAGTATTAGATAGGGCCGAAGTTTATTTAGTGGTGTAGAAAAAAGTCAATGAAGATAAATGTCAGACCAAATTTCTTTACCTTGAGGACTTCAGAAAGATTGCTGATCCTATGTAACATTAGACCATCTTTCAGACGTTTAGGCAGCAAGCCAAAACAATTATAAGGGTCCTTGTTGACTAATGACTGCCATAAACCAACTTTATGACCTGCCAAAGGATAGCTGTAGGGAAGAAGGTTTTAGGACCCTGTCACTCAGTCTTTAAGGGAGTGGACTAACATGTCATCGTGCCAAAGGAAAGTAAATTAGTTTTCAAGTTTAATGCTGTACAGATGAAGTTTAAAGTGCAAAGTAAGTTTTATTATCAAAGTACATACTGTATATGTCTCCATATGTCTCCCTGAGATTCATTTTCTTGTGGGCATTCACAGTAATTACAAAGAAACATAATAGAAATCAATGAAAAACTGCTGGGTGAGGGGTAATAACTGTTCCTGAACCAAGTGAGTGGGACCCAAGGCTCGTTTGCCTCCTTCCTGATGGCGACAGCAAGAAGAGAGCATGACCTGAATGAAAACATTTCTCCTGTTTCTCTAGCACACTCGTGAACTAATGACAAACTAGGACTTTTCCCAGTTGAGCCATTGCTGTTAAGCTCAAGTGAGCTAAAATTGCCATGGTCAAGTTTAAACATTGAACGCAGCCTCAGAAAACAATTCCATTTGGTGAAGTGATGTATGTGAAAATGGGTATAAATCAACTGTCCCTCCAATACTCAAGTTTATTGCTTTTCTTGATGCGTCAGGGATTCTCTGTTAGCATTGGACTAGCAGACAAGGCAACTTTAGAACTGAATGTTCTGGATTAAATCGCTTCCTATTGGTTTCACATGCAGAGATTGGCAGAATATTCTATTTTTACATTTTGCTCTCATTTCCTTGCTGTTTCTTGTTTTCTGCTTCATTTTACTGTTGCTTTTAATCTCCTCCAGATTTCGGATCGATTGTGAGAATATGGCAAGTGTACATGCGGCCAATTTTTTTGCCCGGTGAATCGATTTGGCCTTCTACTCACAGAAGGCGCCCCCTTTCAGTGCAGGCTTTCAAGTACTTTCGTCTCAGCAGGCCCGGTTCGTAGCTCCCACACTGCAAATTCCCCGGCAAGTACAGTGGCCAACCTGACTCACTAAAAATGTTTGATCCTCTGCTCCGTGCATATGTGACAAACGGGACTGATGAAAAATCTCAGCCTGAAATGCCAGCAGTTTACTCCCCTCCATAGGTGCTGCCTGACTTACTGAGTTCCTTCAGTATTTTGTGCATTGCCAAATATTTCAAGCATTTGCAAATCTCCTGAGTTTATGAATCTCAAATTAAGTCACTGTCTTTGATATGTTTTAGAATCTTTCTAATGAAGTATTATTTAAATTTTACTCTATATTCCTTTCCCCAGTTGCTTTATTCCCAACTCAATTTATTTTTCTCTTGTTTACACTTATTCTTTTATGTTTTCTTTCAACTCTACTCTCGCCCTCTCTCATTATTTCTTCTCCAGTGTCTATTAATGTGATCCAGTCCGAGAAAATAATGAAGAACAGAGAAATATCTGGTGCAAGTATGAGCAGATGGCTGTACAGAAATAATTAAAGCCAGGACTATGCTTTGCAGCATGTAGAAACTTTCACCAAAGTTCCCTTCTCCCACTTTTGCATCTTTTGGGAGGAGAGTTATATTATTTATATTCAACTAAAATTCATTATGAGAGCATGATTTGATGCTACAGTGAGCCATGATTGCTGTGTATTTAATACTTCACTAATATTTGAGAAACCTTATATATATATTGTTTGACTAAGCATTCTAGTTTGTTAAAATAATCCATTAAAGGTTATATATAAACATACGTGAAGTTTTATGTCATATGCATGCCTTGCTACAAATAAACCCAAAGTTAGACTCACATTTGGGACTCCTTTTGAATTAGTTCAATGTTTTGAAGTTTCAAAACATAACAATGATCAATTTTGCTTTTTTCTCTCCCCTGTGGTGGATTTATCTAATCCTCACATATCGTTACGATATCATACTCAGGGGAAGTAGTTTGTAATGTGTCAACATCTTAACCTGCCCAGCTTAGACAGGTGAATGGAAGTCCAATCATTGTAAAATTCTTTGCAAAACTAGTGGGATCGTTGCACTAATAAACTCATACCCTAGGCGCTGACACATAGAGGGTATAGAATGGGTGGAGTGTGAAATGGAGGTATTCCTCTAGGTTAAAGGTTGATTTACTGTTCATAAATAAAAAGTTTTCTTCCAGATCAGGTTATGGTATACAATAACTAATCTTGCAAAGCCTTCAACAATACACAATAATATTAATAATAATACCATCCCTCAACAATTAAGATCACTAAGAAATATTGACAGAAACCAACCTTACAAACTCTGGCCACTCTGGAGTAAATGGCTCTTTCGAAGCCTGATGCGTCCACGGCCGTCTCTCTTAAAAATATGTATACTTTATCATCGTCGTCATTGGAAGTATCAGAAATTGGGTACATCCCAATGAACTTGGCATCTGAAGAGAAGGATATATGGCAAATACTATGACTCAAATTAGTTCTGCTACAAGTTAATTTAAAAACTTTAATGCAAAATGTCAGGACAAGATTGCCAAAAATAACTGCAAGCTTCTACCAGCTTTCAGTAATCAGAAAAGCGATGATGGGATTATTAACATATAATTGAACACAAAGTCTAAGAAGGCAGACTCTTATACTCCTGATCCATTAAAATTCTTTTCACTTAAGTCCAACCCAGTTGTATCTCCCACATGGTAGAACATGAACCAGTCTCTATCTGACTCCTTTCATTCTTTCCAAGCAGGCAGTGCCTGACACATCATGATACGTATTTTCGTCATTAATCAATAACCTTATCAGACTTGCCTCTTTTCAGCACTGATCACTGATCTTTATAGTTAGCTCTCACCCAGCCATGGAATCCAGTCCAGCTTCCTTCCCTGGGCCATGGTTATTGATTACGGCCTCTCCAGGTCAATGCCCCAGTATTTCACAGATTCCAGTTCATCCTGATACCCATTTCCTGTCTAAAATTGCCAGCTCCTGGCCGAGGCTCTGCTCCTACTCAGAGCTGAGCCACATGATCCTTCCCTCCATTTTCCCACCCAATTTTCACCACACATGCTGAGCTCGAATTCTGTAATTAGAGGGAAGCAAAATGATTTATGCTGCATAGAGGCTAATAATACGATCCCTTGCCAAAACCTCTTGGGAGATGAGAGAAAAGTGTCAAGAATGTGAGATATAAAAAAGGGAAAGACATGAAATAAGGGAGAGACAAGGAAGGAAAGAAAAAGCAAATAAGTATGACCGAAAGAGAAGGTAAGGAGAAGGAAAGACAGAAAGGGAAAAGAAGGGAAGAAATTAAGGGACGCTTGGGTGCAAATTACCTTTTGTGTTTATTTTCTTAGGATAATCACTAAACCTAAACCTTACATTTAAGTAAGCCAAAATGGAGAAGGAGGAATTGCAATGGTATCGAAATGTTGAAGTGCATACGTCATGATCACACAGAAGGCCTGCATAATGGTCAGAAGCAGTCCACCCCCTCACAAACCCCCACCTGCCTGCCCCATCATGTATCTCCTGCCCCATCTGTTGTAAAGTTTGTAGGTCATCTTGTTGACTCCCAATTTTCACCTCAGAATCCAAAAAACCAGAGTGGAAGCAAATCTTGTGCCGCAAGGATTGTTTAGGAGAAAAACATAGACCGATTACTGTAGGTGTGCAAAATCAGTGAAGTTCTACACCACTTTATCTGAGAGGGGAATAGATTGCCAGCATACTCAACGTGCTGGAAGAATTCAGCAAGCAAGTCAGGCAGCATCTGTGGAGGGAAATAAACAGTCAATGTTCTGGGCCAAAGTCTTTCATGGAAAGGAAGGGGGAAGAAGTTCAGCCCTAAACATTGACTGTTTATTCCCCATCACAGGTGCTGCCTGACTTGCTCACTCTCTCCAGCATTTTGTGTGTGTTGCTCTAAAATTTCAGCACCTGCAGAATTTCCTACGGCAATAAATTGCCAGTTTCGTTACTGCTTCAGGGCATGGTACAGACAAGACTATTGTATGCAAGTTTGTTAAGCCCACAATGTAAAAACTGATTCTGCAGTCTTTGTAATTGTTAAAATATTAAAATTTTAAAGTCTATCATGCTGATGTTATTCATTTGCAACAAAGCTCAGTTTCACTTACCACTTAACCAAAGCAAGTTATTGTGTTCAGTGCGGATATGCTGATTTCCCAGATGATGTATAGGGGAACGAAACAGAGCTGTGTCTCTCCCAAGGAAGTCGGATGATGTCCCAGTGAAGAGATAGCCATCTGGAAATTTTAAAATGAAATGGTGTGGTTCAGTTTCTCTGCTATGAAATATTTAAGAGGAACCTGAGAGGGATCTTCTTTACTTAGAAGCCAGAAGTGGTAGATGTGAATTCAATTGTAACATTTAAGAGAAGTTTGAAAAGGTATATGGATGACAGAGGTATGGAGGGCTATGATCTGGGTGCAGGTAGATGGGACTAGGAACTAGACCAGACAGGCATGGACTAGATAGGCTGAAGGGTGCAGGTAGATGGGACTAGGAACTAGACCAGACAGGCATGGACTAGATAGGCTGAATGGCCTGTTTCTCTGCTGCAATGCTCTATGACTCAGCTTCAATATTTAAAAAAATCATAAGAATCTATCAGCTCATTTTATCTTTCTCACTGTTTATCAATGTAATCTCCACAAAAATCAGAGTAAATGTATGTTCTGTATCCATCAGAGTTCACTGGAGCTCCTTGTTAGTGATTACAAAACAGCATAGTCATTAAATCCACCAATGGGAACTTAATAATCTAATAAAGAGGAGCAGGTGTATGCCAATTAGCTTCACTCAATGTTCAGCCACTCAAGAAGATTCTGGCTAATCCAATTTTGGACTCAGCACCACTTTCCCACACACTCCCCATATCCACTGTGGTTCAGATACTTGTGCAAAGTTCCAAGTACATTTATTAACAAAGTATATATATTATATAACCTTGACATTCGTCTCCTAACGGGCAGCCACAAAACAAAGAAACCAATAAGAATCCATTAAAAAGACCATCAAACACCCAATATGCAGAGAGAAAAAACAAATCGTGCAAACAAAAAATGCAAGGGAATAGTGTTCTGATCTGAAGTTCCCAACGAGAGTCTGTCCGTGAGAGGCTGAGTTCAGTGCAGAGCAGAATAGTGAGTTGAACCGGTCCATTCCTTGACTCAGGCCCTGACACCCAGACCTTTTCAATCTGGCCTGGTGCTTAAATTGCCATCCAAACATCAGGTTCAGTTACTTCTGTACACTCTGGGGCCTGGACCTCACCGCCTCGATTCAGCCTTTACCCAACCATTCCAATTCGGCATAAATCGATCAAATGCCGGGTCTTCCTCACTCTCAGCGACAGACCCGCTGCCTCCCCTTGGTTCTACTATATTAAATTGCCTCCACGTCCAAAGAGAAGTTACAAGCTATTGTTGGCAATAATCATTTACCAGAAAAAGAGTGATTAACAAAGTATTTAGTTGTTTTGTTTGTTTCACTTAAAAGGCAGGACTTCTTTTCACATTAAAAGGCAGGACTTCTTTTCAGAGTGGTCATTTGAATCGGGAGGAAGTTACAGCTTGTGATTCAGCTGGGAGCTCAGAGAATTCGACCGTGTAGGTAGGATTTAAGCCTACCTGGTCAATACCTGTGGAGGAGGGGGAACTGCACAGGCGCGAGTGACGTCAGCGTCGAGCGCGCACTTTAAAAGGCAGGACTTCTTTTCAGCGCGGGCAGCGGAGTCTGTGGGAGCAGAGTCCTGGGCTTTGGCTAAGTGGGCTTCGGCGTAAGGGGACTTCGGTAAGCCTGTGTGATTGCTCGCTGAGGGGAAGAAGGTAAGGTCGCTAGGTGCTTTTTAGACTTATTCTATTAATCCAGTTCAGGTATGGGGGAGACAGTCAGAGCAGTGGTGTGCTCCGTATGCAGTATGTGGGAAGTCAGGGTCAACACAGTTGTCCCTGATGACCACACCTGCAAAAGGTGCATCCAGCTGCAGCTCCTATCAGCCCGAGTTAGGGAGTTGGAGCTGGAGCTGGATGAACTACGGATCATTCGGGAGGCAGAGGCAGAGATAGATAGGAGTTATCAGGAGGTAGTTACACCAAAAAACCAAGAAGTAGGCAGATGGGTGACGGTCCAGAGAGGCTGGGGGAGCAGGGAGAGAGAGCAGAGCACCCCTGCGGCCATTCCCATTAACAATAAGTATACCGTACTGGATATTGTTGATGGGGATGACCTACCAGGAATGAGTTGTAGTGGTCCTGCCTCTGGCACAGAGGTTGAACCCTCAACTAGAAAGGGGAGGAGGGAAGAGAAGAGAGCAATAGTTTTAGGGGATTCTATAGTCAGGGGGGCAGATAGGAGCTTTTGTGGGGCAGATCGGGAGTGTCGGATGGTATGTTGCCTCCCTGGTGCCAGGGTTCGGGACATCTCAGATCAGGTGCAGGCTATTCTTGAGAATGAGGGCATGAACCCAGATGTAGTGGTCCATGTAGGGACCAACGATGCAGGTAAGGTGAGGGAGGGGGTCCCGCTTAGAGAGTTCAGGGAGTTAGGAGTGAAGATGAAAGGCAGGACCTCCAGGGTGACAATCTCGGGATTGCTACCTGTGCCACGTGCGAGTGAGGCGAAGAATAGAATGATTATGCACATTAATACGAGGCTGAGAGCATGGTGCAGGAAGGAAGGGTTCAGGTTTTTGGATAATTGGTCTTTGTTCCAGGAACATTGGGATCTGTTTTGAAGGGATGGTCTACATCTGAACCGGAGGGGTACTAACATTCTTGCGGGAGTGTTTGCCAGTGCTGCTCAGGGGGGTTTAAACTATATGTGCAGGGGGCAGTGATCCAGATCCAGAGGGTTGGTCAGAAGGAGCATGGGGTTAAATGTGTAGAAGGTTTGGGTGATCTTGAGAAGGTCATCAAAATTCAGGGTGCAATTAGCCCGATGGAAGTTCAAGGAGCTGGGTTAGGTACAGTAGACAGTGTTTTAAGCAAAGAGAGGAGGAATGGGCTAAGAATTCTATACTTGAATGCGCGTAGTGTCAGAAATAAGACAGATGAGCTTGAAGCTCAGATGAAAATGGGGAACTGCAATATTGTTGGGATAACGGAGACATGGCTGCAAGGGGATCAGGACTGGGAATTGAGTGTACCAGGGTATACGTGCTATCGTAGAGACAGAAATATGGGAAGGGGGGTGGGGTGGCCCTGTTGGTGAGGAATGAGATTCAGTCCTTAGCAAGAGGTGACTTGGGAACAGGGGAAGTAGAGTTTGTGTGGATTGAGCTGAGAAACAGTAAGGGTAAAAAGACCCTAATGGGTGTTGTGTACAGGCCCCCAAACAGTAGTGTGGATATTGGGTACAAGTTGATTAGGGAGTTAACATTGGCATGTGCTAAAGGTAATGCAGTCGTTATGGGAGATTTCAACATGCAGGTGAATTGGGAGAATCAGGTAGGTGCTGGACCCCAGGATAGAGAGTTTGTGGAGTGTCTAAGGGATGTATTTTTGGAACAGCTTGTGCTTGAGCCAACCAGGAACGAGGCTATTTTGGACTTGGTGATGTGTAATGAACAGGAATTGATAAGTGATCTTGAAGTAAAGGAGCCATTAGGAAGTAGTGATCATAACATGATAAATTTTTATCTACAAATTGAGAGGGATAAGGGCAGATCAGAGGTGTCAGTGTTGCAATTAAATAAAGGAGACTGTGGAGCCACGAGGGAAGAGCTGGCCAAAGTTAAATGGGCGGATGCCCTGGCAGGAAAGACAGTGGATCAGCAGTGGCAGATATTCTTGGGGATAATACAAAAGATGCAAAAGCAGTTCATTCCAATGAGAAGGAAGGATTCAAAGAGGGGAAAGGGGCCACAGTGGTTGACAAAGGAAGTCAGAGATTGTATAGCATTAAAGAAAAAGAAGTATGACAGGGCTAAGATGATTGGGAAAGTTTTAAGGAACAGCAGATCTTAACTAAAAAAGCAATATGGAGAGAAAAAATCAGGTATGAGCTCAATCTAGCCAGGAATATAAAAGGGGATAGCAAAAGCTTTTTTAGCTCTGTGAAGAGAAAGAAGATAGTTAAGAACAATGTTGGCCCCTTGAAGAATGAATTGGGAGAAATTGTTATGGGAAACAGGGAAATGGCAACAGAATTTAATGCGTACTTTAGATCTGTCTTCACCAGGGAGGACACAAGCAATCACCCAGATGTATGGATGGGCCAGAGTCATAAGATATCAGAGGAATTGAGACAGATTGACATTAGGCAAGAAACTGTGATGAGTAGACTGGTAGGACTGAAGGCTAATAAATCCCCGGGTCCAGATGGTGTGCATCCGAGGGTTCTAAAAGAGGTGGCTCAGGAAATTGCGGATGCATTGGTAATCATTTTCCAATGTTCCTTAGATTCAGGATCAGTTCCTGAAGATTAGAGAGTGGCTAATGTTATCCGACTTTTCAAGAAGGGAGGGAAGGAGAAAACGGAGAACTATCGCCCTGTTAGCCTAACGTCAGTCGTGGGGAAGATGCTTGAGTCCATTATTAAGGACGAAATGGTGGCACATCTTGATGGCAGAAATAGGATTAGGCCGAGCCAGCATGGATTTACCAAGGGCAAATCATGCTTGACTAATCTGTTGGAGTTTTTTGAGGGTGAAACAAGGATGCTAGACGAGGGTAAGCCAGTGGATGTTGTGTACCTAGATTTTCAGAAGGCATTCGATAAGGTGCCACATAGGAGATTGGTGAGTAAAATCAGAGCTCATGGCATTGGGGGCAGGGTTTCAACATGGATAGAAAACTGGTTGGCAGATAGAAAGCAAAGGGTAGCAGTGAATGGGTGTTTCTCGGACTGGCTGGAGGTGACTAGTGGGGTACCACAGGGCTCTGTATTGGGACCACAGCTCTTTACGATTTATGTCAACGATTTAGATGAGGGCATTGAAAACTATATCAGCAAGTTTGCTGACGATACTAAACTGGGTGGCAGTGTGACATGCGAAGAGGACGTTAGGAGAATACAGGGAGACTTGGATAGGCTGGGTGAGTGGGCAGATACTTGGCAGATGTCATTCAATGTGAATAAATGTGAAGTTATCCACTTTGGAAGCAGGAACAAGAGGGCAGAGTATTGTCTGAATGGTGTAGAGTTAGGTAAGGGGGAAATTCAAAGAGACCTAGGAGTCCTAGTTCACCAGTCACTGAAGGTGAATGAGCAAGTGCAACAGGCAGTGAAGAGGGCAAATGGAATGTTGGCCTTTGTTACAAGGGGAATTGAGTACAAGAGCAAGGATGTCCTTTTGCATTTGTACAGGGCCCTGGTGAGACCACACCTGGAATATTGTGTACAGTTTTGGTCTCCAGGTTTAAGGAAGGACATTCTGGCAATTGAGGAAGTGCTGTGTAGATTCACTAGGTTGATTCCTGGAATGGCAGGGCTGTCTTACGCAGAGAGATTGGAGAGATTGGGCTTGTACACACTGGAATTGAGGAGATTGAGAGGGGATCTGATTGAAACGTTTAAGATAATTAAAGGATTTGATAGGATTGAGGCAGGAAATATGTTCCAGATGTTGGAAGAGTCCAGTACCAGAGGGCATGGATTGAGAATAAGAGGTCAGTTATTTAAAACAGAGTTGAGGAAGAGCTTCTTCTCCCAGAGAGTTTTGGAGGTGTGGAATGCACTGCCTCAGAAGACGGTGGAGGCCAATTCTCTGGATGCTTTCAAGAAGGAGCTAGATAGATATCTGATGGATAGGGGAATCAAGGGATATGGGGACAAGGCAGGGACTGGGTATTGATAGTGAATGATCAGCCATTATCTCAGAATGGCGGTGCAGACTCGAGGGGCCGAATAGTCTACTTCTGCACCTATTGTCTATTTTCTATTGACCACCAGTCAAAAGTTGCTCAGATTCACCAGCACCTTCTTAAAATGAAAGTCTTCCTTGCCAAGAGTAAATGACTTTGTCACCAGCTCCTTGAATAGAGAATGCTTAACAGTCAAAACACTGTGAGAATTAAATAACTTCTCCTCATCAACATCTTAAATGGGTGTCCCCTTCATCTGAAATTTTGTAGGTAACCCCAATCTGGGAACACCTTTTTAGCGTTATGTTCCAGTAAGACCACTCTTCATTCTTCTAAGCTGCAATGAGTAGAGGCTGAAGCTACTCAGCTTCTTTTCATATGCCAACACCTTCATCCAAACAATCAACCCAGTGAACTTTAAAGTACATCCCTCTTTAACCATGAAGATCAAAGCTGAACACAATGTTTAAGATGTTGTCATACCAGTGCGCTGTAAACACGCATCAAAACTCTGCTTTAATGGGCCGTCACCCTTTGCACAAAAGACCAGCATTTAATTAGCCTTCAATTTATTTGTTGTACCTGCAGGACAATTGCTTGAAGCACCTCGACACCATAATTTCCTTTTTACAGAAGACTTTAAGAAATATTGAATGCGAGGACATGAGTTATCTTTTTCCACTCAGCTACTTTATGGTATGTAAATTAATTCTGCATAAAGGGGCCTATAAACAATTTTACAGTAAATCCATTTTTTTGCAAAGCCTCTAGAGTGCATTGAATAGGAATGATTATTTTTACAGAAATAGGTCTTTTATAGGTATTCCTAACTGGAAGACTAACATAATTTCATTTGCATTAATTTTATAATGTTTTCTCATATATATGCACAGTTTTCAATGAAGGCAATTTGTGGAATCATCTGTTTATTCTCTGCCTCTGATCATCTTGAAACAAGTGTATACTCTTCAGAACCCCAGAGGGTCCAGTATAACTGTGGTGAGAAAGTAAACAGTTCATTTTATAAGATACATCTTGTGATGTTTTTCTGATTCCCTTCTGATTCATTGAGGTATGGAGAGAAATGGAAATGCAAGTCAGCACTGGCCCTCTGCACACAGGAAACTTATTAAATAGCATTGCCTAAGGTTCGGGAATATAAAGTACAGGTTGAGAACCCCTTATCCAAAATGCTTGGGGTCAGAAATGTTTTGGATATTGGGCTTTTCAGATTTTGGATAGCTTGGGATCTCCATCATTTCCAACGCTGAACTTATGTGCGACCGGTAAGCAGTCTTTGTCTTACATTTGTTCATCAGACACATGTTTTTCACAACAATAATTATTACACACTATTAATATAATGAATATATAATGTGTGCTGGGTAACAAAATCAGCACACCAGCATCGGGATAATACCTGAATCAGCTGTTGAACAACAACAACCAATGGCAGGCTTTCAGTCTCCACCTAAGATGCTGTGCTTTGATTAAAACATTACAGCACACTGTATTTGTATTTTATGTTTTTTTAAGGTTTTATAAGCTATAAAAACAATCAGCATTGTAGACTTGTTCTGGTGCTAGATTTTCATGATCAGCAGACCCTTTAAAAATTTAATGCCATGCCTTTCCTTAAATCTCTTTAACCAGCCTGCTGTATATTCACAATTATCTTCAATTTTCAGCTTGTTGTGATAGATCTCTGCTTGTTTCATGGTCAGTATACTGCTAATCAGCGTATGTTCACTCCGACACTGACGACACATGATTGAAATCTTTATTTCTTGCTTTGTGCAGTATTTTGCTACTTTTCACTGAATTCTGTTTATTAAATATATGAGGGCACATCTCAGAACTGTCTGTGGAGTGCGCAGAGGCCTGCACATCAGCTGGGAACCTTTCCAGCGTCTTCAAGAATTTTCCATTTGTGACATCACATCAGCGCTCAAAATAATTTCAGATTTTGGGTGCTTCCAGATTTTGGAATTTTGGATAATGGGTACTCAACTGTATAAGAGGATATTCGAGAATAACAAAGAAAAAAGGGGTGCCACAGTAGCATACTGTGCGATGCTATTACAGCTCAGGGCTTCAGAGACTGGAGTTCATAATCTGTACATCTTCCTCATAGAACATGTGGGTTTTCTCTGGATGCTCCAGTTTCCTCCTGCCTTCCAAATTTGTTCCAGTTGGTAGGGTAATGGTCATTGTGAATTGTCCCTTGATAAGGCTAGGGTTGAATGGGAGGGTTGCTAGGGCAACATGGCTTGAAGGACCAGAAGGGCCTACTCCGCACTCTATCTCTAACTAAAATCCATAGGTTTTCTTTTCATGATTTATTTGGACTTTGTAAAGATGGGATTACAGAGGGAAAGCAAACCTGTTATATTTGGTGCTGATGCAGGTTATAACTTTAACAAATCTTGAATCTTATGCTGAGTAGTGGACATGATTTATAGATTTGAAACATGATCTGTTTTACTTTTCCACCAAATCCCCCTGGTTGTTTGGGAGCAGCACAACATTTGTTGAACATTTTCCTCAACTGACCTTTCAACTGAAATCATGAAAAGGAATTTCAACACGAACAAAAATCATTAGTGCTCAGAGGAAATATTTGTGAGCTTATTTACCCAACCAATTCTTCAACGCATTGCCTCTTTGTGTTGTCCCAAAGGGGGAAGTGTTTGTCAGGCTTATTAACTCTAAATAGTGAGTTTATTGTCCCAAACCATTCCTTATAATATACTGGCAATACAGTTTTAACAACACTTCCATCAAACACTGGAGTTGAAGTATTCTGTTGAAGGATTAATGAAATCTGAGAAATTGTTGATGAATACTTGTCAGTTACAGAATAAAAGGCGGGTCGATAAACCGACATAGAAATGAACACTGAAAACTGTACTTATAGGTTAACAATGTAGATAGGTATTGCAACTCATATCGTATAAGTAAACAAAGCAAATGTAGATAATCAAATATACTCAAAGCTCTGTTGGCATTAATATTGGATGATGATGTGGGGAGTCACCTTAAAATAGACTGGGAGAACAAAATGAGGGAAAATGGTTAATGTGGCTGCTTTAATCATTTTTTCAACTCCTGTTGTTCTGGATTGGGTTATCATCTGCAGGAGGCTGGTAGGGAGAATGAAGCATGAATATAAAGAGAAGAGTGCTTTATACAGGTAGGGTACTCCTTATCCCAAATGCCCAGGGTCAGAAGTGTTTCTGATTTTGGATTTTTTTCTGAGATCCTCTGTGTCTTTGAGTAAAAGTGGCAAAGAGTTTGCATAAGTAAGAGAGACATGCTAGTATCTGCTTTGTGATGTTGATTGAGGGATGAATACTAGATAGATTTATAATTGCTAGAGGGACAATACTGCAGATAAAGAATGACACAAAGGTTGAGTGAAATGGAACCAAGCTGAACTAAATAAGCCTGGACTCTTCAATCTTATATTTTGCGTTTTTTTGCTCATTTTTGATCTTTTTTGCCATTTACGCGTTTCATTTCTTTTTGTGTGTTGAGGGAGTTCGATGCTTTTCTTTGAACGGGTTTCTTTGTTTCGTGGCTGACTGCGGGAAGATGAATCTCAGGGTTCTATACTGCACACATACTTTGATAATAAATGTACTTTGAATATCTTTAAAATACCAGTCTTCTTCAAATTGTACTGGGGATAAAAAGCATGAAACTTACTGGACAGGATTAACTTGATCATTTATCAGATTTTACTTGTCCTCTTTCAATGTCTTTTCTGAAGTACTGCTGTTATACAATTTCAATAACAACTCTTCCGTCAGACACTTGAGCTGAAGTATTTTGGTGAAAGATCAAGAAACCCCAGCAACCTTTGATGAATTTTGCTAAATTCTTGGGATCACATTAAAAAAATAGCAGCTCAATAGGCTGAAGTAGAATTGGACACTGGCCATAGCTAATTTAACAACCCAATTTCAATCTGATTCTGTCAGTTTCCTACCGGGTTGTAATGGAGATTTAAACTTTAAAAAATCGTGCACTGGTGAAGTGCCCTAGGGAGATCTAAGGACATAAAAGCAAAGGGTAAGAAATTCCTTTTTGTTTTCTGTCTCAGATGAGAGAAAGAGAAAAAAATATGCAGACTGTGCTTTGGGACATTCAGGTTAAAAGGTGTTTTAATGCATGTTTTGGCTGGGGTGTAATGCCAATAGACACTTTTTCCCCCATAACTATTTTCTCATTTACTTGGCAGGACATCTTTCTCTGTACAGATGTTTGAAAAATAAACGGCCAAACAGATTAAGTACTTGGACAGACATGATCAAGTGTGCTCATTTGGAGCCTACGGGAATGGTTGTGCCTTCAACAATATAATCCTCAACATGTATGTCATCAAATGAATTAGAAAGCTGTTGTAGGCCACTCAGTCCCTCAAGTTTGTTCCACCATTTAATAAGATCATGTTTGACATGACTGCAATTTCAACTTTGCACCTCCTCCTCATCCAGTAATTTTTGTAACCGGGTCCCAACATATCGGTGGAGCTATAAGATAGGCAAGACAGCGATTATATTTCCTTAGAAGTTTGGGAAGATCTGGTTCAACACCAAATACACTTGAAAGCTTCTAGAGATTTACCATGGAGAGCATTCTGACAGGCTGCATTGCCATCTGGTATTGGGGTTGGAGGAGCTACTGCATGAATCAAAAGAAGCCATCGAAGGTTGTAAGATTAGTTGGCTCCATTACGGTGTATCCAAGGCATCTTCAAGGAGCGGTGCCTCAGAAAGGCGTGTGCATTATTAAGGACCCCCATCACCCAGGACATGCCCCCTTCTTCTCATTGTTACCATCAGGTAGGGAGGTACAGAAGCCTGAAAGCACACACTCAGTGATTCAGGGACAGCTTTTTCCGCTCTTTCTAAATGGACATTAAACCCATGAACACTACCTCACTTTTTAAATTATATCTGTTTTTGCACTTCAATTTTTAGTATGTATTTGATATACATATATATACTTAATGTAACTCATTTGTTTTTTTCCCTATATTTATCATGCATATTGCAATGCACTGCTGCTGCTAAGTTAACAGATTTCATGACATATGCCAGTGATATTAGACCTGATTCTGATTATGAAAACTCATACGGATTTTTAAAATGCATACCGTACACTGGAATAAATTGCATGGAAGCATCAAACATAAGATGGAGTCAGAGGACTGCGCAGACCATTATAGAAAATCGTTTAAGGATTACTAACCTTGAGCAACAAGTGCAGTTGGCAAATGGAACAGCATTGTCTACAAGTTCCTCTCTCAATGACTCATGCACCCAGTTTTAGATATACATTACTGTTCTTCTGATGCATCAGGGTCAAAATCCTAGAATTCCCGGCTTAACAGCATTGTGGAAACCGATTTATCAAAGACAAAGTGCGGAAGTTCAGGAAGATGACTCAGTGCACCTTATCAAGGATAACAAACAGTAAGCAATAGATGCTAGCTGTGCATATTTAAAAGTAATTTTTTAAAAATGGCTTGTGGGATTGTGGAAAACCTCAAAGGTTATCTAACAAACTCCACCCTGAATCAATGTCTGGCATTCAAGAAGTTTCGTCGACATATTAATCTTAAAGAAATATTTGGTTTAGAAAATCATTCTAGAAAGCTTGAGCATTGACCTGTTATTGTTCATCATATAAACATTAAAGGATTAGTGTTCTAACAGTGGGTGGATTCTCTGGCAGAGCTGCAAAAGCTTTTATATTTTTCTACTTCAGACCTAGCGAATATTTGTAGTTCTGCTGCCAAACTGAAATAGGAATGGAATTGTGGGAAATCCAATTAAACCAATAAATGAAATTCCAATAATTTTACAGATCTAATCAGTCTTTATTGGGCTTTTATTTTCTTTATACTTGGTGGTGTCATGAAAAAATTCAGTATTTATTGACTTCCCTGATTTCCCTTAAATGAAGTGCTTTCCAAGGCTGGTTCAGACAAGTTGAAAGTAACACACAGAAATTGCTGGAGGATCTCAGCTAATCTGAGGAGGGGAATCACCAGTCGACATTTCAGGCCAAGATGCTTCTTCAGTATGGGAAAGGAAGGGGGAGGAAGTTGGAATAAGAAGGTGGAGGGAGGGAAAGGAGTACAAGTCAGCATGTGATAGGTGAAAACAGGTGAGGGGGAAGGAAGGTGTGTGGGGAGGACGAGGACAAGAGTAAGAAGCTGGAAGGTGACAGGTCGATGAGAAATAAAAGTAATACTTCACTGTAGTGGGTCTGCAGCCAGATATTGCTTATTGTAGGGCCAATTTCCCAAAAACACAACAGCAAATCAAACAGGTTTTTAATAACACAACAGAAGGCCAATGGCCACCATGTTGAATTGTTTGCTGATTTAGTAAAATGAATTTAAATTCCCCATCTAACAGGACTTGAACTCAAGTCACCAGATCATTAGCCTGTGTTTCTGGATCACTTAAGCAGCAAACACTATCACTCATATATCATACATGCTGTTCACTCTATCTGCTACAATGTGAATTGTATTATAGTTGTATGAGGAATTATTATGGATACCAGAGTCAGTCTGTCAAATTCTACAAATATATCAAACCAAGATTAAATTCGTATGGCAATAAAAAAAAGGTGTCAGTTATGGTTTACATTGCAATTAGCATATTGCTTGTTAACCATTACCAGGTGTGAATACAACTATTCTCACTATGGGGGTCAAAGATGGAGCCGCAGTCTGGAGGTTGTGTTGCTGGTAACGCTCTTTCATGTGAACTGGGAGCAAGGGTGGTTCTATTAAAATCAAAGGGCTTACCTCCTGTATGTACAAAAACATATATAACTATATTGTATATATTCCTTATGAAATAAAAATGTGTGTGTACCCACTTCACCTTTGGCTCAGTTAGCAAGTGCATAACCTTTGTAGAAATGAACCACACAGATGAGAAAATTAACTGGTTCAGTCCCTTAACTGTGTTTGGTTAATTGATCTCAGCTGCAGGGGTGCTATAATTGGCAAATTCTTCTGAGTTGGTGGGGGTGGGACGCCAAGGGAGAAAAATCAGACAGTGCTTCAATTTTTAATTTCTGCTGGAAAGTGAGCCCACATGTGAATCAGACGGGGAAAATCAAACTGTTTTTGACAGGAGATTTAGTAACCGTGGGGCGAAGATTCAAGAAAATTTGCAGAATAACAAAATGGAAGTTAAGAAACCACTTTTGACAGTTGACGTTGATTGCATAAGAGCAGTGGAGACAGGTTCTATAGTAACTTCCAGTTGGTAATTGGATAATTCAAATAAAGAGACACCGAACCAGGCTTTTCAATATCTGTCTGATCCAGAGTGCTGTTTCTGACCCGATATCCTCTTCACCATCTTTGCACCTTGCTGTCTCAACCTATCTTGTAGCAGGAAGCTTGTCAATCCTTTTGTTATCTTTAACTGTGAGCACTATTGTTCTCCTATCATTTACTCTCTGCAAACCTGACCTCATCCCAATCTGCTAATTGTACAATAAGCCCTGTCTACCTATCGATCTAGTGCTCTCTGTCCTCCTAGTTCCATCACATTTCGGGGTCAAGGAGTCATAGAGCACTACGGCGTAGAAAAGGGCCTTTCAGCCCATCTAGTCTGTGCCAAACTATTTTACTGCCTAATCCCATCAACCTACACCTAGACCACACCCTCCATACCGCCCACCCCCCCATCCATGTACTTATCCAAACTTCTCTTAAGTGTTGAAATTGAATCCACATCCACCACTTCTGCAGGAAGCTCTTTCCACACCCTCATTACCCGAGTGAAGAAGTTCCCCCACAATTTCATGATTACTGCCCTTGATTTCTATATCTCCATAGACTTGAATCTTCAAAGTAAAGAACGACCGACACTTTCTTCCAACCAGAATTCATCATTTTACACGTACTGCATTTGTGTTGAGCATTATTTGTACATTGAGTAAGATTATGAACGTTATACTTTGCTGTTTGTTGCAGTCTTCCTCAGTATTATGTAAAATTATGACAGGAAATCCAAAGCTTGTTAAAAGGAGCAAGTTAAATGAGGAGGGCAGAGAAAGAGAGGCACAGCGATACAGAGCCGGATATCTGGCGACTGGGGTTAGCGAGTTGAGGCATGACCCGCTAAAGTAGGGTAAAGAAAATGATGAAGGTGCAAAAGAAGTGTCGAAATCTGAGGATTAAAAGCCTAAAGTTGTGGAGGAACAAGATCTTGTGAAAAGAATGGAAAGTATTTTAAGATGTACAGAATTATGAGGTGTACAGATAGCGTAAATGCAAGCAGGTTTTTTTTTCTCTTACTTAGGTTGGGTGAGACTGGAACTAGAGATTATCGGTTAAGGGTAAAAGGTGAAATATACAGGGAAGATTCCAGCATGGATTTGCAGTGGCTGATTGGCAGAAGGCAAAGAGTGGGAATAAAGGGAGCCTTTCCTGGTTACTAGTGGTGTTCCAGAGGGGTCTGTGTTGGGACCGATTCTTTTTACGTTATATGTCAGTCTTTTGCGTAATGGAAATGGTGGATTTTTGCAAAGTTTGCAGACAATAAGAAGATAGGTGGAGGGGCAGGTAGTTTTGATGAAGTAGACTGACTACAGAAGGACTTTTAACAGATTAAGAGAATGGGCAAAAAAATGGCAGATGGAATACAGAATCAGGAAGTGCAAGGTACAAGAAATGACAGAGCTGACTGTTGTCTAAATGGAGAGAAAATACAAAAACACCGAGGCACAAAGGGACTTGGGATTCCTTGAGCAGGATTCCCTAAAGGTTAATTTGCTAGTTGAATCTGTTGTGAGGAAGGCAAATGCAATGTTAGCATTCATTTCAAGAGGACTAAAATAGAAAAGAAAGGATGTAATGCTGAGACTTTATAAAACACCGATGAGGACTCAAATAGAATATTGTGAGCAGTTTTGGGCCCCCTATCTTCGAAAGGATGTGTTGAAACTAGAGAGGGTTCAAAGAAGGTACACAGAAATGATTCTAGAGTTGTATGGCTTGTTGTATGAAGAGCATTGATGGCTCTGGGCCTGTATTTGCTGGAATTCAGAGGAATGAGAGGTGACCTGATTGAAACCTGTTGAATAGTGAAAGGCCTTGATAGGGTGGATATGGAGAGAATGTTTCCTATTGTGGATGAATCCAAGACCAGAGGACACAGACTTGGAATTGAGACTTGGAATTGAAGGATGTCCTTTCAGAACAAAGATGAGGAGGAATGTCTTCAGCTAGAGAGCGGTGGATCTGTGGAATTCTTTGCCACAGGCAGCTATGGAGGTCAAATCTTTATGTATATTTAAGGCAGAGGCTGATAGATTCTTGATTGGTCAGGGCATGAAGGGATACAGGGACAAGGCAAGAGTTTGCGGCTGAGAGGAAAATTGGATCTGCCATAATGAAATGACGGAGCAGATTCGATGGGCCAAATGGTCTAATTCTGCTCCATCCTATGGTCTAAAACTTTAAGGAGTTTGCACGTTCACTTCATGACCATGTGGGTTTCCTTTCGGTGCTCCAGCTTCCTCACTCAATCCAAAGATGTATCGGTTGGTAGGTTAGTTGGTCATTGTAAATTATCTCATAATTAGGCTAGTGTTAAATTAGGGGTTGCAGGGCAATGGGGCTCGAAGTGCCAGAAGGGCCTATTTCACACTGTATCTCAATAAATAAATAATAAAACACAGATTCACCACAGGTTAAGCAGTAAAAAAAAAACCATGCCAGACACTGAGGTTTAGTTCCAGTTGAATGGCACTGAAAATAAATGAATTTAAGTTAAACTTGAACTGAAACTGGTTTGTTTACAGTGTGTACAGGTATGACAACCATATTATTAATGAACATAACGCGGAGGGATAAACTAATATAGATCACCATAGAAAGCGTTCTGTCTGGATTCATAATGGTATGGTAACTGTTCTTCATATGGATGCAAGAAACTGAAGAGAGTTGTGGACCAGCCTTTCCTTTGTGGACTCGGTCTATACTTTTCACTACCTCAGTGAAGGAGCCAGCCTAATCAAAGACCTCACTCACCCTGGAAATTTTCTGTTCTCTCCTCTACTATTGAGCAGAAAATGCAAAAACCTGAAAGCACCTACCACCAAGCTTATGGACAACTTCTATCTTATAGTTATCAGACTTTTGAACAGTCCTTGAGTACATTAAAGTGGGCTCTTGACCTCACCGTCTCCTCATTGTGATCTTGCACTTTATCGCTTACCTGCACTGCACTTTTTCATAGCTTTGACACTTTATTCTGCATTAATATTGCTTTACCTTATTCTAGCTGAATGCTGTGTATAATGACTTGATCTGTACAAAAAGTATTGCAAAACAAGATTTCGTTGTATCTTGGCACACACAACAACAATAAAACCAAGTCAATGCCAAAAGGTTTGGATAGAGTCGGTTTGGAGATAAGATGGTTACATGGGGAACAGGATATTAGAGATCACAGTTTAAGATAGTCACCAAGAAATCCCAGAAGGGGATTCAGAAGAAACTTTTATACTCGAAGGGGCCTGAGTTGTAGAACTTGCTGTAACATTGCTGATGGTTGAAAGGAGCAACATAGACACAGTTAAGAAGAAGGTGAACAAAGACATGAATGACAGGGGAGTTGCGGGATGTACTGGCTGATTCAGATTCAGACAGACAGGAGGCACAAATAGAACATAATCATTATTGTGCCTGGGATGTATGGAGTGCTCCTGTGCAGAATATCTTATGTCATCCTTCTGCAATCCAGTGTTAAATTTTGTTTGACACCTGATAAATAGCTTGGAAATACAGATAGTAAAATCTTTGCTGTTTCTCATCTTGAAGTGGGAGAAATTAGATAAAATAGTCAATGTGGTGAAGTGTGGCAAAAAGCCTTCTGTTAAGCTGCACTCTTCCTCAAAGGAACTTGAACACTGAATTATTGCAATTCTTCCTTCAACTACCTCCGGACACTAAGAAGTGCAATTCATTCCCCGAGCTTTGTTGTCTCTCAGTTCCTCTTCTGTCATTTAGGATTTTCTACAGATACAGCTCATTGACACAGCATTTGATCACATGCCCTAATACGTTTGTGTGACTTGGTGTCGGATTTTGCTTGATTATTGCTCCTGGGAAGCTCCCCGAGGCATTTTACAATATTAACGGCACGATATAAAAGGAGACCGCTGATTGTTGTAAATCTGTGACAAAAAGCAGGCTTGGTTGTGATATCCACCCTCTTCACACACAATTAAATAACCAGCTGACAAAATGACCAGGTTACACACATGAAGAATGGGCCACTTGAGTGAGATGGTAGGTGCAGAATGATAGCGAATCTATTCACTTAGTTAAGTTATTTCCATTACTGGCAGGAAACTGTTAGGTTCAAGGAGCAAGGTGACAATCCATCAAAATGCTGGCCAAAAACTCATTAACTGCAGCAGCATGCAGTGGGACGAGAGTCCAAAAACACAACACAGAAATCTATTCTCACTTTAGAACTGGAACGTGGAGCTCTGCAAGCAGAAATCTGCTGCCCAGTTCCAATGAATCCACCACCATGCCATTAGCAGACGTTTCACAGATTTCTTTATCCCTTTGCTCCCAGAATTAATAAAGCTCAAACCCACGGACAGAAGGTTTCAATTATTTGTTTCTTTCCCGTGAGGAATTTCCTTCCCATTTTAGCCACATGCTTTCTTGAAGTCCATCTGGATCCAAGGAGATCTATGCACGTCAAGATGTACAATTACCCAGCTTTATTTGAAATGGAAATCGTATGTTTTGACTCACCAAGGTTTATCAGGCTTGTGGTGCTTACAGTCCTATTTTAAATGCCTTCAACTAACTTTTCCTGGCTGACTCTTAATGATGAAATGAAAGAAGTGAATTTCAACATTAAATAATGTAGGCAAAGAACTGCTTTACAAATAATGTTACAAACATTCAGAGTTTAATATAGGGGAATCACCTAAAGGAATTTCTATGCCATATACTATCCCTTAAACCAGGGGTTCCACAGACCCTGGATTAATGGTAGAGGTCCATGATATAAAAATTTTGGTAAACCCTGCCTTAAACAAAAATCAATGGAAAAGACAGCAGAATTGTATTTCTGTCTTGTATGCATGCAAACTATGTCCAAAATTTAGTCTGCTACGAAAAGTGGTTCATTTTCCTGTACATTTCCAGTCAAATTCATTTGATTAATACCAAATGCAAGACCTTTCATGATCCAGAATAATCAGGCATCATTTTGAAAAGAAATTATCTGCTTCACAAAATATAATCAGAATCACATCTAATATTACTGACATTTGTCTTGAAATTTGTTGTTTTGCAACAGCAGTGCAGTACATAAAAAACACTAAAATTGCAATAATAAATATGTGTAAACAAATTAAGTAAAATAAATAGTGCAAAAAGATTATGTGATATTTTAAGAGAGGTAAGTTTTCATGACTTAAGCATGTTAACTCACTGTCAATCCACCATCCAAATTTAATTTACTGAAGATGACATTTTAAAGATATGCTGAATTATTTTCTGGTCACTTTGGGATACATTGATAAATGGACCTAAAGGGAAGTCCTTTGAAGCCTATCAAAGGACAGTAGGTATACAATTCAGACGTTCCAGCTCAATCCTGAAGCTTCTTTGAGGGTCTGTAAGGGTACACAATTAGCAGAAACATCCAACAATGGTATATTCACCCTGAGCCCAAGGTGCTTTTGTAATTAAAACCTACTTCCAGCAGAAAACTAGTTAGCAGAAATGGTGGCAATTTGAGCAAATATCACTGAATGGAACTTGTGTTCAAAATTTTACTGATTTTTGTGCTGATTACACAAACTGGGGGAAAATCACTAAAATAAATGGTGCAATTGAGCAGGAACTTGAAACCAGTTTGATATTGCTACTAGCATAAAAGGTATGCTATGAGAGTATAAGAAAACATAATAACTTATCAGATAGCTCAATGGGGAATTCACAGTGATTCAGAAGAAGTATGTTAGAAACGTTAACATCCCCCTTGTGCATTTTTTTCAATTCTGAGTGTTACAAAACAATTACTTTAATGCACTGCAATAATTAATGACATAGCTTTACAGGGAAACACAGTTCATATGTGAGGTGAAAAGATTAAACAAGGTTCAACTGTGGTCATCGTATACGACTAATTAGAGCCACGTGTTGTCCTGCCCTTATGGCAAATGTATGATAAATTACCTTGAGCTGATATTTAGCATTGGGACTTCGTTCTGTAATGTAGCATTCAGTCTGTTAGACACTCCACTGCAAGTGGCTGAATATTATGCTGTCTCAGAGGTTGAGAAGATATGAAAAGATACAAGCAGATGTCTGTGGACCTGTAGATGGAAATAATCTAAAGTGTCCATTATCATGATGTAAGAGGTCAGTTTTGATTAGATTAGTTTAGCTTTATTTGTAACACGTGCATCGAAACATTGAAACATACAGTGAACTGCATTGTTTTAATTCAACCACCACCACAGTCCAAAGATTATACTGAGGGCAGCCTGTGAATGTTGCCATGCTTCCAGTACCAACGCAGCATGCCCACAGCTGCCTAACCCCAACCATACTTCTTTGCAATGTGGAAGGACACTGGAGCACCTGGAGGAAGTCCATGCGATCATGAGGAGAATGTACAATTCCCTTACAAGACGTCAGCGGGAATCGAACCCCTATCGGTGACTGTGGGCACTATGAAACAACTACGCTATGAGCTACACTACTGTGCCACCACTATCCTTTGTGTGGAACATCCATGTAATAGTTTTCAAAATGTAATTTAATTTTGCATAATATCTGAAGCATGTAATTTTCAAAAGCTACCAGTTATCTGCACACGTTAATTGTTGGGCCAATCAGTTCATCGATTCTTTCATGTGCTCATTAATTATTCACATCTGCAACATGGCTTACCAATGAGGGCTGATGTGAAAGGTTGGCTGGGGTCATAAGGACATTTCAGTCTTCCAGATTCCAGTGTTTTTAGGTCAAACTTCAACGAAAGCTCCTGTCAGTGAAGTGAAAATAGAGATCAGAATTAACTAAAAACTAATAGTCAATATTTCAATCTCTTCCTGCTTGTACAATGTAGTATTACAACATACTTTATGCTAGGAATTGGATTTGGAGTTAGAAAATGCATGAATAACAGTTATAAGGGAAGAGTAACATGTCAGCTTATTTTAAGGCTAGCTAGTTAATAGAAATAGGTGTTCAGAGGCAGGCTTTTTAACTACAATATTAATCAATTTCATAGCCAATAACAGTTATGATAATTCACCAACTCATCACCTATTATATAGTATATTCTTTAAATTTCATCATGCAACATTTTTTGTTTCCTGACACTAATATTGCATAGCTGACAAAGTGAGTAACAGGAAATGTATTAGTTGAAACCCATCCAAGGACTGACTTAATAGGCAGCAGTCTAAATGGTGAAATGTTTCAATTCATGGTATACATTATTATGTCTTTTGAGGTTCAGAAACAAACTCCACGCATGACTTCCTATCGCTTTTTGCATAAATCACATTAATTATGCCACCTTGATATGAAGGTTGGCAAAAGTAACATTTCACAAATTTTGTCAGGTTGAGAAAAATAACTTTGAAAAATTGAGAAGAATAATTGGAGCCAGGTAAAATGTATGTAAATACTGATGATACACGAAGATAAGCATCTGGCACTCTAACTGCTGACCACTCAAGACTAAAGAAACATCAGTTGAAGGAAGCTTGACGTTATGCAATTGACTGTCTGTAAAACCTGAAAGTTCCCATGTAGCACATCACAACAGGAAGCTAACCAACTCAACTCAAATCTATTCCCTTGCAACTAACTAAATGTTGGAGGAACTCAGCAGGTCGGGCAGCATCAATGAAGGGGGATTAACAGTCGACACCTTATGTTGAGAGTGTTGGGGTGGACATAGAAGTGAGTGTAGTTGCTGTTCCAAAGTAGAATGTTCTTGGGAAGCTGAAAGTTCTGACGTCACCTGGACCAGATGGACTACAACCCAGAGTTCTGAAAAAGGCAGCTGAAGAGACTGTGGAGGCATTAGCAATGATCTTTCAATGATCATCTGATTCTGGAACGGTTCCAGAAGACTGGAATATAGCAAATGTCACTCCACTCTTGAGAAGGGAGGAGGGTGTGGTATATTCAATATTTCAGTAATATTAGAGTAATATTGTAAATATATTGTTTGATTAAGCATTCTTTGCTTATTTACATAATTAAGTATGGGTTAAATGTAAGAAATGCATGAATGACACATGTCATTATGCCACCACGGAACTGGACACTGGCTCAGCTGCTTCGGTCATCCCACAAAATGAGTTTGAACAGCATTTCAAAGATACTGAACTGAAGCCTGCAGATAGCCACTTAAGAACGTATATTGGAGAAAAGCTGGTTTACAAACAGAGGAAATGGGTAGTGAAGAGAGGCTGCTGATAGGGCAAAATTGCAGTCAACAAGATGAGTTACAAAGGGCAAAATCGAAAAGGTTGAATACAGGACTGAAGGTGTTATATTTGAATGCATGCAGTTTATGAAATAAGGTAGACAAACTTGAAGCACAGTTGCAGTTTGGCAGGTGTGCATCACTGAATTGTTGCTAAAAAAAAAAGACTATAGCTGGGAGCTTACTGTCCATATACATGTTGTATTGAAAGGGCAGGTAGGAAGGCCAAGGGGACGGCATGCTCTGTTGGTAAAATATGAAATCAAATCATTTGAAAGAGGTGACATTGGGTCAGAGGGTGTTGAATCTTTATGGATGGAGCTAAGAAACTGCAAAGGTAAAAAGATCCTGTTGGGAGTTGTGTGCAGATCCCTTAACAATAGTAAGGATGTTGTCTACAAATTACAAGGGGAGATAAAAAATGCATGCTGAAAGGGCAATGTTACAGTAGTCATGGGGGGGGGGGGATTTCAACAGGCAGGTAGATTGGGAAACTCAGGTTGGTTCTGGATTACAGGAGGGGGAATTTCTAGAGTGCCTTTGAAATGGCTTTTTTAGAGCAGCTCATGGTTGAGCCCACTAGGGGATCACCTATTCTGGATTGGATGTTGTGCAATGAACTGGAATTGAGTCAAGACCTTAAGGTAAAAGAAGCCTTAGGGGCAAGTGATCATAAAATGATCGAATTCACCCTGAAATTTGAGCAAGAGAAGCTAAAGTCAGATGTATCAGTAATACAGTGGAGCAAAGGGAATTACAGAAGCATGACAGAGGAGTTGGCCAGAATTGATTGGAAAAGAACAAAGACAGGGATGATGGCAAAGCAGTAATGGCTGGAATTTCTGGAAGCAATTCAGAAGGCAAGGGGTATGTACATCCCAATGAGGAAGAAGTATTCTAAAGGAAAGATGATACAACCGTGGCTAACAGGAGAAATCAAAGCCAACATTAAGGCCAAAGAGAGGGCCTATAATAGAGGAAAATTAGTGGGAAGTTAGAGCGTTGGGAAACTTTTAAAAATGAACAGAAGGCAACTAATTATGTCATTAATAAGGTAAAGATGGAATATAAAAGTAAACTAGCCAATAATATTAAAGATAATACTAAAAGTTCCTTCATATACATAAAGTGTAAAAGAGAGGTGAAATTGCTTATTGGACCATTGGAAAACAATGCTGGAGAGGTAGTAATGGGGACAAGGAAATGGCAGACAGACTGAATAAGTGTATTTTGCATCTTACTTCACTGTGGAAGACACTAGCAGTATGGTGCAAGTTCCAGGTGTCAGGGGTCATGAAGTATGTGAAGTTACCATTACTAGAGAGAAGGTTCTTGGAAAACTGAAAAGCCTGAAGGTAGATAAGTCATCCGGACCAGATGGTGTGCACTCCAGGGTTCGGAAAGCAGTGGCTGAAGAGATTGTGGACGCATTAGTAACTATCTTTCATGAGGTTCTGGAATGGTTCTGAAGGAATGGAAAATTACAAATGTCACTCCACTCTTCAAGAAGGGAGAAAGGCAGAAGAAAGGAAACTAGAGGCCAGTTAGTCTGACCTCAGTGATTGGGAAGATGTTGGAGTTGATTATCAAGGATGAGGTCTCAGAGTACTTGGAGGCACATGATAAAATAGGCTGTAGTCAGCATGGTTTCCTCAAGGGAAAACCTTGCCTAATAACTCAATTGGAATTCTTTGAAGAAACAACAAGCAGGATAGACAAAGGAGAATTGGTTGATATTGTGCACTTGGATTGTCAAAAAGCCTTTGACAAGGTGCTGCACATTAGGCTGCTTAACAAGCTACGAGCCCATGGTATTACAGGAAAGACTCTAGCATGGATAAAGCAGTGGCTGATTGGTAGGAGGCAGAGCAGGAATAAAGGGAGTCTTTTCTGGTAGGCTACCGGTGGTGAGTAGTGGACCACAGGGGTCTGTTTTGGGACCGATTCTTCGTACATTATATGTCAAAGATCTGGATGATGGAATTTATGGCTTTTTTGCAAAGTTTGTGGACAATAAGAAGATAGGCGGAGGGAGCAGGTAGTTTTGAGGAAGTAGAGAGGCTACTGAAGGACTTAGACAGATTAGACAAATGGGCAAAGAAATAGCATGTGTAATATAGCTTCAAGAACTGTATAGTCATGCCCTTTGGTAGAAGAAATGTCAAGGTTGACTTTTCTAAATGGAGAAAAAAAATACAAAAAAAACTGAGGTGCAAAGGTGACTTGGGAGTCTTTGTGCAGGATTCCCTAAAGGTTAACTTGCAGGTTGAGTCTGTAGTAAGGAAGTCAAAGGTGATGTTAGTATTCACTTCAAGAGGACTAGAATATTAATACCAAGGATGTAATGTTGAAACTCTGTAAAGCACTTGTGAGGCCTCACTTGGAGTATTGTGAGCAGCTTTGACCCCTTATCTTGGAAAGGATGTGCTGAAACTGGAGAGGGTTCAAAGGAGCTTCACGAAAATGATTCCAGGATCGAATACCTTGTCATATGAAAAGTGTTGGATGGGTCTGGGCCTGCATTCACTGGAATTCAGAGGAATAAGGGGAGATCTCATTGAAACCTATCCAATGCTGAAAGGCTTTGATAGAGTGGATGCGGCAAGCTTGTTTCCTATGGTAAAAGAGTCCAAAACCAGAGAACACAGTCTCAGAATAGAGGGGTGTCATTTTAGAACAGAAATAAGAAGGAATTTCTTTAGCCAGAGAGTGGTGAATCTGCGGAATTCTTTGCCGCAGGCAGCTGTGGAGGCCAAGTCTTCATATATATTGAAGGCAGAGGTGATAGGTTCTTGATTGGTCAGGGAATGAACGAAGATGGGGAGAAGGCAAGAGACTGGGGCTGAGAGGAAAGCTCGGTCAGCCATGATGAATGGCAGAGTAGACTCAATGGGTCAAATGGCCTGATTCTGCTCCTTATTTTATGCTCTTATAATAAGAATTCTTTTAGATCTCCAATAAAAACAATTGTGAACAGTTCCGACAAGGAAATAAAGGGATGTGTGTTTGTCTATGTAAGTGGTTCTGAGGTAAATGATCTTGAAGAATAATGGAGCAGCTCAGAGAATGAAATTCTGCCGCTACATTCTTACGTTTACAGATACAATCAGAGTCAATAACTTCATGCTAATGAAACAATTAATAACATAAAATTGCTTATCCCCAGCTCTGGATATTAACTTGAGTGTTTAATATTTTATCGCCTTTGTTAATTTATGCATCCCCTGTGAGTCACTGTTTCACAAGTGGCAAGAATATTGTATGTTATGAAAGAGGAAATGGGACGCCAATACGGGAAAATTAAACAATGTGGGAGACAACATGTTACAACGTGAAGTTAGCACTGGTAAGAAGCTCCTCCAACTACTTCAAAGCAAGATTAGTCTAATCTTGCTGTAAGCAGTTAAGATCACAGGAAATCTTGACTTCACGAGTTTGTATGATAAAAGGGAGCTGCTGATCAGCAGGGGAATAGCCTTATGCAATATTCCTTGTCGACATGCTTCCCTTCAATAGCATTTTAAAAAAAATCCGTAATAACTATTTCAGAAAGCAAATGAAAGCAATATGACTAAAAAGTTTTGGAAGCTCTAACAGTGGGCAGAATTATAAATTGCAAGGGCTTGCACTTACATGGACATTCCCTTGTAAAGGTTAAGTGGTTCTTTACATTTATTCCTACACTGAACAGATTTTGGGAGTCACTCATCTAATAGTGTTCTTCATTATGATTAATGAAATCTTCAATAGTGCCTGTTGCATTTGAGTCTGTGGCACAACAAACAAGTTGGTCCAAAAGTGCAACAGCCTTTTATCAGTTCACATTGCTAACTTACAGTACAACTTGGGGGTTAAATGAAGGCCGAAATTTTAATAAACTTATGGCAGCATTCCAAGATTCTGCGCCAACAATGTTCAGATTATAACAAAATCTCCAATGTGAAATACCCATTGATATTAGATGAACAGAATTCTCCCTCGATTTCTCAGCAAGCTATTTGTTGCAAGCAAGACCTTGTTGACTTGGTTTCTCAAAAGATTTCACCTATATAGTAAACGCAAGAGATTCTGCAGATGCTGGAAATCCAGAGTAACACACTCAAAACGCTGGAGGAATTCTGCAGGTCACACAGCATTCAGGGAGAGGAATAAAGAGTGGACCCTTTCAAGCGGGGACCCTTCATCCGGTCCCACTGTATTTTGTACAGTTGCATGCCAGGCGGCTGAACAAAGACAAAAATAACAAAGAAAGCAATATGAAGTCAAAAATCCCCAGCTCTCACAATGCATTCCAGCTGTAACTTCTGCAGCAATGTAGTAGTGGTGCCACAGATTTGGCTGGAATCCAAACTTGCTGGGCCTTGGTCGGTGCATTGATTCCCCTGTTGATATTTTATGCTGGGAATCTCCTGGTAGATAATTTTGCAGGGTGATAATAGAACTTCTCTGTATCCTGAAGGCATTACTTTACAGCATACATAACTACATTATATCTGTTGCACACCTTTGAGTAAAAAAGTCTTTTTCTTAATTAATACATTTGATCGTTCCCATTTGAAAAGGTACAGGAAGACAAAGGGAAATCTGTTGCTGGTGATGAAAAGATGTTTTATTGTGAATCTTTGTTATTGTAAATTCAAATAATGAAAACAGGCTGCTTCTCGGGTCTCAGCAGTGCTATAGTCATTAAAAGACTTGAACTCGAGTGCCCTGGTGATTATAAAGTTTGAATATGGTATAACTGAAGTGACAGCTGTTGACCATTACCTTTAGCAGAGTCAAAATGCATTACCTGTGCAGGGGGCCCGAGTTCAATATATCCGCATGCAGGGTGGAAAGCTCCCGTGCCACAGGCATAGACATGCGTCTTGTTGAAGTTGTGCAGCACTCGAACGAAATTTGCACACTCTGCCTAATAGTAACATAAATATTAAGAACAGGAATGTATGGTCTTGCAGCAAAGCAGCAACACAATCTTACTATTGTGGGTCATACAAAAGCAGGCAAACATTGCTACTGTATTAAACGTGAAAACAAAGCGAGAAGCAATGTAAGTTTGTTCATCTAAAGACTAACTTTCCTTACAAAAAGCATCATTTGAAAAGAATAACTAAGGACCAGCTTATTTGTGCCTCTCTCTCTCTTTTCCTCCCAAGGTTCACATTTTCCACAGACGAAACTGGACTGAAGTTGAGCTGCTCTTTCTCTCCGTTTATTGGCTATCACAATTGGCTTACCATCAGAAGAATGGTCCCATGTCAACTCTAAAGACTAACCCTGTTACATTTTTTTAAAATTGTCTTGAGAATTGTTGAACATTTCAGCAAGAGAATTCAACTTGGGAGTTCAAAATCATTTTTCCAAGTTTTTTCTTGGTATACAAGATCTTGAATTGAATAATAACATTATTCTTTTATCTGTTTTAACATTATATAGTCATCTTTTATGCAGCACAGATTAAAGCCCTTCAGCTCGACTGTCCATGCTGGGCAAATTGCCTACCTGAGCCAGTCCCATTTTCCTGCCCTTGGACCATATCCCTCTAAACTATTAATATACTGTCCAAATGTCCTTTAAACATGGTAATTGTACCCACATCTTCCACTTCCTCTGGCAGCACGTTCTACAAAAAAATGCCATTCAGACCCCCCCTTTTAAATCTTTCCCCTCTCACCTTAAATCTATGCCCTTAAGTTTTCGACTCCTCCGCCCTGGGAAAAAGACCATTCGTTTTATTTGTGTACCCTTCATGATCTTATATATCTTTATAATATCACCCTCAGATGACTCAGTCCCACCTATCAAATCTCTTTACAACTCAAGCCCCCCCAGTGCCAAAAAATATCCTGGAGAAGTTTTCCTCCCTTTCTTGCGTAATGGCAGAAATATATTTAATACTCCCGAAATTGTCTCATTAACATCTTGCACAGTTGTGACATGGTGTTTCCAGCTCCTGTACTCAATGCCCTGACTGATTAAGGCAAATGTGCCAAACGCCTTCTTCACCTCCCTGCCGGTGTCTCTCCGTGAGGCTACTTTCATGGAATGACGTATATATACCCGCAGTCTCTCTGTTCTCAGTCTCTCCAGGGACTTGTCTTTTACTGTGCATGTCCCACCCTGCTTAAAATTACCTAAATGCAATACATTGCACTTTCCTGAGTTAAATTCCATCTGCCATTCCTTGGCCCACTTCTTCAGTTGATCTGGATCTAATTGTAATCTTAAACAACTGTTTCCACTGCCTACTCTGTAGCTGTTACACTTCATTCTGCATTGTTATCACTTTATCCTGTTTTACCTCAAATTCTATAAATGATTTCTCCTCCCTGAACAGTATGCGAGACAAGCTTTTCACTGTATCTTGGTACATGTGACAATAATAAACCAATTTCAGTTCCATTAAGCCACTAATTTTGGTGTCATCCTCGGATTTATTAACCAATGCCAGTTACATTCTCATCCAAATTGTTGCAACAGTGGACCCTGCATCAATCCCTGCTGCCCATTGTTGACTGCAGGACTCTACTCTGAAAAACATCTCTCCACTACCATCCTCTGATTCCTTGGTCACATCAGATTCCGCGTGATCTCACCTTTTTGACTGGGCTACCATGTGGGACCTTGTCAAAGGCATTGCTGAAGTCCTTGTAAACATCTGCCACTGCACTTCCCTTGTCAATCCTCTTAGTCACCTCTTCAAAAAAACTCTTATCAAATTCATGAGACCTGATTTTCCACACAAAAAGTCATGCCTAATCTGTTCCTGCCTTTGCAACGTCAGTAGATCATATCTCTCAGAATGCCCTCCAGAGACTTTCTCACCAATGATACTAGGTTCACAAGCCTGTATTTCCTTTATAGCTCTCCTTAAGTAGAAGCATAACATTGGCCATGCTCTAGTCTCCCAGTTAATGACGTGTTCAATCTTTAAATTCACTGGACATCTCCATTTAAACATTAGGCTAGAGTTTTTGCATTTATCCATATCTCATTAATTATTAGCCTTAGTCATGTTATTTAGTAGGGGATTCAGGCTAATGATCAACTTTTTATGTACTGGTTTACCTGGTTAGTTATTGAAGTTCAGAAAGAGCCATTTGGCCCATTGTGCCTATGTCAGCTTCCAAGAGAACAATCCTATCAATCCCATTCCACAACTCTTTAGTTCCTAACGCTTATTACAAGCAAACTCCAATAATTTGATAATTGAATATTTAACATCTGGCTTACTAATTAAAACATTGGGATCCTGTTCTCCCTTTAATACACCAGTAAACACTGATGCCAGTACCTGCATTCGCTTAAGCATTTTGGAACCAGTTCTTTTGCTTCCTTTAATGCCTTAAGGCATATTTCTTGTGGCCTCTTTAAGATGCCAGGGCCCTCAACAAGATTTGTTGGGCATAGATGCCAATATCTGTATTTTCTCTAAGAGTCTGGTGCCCAAATCCTGCGTTCATAATTAATGCATTAAAATACATTGAGGCCATGGTTATTGTGGTCCCTTTAACAGCTCTTGTTTCCATGGTCCCCTAAAACTCACAGTGTTCTCTTCAAAATTACAGGATTGCTGGAAAAATTACTATACTAAATATATTTCAATTGACTATCTAATGAAATGTGAAGTAAAAGTGCATCTTCATATTAAATGGAACTTCTAATAATCCATAAAAGTCTGACTCCCTTGATTAAAACAAATAATTTTTACAGTTTTAAAACTCAGAGTACTTTGTATACATTAAGTTGGAAGCAGTTTTTAAAACATGTAAAACATAACAGAAAATATGATAAACTGTTTTTAAGAAATGGAATTGAATTTGTGGAAATTCCAGAACATTGCGAGCCATTTCTTACTTCCTTCTTGCCGGTCTGTTTACAGAGCTCCACTCTCTCTTTAGCTGCAGGCCAATATAGCTGACAAGAGGGGAAAAAAAAAGATACTTTAAAGATCCAAATGAAGATTGATTAGAATAAGCCATCTCAATGTCAAGCTTTTGGCCAGTTATCAAAGTAAAGTCTGGACATGAGAGATTACATGTTAGATGATTAACCAGGTGGCTGGTACTCTGTACACCCTGTAGGAGGCTGACACAAGGATCACCCCGAATTGCTCATATTTGTACAATCTTAGCATTTCAAGCAAGTACCCTGTAGCAATTATGTCTTTGTAGGAAGCTCACCCGCTCTGAAGCCACCCTCCTCACTGACAGAAATTTACAGGTAAATCTGAGGTGATGGGCAAGAGGGGTGTGAGATGGTAATGGTACAATTGGTGAATTGAGTAAGGTGCATATAGTCTTAACAGCAGCTATCACTGTATGAAAATAGTCAGAGCAAGCATTTTTATTCTAGTCTGATCCTGCTTGTCTTCACTATTGTATTAGCCACACAGTTTATTCTGTCAGTTTTGTCTTTCACCAGTTTTCCCTGTAGAGATTGCTAAATGTCTATGCTGTGATGTTGACAGACTGTTGACATGCTTTGAGATTACTGCAAAATGAAATGAAAGAACATTACAAAGAAGTTCTGCAGAGCATGATGTATCTTTCACACTTTATCCTGCCCACTTAATTATGATCAAACAAAGCTGTGTAGAGACCCCCACCTGAATGTCAGCACACCACTTCCTCAGCTGGTTGAGTCTGTGTTGTAATCTTCGATAACTCTCTACTCTGTAGCTGTTACACTTTATTCAGCATCGTTATGGTTTTACAATGTTCTACCTTAATGCACTATGTAATGATTAGGGAGAATTTATCTAAAAAGCGGATCGCACAGTTTCTTTGAAGAATTAATAAAGAAATTCTGCTCAGGGAGTCACAGTGGAGTCTGACATTTTCACTTTGGACTGTTGATGTGTCCAATGCAAAGTGGAGCCTAATAATAATCACTGTTACAGAACATTCACCTGTAATTTAACCCTAGTCTGTGAGCATGTGTGTGGATGCAACGTTTGCTTTTGCTCGATCTATACAAAAGCCAATTTCCGTATAGTTCCTTGGGCAACTCCCAAGCCAACACCGGGAACTGAAACTGGGCGAGCGGCCTTTTTCTAATTTACAAATCTGACTCTCCTTTAGGAGCTTCCCAGTCTTCTGACTGCTGCTCAGCCAGGACTCCAAGCACCCTGTTAGCAACTTGCGGTATGGGCATTAGGCCCTGAAAGGATTCTGGTCAATTAATGTACTTAAAGTGGGTGGGGCAGCTATATAAACTGGGTTTCCAATGCCAGTCAGAGAATTGTTCAAGGAGTTATACTTCTGCTTACACGGAAGCATTCTTTATGGGGGCATTTAAAGATGCCTGCTGAATAAGTGGCCACTACTGACATGACTAAAAATCCTAGCTGTGCCAAACCCACATTAGAACGGAGAAGAGGGGAAACTGCTTTTCCCATAAAGTAGTGAATCTCAAAGTTCAATGTTGAAAGTAAATTTATTATTGAAGTACATATATGTCACCATATTCAACCCAGAGATTCATTTTCTTGCAGGCATACACAGTAAATCCAAAAACCACAATAGAATTGATGGAAGATTGCCCCCAAAAGGGCAGACAAACAACTGATGTGCAAAAGTCAACAAACTGTGCAAATACAACAGGAAAAAGATAAATAAATAGACAATAAATATTAAGAATATATGATGAAAAGTCGTTGAAAGTGAGTCCATAGTTTGTGGGAACAGTTCAATGATGGGGCAAGTGAAGTTGAGTGAAGTTATCCCCACTGGTTCAAGAGCCTGATGGTTGAAGGGAAATAAACTGCCCCTGAAGATGGCGGTGTGGATTCTAAAGCTCCTGTAGCTTCCTCCTGATGGCAGCAGCAAGAAGGGAGCATGGCCTGGATGGTACGGGTCCTTGTTGATGGATGCTGCTTTCCTGTGACAACACTCCATGTAGATATGCTCAACGGGGGAAGGATCTACCTGTGATGGACTGCGCCATATCCACTACTTTGGATTTTCATCCAAAGGAATTGGTGTTTCCGTGCCTTAGAAGTTTGTTGGTGCTAACTTCTAAGGAAGTTGAAGTGCTACCTTGCTTTCTTCATGGAGGCACTTAGGTGCTGGACCCAGGACAGATCCTCTGAAATAATAAAACCTTGGAATTTAAAGTTGCTGACCCTCTCCACATCTGGTGCCCCAACAAGAACTGACTCATGGACCTCCACTTTCTTCCTCCTGAAGTCAATAATCAGCTCCTTGGTCTTGCTGATTTTGTTTGATATTGCTGTGGCACCACTCAGCCAGATTTTCAATCTTCCTCCTATATGCTGACTCGTTGCCACCTTTGACTCAGCCAACAACAGTAAACTTAAATATGACATCTGTGGAATTCACTGCCCTGGGAAGGAGTAGAGGCTGCTTCATTAGATATATTCTGGATACAGTTAAATAGATTTTTGCACAGGTAGGAATTAAGGGAGTTAAGGAATTAAGGAATAAAGGCAGGTAGGTGCGGCTGAGTTCACAGCCAGATCACACATGATCTTAGTGAATTGTGGAGCAGGTTCAATGGGCTAGATAGCTCCTATTTCTAATGTTCTTATGTTTTTATCTTAAGTTCTTGGTTGCCACTGAACACTTTTCAGATATTGTGTGCAATGGGCATTAGGCCAACCGAAGATCGCAAAATAGATTCACAGTGTCAGAGAGTACTACAGCACAGAAACAGGCCCTTCAGCCCATCTAATCTAGTCTGTTGTAATCAAGCCACATCCACCACTTCTGCTGGCAGTGTGTTGCACACTCTCACCACCTACGGAGTGAAGAAGTCCCCCTCATGTTCCCCTAAAATATTTCACCTTCCATCCTTAACCTATGACTTCTAGTTCTAGTCTCACTCAACCTCAGTGGAAAATGTTGCTTGCATTTACCCCATATATACCCCTCACAATTTTGTGTACCCCTTTCAAATCTACCCTCATTCTTCTACACTTCAGAGAAGAAACACCCAAGTCATTCAAACTTTCCGGTCCTCAAGTCACAGCAATAACCTTGCAAATTTTCTCTGTGCTCTTTCAATCCTATTGGCATATTACCCACAGACAGATGACCAGGACTGTACATAATACTCCAAATTTTGCCTCACCAACATCTTCCATAACTTCAACGTAACACCCCATCTCCTATACTTAGTACTCTGATTTATGAAAGCCAATGAGTTAACAGCTCTCTTTACAACCCATTTAACTGTGGGGTGCCACTTTCAAGGATGTATGGCTCTGTATTTCCTGTTTTCTCTGTTCTAACCGTACTCCTGAGTGCCCTACCATTCATTGTGCAAGTCCTACCTTAGTTTGCCCTCCCAAAGTGCAACACTTCATACTTGTCTACATTAAATTCCATCTGCCATTTCTCAGCCCATCTTTTCAGCCAGTACAGATGCCACTGCAAGCCTTGATGGTCCTCCTCACAGACCACCGCACCTCCATCTTGGTGTCATCCACGAATCTGCTGATGCAGTTTACCGCATCATCGTCCAAATCTTTGACGTAGGTAACAAACAACAACGGACCCAGCACCAATCCCTGCAGAGCACCACTAGTCACAGGCCTGCAGTCGGAGAGACAACCACTCTCTGGCTTCTGCCATGATGCCGTCGACTACCTCATCCTGAATGCCAAGCAACTGAATCCTCTTAAACAGGCTCCCATGTGGGATTTTGTCAAAGGTCTTGCTGAAGTCTATGTAAACAATGTCCACTGCCTTTCCTTCACCAACTTTATTGGTACCCTCTTCAAAATCTCTATGTGATACGATTGCTTAGACACAACCTACCACAGACAAAGCCAGGTTGATTATCCCTATTCAGTCCCTATCTATCCAAATACTTACAATTCCAGTCCCTTAGAATATCTTCCAATAATTTACCCACTACTGCCACCAGGCTTGCCTTCTTTTAATTCCACAGCTTATTCTTAGAGCCTTTCTTGAACAACAGAACATTAGTTACCTTTCAGTCTTCTGCCACTCACCTTTAGTTAAGGATGTTTTAAATACCTTTTCCAGGGCCCCTGGAATTTCTGCAGTAGCTTCTCAGAGTCTGAGGGGACACCTTCTCAGACCCTGGGGACTTACTCACCCCAATTTGCCTCAAGGCAGCAAGCACCTCTTCTTCTGCTATCTGTATTTAGTCCATCACCTTTCAGTTCTATAGACTCTCCGCCTGTCTCCCAAGTAAATACAGATGCAAAATATCCATTTAAGATCTCCCCCATCTCTTTTGATTTCATGTGTAGATGATCACACTGATCTTCAAGTGAATCAATTTTGTCCCTTTCTGTTCTTTTGCTCTTAATACATCTGTAGAAGCCCTTGGGATTCTCCTTCACCTTGTCTGCCAGACCAACCTCATGCCTTGTTTTAGCCTTCCTGATTTTCTTCTTTAAGTGTCCTCTTGTATTTCTAATACTCCATAAGCATCTCATTTGTTCTTGTTGCCTACACTTGCTATGCACCAATACTTCTTCACCAGGGCCTCAATACCTCCCAAAATCCAAGGGTCTCCAAACCTTGACGAAGGGTCTCGGCCCGAAACGTCGACAGCGCTTCTCACTATAGATGCTGCCTGGCCTGCTGTGTTCCACCAGCATTTTGTGTGTGTTGTTGTTTGAATTTCCAGCATCTGCAGATTTCCTCGTGTGTGGTCTCCAAACCTGTTAGCTTTGCCTTTTTTTCCTGACAGGAACATACAAGCCCTGTACTCTCAGTATTTCACATTTGAGGGCCTCCCACTTACCAAATATTTTTTTGCCAGAAAACAGCTTATCCCAATCCACACCTGCCAGATCCTTCGTGATGTCATCAAAATTGACCTTTCTCCAATTTACAGTCCTATCCTTCTGCATAATTATCTTGAAAAATAATAAAAGCACCAGACAACATGATACACACAGTAGGTCATAATTTCCATTAGCATTTTATTCAGTCACCTAACATACCAAAACATAGTGCTATATGATCTTAGTGTTTGGTGTAACTACTTTCCACTCTGAAAAAGGACATTCAAGCCAAGAGCCCTATTTTGTGGGTTGCTACTGACATATAAAACAAGTGAAAATCTGCTACTTTGCTGACTTAAATTCAATCTACAATAACTGCACTTGAAATTAGATTTATATTAAATGTTTTATATCCATAATATAACTTCTTTGTTGATGATTTGTACCTTTTTGGGTTCCTTGTTCAAATTTTCCAGATTCAAAACATAAATCAGATCCTTAGCACCGACCAGAAGTTTCCCTCTTTCTTCATCTATTAATAAAGACTGGAAACTTGAACTCTCAGCTGATCCTTGAAATGGGTTACAACTGTCGTTCATCAGCAGATCTGACAGAGAAGCACAATATAAATTTCAAGTATTAATCATCATTGCCAAAAGGCTAGCACACAGTTCAACACACATAAATGATCAGAGTAAGGTTCGAGCTGCTGCCAAAATTCTGAGCAAGTAGCCTTGAAAGTTTGTTATGAAAACTTTGAATTGTATTTTTTTAAAAAGTCATCTGCAATGCGGTCACACTGAGTAAAATTGTGGCAAATTGTTCCTGAGAGAGAAAAGGAAAATGACAGGATGATTCCACATGAGACATTAGTAGGTTAACCACATGTCAAGGACTCAAGGAAACCTAGAGGCTGGAAGATACCAAGAACAATCTCAACAAGTTCATTGCACAATGAAGTTCAACATGAGTCAGAGATTAATAGAATCATACAACACAGAACAGGTCCTTCAACTCACCATAACTATGCACTCCCATCTTTAATGATTCCTTTTCACCAGCACATGGTCCATAGCTTTGGTGATTGAAGTGTTTGTCTAGATCACCCTGGTGGATTCCAGATTCCAATCACCCTCCGGTGTGAACATTTCTTCCCGACATCCCTTTAAATCTGTTTTTTTTTATCGTAAATCAATGTCCTCTGGTTTTAGAGGAAATGTTTACCATTTACCGTCTCTCTGCTTGTCATATTTTTAATATATTTCTTACATTCTGCCCTAACTACGCTCTTCATAATTGTATATACACCCGCCTCAGCTTCCTCCACTCCAGGTAAAACTACTCCACATAATTGTAATGTTCCACCCCAGTCAACATCCTGGTGAATCTCGTCTGCACCCACAACAGCGACATCACTTTCTTTCTCTGGTGTGGTGACTAGAATTGTGCACAGTACCCAAAATGAGGTCCAACCTGTTTTACAAAGGTGCAGCTTAAATTTCCTGCTCTTATATTTTGTGCCCCAGTTAATGAAGGCAAGTATTCCCATGAAGCTCTCCTCATCACCCAACCTATTTGTGCTGCCACCTAGAGGAACCTTTGGACTTGTACATCTAGGTCCCCCCCCCCCCACCCCCCCGCTCCTCAAAACCCCCTCTGGCATAATTATTCGCTGTTTATGTCCTATCCTGATTAGTCCTCCCTAAGTGCAGCATTTCACGCTGATCTGTATGGAATTCCAGCTCCTATGACTCTACTCATCTTACCAACAATGACTTCCTAAACTGTGTGCCACTAGATCATCAAGGGAACTTTTAAAATATATTTATGGGAATGGAACAAAGTTAGTATGGTACGTATAAGACAAAGGTCAAAACATCATTCAGGAATTGGTATACAATTTCATGGCAAAAATAATTGCAATTTAAAATTGATTCTTTTAACAGTCACTATAGTCATGTCAAGAATACTCTCAGGGAATATATAGCTCCATGAATTTTATACAGATGCACTTTTAATGACTTTTACAGTGTAGTAAGAAAGTTATGCTAACTTTTAAGAGCACCATGAGTAGTATCAGTTATAGCCTCAGCAAATCCACATAAGAGAATAATTAAGATTTTTGTTTGACCTTGTATACAATATTGTTTGATTCTTTCATCAAAAAATAAATGTCAATTCCCTCATTACATAAAATATCATTTAAAATGTTTGCGACTGACCCTCAGCTTTTTTTTGTTGTCCTCGTCATAACTTGCAAATCTATGAAAAATAACTGAAAATAAAATGCAATCAGCAGCTGTGGAGTGGAAGTGAAGATCATAGGTTTCAGCGTTCCAAACTAGGTGTGCTTCCATTTTGGTTTTACCATCACCTCAGCCTACATAGTGTTTGGGTTGATTTTCAAATGTTATTGCTTCTGATGTTTGAATGAATACCAAGCCTGAACTGTAATGGTGGTGGAAACCTCTGGGTACTTCACCTTTAATGTTACTGGACACAAAGGAGCTGCTTTAATGAGCTGCTAACTAATACACTGTTAATTCCAAATACAACTCCCTAATTAACTATGCTGTACTTTGGAACACCAATGGAAAAATCTAACTTCCACAAACAGAGTCTGGATGTGTAGTACTATATTTGTACTGAGAATACTACAGGTCTTTTTCTCAATTTTGGATTATTCTAAAATTTTTAAAAATAAATTGGACAAGCATAGAGATGGAAGAAGTTTCTTATCTTTGTTTTCAACTCCTTTCATGGCAACTTTATCTCTCACAACTATCTGAATATAACAATGAAGAAAAAACAAGGACCAGGAAGAGGGCTCAGAAGTCGTCCAGTACATCAGCACTTTAGATCAAATAGAAGTGTTTATCTGTTTAGCAATGGCTAATCAAACAAATCAATAACTTAAAAGAAAATACTTACCTTAAATATGGTTTGTATAGAAGAAATTTGTTTTCTGAATGCAGACTCGAATGATTCCACATCAATGGTTATATTGACCGAGTGGCCATGTTACTTAACAAACTACTTTGCTTCAGCAATTTCAGTCAGAATCACTGGCATATGTCGTGAAATTTGTTGTCAAAATAATAAAATAGTTCATAGAGACATTATCGCTCCAACCATTGGGTAAACCAAATATTTTTCCAAGGGGTTATTATACTTTTTGCTTCTCTGTTATTCAGATAAATAGCTCAAAATGCTTTGTTCTGTTTCGTTCAACTTGTGGCTAGTTCTAATATCACCAGAAGATTTGTAACATTCCAAAGTGAGAGCAGGCACAAATAACTAATGACATGTCAAAATATATTTATACAATTAAAAACTCAATTGCATATGTCAGTAAATGTCAGATCTCAAAATGGCGGTGCAGGCTCAAAGGGCCGAATGGTCTACTTCTGCACCTATTGTCTATTGTCTATGCAGGGCTTAGACTCAAGAGCAGGTGAGTTACTGAATACTATGGGCAAGAATTTCAATTCTATAACTTATAGAAATCTGTAAAGCTTTCTAAATTAAATATCCATCAAGTGGAAAAGAATCAAAGAAAGATAACCCCCAATTGTGGAACCTGTAGCTGTGATGATGGTGATCAAAACAGCAAAATTACCATTCTTCCAATATTTCAAGTTAGTTTGGTTTTCAACACTCTCCAAGAATCAAGATTGTTTATCGTTATTCTTCAGTATACGAGTGTAAGGAAGAACAAAATGATTGTTACTCTAGATATGATGCAACATAAAAAAATCACAATAAGCATAAAGAAAATGAAAAAACACAATAAATATAAATATAAAAACAATCCTATGAAATGTACAATTGTTATACACATAGACTGATTGTATGTACATGAAGTGACACTGGGCTAAGTGCATGTAGTGGTGATGGTGGATGGTGGGGTGGGTTAATGGGTGGAAGTGTTGATCAGCCTTACAGCTTGGGGGAAGTAACTGTTTTTAAGTCTACTGGCTCTGGTGTGGGTACTGTGTTGCCTCTTTCCTGATGGGAAAGGGACGAATAGTCCATAAACAGGGTGATTTGGATCCTACATGGTATTGCTGGCCTTTTTCCGGCACCATTCTACACATATGACCTGGATGAATTGGGAACTCTTTATGTATATTCAGATAGAATATGTATTGTAAATGGTATCATATCTAGTTTTAGGTTATCTAGGCTGCCCTATCTAGGGCAGGCTGGTGCTGGTGATGCGTTGGGCTGTTTTAATTATGCGTTATAGAGGCCTCATTACCGTCATAGTGCAATGCCATGATCCAGCATGTTAAAATGTTCTTCAATGTACATCTGTAAAAGGTTGTGAGTATAATTGTGCATAGACCAGCCCTCTTTGCGCTATGATCTCTGCAAAGCTATCAAGGCTGTGAAACAACACAGGGACAAGATTGAGTCAAGATTCACAATGAATAGCACACATGACTTGTGGCGAGGGCAGCATACCATCGCAGACTTCAAAGCCAAATGTTGCGGTGCCACCAACATTGTGGCCTCTCTCCCAGATGAGCTCAATCGTTTTTATGCTCAACTTGATGTCGTTAACTCCGAGCCTCCGAGGAAAGCCACTGCTACAACCTGCAACCTGGTCATCTCTGCCGCTGGAGTACGCAGATGTTTCTAATGAGTGGACAGTCGCAAGGCTATGGGACTGATTGGCATCTCAGGGCGTGTACTCAGGATGTGCAGAACACAACTGGCAGGTGTGTTTACTGACATTTTAAATTTCTCCCTCTCTGCACCCTTTCTATGGCTTCCATATCCTTCCTGTAGTGAGGCGACCAGAAATGAGCACAGTACTCCAAGTGGGGTCTGACCAGGGTCCTATATAGCTGCAACATTACCTCTTGGCTCCTAAACTCAATCCCATGGTTGATGAAGGCCAATGCACTGTATAATTTCTTAACCACAGAATCAACCTGCGCAGCAGCTTTGAGTGTCCTACGGACTCGGACCCCAAAATCCCTCTGATCCTCCACACTGCCAAGAATCTTACCATTAAAACTATATTCTGTCATATTTGACCTACCAAAATGAACCACCTCACACTTATCTGGGTTGATCTCCATCTACCACTTCTCAGCCCAGTTATGCATCCTATCAATGTCCTGCTGTAACCTCTGACAGCCCTCCACACTATCCACAACACCCCCACCTTTGTGTCATCAGCAAATTTACTAACCCATCCTTCCACTTCCTCATCCAGGTCATTTATAAATTCACAAAGAGTAAGGGTCCCAGAACAGATCCCTGAGGCACCCCACTGGTGACCGACCTCCATGCAGAATATAACCTGTCTACAATCACTCTTTGCCTTCTGTGGGCAAGCCAATTCTGAATCCACAAGACCATGTCCCCTTTCATCCTATGCCTCCTGACTTTCACAATAAGCCTTGCATGGAGGACCTTGTCAAACGCCTTGCTGAAATCCATATAGTCTACATTTACTGCTCTACCTTTATCAATGTGTTTAGTCACATCCTCAAAAAATTCAATCAGGGTCGTAAGGAACAACCTGCCTTTGACAAAGCCATGCTGACTATTCCTAATCATTTTATGACTCTCTAAATGTTTACAATCTTGCCTCTCAAGATCTTTTCCATCAACTCACCAACCACTGAAGTAAGACGCATTGGTCTATAATTTCCAGGGCTCTCTCTACTCCCTTTTTTGAATAATGGAACAACATCCACAACCCTCCAGTCCTCTGGAACCTCTCCCATTTAATCACACAACAATAAAACTAGATATGATACCATATTGCAGCACGTATTCTATCAGAATACACATAAATACTCACAACCCATAAAGCCTGTTGGGTAAGAAAGAAAGATGATAAAGTTAGAGAAACTTGATTAATGAGGGAAATTGAGAGGTTGACCAGGAAAATGGAGGAAAAGTATATCAGGTACATTGTTATCAAATGAATCCTTGGAGTCACAGAGACATAGAGTAATCCAACACAGAAACAGGCCATTCAGTCCAACTTGTTCATGTTGACCAAGTTATCCATCAAAGTTAGTCCCATTTGCCCAGATTTGGCTCATACCCCTCTAAATCAGGGGTTCCCAACCTGGTGTTCATGGACCACTTGGTTAATGGTAAGGGTCCATGGCATAAACAAGGTTGGGAACCCATGCTCTAAACCTTTCCTGTCCCAAGTCCCTATGTAAATGAATTTTAAATATTGTTAATCTGCCTGCCTCAACCACTTTTACCAGCAGCTCAATGCATAAGCAAAGCCACGCTTTGTTTGAAGAACACAAGAGATTCTGCAGATGCTGAAAAACAAGAGTAGTACACACAAAATGACTGGCCCCCATGTAGTGCAAGATGGCAGCATAGACAAGTTCCCTGGAAGGACATGGCTGTGGTAGCCATGGTACCACGGTAGAAGAGTATGAAGAAGTCACTCCTCAGGTCCTTTTAAGCATTTGTGTTCTGATACCATTAGTTTGCTGATGACGCAAAATTGGTGGCATTGTAGATAATAAGGTTGCTTGGCTCAAGATACTGAGGAAGATAGATCAGATGGAAATTTGGTTGGAGCAGTGGAAGAAGAAATTTAATCCAGACAATTGACACATTTGGTGTTGATTAATACTGGCCAGACTTTGATGACAGGGAGCATAGATGATTGATGCATTTTGGGACCTTGAGATGCAAGTTCATAGCTCCCTGAAAATGGCAACAGACGGATAAGATAAGGAAAAAGGAATTTAGCTTGCATTCCTTCATAGGAAGTATCATAGTGTTGAGTATCATAGCTGAGTCACCATGTTGCAGCTGCACAAGAAACAGTTAGGTCACACTTGGACTATTGTCTGCAGTTCTGGTCACCGATCTATAGAAAGGATGCAGTGGTACTAGAATGAGTGCAGAAGAGATTAACAAGCACGTCGCCTAGAATGGAGGGATTCAGTTACAAGGAGAGACTGGATAAACTGGGATCGTTCTCGCAGGAGTGCAGGAGTCTGAGAGGTGATCTTATAGAGGTTTATACAGTTATAAAGGGCATAAATAGGGTAGATAGCCAAGGACTTTTCCAAGAGGAGGGTGAATCTAAAACCAGGGGACGGAGGTTTAACATGAGTGGGGCAATATTTAAAGAAAATCGGAGGGCATGTTTTTCACACAGAAGGGGGCTGGAATATGCAGTAAGCTTTCAGGGGAGCCAGAGGAAGATACAGTCGCAGTATTTAAAAGAGCATTTGGGCAGGTACATGCATAGAAAAGGAACAGCAGGATATAGGAAAGTGGAATTAATGCAGATCGACTTCTTAATCAGCATGGGCAATTAGGGCCAAAGGACCTGTTTTTACACTGTATTACTCTGAGTGTGTGATTCAAATACACAAGTAAACTCCTACGTTAATTTTCAGCAATTAAAATCTGGAACACTCTGACTTTCATCCATCACCCTGAATTCGAAGAATCAAACTAGTGGAGAGAATCAATCTGCTCTGAGAGTAATAAGCAGCTCCCACATCTACAAGGGGGTCTCCTGCCACCCAGCCAGTCTTTCCTTGTGATCTTTATCTTAAGGGGACATGGCACGTATCCATGAGCATGTGAATGACTGGAATTTGCAATCTGTCAGAACGTTACAGTAAATGTAATTTTTTAAAAAATTGCAGACACTGGAAACCTAAAATAAAGAGTGATAGCTCCAGGTCCCACATGAAAGACTCAAAGAATCACTGTCAACATCATGATCCCACACTTCATTGCAAGGATTAACAATTCTCTGGAGTGGATTAATTCTTGCTCTGAACTTCTGGGATGTTTTACACTTGAATGAACAACTAATGTTATGTCTCCATGTTCTCTCATGAGATAGTAACATAACTCAACAGTGCAATACAACATTGGCATTGATCTCTCCCAAGAAGTAAATAGGACTGGGATATGGCATAAATAATGACAAAGTAAAGAGTGAAAGATGAAAAACCCAACCATAGCTTACTTCAATTATCCACGTAAGCTTGGCCTTCATCCTGCTATAAAATTTGATAGGAGATTATTTTCCACCGTATAGGAGGAAGTTAAGTCATTAATAACTTAATCAATTTCTGTCCTTACTTCCAAAGTATTATTCACCTTTAAACTCGTGCAAATGTTCTGGCACTATGCAAGCAATAACACCAAACAGCACCATTACTTATCTCTGCTTCCCTTTCTCTACCAGTTACCACATTGTTAAGAATGAACCACTAAACAGCACTTAGTCACCTGGAGTGATATTAATAAACTTTTCTTCAAAGGCTTTTTATTTTCATTTAACATAACTGGGAAAATTTTATCAATTAAATAATGGCTAATTCAAAGGAATTTGGATCCGCCACCCCTTGGAGTATTGTCTGGTAATGTCTTCTTCATCTGGTTTGAAAGCAGCAGTGTTCTGCAGCCCTTGAGAAACCCATTGTCTCAGTTACTTCATCCACTTGTCTAGGAAAAGTTAGGCGATGGCTGCAAAGGCATGAAAAGTCAAATGAAAAGTTGAAACTGTGTTCAAAACCAAGCTGATTGTAAAACATCTTGGGAACCATGAGGATAATATCACAGTTCACAGATTTTATATTACGTGCTTTCATAAAGACAAGTATTTTGGGATTTTCTTCCCAATTTCATTAAGCAAACACGATGTGAAATTGATCCATGCGGATCCAAGGTTCATGCTGACTAATGTTATTGCAGGCTGTGTGACAGATGGAGGTCCCAAGCCTTTGGTGGAGGGGGTCGGGTGGTGGTCAGAAGGGGAATGGATGGAGGTGTGGGGGTTTCTGTTCAGTAACAGGATGTGGTTCAGTTTTCTGTCCTGTCCTTTGACCACTGTGGGAAAGCGCTCAGCAAGCTGAATTTTAGTCAAGCGTGTGATTAAGCCTGGTTGTGACATCCTCGTCATATTGAACAGTTTGGAATTCCAGAGGCCTTCATTTTCATGGTGAAGTTAAGGAGCACCAGAGCTCGGAACTGCATGATGATTCTTTATCAGAAAAAAAGAAAGGGTGTGAATCTAGTATTGCTTTAGAAAGGATGGAGTTTAAAGAAATGTTTTTAAAATCCACAGTTGAAATTTAAACAAAACTATTTCACACTGGAAGCACTAACCACTACTATATTTTTAATTTTCTCAACTTTTAATAAAAACTTGGCCTGATCTTTTCATCCACTTTCCCACAAAACATAAGCTTGGTAATAATATGTTAGAAGACATATTTAAATATGTTGCAGCTGAGTACCCCTTATATAATTCTCCATTTAATACATATCATGCTGAAATTTACTTTGAAAAATCTATTTAGAAATCATCCAAAGTTCCAGCAAAGAGAAATCATCTAAATCTAGCATTTGAACCTTTCAGCCTTAGAAATATGGGATAAAAACGAGGACCTGCACTTTGTAAGTTATCATTTTTACATTGATTTATAATTAAAATGCTTTCTGTAATTTTTGAGGATAACATGAGAGGTGACCTCATAGTAATCATTGCTGATTCTTTTTCCATGACTATGATGGGATGGTTTTCAGGGACACAAAATTAGGCTGTGGGGTAGGTGGGGAGAAGGGTAAGTGTTGGGGATGGTGATTGGACTGGCACTGAAGATGGAAGGAAAAATGCAAAAGTTAGGTGCTCAAATGGGTGTCACTGCGTAGTTCTTTAAAGTAAATCCGTCAATTGAAAATCTGAAAGGGCTGTAGACTCCAAAGTTAGATGTATTTTTTTAATTGCAAGACTTTGCATCAATGTAAGAAGATGTTGAAACATCAGTTATAGAGAGCTGTAATCTGATCCATTTATTGACTGTATGTTCGAAGCCCCCGAGCACATGATCCAGTATGGAGTGTTATCCATTTGCCACCAATTCTTTTGTAAGCTGCAAAATGGATTAGCAAATTGTGCATGCATTCTGCAGAAGTTTTCTGGCCAGGGGACTGTTGGTTGACACAGACTTGTCCCAACAGTAAAGCAATCTCCTGCTTTTCACGGGCAGCTGTGCCAGACTGATTTCAAAAGCCCACACCTGGGTAGAAACAAAAACAGTCTTCAGGAAATAAATTTAACAAGATTGACATTAAGATAAGCATTGAAGAAGTCAGACAGGGTTGAAGCTGCATGAATTCGACAGTTAAATTTGTATGTACAGTACATCACTATTCTCACAAAATTTAGAGATGTCTAGATTTTCAATTAGTTGGTGCAACTCTATCTTTGCAGCCTATGATGTACCACACCTCTGACTAAAATTGATGAGAGAAGGTCTCCATGGAAGGCAGAGGATTATTTCCCCATATGGTCCAATTCAGACAGAGCTAAAATAATAAAGATGTAGATTTGTTCCACAAAGAAAGTGCCCTTTGCTTCAAATTCTCCAATGGGGAAGAATTAAAAAACAATCACTGATCATGTTATTCAAGTGGTGGGGAAGTTATTTCCTACAGCAGTGTGTGTGGAACCATATTAGGTACAGTACTAGTACAGAACCTGCAGGGAATTTAGTCAAATTCTTCGAAGTGCTCTAGCTGGGACCGAACTTTCAAAATTCTTCATGCTGTGTGGTTTTAGAAATTTGCAATAACATTATATCATCCTTTGAGTTTCTGCAGTCTTAACTCCCAGCAGCTTTGGTGCCAAAGATTAGGAGAAGAATCAAGTTCACATATTGCTTCTAGTTACTTGTATATATATGTGAGACAATCATAAATTCAATCTTGATCATTTAAGATAGGCATAACTAAACTCCAAAATATACTAACTACTTTCCTGTTTACTCCATTTGCATAACCTTTCTTAATAAGTACATAGAGATAAAGAACGGAATAGTAATGTATAAATACTCAATCAAAGTTCTGTTTTTCCATGCGCATATGGTTATTTCTGGAGAGGAGAGTGATTATGGTAGTCTTAGGGTCAAATTGCTTCATTGCAGAACTTGCAAAAAGCACAGTCAATTTGCCTTGAATTTTAGATCACAATATTCTGAACTATAGCTGCCTTTAAGCAAAGTATTTTCAAGACGTGCTACCATCCTTGCTTCCCCCACACCTTTAGGTCCTGATGTATAATGGCACCGCTCTCTCCAACTTTCTAATCTCCTGTTATCCCCCCTTCTACCCCTCCCACCCCTGACTCCCTTGCTACTTGATCAAGAGACTCTGATATCTGCCCTAACTAAGGCCTTAATCCTTCAGCTGGCGTCAGGCTTACCTGAGACTTTCTTCAGCACAGATAAAGTATTGGCGTCATTCAGATGCACGTGACACCCTTGGCCTCAGAAGCTGCCCAATTTTAAGGCAGGTTATACCCTTAATGGTACAATAACCCTTCAATCTTCCTGTTCTAATATCATCCACCTATCCTAATAAATATCTACAACAATGCATTTCAAGATCTTGATAAGTTCCAATGAGCTTTAGATCCATTTGAATCTGATGCTTCAAATTAAATCACTGTAGAAAAACATGGCCCCAGCTGAGACACCGTAAACTTCTGAAAAAAAAACAAGGAAACAAATAGTCAGGCAGCCCGGATTTGATGGCATTTGCTGAGAGAACTGAAGGGAATTTCTTACAAATTCTGTTTATTTTTGGATAAGAAAGCTGAGGTGCCCCTGTTTAAAAACTCATCCAAAAAAATCATGAAAACATCAACAACAATATGGCCAAGTGCACTAAAGCAGTTTATGGGGGCATTATCAATCAAAACTTGACATCAAACCATTGAAGGAAATTGTAGTACCAAAAGCTTGATAATGGAGGCAGGTTTCATTGAGCATCTTGACAAAGGAAATAGAGGAGAGGTATTGACTGCATTAAGTTTGCTGAAGGCATGGCTGAACTGATGTGTGAAAGACTGAGGGTAAAGTGGCGGCGCAGAATTCTCCAGAAAATCAGAGATAAGGAAGTGCTGATGCCTTGGAGGAAATTTTAATTAAGGATGGAATTCTTAAGATCTAGGCTTTGCTCTATCAGGTTCCAATTTGTTAACAAGCACAGGATAAACGGTTGAACAGAAGTGAGCCAAGGTTTCCCAACATGGCATCCACGGACCCTCGGTCAATGACACAAAAAAGGCTGGGAACCCCTGAGTGACAATGTTACCAATGAAAGGAGCATGACATAAAGCATTGATCAAAGTAGGGAACAATCAGTTCATTTCAACTCAACTTAATTTTCCATGAAGCAATTAGTTAAGTCAGTTAATTACTTAAATCAGTTAATCATTTTCATGTAAATTACTGTCATGCTCCAGGAAACAGCGTTTCCATGGACCAGCATGGGAGGGGCAAACTGAAGATACACTGCTGACGGCTCTTTTGGTTTCGGGCCACAAAAGCAGGGAGGTTTGAGCACAGTTCCAAACATGGATGTATGAAGCTTTACTTCCCACCAACCTGATGGAACTTACATTCTAATTAGCAGGAAGTTGCTGGAATTATCAACACTGTAAATTCTTCAAAAACATTAGAAATGATATTCTGTAAGTTTTTGATTTACTGAAACAAAAAAAAGTAACATTAAACTAGACTGCTTCCTGACATTGACCTAGCTTGCTTACCCTAGTGCATTCCAAATGCCCTCACATCTGAATTCTGTATTTGTAATAAAATAATCTCACAAGTAACTAACTTTACTTTGAGAAATCAAGTTGAATTTTCTGACAGGAGTGTACATGTCAAATGTATGTTTTGATTAAAAACAGTTTCATTAAATAATCACGGAATAACTACTGAACATCTTATTATAAAAGCCAAGTCTCTTGTCAAAACTTGTGTGAAATATTTCAGAACTGTGCAATATGCAGCTGTTTATGTTCAGGCCAAATTCTAATGTATTTTTTGAAAAATATGTCCATTTCATTGAGTAATATATTCTCAATAAATATCACTATGAAATTCATCTCTCTTAGGACTAGTGCAGATTTCTTTGAACTTGTATTTTTGTTTCTGAGGATGTGAGCATCACTGGCAGATACAATGGCCTGTTGCTCAGGGCATCAGACCCTTAGTAGGAACCACTGGATTTCCTCTTAGGTGAAGTTTAAAGTGACACACACAAAATGCTGGAGGAACTCAGCAGGCCAGGCTGCCTCAATGGAAACGAGTAAACAGTTGATGTTTCAGTCTGAGAACCTTCATCAGGAAAATAAGGAGAAGTCAGATAAGAAGGTGGGTTGGGTGGGGAGGAAGAAGTACAAGGTGTTCGGTGAAACCGGGTATAGGGGAGGGTGAGCTGGGAAGTCGACTGGTGAAAGAGATAAAGGGCTGGGGAAGGGAGGAATCTGATAGGAGAGGATAGAAGACCATGAAGAAACGGGAGGAGGAGGAGCACCAGAGGGCAGGCAGTTAAGGAGATAAGCTGAGAGAGGAAAACAGGAAAGGGGAATGGTGAAGGGGAGGAGGGGGAGCAGTTATGAGAAGTTCGTGAAATTGACACTCATGCCGTCGGATTGGAGGCTACCTAGACGAAATATAAGATGTTGAGTCTCCAACCTGAGCATGGCCTCATCGTGGCAGTAGAGGGGGCCAAGGACTGACAAAGTTAGTCCACGGTCAAGTCTGATACAGCTTTCTGCCTCAGAGGAGTTGCCTCAGTTCTGTGAGCTGCTTAAGGGTAAGTATGACAAGATTCCTGTCCTGAGCACAGCTGAGAACCAAATGAGCTTTGGCAACCATTTCAACCCAACCTCTCTACAGCACAGTCCCATATGATCAGTTCACATACTGTAATATCATGCTCCACTGTTGTCCATCCTTTTCAAGAGATGATCAACACTCTGCATTCTTTTCCTGCTCTACAGGACCTGGCTCCTGCCGTCTACAGTGAATAACATCTACAATTGAAGCCACATGACTATTGTAAAATCAGCTAATCATTTGTTTGATTTGCAGCAATTGTAATGGGTTGTCCAACCAAAATTCTCAAATTATTTTACCATTTTTACAAAGGAAAATTATATTCACACCTAAGTGTCCTAAGTAACTTTACAGTCAATGAAGATACGTCTGCAAAGTAGTCCTTGTTGAAATGTGGACAATTCATGCATAGCAAATTCCAACATAGCATTAGGTAAGGGATTCCCAACCTGGGGTCCATGGAGCTATTAGTTAACGGCAAGGGGTCCATGGCATTAAAAAGATAGGAAACCCTGCATTAGGTGGTAATGCACAGATAAAGTGAGGTGTTCATCTTAGCCGAAGGGTGCAAAATGGCCAGGACTGTTTTCACAATTTTGTATTTGTTAGACCTCTGATGACATTGAAAAAAACAAAGGAGGGTTGCAAGACTAAATTATTGTGCTTGTTCTCCATGTTCATGAAACACTCTTGACCTTGCAGGATGCACTAATTGTGCAAAGAATTAAGCATCTGACATTGGATGAATACATCAGAGCCACAGAATTTACTTTTTCCAATGCCTTATGCCAGTTTTTTTTTTGAGTTAGTAGGGATGGTTTTGGAGACAGAGAGGGGAATTAAGGGTCAGATTAGGTTTTAGGGACAAGGGTGTGGAGGAGTTAGAGGTCAGGCCAGGTTCTAGCCCTCTGCTCCATGCTCCACATTTGAAGGTCAACAACATGGATGAGTGGTAAAGGACTCTAGGCTCTGCTCCATGTGTGAAGGAACGCAATGTGGACATGGGTCATGGGACATCTGGAGTCCAAGCCTTTGCTCTGCACTCAGAGGTTAGCAACATGGATAGGCATCAAGGGATGTGGAGCTGGCCCAGGACGATGGAGCCCTGTATTGGATGTCCAAGCAGGAAGCAAGAGGGGGCACAAGGGTCGGTCAATTGGCAAGTGTGGAGTTCGAGCCTGGGGTCCTGTCATTGGCTTGCCCAGGGGTCAATACCAAAGATCGAAGCCTGATGGTGAATCAGAATTCCAGAACTTCAAGCCCGATAGCTGAAATCTGGAGAATGGAGCCCTGAAGCCTGTCCTGCAGATGGAGGACTGCTTGTATGTGTGGGTGGGTGGGTGCCTTGTTCTGCTGTTGCTGTTCTGTTGCTTGTTGTATTCTGTTTTGTTGTGCTTTCTGTTGTTCTGCCAAGCCGTGTTGGCACCGGAATGCATGGAGACATTTTGCAGGCTGACCCTAACATCCTTAGATGTGCTGGATACCAATGCAAGCAATGCATTCTTTATTAGTTTCCCCTGTATGTATGATAAGTAAATCTGCATTGGTAGTAATGTAGTAATTTGCTTATAAGTGAACAAATCTCTCTTGTGCCATCACGAGGAAATCTGCAGATGCTGGAAATTCAAACAACAACACACACAAAATGCCGGTGGAACACAGCAGGCCAGGCTGCATCTATAAGGAGAAGCACTGTCGACATTTCGGGCCGAGACCCTTCGTCAGGACTATGCTCGGAAAGAACGCCATGATTCAGCTGAAGTACTACAGGTGACTCATTTCTTTATTCACAGAATAAATACCTTTGATGACTTTAACACAGGTGTGGGACAGTCAACAGCTGGAACATCTTGAATCAAAATGCTTGAGGACAGCGACCAAATCAACTGTCTAACAGAAGAACCGTGAAAGTCCCATGTTCAGCCAAAACTTATTAAATCTGTGACCCAAACGATTTTCTTCTCAAATTAATTTGCATTCCTGATATTTGCCTTGGATCTCACAAATTGGACCTCAAAAGGAGTTGTATGTCCCACAGGCCATTAGCCAAAGTAAATGGACACGCATTAACATTCTTGTTCCAGGTCCAAAATAATCAATTGGAAGTCCATCAAATGTTTCTACTGTATCATATGCGAAGCTCACATATGGGCAATTTATTCTTGTTCAGCTTTGAAGTGTTCATCATTATAGCTATTAGAATGTTATTCTGAATATCATGAGTAATGAGCGTCACATTCATTATTCAGATGTCCAGCTTTCATGGGATTATAAGTGAAGCAGCATTTTCTATAGATCTGCTCACAAAAAGATACCAATGTGATCGGTAGCATTTTCATATTTCAAGATTGTCAAGGCAGAAAATTATGTTCATATTTCCCAGAACAGTGATTTCGATGTAGTATGAAATACCACACCGTTTGCTTATTTTTCAAGGGAGAGCGGGAAGAAAGAAAATCTCAGCACTTTAGGCTCCTACCAGGAACTTCTCAGCTTTTGATATTTAGCCATCATGAACAAAAAACTCATTAAATTTATTCATTAAAAAATATATATTTAAATGATTTCACCTTTTTGATGCCCAGAAGCTTTCACATGTATCATGCACGTTAAGTCAAACTCAAATGCAAAGTAAATTTATTGTTAGAATACCTATGCATATGCTGCTATCTTGAGATTCATTTTCTTGCAAGTATTTACAGAAAAATAAGGAAATATAATAGAATTTATGCAAAACTGTACATAAGCAAAGACTGACAAAGAATGTTGAAAAGAAGACAAATTGTGTAAATAAAAAATAAATTATACTAAGGACACGAGTTGTAGAGTCCTTGAAAGTGAATCTGTAGGTTATGGAATCCATTCAGAGTTTTGTCGAATGAAGTTACCCATGGAGGGACCTGATGGCTGTGTGAGCCTAAAGCAACTGTACCTCCTGCTATACTCCTGGTAGTAATGAGGAGAAAGCATAGTCTGGATGGTGGGGGTCCTTAATGATGGATTCATTTTTGTTGTAGCAACACTCTATATAAAAAGAATTATAGAATCAAAGAACACTACAGCTCAGGAACAGGCCCTTTGCCCCATCTAGTCCATGCCAGACCATTAGTTCCATTGACCTGCACCTGGACCATTAGCCCTCCATACCCCTCCCATTCATGTACCTATCCAAACTTTTCTTAAATGTTGAAAGCGAACCCACATTCCCCCACTTTGCACTGACAGCTCATCCCACACTCTCATCACAGTCTGAGTGAAGAAGTTCTCCCTCAGTCAATGTGCTCAACGGTGGAGAAATCTTTGCATGTGATGCATCCACTGCACCCTCTGAATCAAAAAAAAGAGTAACTGTATTTCCGAGAATACCTCATTTTCACCATCTCCACTTCTACACCCTTTCAGTTCATACTGTTGTGATCTTGTTTCGCTTCAGCACTGCTGGAACACTGACTTCTTGCTGGGTTTTGCTAGCTGCTCACTGATGTTGGCCTCGCAATAGTACACGCACACGCCGACACTCTTCAGAAACGATTTTGAAGAGACCTTCCAAACCAATTGTCTTTTCCCTACCCTGAAAACGTTAAGTCCAACTATATTTTATTTAGATTTTTCATTACCACTTTATCTCCTCAATCACCAGTTATAATCCATTCCAACCATTTACACTTTCCTTATACCATCAACCTTTTGGTCAGGTCCATTCCCACATTCTACTTCCACACATTTTATTTTTTTTTCTTTCTTTAATACGGTTCCCATCCCAGGCTTTGTTCCCAAATATAAAGTGTTCATCTCAAGCATCTTCCAGTTTTGCTGAAAGTTAGTCAACCCACACAACTCACTCATTTGTTCCCTTAACCTGTCAAGAGTTTAGATTTTGTAATCTTATGTAGTTTTTTTGTCTATGGGAAACATTCAAAAATTCCCCAATGATGAATAAAGCCATAGAATTTTATTTTTTTCTCTTCTACATGTATTCTTCAGAGAATATGCCAAGAGTGTTCATAAGGAGCAGATGTGCATATCCCCGAAGACTACTTTCCATGGGAGTTTAAAACAGCTGTAAGATCTTTAGTTAATCTCATCTGCAATACAGTAAGATTTCCAGAGCCATCATACAAGTGATAAGCGATATATAACAATCGGTGGATTTAGAAAATTCTACCGCTGTCCATCACTTGTTGCTCCTGCGATTGCTGTTGCAATTTTCATTCAGCAAGCTGATCTCTGGAACCAAAATAAGACTGAAATTTATCCGCCTGACAGCAGCATAACTGTTATATATGGTCGCTCCTTGCTGTGAATTGCTGATTAATTAAACAATGTGGATTAGATATTGCAGCGTCTATGTTTTTACTAAACAAACTCTGCACAAAGCTAATCACTGGAACAAAAATAAGACTGAAATGTCTTCCCCTGACAACACAACAGCATAACTGTTATGTGTGGCTGCTCCTTGCAATGAATCGCTGACTAATTAAACAATGCGGCTTGATGTTCACGGAAGATTCATATGGTAATTAGCTATTTCCTGGATAATCATTAAAAGTAGCAGTGATGTTTGATGCGGGGAAGACAAAGGCAATTTATGACCAGCTGCGAGCACTAAGCAGTGCTGTCATGAGAAGATCACTAACTGCTTTCCTTCAATTAACATAATCCTTTCAACTAAACAAATTCCATATGCCATGGAAGATAAATGAATGAGTGATTGACAGCTCCTTCGGCAACACAGCGCTCATTGTGTTTGTAAATAAAAATCTCAAGACCAACCAGGCTTTTCCATCCAACTTATTTTAGGAACAGTGTGAGTGGAAAAATATTTTGTGGCTCTGTGAACCGAATACGTTCTCAGTTCTTATAGCGATGATAGCAAACTCTGTGTTTGTTACAGATGTGTGTATTTGGAGGAATTGTCTTATTTTGAAAGTTCAGTTTATTCCTTGGGCAGATTTTTTAAAGCATGTAAAACAGAATTAGTGCATACTTTAATTTAATACCTAATACCATTGACATCCCTATGGTTCCTTTTATTGGATATATTTATGATGTATGTATCAGTTCATGGCATAAATAGAATAATTTGACTTTCTTTGTGCAGTAAAGGTCACGGTACCCCTGTTCTGTCAGTAACAACCTTACATTAAAATTCACATACATACCTCCTTCCTCCAGAACTATACCAGATGCCAAATGTCTAGTATCTGTCAGATACGTAGATTGCATTGCTCTGGAGAACAAGTATTTGGAGAAAATTCTGCATAACTTTGATTTATTACAGCAACTCTGGGCTTCATTTAAAGCTGCATATAAGGTACTGAGCTTTAAAGGTTATCTTCTTCATTGAGAAATTGGAGATCTAAAATATAAAATCTCAAACATACGTATCTGGTATTCACAAAAAATAAACTAAACCTCTCTTGTGCTACACTCTGGTGAAGTCGCACAAAGAGAGAGACAGAGTGCGTGAGAAAGAGAGTGTGTGGGAAAGAAAGAGACAGCGTGCGTGAGAAAGGGAAAGTGTGTGAGAAAGAGAGACTCTGAGGGAGGGGAAAGGGGAGGGAGATGGTGGAGTGTGGACAGGGAGGGAGAGAAGGGTTGAAGGCTTGAGGAGGAGAGGGGAGGGGGAGAGGTAGAGGAGGAGGAAAAAGGAGAGGAGAGAGGGACAGAGAGAGAAAGAGAGAGTTGTGACATCAATAACAGCAGCAAATGTTTCTTCTGCATAATTATTGCCATGGCGTCTATAGTTGAGATGAAGGTCACTGCAGCAAATCCAATAATGAATACCCAATAATCTATTTCCCAATGTGGCTTAAAAAGCAAAGGGAATGTAAATGGTGTGTGTGTGTAACATACAGAGAGAGACATACCAACAGACAGAGAGAGCAAGAGAGGCATTTAGACAGAGAGAGTGACATGTAGAGAGAGAGGCAGACACAGACAAAGAGAGAGATGGAGAGACATACAGACAGATACAGAGAGAGATAGTGACAGAGAGAGAAAGTGAGGGAGAGAGAGAGAGAGAGAGAGAGAGAGAGAGAGAGAGAGAGAGAGAGAGAGAGAGAGAGAGAGAGAGAAGTGGGAAAGACTCAGAGAGAAAAAAAGGGGGAAGAGAGACATACAGAAAGAGAGAGAAAGAAAGAGAAAGAGAGAGAAAGAGAGAGCTGATGTTTAATTATAAAAGGAGAAAGGAAAAAGTTTACTCTATCCTAACCTTGACAGGTTTGTTACAGACCCATTCATTTTTATTTTTGTTTAAAAGGGGTGCAGAAATTTACATTATGTTAATTTCTAACATTGTTCTTCTGATCTGTAGCCCAAAAAACCTCATAAAAGTGGCTTACAATTTAAAGATTGAGAACAGCTTGCATTATATTTTTCCCTTAAAGACAAGATATAGAGAAACTAGCTTGTCAGATTACAGTAAATATTTCATAAATTAATGGTCACCATTCCTTAGAAAAAGCAAATATTCAAATTCAAGTTTATGTAAATTCTTTACTTCTATTTTGTAAGTTAAATAATGCTATAATTTGTTTTTTTTAAATTAAAATAATGAAGGTTAAACGTTTAAGAAGTAGTTCATATAACGAGGTAACACATGTCAAGATGTGTATAAGTAGAGCTTTTATTCTGGTGTAGAACTGAAACATTGCTTCCATGGTTTAAAAAAACAATGCACCCACACCTTATGACCTATTTCTGTCAGCAGATCATTATGCTACTTCTGAATTTATTTTATCCATTTAAAAAATAAAAGTAATAAATATGATTTAAACTAGTCACGTTTTCAGCAGCAGCTGAAGACAAGGTGAGGAAAGAACAGTTGAAATCAAGCATGAATGTTCCGTGTGAAGAAGCCAGGCTTTATGCATATTTAAGACAGACCACTGCCTTTTTTACAGTTACCTCCAGGCAGTTTGCCTTCAGCACCTTCATCAAATTCATTACAGTTCTCTACTTGAAACAGATCTTAGTCACTTACTGCTTCTGCTCTTCACAAAGCATCTGCTCCATCTCTAATTCCACATCTCTAATTCAAACATTGACTAGAAAGCTAATAATTCCAGTGGCTCAGGGATTGTTTATGCCAATTGGTATCTCACACTATAAAAGGTAAATGTAAAACTTGTAATCTTCTTCCCAGGAAGTGAGAGTTTGTCACTTGTCCAAATTTATATACAATTGCACTTACAATTTTGCTTTGAGGAACTTACTGGAATCTTCAAGACTGGAATTAGTAGCATTACTAAATCATTATTTGATATCTTTGAGGTAAATTTACACAAAACCTTTGTGAATCTTTCAGTTTTATAGAGTTTAATTAAAGCTTGAATGGCAATTCAGAAAAATTTTAGCTGAAATTATAACCATATGCATCTTGTGTCAAAATAATTACATTCTCATGTTACTTGTCAGAAACACAGTGTCTTGCTGGCTTTTCCAAGCTTAACAGCAAAGAAAATAAGGTTGATATTATTCTAGATGTTAAAAAAGACCTTGAAATATCTGACACATATAAAACTTTTACCTTTGTATGAGAACTTCAGGCGAGGTTTACTTTGCTTCCAGGCACCATTCACCGGTAAAAGGGTAAAGAAAACAATACAACAGCACAGAGCAGTAACCCTTGGAGTAGGAAACTTGTTTCTGTAATCCCTTTCTCCAATTAGAATTATACACTCCATGTTACAAGTCTACAGCATTACTCCAATGCACACCAGTCCCACTGAATACCAATTCAATTCATTACAGTTCACTGCTGAAATAGTTCTGAAACTAATAGTGGGAGTGGCGATACTGCTGCCAATCAGTCTCCAACAATTTGCATGAGTTCCAAAAGGAACAGACAAGGAAGGAGTGGTTTTGGCAGAGCCAAGCACTGCAAAATTATCCCTGACAGTGTTGAAGCCTGCAGAACAATAACCTGTATTAATTCAAGAAAACTTTTAAGATATTCACAATTGATAAAGATCAGACGATAAGCATCAGTTATTTAATACCTTCTTTCAGATTAGACTTGATATTCAATTAAGACAATCAAGTTTATCATTAATATATTGTGCAGATTAACTGTAAATTTTATGAATGAAGTATATTTTGGAAACAGATCAGTTTCTTTGGAAAAATCTGTTACTGCCATACTATGATTTGGAAATCCCCGCAGCATGGAATCTGGCTTACAAGCTGAACTTTCCCATGTTCCACACAAATGCAAAGAGGTCCCATTCCCTTTACTCTCTTGATTTTCACTGGTGCTCTAGCGCTCGTGCTTCCTTGAAATCCACTGGTGCACTGATTCTTCAGTAGAAAATTAAGGCTCTACTGTGCAGCTTCTTTAAGAAAGTATGAATGAAAAGTGTGTCAGGTTATCAGAGTCATGGAGTGACACAGAATGGAAACAGGCACTTTCACCCAACTTTCCCTGCCCACCTCGGTAACCATGAAGTAAAACCTATTTATTGCTAGTAAGGACGGAAGTAAAAAGATAGGCCTGAGATACTAGTGCAGGAAGCAGGGATTCAGGTCCTTGGGATCTCTTCAGGAAGTGCATTAGATCTGGAGACTGAGACTTAACAGCCAGGACAAAAACATGGCTGAGAGAAAGGCAGAACTGGTTCCAGGACACAAGCATGACAGAAGGACAAGTGAGAGGTGAGGGGGTGTTGCCTTTTGACATGGGAGGACATTACAGCAGTGTTTAGAATGGATGTTCTTGTGGGTTGGGTAATTTTCCAGTGAGGTAATTTGGTTAGAACTTAGAAACAAGAAGGGGAGGGCCACTTTGAAGGAATTGTGTGCTTCAGGGATTGATGCTGGGTCCATTATTATCCATCATCTTTATCTTTGATCTTGATGATAATGTAGTAACCTGAATCAGCAATTTGCAGATGACATCAAGATTGGAGGTGTGGTGGACAATGAGGAAGACTATCAAAGCTTGCAGTGGGATTTGGACTAGCAGGAAGAATGGGCTGTAAAGTGTCAGATGGAATTGACGCACCATCAATAACTCTCGGAGACGTGAGGCGAGATATAGGCTTTTATTGGCTGGAAGAAAGAACAAGCAGCAATTGACCACTACACTACATCCTGGAGACTGAGGCCGGGGCTGTGCCTCCAATCGCCTTTATACCGGGGTCCGTGGGAGGAGCCACAGGAGCAGTCAGCAGGGGGGCGTGTCCAGACAGGTATATGTAGTTCACCACAGGAATTTAATGCAGACAAGTGTGAGGTGTTCTACTTTGGGAGGACAAACCACATTAGGACTTGCACAGTGAACGGTAGGGCACAGAGGAGTGCGTTAGAACAAAGGGATCTGAGAATACAGATCCATAATTCCTTGAAAGTGGCGTCACAGGTAGATAGAGTCATAATGAAAGCTTTTGGCACAATGGGCTTGTTCACTCACTCAGAGGGTAATGAGCGCGTGGCGCAAGCTGCCAGTGGAAGTTAGAAATTTACATATGTTTTCTGACTTGCTATTAATTCCAACATTTTCCTATTTGTTTCAGAATTAAGTTTCTGCAGTCTTTGATTTTATAAAGACCACCGGCTAAATCTCTTGACCAGACCCAAACATACATTATAGTGATCCTTCCTTATACTGTATTTGAAAATCATATTATCCGTTGGTTAGAAAAGCTCCCAAATTCCCCCTCACACTCCTAATTTCCCAACCTACACTCCCTAGCATTTCAATCCTCATCAATACCGAAATTGTTCTTGGATCAAACCCCTTTTAAACTCCTGATAGCTTCTCAAAACCACGAGATAATGATAAATAACAGAGGTCATCGAGCTGTCCCTTTGACTTCATCCATCCAAAAAGATCCCACCGCTTCTCCATTGCTACATGTAAATTATTTCACACGATGTTGAAATTATAGAAGATTTATAACAGAGAAAAAGGCTATCATGCCTCCATTTGATCCGTACAAGCTGAAAAAGAACTATTCAATCTAATCCCAACTTTCTATACTAATTCTGGAATCTTGCAAGTTATACTTGTTCAAATATATGTACTTCTAAGTATATTATAAATGTGATGAAGATTTCTTCCCCTACCAGCGACTTCCAAACCCCAGTCACTCTCCAGGAGAGAAAACAAAAATCCTCATTGCTTTTCTCATTCTCCTACCAATAACTTGAAATCCATTTTTTTACATTTCTACAGAAGGAAATACATAATTTCTATTTATTCTATGTAGGTTCCTCAGTTTTAGACATGTTAGTCAAGTTTCCCCCCCCCCCCCCCCCAGCCGCTTCTTTACCCGAGACAACAGTCCTGGCCTGTCCAATCTTTCCTCATGTTTGCAGCTTTCCACTCCTGACTAGACCCTCACACATCTAGTCTGCACTCTCTCCAGTGAAGGCGCATCTTTCGTGCAAATCTGGTGACTGGAACTGAAGGTGATACTCAAGCTCTGACCTAACTAGTTCTTGCTACTTCATGCACAAACTCCCAAGTATGTTCTTTGCCTCACTTAAGAATGGAAAGCATGCTGTGTGTCCTTTTAGCCACGTTATCATGTTGTGTGTGTCTGCTAAAGTCCCTTTGCCCTTCCACATTATTGAATATCCTACCAGTTATTGTATATTACTTTATTCTACGGCATCTCCCAAAAGTACTACCCCACACTGGACTAAATTCTGTTTGACAATTTGGTGTCTAGTCGAGTTAGATAATGTACATCTTCCCACAAAGAAAAAACTTTCCACCTTACTATTAATCATTAGGCCAATATTTCTGTGACAATTGAAAACTATTTTTATTATGCTCCCAAGAGGAAGTCCAGATCAGTAACATATGTTACAAAAACAAAGGGAGGAAGTACCAACCCAGTGGAACACCACTGGTATCAGCCTTCTAGCCGTTAACCAGGACTTTTGTCTGTATATAAATACCTATTCAATGTGCATTGCATGAAGAGCTCCATAACAACCATCCTAAATTGAGTATTCACTAGCCTGAACCTGAAACAGTTTAAGTTAAAACAATATTCTAAAGTTACCTGTTCTATTCCCTCAAGTATCCCTCTGATCATGAAAACATTTTCTCTATTTCAATATTTGAACTCCTCCATTCCAAATATTACAAAAGGCGTTAAGAAAACCTTAAAGACTGTTACTTAATGCCTGAGAGGCAACAGCATTGCCAGAGTCTGCATTTTTACCCTCAAGAAGGTCAAGGGCAAGAGGCACATGGGAACAACACCACCTCGAGGATATCCTACTCAAACACTGTATTGCCTTGGATACATATATTATTCCTTCATCATTACTTAGCCTAAATCAGATGATCCTAACCTTTTTTATGCCATAGATCCCAGGTTCGGAACCCCTGGTCTAAATTCTTGAATTCACTGCCCAACAGCATTGTGGGAGTAGTTTATTCTGCAAGGTTATAGTGGGTCAAGAACTCAGCTGCCCATCATCTTCCCAAAGGCAAATCAGGCAGTACTTACAGTTGTACTGCAGACGGAGTTGCTCTGAAAGATGGGATACAATCATCTCAGTCGTGTACTTCATTATGTGCTGTTACTTCCTCAGGGCTTTTTCATTGTAGCCAAGCTTTGTAGGTAGCTTTGTTGAATTATTCAGTGTTATCTTAATGTGAATTTTCAAAAGTTCAAATTTCAATGTAAATTTTTTACCAAAGTACATATATGCCCCCATGTACTTTCCCTGAGATTCATTTTCTTGCAGGTGTTCTCAGTAAATACAAAGACACACAATAGAATCAATAAAAATGCACACAAGTACAAACAACCAATGTACAAAAGACAATAAACGGAGCACATACAAAAACAGGTTTAAAAAGTAATAATAGTAAGTGTCAAGAACGTGAGTTGTAGAGCCCTTACAAGTGAGTCCACAGGTTGTCCATAGGTTGTGGAATCAGTTCAGTGTTGGGATGAGTGTAGTTATCCCCTCTGGTTCAAGACTCTGATGGTTAAGGAGTAATAACTGTTCCTGAACCTGGTGGCGTGGGACCTAAGTCTCCTGTACCTTCTGCCTGATGGTGGCAGTGAGAAGAGAGCATCATCTGGATGGTGGGGGGTTCTTGATAGATGCTCCATTCCTGGAATAATGCTCCTTGTCAAAGTGCTCAATGGTGGGGAGGGCTTTACCTGTGATGGAACTGGATTGTATCCACTACTTTTTGTAGGCTTTTCTGTTTCATGGCATTGGTGTTCCCATTCCAGGCCATGATGCAGCCAGTCAGTCTACTCTCCACCACGTGCCTGTAGAGATTTGTCAACATTTTAGACGACATCTTGAATCTGTGCAAGCTTCTAAGAGAATAGCGGTGCTGCCATACCTTCTGGATGGGACTCAGAACAGATCCTCTGGAATGATAACGCCAAGGAATTTAAATTTGTTGACTCTCCTCCTATGATCCCCTGATGAGGACAGGCTCATGGATTTTTGGTTTCCTTCCCCTGTTGGTGATTAATTAGCTCTTTTGGTTTTGCTGACATCGAAGTTGTTGTGCTACCATTCAGCCAGATATTCATTCTCCCTCGTATATGCTGATTCATCACCAACTTTGATTCAGTCAACAACAGTAGTGTTATTTGCAAACTTGAACATGGCATTCGAGTTGTACTTAGCCTCATAGTCATAAGTATAAAGTGAGCAGAGCGGAGCACAAAGCAAACAGCATTGTGATCCAACTACATTGATGGTGATTGCGGAGGAGATGTTGTTGCCAATCCAAACTGACTGGGGACTGCAAGTGAGGAAATTGAAGATCGAATTGCACAAGGAGATATTGACTGCTAGGTTTTGAAGCGTGTTGATTAGTTTTGAAGGGATGATAGTATTGAATGAAGAGCAACCTGATGTATACACCTTCACTGTCCAGATGCTCCAAGGCTGAGTGAAGAGCCAATGAAATGCATCTGGAATAGACCTGTTCTAACAGTAGGGTAAGTGGAGCAGATCCAAGTGGCATCTCAGGCAGGAGCTAATATGCTTCATCGCTCTCCTCTCAGAGCACTTTATTACAGTGGATGATTATTACTACTTGATGATAGTTACTGAGGCAGGTTACCATGTGTTTGTTGAGCACTGGTGTAATTGAAGCCTGCTTGTCTAACCTCACATTGCTGAAGTGAGAGGTTAAAGGTTGAACACTCCAGCCAGCTGAATTGCACAGGCCTTCAGATCTCAGTCAGGTACCCCGTCCAGACCAGATGCTTCACCCTCCTGTAGAATCCTCTCACGTCAGCCTGAGAGACTGTAATTACAGAATCATCAAGGGCAGAAAGCATTTGTGAAGGTGTCTTCATGTTTTATTAATCAAAGTGAGCATAAAAGCCATGAGCGGATCTGGGAGCAAAGCCTTGTTGTCACGTATGTCACTCTTTGGAAAGCAAGCTAATAGCTGGATATAGAGACTAGTAAAGGGAGAAGACAAATTAGTTTTCAGTAGTAGAAAAGGTGAGGGTTTGGAGCACATACATCGAGTATAAGGTGCAGAAAAAGGAGGGAAACACACATCCAACAGAGCCTTCAACATGATGGCCACCTTCTTGTATGGCTGCCTCAACTTGTGCATTAGAACTAAAGAACATACACACCAAGAGTGGCTATTTGTGGAGGCTCTAACTGTGCCTTGGCGTTATGAAGGATGGGTAACATTCTGTTCAGTGTGATATTGTTGCACCACTTCTTATTGGAAATCTTCTATAGAAAAACACTTTGGAGCAAAAGTCCATTAGACAATCAATAGCTCTCTGCTCTGCACTCACAACTGAGTGGCTAGGCACAGCTCAAGTGCTTTCTCTATATTCAGCCATGACTCCACTCTTGTTGGCAGAATTTCAGATAGCAACAAGTAGGCATAAAGGAGTGAGACAGATCAGCTGATTAAGTAGTGTCAGAACAACAAGATGACAGAATTGATTTTGAACTTCAGTAATGGGAATTTGGGAGAACACATGTCAGTCCTCACTCAGACGTCAGCAGTGGAAAGGGTGAGCAGTTTCAAGTTTCACATTTGGTCAGTCAAAGCGTGCATGAAAGGCATTGAGCTCATCTGGGAGTAAAACCATGTTTTCACACATGTCACTCATTGGAAAGCAAATCAATAGCTTGATATAGAAACTAGCAAAGGGAGAAACAAATTAGTTTTCAGCAGAAGAGAAGGTGAGGGGTTGGAGAACACACATCAGGTATAATGTGCAGAGAAAGGATGGAACCATATATCAAACAAAGCCTTGAAGGATCTTTCCTGGACCTAACACATTGATGAAATACGAAGAAGACATACTCCATTAGAAATGTGAAAGTATTTGGTACGGTATGTCATTGGAGATTCTAGCAAACTTCTACAGATGTATGGCGGAGAGCATTCTGACTGGTTGCATCCCTGACTGGTATGGAGGCTCCAAAGCACAAGATCTAAAGAGGGTGCAGAGAATTGTAGACTCAGCCAGCTCTATCAAGGGCAACTCTCCCTATATTGAGGACATCTTTGATGTCTCAAGAAGGAGGCATCCATCATTGTGGACCTTCGCCATGCCCTCTTTTCATTACTACCATCAGGGAGGAGGTACAAAAGCCTAAAGATGCACACACAATATGTTAGGGACAGCTTCTTCCCCTCAGCATTCAGATGTTTGACTGGTCCATGAACCCATGAATACTAATCCTCCTTTGCACTTATTTAATTATTTTTTTGTAACTTATAGTCATTTTTATGACTTGCACTGCACTGCTGCAACAAATTTAACGTCATATGTCGGTGATACTAGATCTGATTCTGAACCTGATTCTGAGCACAGCATGTCCTGCAGGGGTTGTCGGATCCGATGGGATGGTTTCTTGAGCATTTAATGGTTAATGCCATTTAACAAAACGCCTCGTTGCCAAAGCTCACCAAAAAGCACAAAGACCCTCAGTTGGTTGATCATGGGGGAATCCCTCTCCATCACCTTCTTCCTGAACATTTGGAGTTTCACTCCCAACTGGCAAGCTGCCCTGAACATGTTGAGTGGAGCACATATGACCTGATCATGCATTTCTTTATGGACTTTGAGTTTTGCCAAGAGCATCTGGACAAGAAAGCAATACACCTTCTTGAAACTTGTATCAAGTAGATGCATCACAGAGATCGCACAATGTTCCGGGAATACATGCAATGCCTATAAAAAGTATTCACCCCACCTCCCTTGGAAGTTTTCATGTTTTATTGTTTTACAACATTGAATCACTGTGGATTTAATCTGGCTTTTTTGATACTGATCAACAGAAAACTTCCGTGTCAAAGTGAAAACAGATCTCTACAAAGTGATCTAAGTGATCTAATATAAAACAAATAAAAATTGATTGCATAAGTATTCATCCCCTTCAAGCCAGTATTTAGTAAATGCACCTTTGGCAGCAATTTCAGTCTTGAGTCTGTGTCTCTATCAGCTTTGCATATCTGGACACTGCAATTTTTCTCCATTCTTCTTTACAATATTGCTCAAGCTCTGTCTGATTGCATGGGGATTGTGCCACAAAGTCAAGGCCACAAATTCTCAATTTAATTGAGGTCTGGACTCTGACTTGGCCATTCCAGGACATTAACTCTGCTGTTTTTAAGCCATTCCTGTGTAGCTCTGGCTTTATGCTTGGGGTCAATTGTCTTGCTAAAAAACAAATCTTTTCCCAAGTTGCAGTTCTCTTGCAGACCTCATCAGATTTTCACACAGTGTTTCCCTGTATTTTGCTACATTAATTTTACCCTCCATCTTAAAAAGCCTTTCAGGGCCTGTGACGGTGAAGCACCACCAGGCTTCATGGTAGGGATGGTGCATTTTTGATGAAGTGCGGTGCTTGGCTTATGCCAAACATAGCATACTGTATAGTCTGCTGGCCAAAAGGCTCAATTTTGGTTTCATCAGATGATAAAACCTTCTTCCAGCTGGCTTCAGTGTCTCTCACATGGCTTCTGGCAAACTCTAGCTGAGTTTTTTCAACAGTGGATTTCTCGGTGCCATTGTCCTATAAAGCTGCAACTGGTGAAGGTTTCACTTTGACATTGAGGAGTCTTTTTCTGTTGATCAGTGTCAAAAAAGCCAAATGAAATCTGCTGGAGTAAAGAAACGGAAAGAATATGGCGCTGTTGTAGATCTGCCTAGAGCAGGGCGTCCTCAAAATCTGAGTGACCGTGCAAGAAGAGGACTAGAGTTTGCCAGAAGATATGTGGGAGACTCTGAAGTCAGCTGGAAGAAGGTTCTAAGGTCTGATGAAAACAAAATTGAACTTTTTGCCCATCAAACCAAACACTGCACATAATCACAAACACACCATCCTTACTGCATCATGCTGTGGGCACGATTCACTGCAGCAGGCCCTGGGAGGCTTGTGAAGGTGGAGGGTAAAATGAGTGCAGCAAAACGCAGGGAAATCCTAGAGGAAAACCTGATGCAGTCCGCAAGAGAACTGCAACTTGGGAGAAGATTTGTTTTTCAGCAGCCAATGACCCCAAGCATAAAGACAAAGCTACATAGGAATGGCTTAGAAACAACAAAGTTAATTTTCTGGAGTGGTCAAGTCAGAGTCTAAACCTTAATCCAATTGAGAATTGGTGGCTGGACTTGAAAAGTGCTATTCGTTCATGATCCCCATGCAATCTGACAGAGCTTGAGCAGCTTTGTAAAGAAGAATGGGGAAAAATTGCAGTGTCCAGATGTACAAAGCTGATAGAGACCTCTCCACACAGACTCAAGGCTGCAATTGCTGCCCTAGATGCATCTACTAAATACTGACTTGAAGGGGGTGAATACTTATGCAACCATCTATCTTGTGTTTTATATTTGTAATTAATTTAGATCACTTTGTAGAGATCTGTTTTCACTTTGAAAAGAAATGGTCTTTTCCTGATGATCAGTGTCAAAAACCCCAAATTAAATGCACTACGATTCAATGTTGTAGAACAATAAAATATGGAAACCTCCATTGGGGAGGCATTGTGTAGTGAATATATTTTATAGGCACTGTACCATGACAAGCATTAGCTATTGGAAGATCATCAACTTGGTGCAAGGAATATTTTGGTCCATTCAAATCTTGTTAGTCTTTCATCTTAAGGAGGTCCAGAAGCAAATGCTGCTGACAGGGACACGCCAAGGGTATGGGAGTACCCATTGAGAGTGTATTAAACTTTGGTGCCTTTACCAAAGGGCTTAGTGGGGATAGAACACAGTTCAAGGTCAATGGACACTAAAGGCTGATTTATACTTCCATGTAGGCTCTACGCCATAGCCTACGCAAGTGGCCTACACTGTTGTGTGCATTTATACTTGTGTGTTGGTGTGTCTGAGTTGCTCTGCAATTCACCACCAAAACGTCAGTTGGCGGTGGGGTTTCGATGCCACTGTGTAGAGTTTCTTTGTGTACTTCAAACAATGGCAACTGAAACTGAGCGCATCATGTTGGAGTTGGAGCGAATAAATGTTGAGCAAGAGTTACTTTTATTGAAATTACTGCAATGTAGAAAAGAGAGAAGACGTCGGAGGAGATGGCGTGTACAACCATTGAACGGATTGAGGCAGAAGGAGGGTGAATTTCCTGTGCTTGTCCGCCCACTGAGAGACATGGATGGGGAAATGCATTTCAAATATTTTCGGATGTCAGCAGGTAGATTTGACAACTCACGTTCTTCTTCTCTCTTTTCTCTCAATTCAAAAATGGCGGAGAAGAAGAAGCAACCGGAAATGCAATGCTACAAAGCAGACCAATAACAGTTGTTGCGGTCTGCGTCGCTGCAACGTGTAGTTACATTTTTGGGGAAGTGCGCATCAGGCTATGGCGTACGGGACAGCATAGGGTACATGGCTCTGCCGAACCTATGGCATAGATTCAACAGAGAAGTATAAATTGGCCTTTAGGATCTGGTGTCCAGTGCAACAGCCTCTTTAACACTTTTTGAATGTATTATTCGGAGAGAAATTGTGTATGACACAGATGCACGGAAAGTGTCTGTATTAATTTAATGGCACAATGGAAGAAATATCATTTACTTATTGTACTTATTTTTTCAGTGTATATTTTTATGAATAAAGTGTAAAAGGTTCAGAGGATTCAAGGCACACTTATTATGAAAGTATGCATGCAGTACACAACCCTGAGATTCATCTTCTCCACAGACAGCCACAAAACAAAGAAAACCCTGGAACCCGTTCAAAGAAAAAATCAACCCCCACAAGCAAAAAAACAAAAACAAATCATGCAAACAGCAACAAGAATATCAACCACCCCACGCACAACAAAAACAAATTGTACAAACAGCAACAAGTAAAAATGAACAAAAAACCCAGAATATAAAACAAAATTGAAAGAGTCCATATTCAGTTAAGCTCAGTGTTCACTATTGCAGGCCACCCGATTCAAAATCACAGCAACAGAAAAAGGAGCGACCAGTCCATATATCTCAGACCCAGAACTTCGTACCATCCTCCGACAGCATCGCAGGAGGGAAGTGGGGGGGAGAGAGAAAGAGAGAGTGAGAGAGAGAGAGAAGGCAGGGATCTTCCCTTGGCAGCACTGAGTGAGAAGGAAAGACAGACCATACACACAGACACCTTCCTCTGGCAGCAATGATCAGGGGATTGGGAGACAGCTCTGAACACTCACTTGCCTTTCATACTTGCCTCTATATTTCAATCTTTCTCATCACTTTAATTGATGAGATCAGCTAGAAGTGAAGTTGATGTTGGGCTCGTGCCCCCATCTCTAGGCTTCTTGGGCTCATGGCCATTTTCCTCCCAGAATCTTCTCCGGGATAGCAAGCCACCAGATTGCTCAATTGGCCAGAAAACACAACATCAAACTTTAGCTCTCAGGCTCCAAAAGTACCAGAATCATATTTAAAAGAAAAAGAAGATGTAAGAGAAGTGACCATCTGGAGAATGTCACCGTGGTAGCATTGTTCACAGGTCCCATCTTCTATTGAATTAAAAAAAAGAGGAGATGGCACCTTCTGTTACTTGATTTTTTTCTCTTTCCCAATTCTGACAAATGATCTCAGATTTGAAACTTTAATTGCTTCTCTGTTCACAGTTGCCGCCTGACCTATTATGTGTTTCCTGCTTTTATTTCTGATTTCCTGCATTTACATTCTTTTAGCTTTCATGAAATTCTCTAGCACCTCTCGCTGTATCCTGAGAAAACACACTTCACATCTGTATCTCTGGTATACTCATCTTAAACACAGACTCACAGACTGATAAAACAATCAGTATATATTCATATAGTTATTACAAACGTCATATTGAGCTGACATGTAAATTATAGAAATAAACTACTTAAATTTACCTGTCATGAAAATGCATGTTATTTTCAGAATTTCAGTTTTCTGTTATACGGCTGTTTCTAAAAGTTGATGTCTGTTTCTAAATCTTTAAATCTTCCAAAGAATTTAAATTTGCATCTGAACTTACCATTGGAGAAATCTATTTAATCAATTCACCAGCCAAGGAATGAATTTCCAGAAACTGTGGTCTTAAGGTCTATTGACTGGGATGGGTATCAATTAAAAGAAGTCTGGTAGTCATTACAGAGATGACCTGACTTTTCAGCCCAAACAAAATGTTAGGTTATGAAGGCAAACTGCTGTCAGCTTGGATTTCACTATAAACCAAGACTGAAATAAAACCTTTTCAGGAATTAGCATTTCCAGCCTTCTTTGGTTTAAAGCTTTTATTTCTTTCTCCCCATTTATCACCATTACACCATAATCCCTTCTCTCAACCAACTTTCACATTGCCTCCCACACTATTTTCTAACCAGAAAAATACAGAATGGAAAAGTGACCCAAGCTGAGGGTCACAGAATTGAAACATTCTCAAAGCCAATTAGAGTAGGTCACAAATTCAGGCTCAGCCAATGGCACCCACGTTTAGTAAAACAACTTTTACAAAAATTGCACAGATGTAAGGGACTAAATGCTGAAATATCCATGCAAAACCTATTTCCCTCTTAAACCTGTTTACCTCACTAGTTTTCAATCTTTTTGCATTATTTGTTTACTATTTTATATATACCTTATCGTAACTTATAGTATTTTTTTATGTATTGGACTTTACTGCTGCTGCAAAACAACAAATTTCATAACATATGTCAGTGATAATTAAACCTGTTTATTTATCGTCCAGTACTTTATGTAGTACCTTTCAGTATCAACCTCTATTTGTATTATGTCTTCCAAGTAAAGCCATTGCCAATCGAGAGGGGTTGGTGGCAGAAATTATTCCCCAAGATATTCTTTCCTCTTAAGGAAGTGCTGAGAGCATTAGTGATTTCAGGCAATTAAACTGCAGCCTGGTGTTGGGGCAGATTTATACACTGCTGGATTAGCTACTCCGGTAGCCCACAGCTGACACTATTTTTCACATGATTGAGGTTAACCAGAGTTGTTTAATGGAGAAAGCTAATTTTATTAAACTTAATTTTTTTTTACCAAACTGTGACCCAGACCTGAGCCGTACTCTGCAATGACTGTGTGTGAGGTAATTTCTGTGTTTACAGAGAGCAAGTATGTAGATACCTGGCAATCAGTCTGTCTTTTCTTTCCAAAACAAGAGCGAAGGGAGCAGCTTTTTGTTTATCTGTCTGTGCTTATGAATCGGCATTCTTTATTAACATGTCTGCATCCTCCACTTAAGTTGTTTGACAAGTATTTGAGTTATAAAAGGTTAAAGAATGCTGTTGAAACAAAATGATTCGATTGGAATTGGAGTTAATTGAGAATAGCAATAATTTCTATGTATCCTTGGAACTTTATGATAAAGTGATACTGTATGAAAAGCCTTAGAATTATGTACTTGGCTGAAAATATTCCTTGTTAGACCAATTGAGCCAAATGAAATGTTCACAAATTAAATCATTGAAGAGATAGTGAGAAAATCATGAAACAAATAAAAATATCTATATTGACAAAGACGGAGAACAACAGGACATTTTGGTTCAATGGGAGCCCATGTTCCCCATTTTGCCTCTATTGTCTCCAGTGGACTAGCCATGGCTTAACTTGCACTATTGCCTCATATTCAGAAAACTGCGGATGTAAGCTCCCTTTTCAGTAATTTGAGCACTTAAGCCAGTAAATGAAGTGCTGAGGGAAGTCTATACAGTCAGGATATAACATTTTAGGTAAGAAACTGAAATGAGGCTCTGTTCCCCCAGAACACTAATAAACAATCTCCTAGAAAATAGATTAGGTGTGATTCTTTTGTTGCTCAATCAAAAAAAATCATTAAAATATTATTAATAAGAGATTCTGCAGATGCTGGAAATCTCGTGCAACACACACACACACACACACACATCAGTGGAGGAGAATAAACAGTCGATGTTTTGGGCTGAGACCCTTCATCAGGTCTAGAAAGGAAGGGGGAAGAAGCCAGAATAAGATGGTGGAGGAGGGGATGAAGTACAAGATGGCAGATGGTAAGTGGAACTGGGTGAGGGGGAAGATGCGTGGGTAGGGGAAGGTGGATAAAGTTAGAAGCTGGTGGGAAGTGGTAGGTAGAAGAGGTGAAGGGCTGATCGGAGAGGACAGTGGACCATGAAGAAAGGGAAGGAGGGGTATGTGAGAAGAGATGGGTTAAGAGAGGAATCAATGGGGATTAGAAAAATTGAGAAGGGGAGTGGGAAGAAATTATGGGAAATTTGTGAAACTGTCTGCGTAACCTCCAACCTGATGACATGAACATCAATTTTCTAAACCCAGTAATTCCCCCCATCTTCTTATTCTGGTTTCTTCCTGTTTCTTTTCCAATCCCGATGAAGGGTCTCAGCCCAAAATGGCAACTGTTTGACCCTATCAATAGATGCTGCTTGACTTGTTGAGTTCCTTCAACACTTTGTGTATATTAATTCAAATATTATTGGCTACTTTCCTCATGTAAGTAACCCCAATAATTTTTTAATTAATACATAATTTCTGAATTGATTGCAGCATTCACTCATATTGAAAAATAACAGTTTGTTGGTTGTGAAGAGCTTTAGGGTTCCATGGGGTTATGAACTTTACGTAAATACCACTTCATTCTCTCTGAAACTTTTCTGTATGCTCTTTATGAGTTGCCTCAGGATGTCAAGGTAACTAAAGTGGGACGGGAAGCATTGGGTAGGAAAGCAGAAGGTGTAAATCCTTAGGTGTTGGAAGGGAAGTTAGTTTGCTTTTTCCATTTGCGGCATCCAGGACATTTTCAAGGAGCGATGCCTAGAAAAGGCGGCATCCATCATCCAGGACATGCCCTCTTCTCATTGCTACCATCAGGAGGAGGCACAGGAGCATGAAGGCACACATTCAATGATTTAGTAACAGCTTCTTTTCCTCTGCCATCTGAGTTCTGAATGGACATTGAACCCATGAACATTACCGCACTTATTTAATTTAACCTTTTTTAAATGATATATAATTTTACTGTGATTTAGCTTTTATTATTACATATTTCAATGTACTGCTGTCACATAACAACAAATTTCATGACATATGCCAGTGATATTAAACCTGATTCTGATGAAGAGTTTGAATCCAACGTCTGCTTTGATAAAATGTAAAGCCAATCAGTGGGTGAATATTTTATGCAGCTGCTATGCCACTGACCTGAGCTTGTTGGAACACGAATTGTGGAACACAGTTAGACATGCTTTGCCAAATTTACTATATCATGGAACTCATTTGTCTCAGTGGCAACCTGTGGGGAAGGAGAACTTGTTTGTACAAGGGGTGAGGTACCCCTTCCTCCTAGAAGAAACACAACTGGGGGCAAACACAACCACTTCACGACTTACTGAGGGGCTTCGCCACCGGTGCATATTGTGAGCAGTGTCGAGGATAGAAGAGGAAACGAAGGCGATCTACAGCAGACTCAGGACGGACATTACGTTAGATAAGTAATGTATTGCTTAAGTTCCCTCAAGCACTGAATAAATAGATTAGTGGTTTAACGTTATTGTGCATCTTTTATTTCTCTCACTACCCGATCTCAAATTGAGCCTAAGACTCATATTGCCATTCATTAACATAAAGACTGGTATTTCTATAGCAGTTTTGAAATTCACAATGGCCTAAAATAAAGCACTTTGTAAAGTACCATAAAATTAAAATGCCTTTTCTTGAAACAGCTCCGATTGTAATTTCATATCTTATCTCGGTTATGTAAACGTGCCTGGAAGTATCACCCTGACACACACTGCCCAGTTCTCACAATGTTTACACTTACTTGCAGTGCTGTATACAGAAACACAGTAACTGGAGATGACTTGTTGTCTCAGGCTCTTGAAATCTCTAAACATAAATTGAAATGAATCATTTCTGACTTTTATTTTCATCTGAACCGTCTACTTGGTGGCCCAGCTAGTGGAGCCACTATCCTATAGTCCCCCAGTGACTGGGTTCATTTCTGATATCCACTGTGCTCTGTATGGAGTTTGTATGTTCTCGCTGAGACCAGGCGAAATTCCTCCAAGTGCTCCAATTTCATCCCACAAAGATCAAAGTTCAAAAGTTCAAAGTAAATTTATTATCGGAGTATGTATACCACATCCTCCAAGAGGACCACAGCCTTACCATGGTTTGGAGGCTTGAGTGCCTCAATGACATGGAGAGCTATGCTGGCTGGAGTCAGGGTTTTATTCTTTGGCTCTTAGTAGGGTCACCCATGCCAGACAGGTCAAAGGGTAAAGGCCAAACTGAGAATGGTCCACTGGTCCCCCGGATTTGGGGGTTCAGCTCAGAGCTAACAACCCTGACTGGTAAAGCAAAGTTGTTGTGGAAACAACAATAAAGAATCCTTCAGCATCTGAATGGCCAAGGACAAAGAGAGATGGAGGAGCTTATTTGCAGCCCAAAATGCCAGTGGAGTAATCAGCAATAGGTAATGTATACAATGCCGACCAGTGGGGTAGCGGCAAGAGCACTGGACTTTGAGAAGAATGGTCCCAAATTCAAAACCAGCTGGCTCTTTACATGCTTTCCATTGGTTCTAGTTTGAGCATTGAGCTAGCAACTCGGCCTCGTAAAAAATAGTCGAATGCTATGGAACCGGCAGAAATGTTCCCCAAAGCACCACAAGGCACGAAAAGGGACAACAAACAACAACGATACCATATACAACACTGAGATTAATTTTCCTGCAGGAACGCACAGGAAAATAAAGAAGTACAGTTAGAATCCACAAAAACCCATGCACAACAAAGATCCAATGTGCAAAAAAGTAACCAAATAACACATAGAGTCCCCGAACGTGAGTCCACAGTCTGCGGAGTCAGTTCAGTACTGAGGCAAATGGATCTAGTCCAGGAGCCCAATGGCTGCAGGCAGCAACTGATCCTGTTTGTAATGTTGTGGGACCCAAGACTCCTGCCCCTCCCACCCGGTGGCAACAGCAAGAAGAATGAGATTCAGAATCAGGTTTATTATCACTGGCATGTGTCGTGCAATTTATTACCTTAGCGGCAGCAGTACAATGCATACAGGATGGAATAGAAAAACAAAGTAAGTCAGTTACAGCAAATATATGCATATGGAAGAGTTAAATTTAAAATAGTGTGAAAACAGAAATAATATTAAAAAAAAAGTGAGGTAGTGTTCATGGGTTCAATGTCCATTTAGGAATCGTATGCCAGAGGGGGAGAAGCTGTTTCTGAATTGGTGAGTATGTGCCCTTAGGCTTCTGTACCTCCTTCCTGACGGTACCAACGAGAAGGGGGCATGTACTGGGTGATGGGGGTCCTTAATAATGGACGCCGCCTTTCTGAGGCCCCTCTCCTTGAAAATGTCCTGGATATTACGGAGGCTAGTACCCGAGAGAGCACTGACTAATTTAAAGACTTCCTGTAGCTCCTTTCGATCCTGTGCAGTTACACCCCCTCCCATCATACCCATACCAGAGGGTGAAGCAGCCTGTCAGAACGCCATGGTACTTCTGTAGAAGTTTTTAGTGTTTTTGAGGTGACAAACCAAATCTCCTCAGACTCCTAATGAAATATAGCTGCTGTTGTATCCCCATTGCAGCTGCATCAATATTTTGGGTACAGATTAGATCCTCTGAGATTTCCCAGGAGTTTGAAAACTGCTCACTCTCTCCACACCTGATTCCTCTATGAGGATTGGTTTGTGCTCCCTCATCTTATCCTTTCTGGTCCACAATCAGCCCTTTGGTCTTGCTGACATTGAGTGCAAGGTTGTTGCTGCAACACCACTCAACTAGCTGGTATATCAAGCTCCTGTACACCCTCTCGTCTCCATCTGAGATTCTTCCAACAATGGTTGTATCGTCAGCAAATTTATAGATGGCATAGCCCAGACTCATGGGTTTAGAGAGAGTAGAGCAGTGGGCTAAGCACACACCCCCGAGGTGCCCCAGTATTGATCATCAGCGAGTAGGAAATATTACTACCAGGTTGCACAAATTGTGGTCTTATTGTTAAGAATTCAAGGTTCCAGTTAGGAATTCAAGGATCTAATTGCAGAGTGTGGTACAAAGGCCAGCTTATCGATCAAGACTCTGAGAAAGAAGGTGTTAAACATCGAGAAGCAGATAGGGAGACAGATTCTGGAAAGGACTAATAATAATAGTTGGGTTGTTGTAGTGGGAGATTTTAATTTCCTAAATATTGATTGGCATCTCTCTAGAGTGAGGGGTGTAGATGGGGTGGAGCCTGTTAGGTGTGTTCAGGAAGGTTTCTTGACACAATATGTAGATAAGCCTACAAGAGGAGAGGCTGTACTTGATCTGGTATTGGGAAATGAACCTGGTCAGCTGTCAGGTCTCCCAGTGGGAGAACATTTTGGAGATAGTGATTGCAATTCTATCTCCTTTGTCATAGCATTGGAGAGGGACAGGAACAGACAAGTTAGAGAAACATTTAATTGGAGAAAGGGGAAACATGAGGCTATCAGGCAGGAACTTGGAAGCATGGGTTAGTAGGATGGTTCATCTGACCCTGGTCAGACCCCACTTGGAGTACTGTGCTCAGTTCTGGTCGCCTCACTACAGGAAGGATGTGGAAACCATAGAAAGGGTGCAGAGCAGATTTACAAGGATGTTGCCTGGATTGGGGAGCATGCCTTATGAGAATAGGTTGAGTGAACTCGGCCTTTTCTCCTTGGAGTGACGGAGGATGAGAGGTGACCTGATAGTGGTGTACAAGATGATGAGAGGCATTGATCGTGTGGATAGTCAGAGGCCTTTTCAGGTCTGAAATGGCTAGCATGAGAGGGCTCAGTTTAAGATGCTTGGAAGTAGGTACAGAGGAAATGTCAGGGTTAAGCTTTATGCAGAGAACGGTGAATGCATTGAATGGGCTGCTGGCAGCAGAGGTGGAGGTGGAAACGATAGGGCCTTCTAAGAGACTCCTGGATAGGTACATGGAGCTTAGAAAAATAGAGAGCTATGGGTAACCCTAGATAAGGTCATGTTCGGCACAGCTTTGTGGGCTAAAGTGCCTGTACTGTGCTGTAGTTTTTCTATGGTTCTAAACACTGATCTATAGTCGAGGAACAGAAACCTGATACAGTATAGGTGTTTATATTGTCCAGGTGAACTAGGGTGAGAGGTAGACTAGTCAAACGCAAACAGATGGGACAGGCTCAGTTGGGAATCTTGACTGGCACAGAGTAATGGGGATGAGTACTGATTTGTTTTCTGCTCATGGGCCTCAACACTTCCATCTGGCTTGGAGCCCGCCCCAGTAATGGCCAGCCTTCGTCTTCAAGGTGCTGTACTTGATTCCAGAGATTCAAGTTCACTGAATTCTTCAGGAGATCATAAAATCACTAGTTTGCTCAGAGCAGATGTTTCAAAAGTACTTTGCTTAAACGGAAAATATAAGTTGTGGATTGCAGTGATTGTATTTTAATGATCATAGTTCAGAAGAAGTATATCCTGTAGTTTTGTGAGATGCCCATAAATCATCACCATATATTGTCAGTGCCATCTTGGATACTGCAGCGAGATTGTTTAATTGGCTGTATAAATTGCCTGTAATGTGTATGCTAGTGGCAGAATCTGTGGGGAGTTGGTGAGAACGAGAGTAGAATAAAACAATGGGATTCATGTACAATTAGTGTAAATGGACGGTTGCTGGTCAATTTGCTTCTATTGGACAGAGTGGCCTGTTTCTATTCTGTATGAATCTATAACTTAATCAATTCAGAAAAAATGGCTGCTGTAATTTAGCTCTTATGCAATCAGCTACTTTATGGTTAGGTGATCACTCGCCTCATCACAGGACAATTTACAATGACTATTTAACCTGCTTGCCAGTACATCTTTGGACTGTGGGAGGAAATCAGAGAACCCAGGGGAAACCCACACAGTCATGGGATGAACATACAAGGACTTTATAGACGGTGCTGGAATTGAACTCTGAACTCTGATGCTGTCGTGTTCTTTATATGTACCGTGGGTTACTCATAAAGACACATATTCTGGAAGAACATAACTAGAACTTTTATTTAACACCAAACAGCAACCGTGCAACAGCAACAGCCATACAAGCTTCTCGATCATTCTGTCAGTTCCGCGCATGCTCACAACTCGGTCTAATCACGTTCTGACACGTGACACATGATATCACCACATCTTCCTTTCCTTAAAAAGAAAACAATTAGCAACATTAATCAAAATAAATACATAATTTAACATGTCTCTAATAGTCTCTCTGGGGGTTTACGAACACAAGTAGACCTTCGAAGTGGTTCACACAGTTCTTGTGTTTCATTGTTATTTTCATGTTTTGCCTGGTCTGCATCAGTTAACTGAAACTCTGAAGGTGGCTCTTTCTTGAGGTCTTTGCGATTTCTTCTTAGCATTGATCTTTCTTCTGTTTGCACCATGTATGATCTGGGTTATACTTCTTCAAGTAATAGACAATAGGTGCAGGAGTAGGCCATTCGGCCCTTTGAGCCTGCACTGCCATTCATGGCTGATCATCCACAATCAGTATCCGTTCCCGCCTTCTCCCATATCCCTCGACTCCACTATCTTTAAGAGCTCTATCTAACTCTTTCTTGAAAGCATCCAGAGAATTGGCCTCCACTGCCTTCGGATACAGAGCATTCCATAGATCCACAACTCTCTGGGTGAAAAAGTTTTTCCTCAACTCCATTCTAAATGGCCTATCCCTTATTCTTAAACTGTGGCCTCTGGTTCTGGACTCCCCCAACATCAGGAACATGTTTCCTACCTCTAGCATGTCCAATCCATTAACAATCTTATATGTTTCAATCAGATCCCCTCTCACCCTTCTAAATTCCAGTGTATACAAACCCAGTCGCTCCAATTTTTCACCATATGACAGTCCTGCCATCCCAGGAATTAACCTCGTGAACCTACACTGCACTCACTCAATAGCAAGAATGTCCTTCTTCAAATTTGGAGACCAAAACTGAACACAGTACTCTAGGTGGGGTCTCACCAGGGCCCTGTACAACTGCAGAAGGACCTCTTTGCTCCTATATTACACTCATAATTCCCCTTGTTATGAAAGCCAACATGCCATAAGCTTTCTTCACTGCCTGCTGTACCTTCATGCTTACTTTCAGTGATTGATGTACAAGAACACCTAGATTTCATAGCTTTCTGTGCCCATGTGTTCATTTTGTCTTGTATCCTCAATTCATCTCCTTGGTACAGTTCAGGAAATGGACGAGAACATCTGTCAAGGTATGTTTTCTGCGTTGCTTTGTGTTCATCTTTCCATCCTTTCACTTGTTCACCTTCCTCTGTTCTCAGAAGGCTCTCATTTATTGGCAGACTGGATCTCAAATGGCGACCAATAATGTGCTGAGCAGGCGAAAATCCACAATGTTCCTGCACACATGACTTTTTTCTTTCAAATGCTGTCTCACTCTGTCGATTTTGCCAACGTATTATTATATTTCTTGATATATTCGCATTTTTTTACAGCATTTACATTGCAGTTTTTGACAAAAAGCTCTTCAACCTGCAACGTCACGGTCACAGAAGCTTTGCAAAGCACCAAAGCTTTTTCAAAATTTAAATCTTGCTCTCTCAACAGCCTTTCTCTCATAGCATTATCTCAAATGCCACAAACAATTCTATCTTTAATGAGAGAGTCCGTGAGCAATCCAAACTCACATGTTCTACTACGCTTTCTTAACTCCGTAACATACTGATCAATTGTTTCAGCAGCTCTCTGCGCACATATGAAGAAATTATATCGCTCATACGTTAAGTTGCACTTAGGTATACAAAATACTTCAAAGCTGTCCATTATTGATTTTAAATTGAAATTATCTCCATCTTCAAAGACAAAATTATTATATACCTCTACCACTTCATTCCTGATTACACGGAGCAAAAACGCAACTTTGTTTTTTTACGATCTTTCTTCATAATCGAACTCCGGTATGTACAGTTCAAACTGTTGCTTGAATATCCTCCAGTTCTCAGCTACATTGCCAGTCAGCTGAAGTTTTGATGGGAGTTGTTACCCTTCCATTTTACTGTCTACAGTTCAAAATTTTTTCTTTTTTTCGATTATCTTCAAAACTCGATTCTCCTATGTCATTCTTCCAGAACCACTCCTGGCACCATGTTATGTTACTTCTGTTTAAATGTACCCTGCGTCAACAATGAAGAATCACATTCTGGAAGAATTAGAGAACTTTTATTTACAGTAATAAACAAACATGTCTTAACCCAGCCACGTGCTGGAACATTCTAGCAAATCTGCGCATGCTCAGTACTCTGTCCAATCATGTACTGGTACATCACCACAGATACCTCGAGCTGTAATATTGTCACTCTAACCATTGCACTACTGTAGTGCCCTATGCCTAATAATAGGCTTGCCAGCAAGGTCTGCTTGTCATAAGTTAATGAAAACCTTTGTTAGAAGCGAGAATACTTTCTGTAATGTATTTGGTAATTTTTTGACTGTTTTGCACTGTAATGTCTAATCGTCCTGAGAACAAATCATTCATATAAATCAAGACAAAGCACCAGCTGAAATTTCATAACAAAAGTGAAAATGAATTGCTGTAAAAGGACGGCAGAAGTTCAAACAGGAATGGTCAATGGAAAAATTCAATATGTTAGTCATCAGGTAAATGAGCTAAAACATAAGTGGACTCAAAAACATGACAGAAATGCTAGCAAGGAGTAACAAATGATAATAACAGAAATTTACTGCACGAATGGAGGATAAAACTGTGTACGATATGGAACAGCAGATGAAATTTGCTTGGAATGTTTTCAAAAGCAAAGTACAGTCTGGATTCAGAGTTGTTATGGAAAAGCTCAACATGTTACAGCTTTTGATGTACTTTGAATCATCTGTGGAGTCCCAAGTTAACAAAGCAAAAGTATTTTTTGCAGCAAAATCAAAAGCTGTAAAAGAAGAGGAAATGTATAGTGTTTTGCTGAAAATTGTATGAAAAGCTTGCTTTTTACTGTGCTTTATTATTTAGGAACATCCATGTATCTCAATGAGCACAAACTTCAGAAGTTAAAGCAAACCAGTTTTGGTAAAATTAAATTGAAAACAGGACACAAAGCTTTATGGGTAGGAAATACATACAGTCAAACCATGTCCAATGTATTTGAGATTTTCAGAAAAAGAACGATGAAGAATTGGTGAAGATGTCTCTGCGCCAGTGAAATACAGATCAGGAAATCAATCCATCTGGGAGAAGCTAAAGTTGGTTCCAGAGGAATTTGTGGACCTGGGTTACTTCTTTCAGTTTATCTACAAAAAAATTTAAATCTACTGATCCGATGTCCCTATTTTCCCCACGTCAAGGTGGCTGGGGTCCTGTTAGAGCCCATAATCTACATTTGCACTCAATCTCTGTTCTTCACAGGCTGTGAGTTCTCACTTTCAAAACTGGCCAAGCAGCCTGGCCCTTTGGTATCTCCAGGAGCAGCTTGGAGGACACGCGCCTTCGGGGTGCAGGCCCTTGAATGACCCGATTCCTCACCAATGCCGCCAACTGAAGTGTTGCGGGAGATCGAAACATTGAAGCAGTGTCCGCAGTTGTCAGAAGCCTCTGCACTCCAGTAATCTCTCTCTCCTCTCTCTCTTTCTCTATTCTGAATGAGTGACTGCTGGCTCTGTGTTGGGGAAACTTGCTGCAGATTGTAACATTGAAAAACAGAGCTGCTGGCCTCCCCTTCTGCTGTGGCAGGAGTGATATCTCTCTGGAGAGAGAGAGAGAGAGCCTGTCTGAGATGGCCAAGTGTTGGGATGGACAATAGTTTTTGACAGACTGTAGATCAGGGTCTCTGGGGGGCCAGCTATCGCTTGTATGGTGAGTGGTGATTTGGGGCTTTTGCTGGAGCAAGTGGGGGGAGGGTTGATGCTTGAGCGTGGGAAGCGAGAGGGGGCTTTGGGTTTGTAATATTTCTCTGTCATTCATTTCTTGTGTTTTTTTTCTCTCTGTTTTGTGAATGTCCACAAAGAGTAAGAATTTCAGGTTATATACTGTATACACCCTCTGATATTAAATTGAACCATTGAACCATTAACAGGGCATATTGAGAAAAAATTACACGACAGGAAATGCATTCAGATAATAAATTATGGAAGTTTTGGCCAACATCTGGGAGAGAACCATCACAACTTGCAGCCTAGGTGTTGACTCCACTCTTGATGATGACACCAGCAAAGACCAATCCAGAGCAGCGGGATGATTTTCCAACACCTTAGCCATTTCATCAACCCTAATACCAGGCTGTTATTATTACAAAGAAATTCTTGGCAAAAATCAAGATGGTAATATAAACGTAGAGGGATATTTTTGTTTCTTTCATGGTAATACATCAAGCAGAGCAAACAGGATGGGCTGAATGGTCTAACTGTGCTCCTATGGCATTGGTCTTAATATGCACAAGTATCGGATGAAAGGTCACACCAGATTTTATTGTGTTTTCTTTTTCTCTATGCTGACTGCTCTGTTGTCTGTCTGTAATGGTTTCTGATGTTATTTCACACTTCCAACACTTGATGTAGTCTTTCGACTTTTGCATTGCAGCTTCTCCAAGGATCGTCACCTTGTCACGCTGAAATCTCGAGAGCAATGTCGTGTGGACCTTAGCCACGATAGGTTCACCCATGGCATTAAGGTAAAGGAGGAGGTTCCAGACAGAGCCATCCAAAGAATACAGTTGTGATAATTTGCAAAAGAAACTTAATTCACTACCTGACAAGTGGGATAATCTATAATTTCCATAACAAAAGCCACTTGTTGCACACAGCACTCCATAGCTGCCAACAATTTCAGAACTTTCAGACACTTTGAAGTCTGCTGTGCCATAATGCTGGGTTCCTAATCAATGCCTGTGGTAAAATGTGAATTTCTACTGTTTTCCCACCAATAAAACTGTGAAATAGCTGGGAAAATACAGTTTAGGGAAAATACAGACTGGATGACTTCATTCAGAGAACCAGATGGAAAAAAGTAAATTAGGCTTCAGGAAGTGAACATCTTTAAATGGATTATGTTGATTTAAGTACATTTAGCTGTTATAAATATTTTCTTGGATTATAATTATTTACATTTTTGTATTGTTAAATAATTTTAAACACTTCTTGATGATATGTGGTATTTAAAATAGGTTTTTTTATTCATGAGTGTGAATATTCCTGAGGGATTTGCAAACTACAAAGGCCTTGCATCCTCAGGCCTTGGTTAATCACGTCAGAGCCCGTTTCCTTGAGGAAGCTCTTGATGGAGCACCCACTCAAGGTAAGTGGTGGTTTAGTAAGTAGGTCAGCAGTTTAGTGTGGGCGGTGGACTGATCCAAGGAGACTGTGAGCCATTATTTAAAGAATATGCAGGAATTTCCAATGAAACGCCACTTTCACCAACATTTTCTTTTGCTATGAAAAATATACCTCCCTAGAGGATTAGCTAGATTTTTCTGTTCAGTTTAGATTCAATCTTTTTCTTAACTCAATTATGATGTCTGTATAAGTGTCCTTAAGTGAGTTGTATGTGAAACAGATACAAGTGCATAACACAATAAGACATTAGAGTAGAATTAGCTTATTTGGCCCAACAAGTCCTCTCTGCCATTCCATCATGGCTGATTTAATCATCCCTCTCAACCCCATTTTCCTGCATCCCATCCACAACCTTTAATTCCTTTATAAATCAAGAACCTATCAAACTCTGCTTTAAATATACCCATTGACTTGACCTCCACAGCCATCATCCCAATGAATTCCACAGATTCACCACACTCTGGCTAAAGAAATTCCTCCTTATCTCTGCATGCTGAGGCTGTGCCCTCTGGTCCCAGATACCTCCAGAGCAAACATCGCCTCCACATCCACTCTATCCAGGCTTTTCGATGTTTGTTAGGTTTCAAAGAGATCCCCCGCCTCATCCTTCTTAACTCCAGTGAGGACAGGCCCAGAGTCATCATACACTCCACATACAATAACACATGTAATTAATATGTCATTAATGGTAGGGTGACCACTCAGATAGAGTATAACTTTCTCTTAAGGGGTTGTCGATTGGTAGGTCACTAAGTAGTGATAGAAACCAATCCAGCATCCACATAAGGGTGGATTCCTTTAAGGGAGAATGCTTGTATGTGACTTTGCTTAATGTCGGCAGGCTGATGCAGGAGCAGCCACCATGTCATCCTTGAAAAATCGGGGTCAGGGTCCATTGGCATGGAAAGCAAGACAACTGGCATTGAGATGTGTCACCATCTTCCGCAAGCTCCACCAGTAATGACTTGGTTGGATCGCTCTTTGTCTGGAACCTCCCCCTTGTCCTTAATGCCATGGGTGACCCTACCAGGATCGAAGCACCAGAAGTCTAAACTCCATTTACCTCAGGATCTCGGGAACTCACGACCCCCTCCACCGTGACAAGGTGAGAATCCTCGGAGAAGATGCCGTTAATACCTCTGAAACCATTTGACTGTTTTCCCCAGGGTCAATAATTAGTCGTGTGTTTTACTGAAAGCTTCCACATAAGAAGCACAAGATCAGGAGACTTCCGAAAGGTTCGATGTACACATCAAACATGGCGCCAGGCCAAACAGGAAATGTGTGCCTTTTTAAGGAGCCTCATCCTGCTGAAAGAAAAGACAACACAACACATCCTCCTGACGTGCAGAGCTGCCTGCAAGATCATATTTGGCGACAGAGCAACTATCAGTCTTGGCTAAGCCACAGTCGTTTTAAGATCACACATTTTTCTGTTGGCAGCTGCGATCAATTCAGACAAATAAGTCCATCATCATTGTAATTTAGCTGGAGAACAATGTGCATGCATAATCTCCATCTGTTCAATTATCCTGAATGCTTGAATTCAGTCCAAATTGAGTTAAATTTTATTCTGCAATTTCATAGACCTGTTTCAATAATTTACCTTATAACATGACTATCCATTTTACATGTCAAAAACATTGGTTGAGGTACTGATTATACATTTTTCAATAATTTCTGTCTCAAATGCTGTGTTGATTGCACTGTGGAGGTTAATTTGATCCCAGCCAGTGCAGGAGCAGAGGATGACTGGATCCTGGTTACTCTGTAGTGACATCTGCTGGACAATTTACTTGTAGGACAATGGTTGCGATCAAGCGACCAGATTGCACTGGAGAAATTATAACAAAATATCTCTGATAGTCAGAGAAAGTTGACAGAATTACAAAAAGCATTAAAGAAAACAATGTTTGCACTCTAAATGAAAATAAATACTTAAAAATATTACAGTGAGTATTATATCACCAATTTCACTTCCCAGTTTCACAGGGTCTGTAATCATATCTAAATGAAAAAAGATGGATTACTTTCTTAAGTGATTCCATGCCAAGAGGGGCCAGATGTGAAGTGCTTCATGCCCTGATCTTTAGCATGCCAGTGCTCTGCTGCTGGAATTACTGGTGGAATTATTCAGCAAGTCAGGCAGCATCTGTGGAGAGAGAAACAGGGTTAATTTTTCATGTCAATGACCCTTCACTATTTGTGCTGGTTCTTTGGTTAGGAACAAGCAGTTGTACTTTGCTGAAAAAAAAAATGGCAGATAAGTTGCTTCTTGAAGTTTGAGAAGCAAGAGTTTGCCCAAGAGCACAAGAGCACACAGGGGAAAATAAAGGGCAAGAAGACGCTACTTGGCTCCTGAAGTCTGGCTCATTGCTTTATCTCTGGCCTCAATTCCTCTTCAGTGCCAGTTCCAAAAAGGTTATAATACCTTACTATTTATAAAATCTGTCTACCTTTTCTTTAAGTACTCCCTGAGATCTGACTTCAGCAGCTCTCCGAGAATTGTTTCCTATTGTGGACGAGTCTAGGACCAGAAGGCACAGCCTCAGAATAGAAGAGCATCCCTTTAGAACAGAGGAGGATGAATTTCTTTAGCCAGAGGGTGGTGAATCTGTGCAAGCCAAGTCTCTGATTATATTTAAAGTGAAGGTTGATAGGTTCTTGATTAGTCAAGGCATCAAAAGTTACATGAAGGATAATAAATCAGCCATGATAGAATGGTAGAACAGACTCAATGGGCCTAATGGCCTAATTCTGCTCCTATGTCTTATGGTCTTACAGCGAAATCCATAGAGTTACCACCTTTTGCAAGAAGAAATTATTATACAACTTACTTTTAAACGCTCAGCTCTTACCTTTCGGCTACACATGTTCCTTGTTTCAGTCTCTTGTACAAGAGGAAACATCTCAACATTTGGCTTTTCATATCCCCTTTGAACTGTATACACGTTCATCCCTCATTCTCTCAAAGTCCAATATATTTCTTTAACTGTACTTGACAGTACTATGCTTACATCCCAGGAGTTAGCTGAGCGAATCTCTTCCATACTGCCTCCAGTGTTAGTATATCCTTTAATAAGTATGATGATCAAATCCTGTATTTTAGGTCAGCCTCACCAACACCCTGTACAATCACAAAAATGCTCTTCTAATCCAATATGACATTTGTCTTTCTAACCACTGGCTTCACTTATAACCACATAACAACTACAGCACGGAAGCAGGCCATCTCGGCCCTTCTAGTCCGTGCCGAACACTTCCTCTCACCTAGTCCCACCGACCTGCACTCAGCCCATAACCCTCCATTCCTTTCCTGTCCATATACCTATCCTCACTTCTTGCGTTTCATGCACAAGAACACTTAAATCCCTCTATATTCCACTCATTTATGGTGTCTTACCCTTTAGGTCAGTTTTCTGATACCTGCTACATGACCTCACGTTTTCATACATTAAACTCCATATGCCAAGATTTTGTCTACCCACAACCCATCTGTATCCTGCTGAAGAGCCCAAATATCCTCATTGCAGTCTGCCTCCCATGCATGTTCGTGCTCTCAGCAAACTTGAATGCACACTGTCCCCTCCTCCATGTCATTAATATAGATAGTACATAACTGAGGGCCAAAAACTGATCCGTGTGGGACTTGGCTAGTTACATCCTTCTACCCAGAAACAGACTCATTTATGTCAACTGTCTTCTATGATGAAGTTTCCAATCCATATTAATACTTATCCCAATACCATGAGCTCTTTCTGTGTACTAACTTCTTTCACGGCACCTTATCAAATACTTTCTGGCACTCCAGGTACTATTTGTCTACACGTTCCCCTCCACTGCCTCTGCTTATTTTTTTACTCCCTCGCATTGTGGGATGGATGCAAGATTTAAATAAATTCAAATTTACATCCTCGAAGGACTATTAACAATAGTGGTTCTGGTCTCCATAAAGATAGGAATTCAGAAGTTGCATTTCACCGTGCAAGATTCAAGATTAGCTGATATAATTTCCAGTACGCAAGTATAAAGGAAAACAAAATAATTGTTTCTTTGGATCTGAAGCAGCACAAAAAAAACAATAAAATAAAGAACATAATAATAATAAAAACATATAAATACAATACAGAAGGTAACTTATATTCATAGATTGATTGTATGTCCATAAAGCAAGGCACAAGAGTATCTGTACATGAGGTGACTCTGACATAATGGTGGTGGCTTGTGGTGGAGTGGGGGTTCAGTGGGTGGAGGTGTTGATCAGCCTTACTGTAGGCTATCTCTCACAAAGCAGGCAACACTGACAACTTAAGGTAATTTTCTACTATCTATGGAAGGAACTTTCCCAAAGATCCTGCATCAGGTCTGAAGAAACTGAAGGACCATTGCTCTTCTTACTTCAAAGGAAGAGAACAGCAATGTGAGACTTGAATGCTGGATTGGTAACTTAAGTATATATTTCTAAATATTTCCAGGACTTTTTTACCTAAAATGAATGGTCAGTTTCGGTTTTGTGAGGTTCTCAGGAATATTTCAGGGTGCTTATTGACGTTTAGTTTAGGTTTACTTAGTTCTTAAAATATTTTTGAAAGGCTTTTAATTTTTTTCAACATTGCTGTATCTTTCTCTTGTGGAGCAACACACACAAAATGCTGGAGGAACTTAGCCGGCCAAATAGCATCTGTGGAAAAGAGTAAGCAGTCGACGTTTTGGGCCTAGACCCTTCATGGGTCCTGATGAAGGGTCTTGGCTCGAGGCATTGACTGCTTTCTCATTTCCATAGATGCTGCCTGGCCTGCTGAGTTCCTCCAGCATTTGGTATGTGTTGCTTAGATTTCCAGCGTCGGCAGATTTTCTCTTTTGTGATTGGACTACTGACTGCAAAGTCTCTTCCAGGATGCCGAGCCTGAAGAAGTTTAAATTAGCTCTGATGAAAGGTCTTGGCCTGAAACACCAACTGTTCATTCACTTCCATTCATCCAGCATTTTGAACGTGTTACTCCACATTATTACTTACTGCCTGTTACACTGTTGGCACTTTGGGCACAATGAAGGTCCTTCATCTCTGTCTGTCCATACCGTCACACACAGATATAGAAGGATTCTTCAGTGGTGTTTACATAGCAATTTTTTTTTTGCCCAGTCAGGGTTGTTAGCCCTGATCTGAATCCCTGAAACGGAAGTACTAGTCGACCACTCTTAGTCAGGCCTCTACCCTTTCACCTATTTGGCATGGGTAACCCTACCAAGAGTTGAAGCAGAATGCCCTGACTCCAGCCACCATAGCTCTCCAGGACCTTAAGCAAACTTCCAAACCCTACTACGAGGTCGTGGCCCTCTTGGATGTCTCTACATTATTGCTTGTTATTTACCATTTTAATATGAGTTCACTATGATAAATAAGGCACTATTTAGTGCAGGAACACAAAACAAAATACCCTTTAATATTGAACCATCTCTGTAAAGAGCTCTCACTTCAGCTCATAAGCAAATACTTTACATTTTAGTAGCTCTGCCAATGTTTACTAATACCTGTGGGTGAACTTTGTCTCAGTTTAGCATATGGAGTTCTACTCATGATTATTGTTAAACAGCTTCCTCATTTCAGTTGTGCGTTGCAAAATGAAAAACAGATTGAATCAACAGGTTGAAGAATTTGCAACATGTGGATCCTATTACTCTCTTCTCTTAATAAAGAAAAATCAGCCCATAAAATCTGCAATTTTATGTGGACAGATATTATTTTTTTGGATGAGCACCGACATTCCTCGAAGGCTTCAAGTTATTTGAAACAAAACACAACTATGAAGGCTGCAGTAAAACTGACTGAGATGAAAGTTCTGTTTACAGTGAGTTGTTCCTTCCTTATCAGAGAATAGGCATCTGTGTAACTTTACAGAACTTCCCTCCTTTATCCATTTCTTATCCACTTATCCATGTTTTTAGTGTGGTGGCTGAAATGTTCACTCTCACTTTAAAAATCAGCAGAGAGGGAATGAGATGGACAAGGGTCCAACAGATTTCTGGACCCTAAGCCCGATACCCTTTGGATTAGTGTTGTGCAACAGACATTTCCAAGTCCAAATGCATCATAGTAAGTTACCACACAGGAGGAGATAAATTAGCTCATCTATTAATGTTATCTCATTGCGAGGTCAGTTGTGCTCTACTTCACGTCCTTTGAGTGCCATTTGCTGAGCTGCATCCTCAAGTGTATGCTAAACTAACAAGAGATGAAAGGCAAATGGGATCCAAAAATAACTCGGTATTAGGAGGTAGAAGTTATTTGTGGAGTGTCGTTTTTCTGATTGGCAGCCTGGGTGCAGTGACACACTATAAGGAACAGTACTGGGACCGGTTGTGATATATTTGATGTGAATTTAGGAGGCTTGCAGAAGAGCTGATAGCTTATGGCGTGGCAGGTAGTAAAGAAGATGGTCTTTAGCTATAACACAATATTGACTGCTAGAGAGCTGAAGGGAGCAGTGATATTTAACCTTGACAAGTGTGAAGTGTTGCATTTTAGAAGGTCAAATCAAGGGTAGGGCATAGGGTGGGACCCAGCCGAGTGTTGATGTCTAGGGACACTTAAAAGTGACATCAAAATAGAAACAGTGGCATTTGCTGTACCTGCCTTTAGCGTCTGTTGCATAGAAGAGTTGGGATATCATGTCGAACATCAGTTCCTCCACACTATAAGTAGTTACCGCACTACATGAAGGACATGATGATATTGAAGAGGGTACAGAAGAGGTTAGAGCATTTCAGTTGTTAGGAGAAATTAGACAGGGTGGTTTATTTTCGCCCTGGGTGACCTGACAGAGCTAAACAAAGTTGTGTGTGATATAGATAGAGCAGATAGTAGGAATCTCTTTTCCCATCGGCAGGCTTGACTATAAAAATCTCTTTTATTCCCTTGGCAGGATCGTCTACAACAAAAGGGCATAGATACAAGGTGAGGTTAAAGGTTTAGAGGGGATCTGAGGGAGGTTTTTTCCACACAGAGAGTAGAGGAAACCGCCATGCACTACTTGTGGAGGTGGAGGAGGAAGGTACTCTCACAACGTTTAAGACAACCATTTGATTTGCCAAGGCATAGAAGGCTACGGCGCAAACTGCAGGTAAACGGGACTACAGAGATTGATTGGTGGACTGAATGGACAGTCTCTATAGTGTGCAACTCTCTGACTTGATTAACTCTGTTCAAATTCTGTTTTGAATCTGTTTCTACCATCTGGATCTCCCAGCAACCCTCATCATAAAACTTCTTTGCATCGTTCCTCAAAATCCTTTTTTTTTTGCAAATTATATTGAATCAATCCCAGGAATATTGAATCAGTGATGGGAATTCAGGTTCTCTGGAGTCTAATAAACTTTGTATTAAAAATAAAAAGAAGATGTTGGAGGCATTCATCAGTAGAAAGGCAGTTAATATTTGTGCTTGAAGACCTCTCATCAGATCTGGGGAACCAAAAGAAAGAACTAATTATTTTGAATTGCAAGGAAGTGGAGAGAGAGGGATAGATAGGGCAAAAGAACATCTGTGATGGGGCATGGCCAGGTTTGCCATGGGGGCAGTTAGAAGCTGATAATACAAACAATGAGATAAAAGATGTTTTGAATTGCAAGGCTGTGAGACTTGCCCAGCAGGTCAGGTTGTTCAAATGGAGAGAGAGCATCACAAATGGATGAGCATTTCTCATGACCCCAGTGTAAGTGGGAAGGGCTGATTAATTAAATACAATCATGAGAATGTGTGCTGGAAATTTAATGTCAATTTTAAATCACATCCCAGCCAGCTCATTTTTTCAACCGTCAGGAGGCTCATTAGCAGAAGGGAGGCAAGGACTGGAGGATTTAGAAGTAGGCAGCTCTCCATTGTCTACATGTTAAATTATCTACTTCCCTTCAGCCTAACAATCAAATATCCACCTCAGGATACTGAATTATACTGACTTCACCCTTTTCACCTCATCTGCCTCCCAGCCTTTCCAATCTTTCAGTGCACCAAACTTCTCCATCCAGCCTGTCAGCTGAAAAGTTGAGCAGATCTCCCTGATTGAACCACAGTTCCTCTTTGTGACCCGATGTGACAGGCCTTCCCACTTGATAATCATTTAGTTTCTCAGTCTGGTGGCCCGCCAGTGAGGAACAGGGCCATTCAATAATAATCAGCTCCTCCCATTAATTCAACAGGACAAAACCTGACTGCAGAACAGCTGCCCCAGACCTGCCTTAGCTCAGAGTTCACACTGGGCCCAGCTGTACAATCCTGAACCATGCAATGATTCATCTTCAAATTATCATTTGTTACAAACCGGATAGAAATCAGGCTCCAATTGCTATTTTAACCTTTCACCTTTGCTATGGTGTATCCTGTGTTTCCCTATCTAATCAAGTCTAGCAGCAGCAGGTGGATCTAAAAGAGGCACTACAATGTCAGGATTTAAGTTATAGTTTTGGGAGGTTGGAGGGGTGTCTTTGTTCTGTATGGGGGTGGGGGACAAGGGAAAATATTGCTGCAGTCACTATTACTGAGTGTCAAACCCAAAGACCTGTCTGCAGTGTTGCATGAAAGGTCAATGTCAGTCAGTCCAACTTCAAATGCACTTGGGGAATTCAACAGGTCAGACAGCATCTGTGGAGAGAAATAAACAGTCGACATTTCAGGCCTATGACAGGTCCCGAAGGAGGATCTCGGCCTAGAAACTTTGACTGTTTTTCCCTCCCCATAGGAAAGATGGTGCCTAAGCTGCTGAATTCCTTCAGCCTTTTGTGTGTTTCTCTGTATTTCCAGCGTCTGCAGAATCTCTTGTGTTCAAATGCACTTTCTCACTACCTGCACAATTAACCCCAGTTATTGATCAAATAGAAGAAAGATAATTTTACTGTATTCTCAAGCAGGGACTTCAAATCATCCCTCTCATAATCTGTTGTAAGAGGATCACTTTACATACTTCGATGTTTTTGCTGATGGGCAGGGATCAGGATTTCATACAAATGTTTTGTGCCACGCAGGAAAGATTTCAGCATTTTGATGCTTTGGTTGTATGAGAGAAATGCTCAACCAGGTGTTTACTAAACCGGGCCAATAAGTAAAATGGTTGAGCTTCTTTCCAAGACTATGGTAGTGGTTTGTGGAACTATAATGATCTCGGTAAGTGGGGAAACATTTACCATTTCCTTTTCTTGCTATGTTGTATTATCAGACTACCCAGAGCAAAGGAAGCAGTTGAGGCCTTGGATAGATCATATTGAACAGTGGGCCAGGCTTGAGGGGCTGATTAGTCTAGTCCTGTTTCTATTTTCTTATGTTTCTAGCCCTCCTGGCTCAAATACCCCCATTCTCAAAATTTCCATCATCACTTTTTAATCCTTTCATTAAAAGAAGCACTTCACCTGGTTCCCCCCATTTACAAACCTTACCATGAACACAAGTAAGTCTGTAGATGCTGGATATCCAAGCAACACACACAAAATGTTGGAGGAACTCAGCAGGCCAGGTGGCATCTATGGAAAAGAGTGAACAGTCGACGTTTCATGCTGAGATCCTTCTTCAAGACTGAAAAGGAAGGGGGAAGATGCCTGAATAAAAAGATGTGGGAGGGGAAGGCAGAGAGCTAGAAGGTGACAGGAGACATCAAGTGGGTGGGAAAGGTAAAGGGTGGAGAGGAAGGGATCTGATAGGAAGGGGGAGTGGACCATAGGAGAAAGGGATGGAGAGAACCCAGGAGGAAGAAATAGGCAGGTAGAAGAGGTGGGCGTCTACCCAGATGGAATATAAAGTGTTGCTCTTTCACGCTGAGGGTAGCCTCATCTTGGCACAAGAGGAGGCCATCAATCGACATGTTGGAACAGGAAAGAATCAGAACTAAAATGTATGGCTACCGGGATGTTCTACTTCTGGCAGATGGAGCAGAGGCACTCGGTTTTCCGATTTACAACGGGTCGCACCAATGTAGAGAAGGCCGCGTCAGGAGGACTGGACACCTTGCCTTTCCTCGCCAAAGCCCACTTCAGCTTCCTTGTGACTCCTCACCATGCCACTATCAATCTCATAAACGACATCCCTTGCGGCGTTCACCTTTTCAAAGGCAGGTGGGCCACTTTTGCAGGCGGCCAGCTCCAGTAACAGCTGGCAATGTGTTATCTGATGGCCGCTTGCAGAGGTGGGTACACAGCGGCGCAGCTTGTAGAGCTGCTGCCTCACGGCTCCAGCTACCCGGGTTCAGTCCTGACCCCCCCCCCCCCCCCCCAGTGCTGACTGGGTGAAGTTTGCGCACTCTCTCTATGGATTTCATTCTGTTGCTCCAGATCCCTCCCATTTCACAAAGAGGTTAATTGGCTGTGGTAAATCGCCTCGTTTATGTGATTGGTAGAATTTGGAGAGCAGTTGATGAGAAATCTTTCTTTTCTTTGAGATACAGCATGGTACGTCCTTTGACTGTAGGAGGAAACTGGTGCACCAAAAGGAAACCCATGCAGTCACGGGGTGAAAGTACTAACTCCTTACAGACAGGAGCAGGAATTGAACAGCATTACACAAACCTCTACACTACTGTGTCGCCCTATGTGGGATAATAAAATAGGTTGGCGTAGTATAGGTGTAAAAATGGGTGCCTGATGACCATCTGTATCTCTAGACAGCTCTTACCACTTTGACATAGAAGTATTGGAGTTCTTCTGTGCTAGAAGACAATGAATTACAAGGAAGATGGCTGTTTCCATGTTCCATGTAAAGAATTACCTAAGACTTTGATACAGGGGAAGATGAAGAAGATTTGGCCTGATCGTACATTGGGATTAAAAGCATAATAGGACATAATAGCTGCAAATGTTACCATCAGGAATCAAATCCCAGTTCCCAGATGCAGTGTTGTAATAAGTTGAATGACTGTTCAGGGTTGGTGAATCTATATCTCATCATATCCACCATTAGCCTCAGGTATTGGGTCAATATACAAAATTACTAATCTTCCAAAAGGCTCCACCAAAACAGGTCTTGTAAATAACATCTCTTTTGTCCCTCTGAATGATCTGACATTTAGAAAAATGTCAACAGCTTCAAATGCAAACCTCACAGTGTGTTCAAAGGACATTGCATAACATTCATAGCCACACCTTTCTTGTACAACTGAGGAGGTGACACTTAAACAGCTGAAGATGGAACCACCATCCCATGCAGTATTAGGCATTGGTGCAAGTGGCCTATTAGAGTCTACGTTAGCTTAGAAATGCAAGATCTGAAGATTGTGAGTCATTTAGCAAGAGCAGCCTGCAGCAAGGGCGGGAGAAATTTTAAAAGAAGGCACCAATTTGAAGGAAGATGTGGTTGCATAGTAATTCTGGGGCTGGCGTCAGATCAGAGTCTGGTGACTAAAGTTCAATATATGCTCAGTGACCCTTTATAAGGTTCCTAATGTATCTAATGAAGTGGCCCCTGAGTGAATGGTTATGGTTTTCTGCTGCTGTAGTCCATCCACCTCAAGGTTCAATGTGTTGTGCTTTCAGATTTGCTCCTCTGAACATCAATGTAACACATGGTTATTTGAGTTATTGTTGTTTTTCTGTCAACTTGAACTAGTCTGGCTATTCTCCTCTGACCTCTCTCATTAGTAAGGTTCACTGGATGTTTGTTTGCTTTTCACACCATTCTCTGTCAACACTACAGACTGTTAACGTGTGAAAACCCCAGGAGATCTGCAGTTTCTGAAATGCTCAAACCACCTTGTCTGGCACCAACAATCTTTCCACAGTCAAAAGTCACTTAGATCACATTTCTTCCCCATTCTGATATTTGTCCTGAAAAGTAGCTGAACCCCTTTACCATGTCTTCATGCTGTTATGGTTTGAGTTGCTGTCACATGATTGGCTGAGTAGATATTTGTATTAACTCGGGTGTACCTAATAAAGTGGCCACTGAGTGTATTACACAGGACTGAGTAATTGAAAACATTTTTCCATGTCTTTCGAGCTATTGAATACTTTTATCAAAGATTATCCTTCGACCTTGAGGTACCAGTCTAAAGCAGAACCAACCTGAACAGTGGAAAATCCCTCACAAGCTCATGGACGTTTACTTTGGAGCACAGCTTACACACATCAGACTGCATCAGTTCTTAGGTCAGGCTCAGACAGTAGACTCGAGACACAGCTTTCTCTCATGCTGCCTAAGCCCTTTTGCTTCCTTGCATTAATATAAAAGTGTTATTATCCTTGGCAAAGCCTCCCCAAAGCATATCATACAGAGGGATTTTCCTCTCTGCGCTCCACGTCCTGGATGACATGAATTTGAATCGCGTGCTGAGAGCTGTTAGGTACTGAACTGATTTACTGATGCCACTAAATATGGCATCTTGCCTTCTTGAGTACAACCTTTGCACTTTTTAAAGCCGTTCATCATGCAGTATTTCAATGTATTGCTGCATCATAGAATATTGTGGAATAAATGTAGTTTAACTACTTGCTTTAGAATAAATAGTTTGAAATAAAGTACTTTAACATAAACTGTGACTTTGCGTTACTTGTTTGTGGAGAAGTGCTCCCACCTTCGTCTTGTCAATTCATTGTATGAACCATTCTGGGAAGATCAGCATTAGGCTGAAGTGCTCTTCTGGTTACGCAGGAAGCCAATTTACTATAATGAACATAGAACATTGTAGCACAGTGACAGGACCTTCAGCCGATAATGTCTGTGCTAACCATGATGCCTATTTAAATGAATCCTGTTTGCCTCCACATGGTCTGTATTCCTCCATTCCATGCTTGCTACTGTGTCTGTCTAAATGCCTCTGAATATGGAGCTTACAAATTTGCTTCCACTGTCCCTGGTTCCATGTACCCACCCCCCACCAGCTCTTTCAAATGTCGCCTAAACTTTCCCCTTCTCACCTTATATCTATGTCCTCTGGCATTTCCACCCTGTGAGTAGGACTCAGTCTATCCTGCTTCTGCCTCCCATTCATCTCTATTAGCCATCAGCGACACCAAGCTAAGTTTGCTCACCCCTTATGGCTAATACTCAAAAATCCAGCCATGATCCTTGTGAACTCACTTTGCATCCTCTCCAAAACCTCTACATCCTCTGTGTAATGTGGCAACTGGAAATGCACACCATAAGATATAGGAGCAGAATTAGGCCATTTGGCCCATTGAGAATGTTCCATCATTTCATCATGGCTGATCCATTTTCCCTCTCAGCCCCAATCTTCTGCCTTCTCCCCATATCCCTTCAAGCCCTGACCAATCAATCTATCACACAATACTCTAAATGAGGCCTAATCAAAGATTTTTTACGGTTGTGACATGGCTTCTTAACTTTCATTCCCAATGCACAGAATGATAAGGAAGTATACTATTGACCTGATTTACCATCCTATCTGTTTACGTTGCCACTTTCAGGGAGGTCTGGAGTTGTACCCTAAAATCACTCTTATATCAATATCATTTACTGTATCTTTCCCTCTTACACTTGACCTCCCAAAGGGCAACGCCTCACACTTGTCTGGATAAAACTCCATCTGCCATTTCTCTGCCCATATTTCCTTCTTATTTATATTCTGTTGAATCATTTGATAACTTTCCTCACTGACCACACTACGTCCAATATTTATGTACTTGCTAAAATCCACCAAACATCCCGCTTACGTTTTTGTTCACATCTCAAATAACAGAGATCTCAACACTGATTCTTCTAGTACATCATAGGTACAAGTCTCCAGTCAGAATAACACTCCTCCAGTGTTACCATCAAACTTCTCTGGTCAAACCAATTGTGAATGCAGTCTACCAAGTTCCCATTGATCTCCTGAGTTTTGATCTTCTGAAGTGGATTGCCATGAATGTTTGAATGTTTTACTAAAATCCACATAGATGATATCCACTGCCCTCCCCTCATCATGCCGTTTTGTCATATCCTCAAGAAATCCAATCATGATTGTAAAGCATCTATCAAGTGAGAAGTATCTCTTCAATAACATAACGTTATCGAGGAAGTTGAATTATTTGACTTCAATTGTGTGATATATGTTTTCTTAGAAGATATTGTGAGGCAAAACAACAGTCTTAATCCTAATATGGTCAGTTGTAGGATGTGACAATGATCTACCAATTTACTCTGTGTTGATACTTCTCAAAATATTGTCTATAGAAAGTTCTCAAATGCAATGAATTCATTCCTAAAATACAATCTTACCTTCAAAGGGACTTCATTGACTATAAAACTTTTTGGATCATGTAGCTATCTAAATGCAAACTTTTTTTTAAAATCACATCTACCTCAATCTTAAGTTTGGTTAGATGAAAATATTTTTTTTAAAAACACACAGTCATTCACATTGTGCATAGCAAGTTGTCTCAATCAGCTTTCTTATAATTGTCAATAATTGTTTTTCAATTATCCTGATTCAAGAGCGAATACCCAAGCAGACAGATGGGCTTTAATATATTTCAACATTCAATAGTTCTGATATCATACCTGTTATGCATGTAGCCAAAATGTTGCTAGTTGTTTGGTGTTCCAAGCTGACACATAGCATCAGTATCAGTCCTGGCATGTACAGCTGCTCCTTATTATAAAGTTCATTTTACAGCTCATTTGTCTGTCCTGCGCACAAACACTCCCACCTCCCTACCTCTGAAGATTACATGAAGGGGAGGGAGTGAATTTGGAAGATTGAAACGTGAAGGAGGATTAAAAGAATTAAAGTAACATATTTCACTGAAGTGGGAAATTTGGCCTGTTTCCACAATTACTCTACTGTGGCATTTTTGTTTTTAAGTAGGCTGTGGGCGAGCAATGAAATTGTGTCATATGATTAAATTTGGTAGATAACTAAACACAAGGTAATCAGGAAAGTTATTCTGTTGAAGAGGAAGATTGTAAGATCTCTCCCTTGGCTTTATTCTGTAATACTCTTCCACAAGCATTGCATCATATATCACAATCTCAATAAGATTGGTGTTTGGTCTCAGAATCAGGCTTCATACCATAAGACCATAAGACATAGAAGCAGAATTAGGCCATTTGGCCCATCAAGTTTGCTCCACCATTCAATCATGGCCGATCCTTTTTCCTCTCCTCCTCAGCCCCAGTTGCTGGCCTTCTCCCTGTAATCTTTCAACAGAATGTGACGTGAACTTTGTTAACTTCATAACGGCAGTAAATGAAATACATGATAAATAAAGATAGAGAAAAAAACTGAATTACATTAAGTACACTAACTATGTCTATTGAATATTGAATAAAATGGTGTTGGTTGTGCAAAAAAAAACTGGTTCAATGTCCATTTGGAAATCAGATGTCAGAGGAGAAGAAGCTGATCCAGAATCGCTGAGAGTGTGCCTTCAGGCTTCTGTAACTCCTGCCTGATGGTAACAATGAGAAGATGGCATGTCCTGGTTGGTGGGAATCCTTAATGATGGACGCTGCCTTCCTGAGGCACCTCTCCTTGAAGATGTCTTGGATACTCGGGAGGCTAGTACCCATGATGGAGCTGTCTGATTTTATAGCTTTCTGTAGCTTCTTTCAGTCTTGTGCATTAGCAACACCCCCACCCCCCCATACCAGACAGTGATGCAGTCAGTCAGAATGCTCCCCATGGTACATATGTAGAAGGTTTCGAATGTTTTAGTTAACAAATAATATCTCCTCAAACTCCTAATGAAATATAGCTGCTGTCCTGCCTTCTTTATAGCTGCATCCAGGTAGGTCCTTGAAGATACTGACACCCGGGAACTTGAACTTTTCACTCTCTCCACTTCTGATCCTGCTATAAGGATTGTTTTGTGTTCCCTCGTGTTATCCCTTCTGAAGTCCACAATCAGCTCTTTGGTCTTGCTGACGTTGAGTGCAAGGTTGTTGCTATGACAACACTCATTTAACTGGTATATCTCAGTGTGGGGATACAAAGTTTCAGGAGGGCAAATTGCTATGTTGTGTCCATTGGATACAATTGTGAAGTTGTTAACTAGATCATAATATGATGTACCTGACCAGAATAAATTACATGATTAATCTACATAGTCTCACTTTTTGTGGCTTTACAACATTGCTGTCAGTCTGGGTCATAAGTAGGCCAGGCTTGGTAAGGTTGTCACTTTTCCTTCCCTGATGTGGTTTAGTCAATTAGCTTTTTTTTAAAATGAGACTATATGTATTTCAGATGTAAGTACAAAGTACAAACTATAAAGTAAATTTATTTTCGAAGTACATATACGTCACCATATACAACCCTGAGATTCATTTTCTTGTGGGCATGCCCAGTAAGTACAAAAAACACAATTGATTAAATGAAAGACCACACCCAATGTTGGACAACAACCAATGTATGACTGTGTGAATACAAAAAAAAAACAATGGTGATAAGAAATTAATAAACAATAAGTAATGAGAAGAAGAAAGATGAAGATGAAGAGTGCTTGAAAATGGCCCGTAGGCTGTGTGATAAGTTCAGTAATAGAGTGAGTGAAGGTGAGCAAAGTTTTCCTCTCTGGTTCAAAGTCCGATGGTTGAGAGGTAATAACTGTTCTGGAATGAGGCTGTGCGGCCCCTGAGGCCCCTGTACCTCCTTCCTGATGGCAACCATGAGAAGAGAGCATGGTCTGGATGGTGGAAGATCCTTGATGACGGATGCTGCTTTTTTGCGATAGCGCTCCATGTTGATGCGGTCAATGGTGGGGAGGCTTTATCCATGAAGGACTGAGCCGTATCGACTACCTTTTGTAGACTTTTCTGTTCAAGGGCATTGGTGCTTCCAGACCAGACCATGAGGTAATCAGCCAATGTAATCTCCACCACACCTCTATAGGCCTCTGAGCCCATTGAGCTATGATGGCTACCAGGGAAGCTTTGGCTGAATTCCCCCTCTCATTTTCCTACTCATCTGTAATTTATTCTTTTTTACATAGCCATCAGTTTCTCCTTGATTTTCTTTTTTGCCTTTACTAAGGGGTAATTTATAGGAGCCAATTAACCTGCTAGAATGTCTTTGGGAGAGAACCAGTGCAAGCAGAGGAAACCCATGTTCATCAGGAGGAGAATGTGGAAGGTCCACCCATAGTCAGGGTCCAACCTGGGTCTCGCGCTTAGAAGCAATGGTGCCAACTGCAGTGCCACTGTACTTACCCATCAATCTAGACAACGTGTTGCCACACATTCCGACACATAGTATATTGCTTGTGTTGTTCTGCTGAACATTGGTTCCAATGTTCAACAAAATAGGTTGGTGTCTGAGTGTGCATCCGATTTCTCACTGGACAAGAACCCACAAGCACTAGCTCACTACATTTTTATTTCTGTTTTGCACTATGTATGTACACTACTTTGCATTGTTGGCGCGTGGCCAAGTGGTTAAGGCATTCGTCTAGTGATCTGACGGTCAGTGGTTCGAGCCTTGGCTGAGGCTGCATGTGTATCCTTGAGCAAGGCATTTAACCACACATTGCTCTGCGACGACACTGGTGACAAGCTGTGTGGGTCCTAATGCCCTTCCCTTGGACAACATCGGTGGTGTGGAGAGGGGAGACTTGCCGCTTGGGCAGCTGCTGGTCTTCCATAAAAAAACCTTGCCCAGGCTTGCGCCCTGGAAACTTTCCAAGGTGCAAATCCTTGGTCTACCAAGACAAGTGGAGGCCTACACTACTACTTTGCATTACTTACTTAACTATTTATATATATATATATATATATACACACACACATACATACACACACACACACAGCTATTCATAATTGTTTTCTATGATTATGTATTATATTGTTCTGCTAATGCAAAGATAGTACATTTCACAACATATAGATACTTCATTAATCCCAAAGGAAATTACAGTGTGACAGCAGCATTACAAGTGTACAGATATACAAATATTAGAAGAGAAGTAAGAAAGAATATTAAACCTGATTCTGATTCTGAACAGTTGCAGGCTGCCCCCAGCACATCCTTAGGTTGTATTAGCTGTTAACACAAAGTATCCCTTTAGAACATAGTTGAGGAGGAATTTCTTTAGCTAGAGGGTGGTGAATCTGTGAAGGCCAATCAATGGGAATGTTTAAAGCAGAGTTTGATTAGTAAGGGCGTCAAAGTTTGCAGGGAGAAGGCAGGAAAGTGGGGTTGAGTGGGATTGAAGAAAAGTCAGCTATGATGGCATGGTGGAGCAGACTTGATGGGCTGAATGGCCTAATTCTGCTGCTATGTTTCAAGTTCTTATGTGCTCATCTCCCTCTATGTTTCCATGTGAAATAAATAAATGAACCTGATCTGAACCTGAAGTCTGCATTCATTTATTTCAAGTTCACAAACTGCTATTTTCTGGATCACAAAGCTTGTCCTGAAATCCCCTTTATAATCCTTTTTATAATCCTCTAAATGATAGACAATTAAAAAGATAAAGGGAACAAATGATGAGAAAGTTCAAACAAACAGAATATTAATCATGAAACATCAAACAGAAGCTCTGCTTGCACTGGCAGCATCAGTCCGTAAATGGCCAGCACAGTTCAAAAGATTGTAAAATTCCTAAACGAAAATGAATTATACCCAAACCTATTTTAGTTCAGATTTACTGTTACTCTGATTCATGAACTACTTTGCTTGAAACAAGTTTCTCTCAGAAAGCTGACCACATACTTGGGTGTTGATTTAAAATAAGCTCTTTTTACAAACAACCTCGTCTTGCATATTTCATACTCAACAAATGTAATGTTGAAACGGGGAAGGCTAAGAAATGTTATGAAAGCAAACCGTAGTTTGAAGTTTTAACAGGAAAAAGGATGATGGCTGCTCCCTAATTAACCTGTGACTATTTGTACTGTGATATGGATTGTGATGAGTTGCTGCATTGAAATACAAAATCTGTTTCATTTCAAAATGACAGAATGGAGATTCCAGATACAAAGCAGATCTAAATGAATGAAAATGCTTGTGGATTTTGCTCTGCCATGCATTTTTCCAGTCACATTAGATTAATTTTAGTGAGTTTTAATCAATAATAATTGAAATAAAATCTCAAGGACGTTGTAAATCTAGTTATTTTGGTAACGGTTAACTGTTATAATGATTTTCTTTGATTTTCAAAGATATCAGCTTTCAAAAATAGTTATTGTACAACAACTATTGACCAATTTCTTTGTTTATGGACAAATACTGGAATGTGTTATAATGAATGACTTGACTTGGTAGTTCAAAGAAAAGGCACAAGGAAGTTAAAAATGTAGTCAGCAAATGATGATATTGAACTTGCAGGCTTTCTCATTGTCATAACTAATTTAGTTGCAATTTATTATAGACCTATATACTGCCTACAAAACGTACTGCAGTAAAATGCTTAAGCTATTCTGACAGCCCTTCCTAAACCCATGACCCTTACCAAGGACAAGGAAATATTGTCACTTGCAGGATCAGCTCCAAGCTTCGTACCTTCCCAGCTTAAAACTGTATCAACATTCCTTCTTTATTACTGGATTTAAATTCTGGAATTCCCTATCTATTAGCATTTTCATCTAAACATTTATATAATGCCAGGTCATGCTACCTTCTCGGTGCTGCCATCAGGAACTCACACCACCAGGTGCAGGAACAGTCATTACCAGTCAAACATCAGGCTCTTGAACCAAAGGGGGTAACTTCAATCACTTCACTTGTCCCATCACTGAACTGTTCCCACAACCTATGGGCTCACTTCCAAGGACTCTTCATCTCATGTTCTCAATACTTATTGCTCATTTCTTTATTTATCATTTGTACAGTTTTTTGTCTTTTGTACACTCTTTTTTTCACTGTTTTGATGTAGTTTTTCATTGATTCTATTATGGTTATTGGATTTAATGAGTATGCCTGCAAGAAAATCAATCTCAGGGTCGTCTATGATGATATATATGTACTTTGATAATAATTTTACTTTGATCTTTGAGATGAAGATATAATCTACCATTATGCACTCAATGGCCACTTTATTAGGTACCCCCTGTAACTAATAAAGTGGACACTGAGTGTATGTTTGTGGTCTTCTACTGCTGTAATCCATCCACTTCATGCTTTGACGTGTTGTGTATTTGGAGATGCTCTTCTGCACACCACTGTTGTAACACGTTTTTTTTTTGTTACTGTCACCTTTCTGTCAGCTTGAAAAAGTCTGACCATTCTCCTCTGACCTCTCTCATTAACAAGTCATTTTCACCCACAGAAATGCTGTTCACTGAATGGTTTTTGTTTCCTGCACTACTCTCTAAACTCTAGAGTCTGATTTGCATGAAAATCCCAGGAGATTAACAGTTTCTGAGATACTCAAATCACCCTGTCTGGCACCAACAATCATTCCATAGTCAAAGTCACTTAGATCACATTTCTTCCTCATTCTGATGTTTGGTCTTAACAACAACTGAAACCTCTTGACCATGCCTGAATTTTTTTATGCATTGAGTTGCTGCCACGCGATTGGCTGATTAGAAAGCACATTAACAAGCAGATGTACAGGTGTAGCTAATAAAGTGGCCATTGAGTGTAAATCTGGCAAAAATCGTAGCCTTAATAACCAGAAGGACTGCAGCAGTCGAGAATATGAGCTGTTGATATCTCCATTACTTGAGATAAAAACTAATACAGAAATCTTAATCCCTTTTCCTTTGCCTACCATCCTACTTTTATTGCTTCCAACATTTCCATCAGCCCCCCTGGATTCTATTGCTCACTCACACATAGGGGTAATTTATTGGAAACAATTAACCTTTAGACATTCTGCATATCATTGGGATGCAGGAGGAAACCAAAATTCCAGGATTACGGGGAATATGGGCAAACTCCACTCTGACAGCAGAATAAATTCTGCCTTCTACATTCCATACAGGAGAGTGAGACATGAATAGAATAGAAAGATGTAATATGAAGTCCCAAATCTGGGTTTCAAAACAAAATTTCGATATTTCCTTTCCCCTTGTTGAATTATGAATGAAGTCACCAGAGAGGCACTGAAGCTAGTGGATATACAAATGTTTTATTCAACAAGGTGAGACGATCTTGGAGGAAGAAGCCTGTTTGACCCAATATTACATGACATTTTATATGCTAAAGATTATAGGTAGCAGCAGGACATTTCTATAGTTACAATGTATCTACCATGCTTCCTTTGAGTTAGATATAATTTTCACACCTCTTTCTCACCCAGACTCTGGACACCCAAAATCAATGTTAATCAACACTGTCTGGTTTTCTATTAACTGGCGTCCACAGCTCTAGGAAACTGTTGTCCAGGGCTGCATTTTAAATTTAATCTACAATCTATGTTAAGGTCTAAGGATTGATTACTGAAGTTAATATTTGCTCTATACCCTAACTCCAGAATACGCCCTAACATCCAGAACGGCTGCAGGTTGTGTGTGACAAGGACTGCTCCTGCTCATATCAGCTTTTAACATGAAAGGCTAGGGAATGGCTCAGGAACTATCTCTACAGTGTTGTAGCTCTCACTCGACTTTCCTAGTATGTTACTTAACCTTATGCCTCAAATAAAGATGGTTATTGCTATTTGACCTTTCTCATGCTATCTTTATCTTCTGCAGGGTAGAATATTCCATATGGTGTAATGTGCAGGGGGCCCTGTGAACCAGACTGTAGGGAGCGCCAAGATTTTGATACACATTGAACCTGTTTAACTCTGCCAGGCGTGCGCTCAATGATCATCAGCTTTGAATGTGTGGGTTGCTTACATTGTCTCAGATCACATTGCACCAATCTATATTTCAAAACAGCGGCTAAACTTCAAAAGTATGTTATTGACAGTGAAGCATTCTGGGACTTCCTAGGATTATGATACAAAAATCCATAATCAAGTAAAAGATTGAACTCTGCTTTGCAGCACCCTTCCTGCCACATTCCCGGGAGAGTGAAAATCTGGATTATCACAGATCGAATGCTTTATGACAGCTGCCTGGGTTTATTACTGATAGTGGCCTGATCTCATTTCTGTGACCAGACCCCAGCTGAACATCAATGGTGTGACAACTTTTATCAACTGGTGAACACTGAAGCTGCTTCTCTTCATTCAAGTAGAACTTATTCAAAATAAACCTCACAGGAATCACAGAAACCGAGATAGCAAAAAAAAAATTGGAAAAGTCAGCAGGAGCCCATCTGGAGATGAAAAGGACTGATACAGTTTATGGAATGTATAAAATCATATTAAATCTTAAGAGTGATTTTCCCCAAATTTATCCCCCAAGCTTCCCCCAAGCTATCAATACCCGAATATACCCGAAGCCTGGACTGACACCTTGCCCTACTGTCCTGTTTATTATTTATTGTAATGCCAGTACTGTTATTGTGCACTTTATGCAGTCCAGTGTAGGTCTGTAGTCTAGTGTAGCTTTCTCTGTGTTTTTTTTTAATTACGTGGTTCAGTCTAGTTTTTTTTGTACAGTGTCATGTAAACCATGGTCCTGAAAAACATTGTCTCATTTTTACTATGCACTGAAACAGCAGTTATGGTCGAAATGACAATAAAAGTTGACTTGACTTGACTTGAACAGCTTTGAGGTTTGAAATCCCTATATTTGCCTTTACTTTTATTTGTTGGCTAGATATGCTCTTTGTACTTTCACTGAGTCGTCCTATTGGTATCTGGACCCAAAGTGGTCCATATAAATCAGTGGGTATTTTGGGTTCAAGATTGCAGCACAGTGCCTGTAAAATTACCCAGTATGGAATGGTATTCCACACCTCTTCATGAGAGGTCGATGGAGGGATATGGTCCAGGTGCAGGTCAGTGGGACTAGGCAGAAAAATGGTTCGGCACAGCCAAGAAGGGCCAACAGGCCTGTTTCTGTGCTGTGATGTTCTATGGTTCCATGGTTCACTGGAATGGAAAGGGAAACCTTCAGCAAGCAAAGGAGGTTTAATGTGCTTCTGCATTTCAAAGTCTGTCAATAATTTCTCCTTCTGGCAACGCCAGCCTTGAAACACAGTGACAAAACAGTAGGAAGCAGACAAACCCAGACCCAGTTTTGCAGGTGAAACAAATGCAACTTAAGCAGGTGCATTCAGCTGCAATCCTGTATCACAGGGTAAAGACAGAGATGGTTCAAGGAGTTTTTTTTCCCCAAATTGCTGAGAGTTCAGCTGTTCGTCAAATTAAGAAAATTCTTTGCTTCTGTGGGAGTCATTATGAGGAAGATGAGTTTATTGCTTTTATTTTGGTCAGCAGAAAAATGGCGAACCTGTTTCATGTCACTGGCTTATTTACTCATGATCTACTGCAAAGATCTTTTGCCTCCCTGTTTCCACTAATGTGCCCTGATTTCTCAAAGACTCTGACAAGTAAAAACACTGATATAACTACCAAATTATGAGAGAAGGAACACTCACAAAATGCTGGAGGAATTCAGCAGGCCAAACAGCATCTATGGAAAAGAATAAACAATCGATGTTTCAGGATTGAAGGAGGGTCTCAGCCCAAAATGGTAACTGTTTACTCCCGGTGGTGTGTGCCTCAAATAGCCTCTGACAATCAAGTCCAGCTTCTGGCCTTCATGTGTGGCTTAGCTACTAAACCCAGCGGAACCGCTTCCACTGACAGGAGAAGGGGTAAAAGCAGGTTACTGGAGCCTCAAAACCAGTTGCTTTGGATAGATGGGGCTTGTCAGCCATGGCTGTCAGCTCATCTAGGGGAAGAAAACTCTGATCTCAAACCTCTGCAACCCACTCATCGGGAAGACATTGGGAGTAAATCCTGAGTGAAAAATCTCGAGCTTGAGTCCCTAAGTCAGTCCTACATTGAGTTCAATGCTGACTGGCATCTCCTGCAATGCTGCTGGCACCAAACTGTATCAGTCTCCGCCATTCCTTTGGGTGCATCGAACACATGGAGAGGGGGGAAGCATGCTATATGGGCAATAGATTGCTTTCCATATCGTACCACCTACACGTGTATCTAGACAGCTAGGATGCAATATCCATGGTCAATTCTGAGTGACGGTGGATCATGCCGTGCCACGCATGGTGACTGAAGATATCCACACTGGTTCAGGAGCTTGATGGCTGAAGGGTAATAACTGTTTCTGAACCAGGTGACGTACGATCTAAGGCTCCGGCACCTCCTTCCCGAGGGCAGTAGTGAGAAGAGAGCATGGCCTGGTTGGTGAGTGTCCTTCATGACCGATGCTGCTTTCTTGGGGCAGTGCTCCTTTCAGATGTGATTAATTGTGGGAGGACTTTAACCATGATGGAGTCTGGCTGTATCCTTTACTTTTTGTAGACTTTTCTATTCTTGGGCATTGGTGTTTAAATACCAGGCTGTGAAGCAACCAATCAGGATCTCCCCATTGAGCATCCATAGAACTTTGTCGAAGTTTTAGGTGATGTGCTGAATCTGGGCAAACCTCTAAAAAGGTAAGGGTGCTGTCATGCCTTCTTTGTAAAGGGACTTGTGTGCTGGCCCCAGGACAGATCCTCTGAAATGATAATGCCAAGTAATTTTACGTGTCCCCGCAGAAGGGTCTCAACCCAAAATGTCGACTGTACTCTTTTGCATAGATGCTGGCTGGTCTGCTGAGTTCCTCCAGCGTATTGTGTTGCTTGGATTTCCAGCATCTGCAGATTTTCTCTTGTTTGGGTTAAAGTTACTGACCCTTTACTGTAGGCAACAAACTTATCAGTATGCCTTTGGAATATGGCAAGAAACTGGAGGAAACCTGCATGGTCATAGAAAGAGTGGGCAAGCTCACAACAACCCAGGTGCCTGAAGGAGTAGCACTATGATCATCCCTGTACTGCTCAGTATTTCTCAACATTCAACGTTACATCAGCTTTTATGCAGATTCCAGGAAGTTCCTGCATTCAATTACAATGCAGTTCAGGAAGCCCATGGAAATTCCTCTCAAAAATATGAGCAGTAACATACCATGATTGGAAACTACTTTCCTTCAGAACAAGATGACCCAATTGGAATCCATATTTGTGGCATAACTTTGTGACAACTATTCTTAATGTTTTGAAAAGACCAGTTTTCTTCTGCTGAAACATGATGCTGACTAGAATGATATAGTTCATTGAAGGTAATGACTTCAGTCATCTGTGACTTTCCTGGATGATGGATTCCAGTAGTCAAGTCATCACTTTTTATTGTCATTTCGACCATAACTGCTGGTACAGTAACAAGAAAAACAAGACAATGTTTTTCAGAACCATGGTGTTACATGACACAGTACAAAAACTACTGTGAACTATGTAAAAAACAACACAGAAAAAGACTACACTAGACTACAGACCTACCCAGGACTTCATAAAGTGCATAAATCAGTGCAGGCCTTAAAATAAATATTAAACAGGACAGTAGGGCAAGGTGTCAGTCCAGGCTCTGGGTATTGAGGAGTCTGATAGCTTGTGGGAAGAAACTGTTACATAGTCTGGTCGTGAGAGCCCACATGCTTCAGAGCCTTTTCCCAGATGGCAGGAGGGAGAAGAGTTTGTATGAGGGGTGCGTGGGGTCCTTCATAATGCTGTTTGCTTTGCGGATGCAGTGTGTAGTGTAAATGTCCGTAATGGCAGAAAGAGAGACCCCAATGATCTTCTCAGCTGACCTCACAACGTGCTGCAGCGTCTTGTGATCCAAGATGGTGCAATTTCCAAACCAGGCAGTGATGCAGCTGCTCAGGATGTTCTCAATACAACCCCTGTACTATGTGATGAGGATGCGGTGGGGGGGGGGGGGGGGAGAAGGACTCTCCTCAGCCTTCGCAGTAGTTTAAAAATGGCTCAAAAATACAAAATTATCAATGTGATCTGACTATCTGACTTGTACCCAAAAACAGTGGGACAGTGGGCAGATGAATCCAGAGAACATGAGACTTTGATGAGCTGCAAAGGTTTTACTTTGAAACTTTCTCCAATTCGTTGATACTATTAGCACTCATTATCATTTTCAGTTGTTGATTATTAACATTTCTGCAATGTCAATTGGATGCCTTTAAGATTCATTAGAGTACAGTTTCAACACAACTTGTTTATCTTCACTGGTATTAGGAAGTGTCCAAATGAACTTTCTGCAATTTACCCCTATGACTTGTAGCAGAACTTTCCCAATGAATACAACCAGTTCAAATTATTTAACCGAACAAACCAGGCAAAGCTCTTGCAAAATTATAATTTTATTGGAAAGTTGCCTTTGTTCAATGTTCCCTAGTACATCCATTATTCCTAGACCTTTACTAACCCTGTCAGTTGCAGACTGTGATGGAAAACATGCTTTCTTGACAATAGCAAGGTTAAAGTGTTAACTGATATCTAAAATGCCCAGAGATGCCTGATGGCAGTTGGATCAGTACTGATGCAACAATTTGATCTTGATGACATTGCACAAGACATTCACCTTTCTCAATGTTAAGAAGCTATCTTTTAAATGGCAAGGTGTAACATTCTCACAAAATTTAATTTTTGTATTTTTGCACATTTTGGTTATATGGTTGTTGTATACAGAGCACAGCTATAATGAGAGAGAAGTATACCAAATAAGCATTTTAGCATATGGTTGATGTTTCAGGAATGCTTAAGTAAAAACATTCAGATGTACTTTATTGGACAAATGCTTTAACTTAACTGCAGCAATAATCAATGGTAATTTTAGTCTTTACTTAAGGCTATTGGTTTAGCCCTTATTTTGTTGTAATTGTTTAGCAGAGAGCAGGAACAATGTAAAACATTTGTTAAAGAAAAAGTCATACATCTGAGTCATTTTCCTAAGGCAGTTGTTTTGTTTAATTTTGTATGTCAAAATTGAGGTCAGTTTGAAATTGTAAGTTTTTCTTTATTTATGTTTTATGTATCAATACTTTTTTAATAGTTTTATGCTTTTAATTATATTTGGGAGGGGATCTTCAATTTTCTCTTTGCCCAGGGCCCCAATAAATCTTAATGCATCTCAGACTTTGATAGGCAAAAGCATGTGTTATCACCAGTGGAACTGATAAAAGGCAGATTCATTGGAAAAACGAACAGCTTGAAACCATCATCTAACCTGTCTCTTTTCAATTTCTAACTACAGGCAAAATTTACTGGCTCTTTATAATTATCCTTTAACATACTTCTGATGTTATTTAAATGTCACATGCCTCTTCTATTTTGTAGAAGGGGTAATTTACTCACAGAGTTGAATTTATAGAAATGCCCTTTTTTGATGATGTACAGAATGATAGACAAACAATTACTGGCAAAAAGTCACTGAGAAACGGCAGTAAAACTTACAGCGACTAGTTTATATGCCATAGTCATGGACACATACTCATTGTCCCAACTCACCCATGCCAACCAGGATCTCTCTCTCAGCTAATCCCGTGTGCCTGCATTTGATTGATAGTACATTTCTCTGGGCCTCTTCTGTTTGTCAACTTGTACAAATGTCTTTTAAACATTGGAATTGTACCCACCTCTGCAGTGTGTTTGGCTGCCAATTCCATATACCAACCACTCTGCGAAAAATTGCCCTCCTCTTAAATCTATGCCTTCTCGTTTCAATCTCCCTATTCTGGTGAGCATCCACTACATTTAAGCCTATCATGATTTTATATACCTCTGTAAGGTTACCTCCCAATTTCCAGCCCTCCAGGGAAAAAAGTCCTAGACTATCAAGCTTCTCATTACAGTCCAAGCCCTCTAGTCGAGTGACATTCTCATGAATCTTTCCTGCATACTTAGCACATGTCCTACAACAGGGTGAGCAGAAAGGTTTACAATCCTGCAAGTGTGGTTTCACCAAGGACTTGTACATTGTAACATACACTTATGAGAAGCATTCGATTGAACTTTAATACTTCTTCATTATGTTTGTTATGGTAAGCAGAATACTAAAATCATAGAAACATAGAAAACCTACAACACAATACCAGCCCTTCGGCCCACAAGGTTGTGCCGAACATGTCTGTACCCTAGAAATTACCAGATTGCCTATAGCCTTCTATTTTACTAAGCTTCATGTACCTATCCAAAAGTCTCTTTAAAGACCATATCATATCCGCCTCCACCACCATTGCCGGCAGCCCATTCCACGCACTCACCACTCTCTGTGTAAAAAACTTACCCCTGTCATCTCCTCTGTAGCTACTCTGCAGCACCTTAAACCTGTGTCCTCTTGTGGCAATCATTTCAGCCCTAGAAAAAAGCCTCTGACTATCCACATGATCAATGCCTCTCATCATCTTATACACCTCTATCAGGTCACCTCTCATCCTCCGTCGCTCCAAGGAGAAAAGGCCGAGTTCACTCAACCTATCCCAATATGAAATGCTCCCCAATCCAGGCAACATCCAACAATCCAGGTAAATCTCCTCTGCCCCCTTTCTATGGTTTCCACATCCTTCCTGTAGTGAGGCGACCAGAACTGAGCACAGTACTCCAAGTGGGGTCTTACCAGGGTCCTATATAGCTGTAACATTACCTCTTGGCTCCTAAACTCAATTCCATGATTGATGAAGGCCAATACACCATCTTCACCGCAGCTGCTTTGAGTGTCCTATGGACCCTATGGATCATCCCTCTGATCCTCCACATTGCTAAGAGTCTTACCATTAATACTATATTCTGCCATCATAGTTGACCTATAAAAATGAACCACTTCACACTTATCCGGGTTGAACTCCATCTGCCATTTCTCAGCCCAGTTTCACATCCTATCAATGTCCCCCTGTAACCTCTGACAGCCCTCCACACTATACACAATACCTCCAACCTTAGTGTCATCAGCAAACTTATTAACCCATCCCTCCACTTCCTTATCCAGGTCATTTATAAAAAACACAAAGTGTAAGGGTCCCAGAACAGATCCTTGAGGCACACCACTGGTGACAGACCTCCATGCAGAATATGACCCATCTACAACCACTTTTTGCCTTCGGTGGGCAAGCCAGTTCTCGATCCACAAAGCAATGTCCCCCTGGATCCCATGCCTCCTTACTTTCTCAATAAGCCTTGCTAAATGCCTTATTACCTTATTAAATGCCTTGCTGAAATCCATATACTGTACACTACATCTACTGCTTTTCCTTCATCAATATGTTTAGTCAAATAGTTAACAAATTTAATCAGGCTCGTAAGGCACGACAAGCCCTTGACAAAGCCATGCTGACTATTCCTAATGATATTATACCTCTCTAAATGTTCATAAATCCTGCCTCTCAGGATCTTCTCCATCAACTTACCAACCACTGAAGTAAGACTCACTGGTCCATAATTTCCTGGTCTATCTCTACTCCCTTTCTTGAATAAAGGAACAACATTCGCAACCCTCCAATCCTCTCCCATCCCTATTGATGATGCAAAGATCATAGCCAAGAGGCTCAACAATCTCCTCCCTCGCCTCCCACTGTAGCCTGGGGTACATCTCATCCAGTCCCGGCGACTCATTGTGGCGTGGCACAGGCAGAAATCTCGACGTTATTACCTTTGAGGTCCTGCTTCTCAATCTTCCTAACTTTCTGTAGTCCGTTTTCAGTACTTCCTCCCTTTTCCTACCTATGTCTTTGGTACCAATATGTACCATGACCTCTGGCTGTACTCCTTCCCACTTCAGGACTTCGTGGACACGATCAGAAACATCCCAGACCCTGGCATCTGGGAGGCAAACTACCATCTGTGTTTCTTTCCTGTGTCCACAAAATCGCCTGTCTGACCCCCTAACTATAGAGCCCCCTATCACTGCTGCCATTTTCTTCCTTTCCCTACCCTTCTGAGCCACAGGTCTGTACTCTGTGCCAAGGTGCAGCCACTGTTGCTTCCCCCAGGTAGGCCATTCCCCCCCAACAGTACTTAAACAGGAGTACTTATTGTTAAGGGGTACAGCCACAGGGGTACTCTCCAGCATTTGACTCTTGCCCTTCTCTCTCCTGACATCAGGCAGCAGCACTGGCCTTGAATCAGCCCGTCTCCAGAACCACGAAAATCCGGCACCCTGAAGGCTCACTGATCTTCCAGCGGCCAGTCGTGAGGCCCTGAGAGCAGGTCCCATTCCCACAAAGCAGTAAAAATTAAAAACTTAAATAAATTCATAGGATTGAAAGAAAATACAATACCGTTACAACAAATTAAACAGACATATATGCCCAGATCAACAACTTTTGAGAAGGTCACACTACTTTTCTACCTGTTTCATTGTATTTTAATTCTGATTCGCATTCCTGTCCATCCATGGCCTCCCTCTTGTGCCAGGATGAGGCCATCCTCAGGGTGGAGGAGCAGCACCTTATATTCCATCTGGGTAGCCTCCACCTGATGTTATGAATATCAATTTCTCCTTCCAATTAAAAGAAATTTCCCTCCCCTTCACTTCCTCTTCTATTTCCCACATTGGCCTCTTACTCTTCTCACCTGCTATCATCTACCCTTGGGTCCCCTCCTCCTTCCCTTTCTCCTATGATCCACTCTCCTCTCTTATCAGATTCCTTCCTCTCCTCCTCTCCATCTTTTCTACCCACCTGGTTCCAACTATCTCCTTCTCGCTATCCTCTTCCTCCCTCCACCTTTTTATCCTGGCTTCTTCCCACTTCCTTTCCAGTCCTGAAGAAGGGTCTCACCTCAAAATGTCCACTGTTTATTCCTTTCCATCGGTACTGCCTGACCTGCCAAGTTCCTCCAGCATTTTGTGTGTGTTGCTTTGGATACCCAGCATCGGCTGAGGGTCTTGAGTTTATGATACGGTGTAGCTTATAAACTACCCCAAATGCCTCTGCTCAGCATTTCCCCTCAGGATAAGAGTCAAGTTCCCCTCCCTTCAGAAGGTATGCTAACTCACAAACATGAGAAAATCTGCAGATGCTAGAAATCTGAGTAGCACACACAAAATGCTGGAGGAACTCAGCAGGCCAGGCAGCACCTATAGAAAAACATACAGTTGATGTTTTAGACTGAAACGTTGATTGTACTTTTTTTTTCTGCCTGGCCTGCTGAGTTCCTCCAGCATTTTGGGTTTGATGTTAATTCATAATGTGCTTTACTTCTTGAAGCAAACCCATGTTGGATTTCCAGCATTTGGTGAATTTACTCCACCCTCCATCGTACTCTGAATTGACTACAGAATAGTCTTTTACAATGGTACTGTGGACAAAAGAAAAGGCAGGTCTAACATAATATGGGAAGATCCTGAAGCAAAAACTCTCTTTCTCTATATGAGTAAATTAGATATCAAATGATAAAAATGCATTTCATCTCAAATTGAAGCACGAAAAAATTTCCTTCATTATTTGCTCAAATTCACAATAAAATAACGTAGAATAAAATGTAGACGATAAAACTATTTCAGAGTATAGAAAGCTGGAAATTCTGTAATTTTATTAGATGTATGCTGAATATGTTAAAATGATGCTGAGTTGCTAGCAATTTTAGTTCTTGAGCCATACAGAATGGAAACAGATTACTGGATTCACTGAGTCCACACCATCCAAAAAACACCCATTTACACTAACAACACACACAAAATGCTGGTGGAACACAGCAGGCCAGGCAGCATCTATAGGGAGAAGCAATGTCGACGTTTCGGGCCGAGACCCTTCGTCAGGACTAACCGAAAGGAAAGATAGTAAGAGATTTGAAAGTAGAGGGGGGAGAGGGAAATGCGAAATGATAGGAGTAGACCGGAGGGGGTGGGATGAAGCTAAGAGCTGGAAAGGTGATTGGCGAAAGTGATACAAAGCTGGAGAAGGGAAAGGATCATGGGATGGGAGGCCTCAGGAGAAAGAAAGGGGGGTGGGGGGAGGAGCACCAGAGGGAGGTGGAGAACAGGCAAACAACTAAATATCTCAGGGATGGGGTAAGAACGGGAGGAGGGGCATTAACGGAAGTTAGAGAAGTCAATGTTCATGCCATCAGGTTGGAGGCTACCCAGCTGGTATATAAGGTGTTGTTCCTCCAACCTGAGTTTGGATTCATTTTGACAATTAAGAAATTAAGCTCCTGATTTCAGCTACTGTATGTCATTGTGGGACAAATCATGTTGCACAGGAGAGAAAGACAGTCTGAAGATAAGTTACTCTTATTGAGCATGTCCAAATCTAGGCAGGTGTCTGTCATATGACTAATTTCCTTTTCTTATACTGCCATCAAGGAGGAAGTACAGGAGCCTGAAGACCTGCACTCAATGTTTTTAATACAGCTCTGTGTCTTCACCATCAATTGCTGAATGGTTCATGAACACTACCTCATTATGTCTTCCTTGATACTTTTTTCTGTATAGTAACTTATAGTATTTTTTTTTATGAATTGCACTGCACTGCTGCTGCAAAACAACAAATTTCACAACATCTGCCAGAGACAATAAAACCGATTCTGATTCCTGTCATCTTAAGCAGGCAATGTTATTAGAGGACAATAACTAGTGGAAGGAAATCTATCCAAATAAGAGAAAGGAAGTCAGAACAAACACAAGTTGAGAAGTTCAGCGAGTGAAATTTGAACACAAATTATTTTGATATCACAAACTTTGACCTGATTAGTGTTTATGACAGAAGGGACAGGAAAGCAGCATCCATCATCAGGAAGCCCCACCACCGAGGTCATGCCCTCTTCTCACTGCTGCCATCAGGAAAAAGGTACAGGAGCCTCAGGGCTCACATCACCAGGTTCAGGAACAGTTATTATCCCTCAAAACCATCAGATTCTTGAACCTAAAGGGATAGCTTCACTTGCCTCATCATTGAAACCAGTGTATTCACTTTCCAGGAATTTCCATCTCATGTTCTTGATATTTATTACTTATGTATTTATTATTGTTGATTCTTCTTTTTGTACTTGCACAACTTGTTCTTTTCTGCACACTATTTGAATGCCCTAGTTGGGTAATCGTTCATTGATTCTGTTAGTCATTATCCTATAGATTTGTTCTCCATAGAATGCCACAAGAAAATGAATCTCAACATTCAATATGGTGACATACATGTACTTTGACAATAACTTTGAACTGGTCTTGGAAAGCGATCAATCTATGAGACTTTCAGCAGTAGCAAAGTAGAGTTTAAACAAAGGGAATATTCCTTCTGCAGATCACATAATTGCTGATTATGTAGATTTTTCAAACCAAATTAAAAGGCTGGATGCTTTCGAGATTTATTCACAGGGCATGGTTACTTATCTCTCAAGGAGAGAGAATATTTCATGACAAAATGAGCATGACTTGCTAATCCTTAGCAATTCTGCTGCAATGATTCAAATTGATGGTTTGCACAAACTTATAGTTTTACAATACTGAGATCTGATTCAATAACACATTTTGAAGTGGTAAACAATTAGAGTAAGTGTGAATACAGTGACTACATTTTATAGTCAAAAGATAGTCCTATTTGAAAATAAATAGTCTTTCTGGAGAGTTTTAAGTACAAGACCTTATTTTGCAATGCAAATAGAATTATGCATGGACTAATTGAAGTCAACTGTCATTAGCTTGGAGAGCTAGCTACAGTAATGGATATCCCATTGGCTAAGAACAGGTATTCACCTCAGCGAGTGAAGATAAGCTTATATTCCCTTTGCTACTGCACAAGCCTTTCCAATGCAACCCTAACATCCAAGACAAATTTCAGGTTTCTTCCAATCAAGACAGTACATCTAGTGTGCAATAAAGACATTTGCAACATTCTTTTAGAAAAATTATTTGAATGTTGCAATAATGCTAAGGGCAAATTTGAGTTGCAACCAATATGACCTCAGTAATATGAGGAATTAACGTGCAGGTAGTAATCACCACAACCTCACCCTCAATAAATGCCTTCAAGGAGGAGAATGATAATACCCAAAAAATGCTGGTAGAACACAGCAGGCCAGGCAGCATCTATAGGGAGAAGCGCTGTCGACGTTTCGGGCCGAGACCCTTCGTCAGGAATGATAATACTGTCTTGACTTTGAAGTGGGTTTAGAGCTGGTGGCTATTTACATCAGGTGATGAGTAAGCAACCACATTTATAAATTTCTTTACAATTTTGAAAGCCAATTAAAATACCTTCGGATCATTGATCAGCCAAGATTAAACTAAGTGGAAGAAAGCAAAAATTTTGCTCTACATATGTAAAGCATTTTCATACAGAAAAATGGCACATGTATAGAATCAAAAACCCTTTGAGATACCTATCTTTAATTGAATCAGCATCAAAGTAGGACTTTTATAACAATATCTTTTTTTTTGCATGCACTGTGCTTAAAAACAACATGAATTATAGAGCCAACTAATATTGGAATGCAAAAGGAAAATATGGAAAGGACAAGGATGTGGTGCAGTGTTAATGTCCTAAACAAATTCTTTGTAATTTAGCAACAAATCATGGACAACATTTCCTCAAATTCCAAAAAAAATATTTTTGGAGATTGAGGCAAAACCTACTCCTTCTGGTGTGTTGTAAAACATGTTGAATGAAGCTGTAACGTGGAAATAATGCTCAGTGTGGCCTTCTCTCAAGCAGAGCTTCCAATATCCTCATTGAGTTCCTTTATTTAAAAAAGAATTCATTCCTTTGTATGCAAATACAGGGAGGGAGAGGACTGCACTGTTGAGTGGCAAGATTTTTGTTATAAATACAGCCCTATTTCCCGCAAGTTCATCATAAAGCTACTTCAGGTTTTTTTTTATAGTGGTTATTCTGTTTTTGAAAGGTTTCGGTTTGGTGGTTGCCTCTTCAACCATTTTGGTGCTAAACCCCCAAATCTCACTGCTTCTTCACCCCCTTGAAGGCTCTCCTTAAAAATGACCTTAATCACCATGCTTTTGGCCAATGTAGTTCAAACTTCATCCTGTGAAGTCCTTGAGAAATTTCATTGTGCAGAAGATATTCTGTAAATTACTTCCTATTGTATTAACGTTGCTAAAATTTGTTCTGCATACCTGTAGATGACATACCAGCGTGTTTAGCAGTGAAGCAGAGTGAACTGAAATTGCCTTCCTTCGTGCAATCCAGCCATTTTCCAGACAGCAAGAAGATAAGTTGAGAACCAGAAGTGTTTTATATAATGATTAAACAAGAACTTATCAGCAATAAACACTGATTTCTTAATATTAGCTAAACAGCCAATTGCTTAATCCAAATGATTACTGCAGATATTCACACTAGATAATTGGGATAGAAGCAAATATTCTTCTTGGATATTGTTGGTTCTAAGGCAGAAGCATAGCTTCCATGGCGATTTTCAGGTTTTCAGTTTTGTTTGGTGTTTGAAGCAGAAGTCATGCAACTTAGAAGAGATGCCTGTGTAAAATAGCTATCTTAAGAAGAGGTGCTGAGGATTAAGAAAGAGAAATAGCAACACCCAGCAATAAAACCAATTCAAATTTTGGTCACATTAAGAAATTGTATTTGAGCCATGTGTCCTTCCCATTTCAGTGCGTATTTTTAAGACATGCTGGTGATATCTTCAAGTTGTTGAGTCTTTTAGTTTCATTACTTAAAAACTTAAATCATAATTCTGGGGAAAAGAAAAATTAATAATTGGTCCCAGAATGAGTAATTATGATTATCATTAATATCTGGTCATTTTAAAGATTTGAGCATAAATTAATCTTTTTAAAATCTCAGTACATAAATGATACAGTAGTAAGGCCACCATGAATCAATACTTATATCATTTATACAAAAGGATCTTCATTTATATTTAACTTTCTAATAAGAGCTTTTTAAAATACAGCATTCTTAGTTTAAACATGACTCAATGAAGGCCACTTTAGTGAATGTGTCAACAAAGCAGAGCATTTGAGATCTCATGTTACATTTCCATGTCTGCTGATCCTGAGGAAGATTTCAGTGGAACAGAATCAAAACCATCTGGTGTTCTCTGAAAATACAAAAAATATCAAGTCAAGTCAAGTCACTTTTATTGTCATTTTGACCATAACTGCTGGTACAGTACATAGTAAAAATATATAATTAGAAATTGAGATTAACTTTACAACATCATTAAGATATGATTATTACTCATCTGTGACCCCTACTCACAAAGGCAATGAACTTAGAAAGAAGTTCTTCCTGCTATTTGTTGGTAACTAGTTACTGTATTTCAACTGATAAAAGCAAAACTGTAGAACTAGTATATAAAAATAGTACAGCTATACATAAAACAACTTTAGACTATATTACACGCATACTGTTTATATGAGTATACATGCTGCATTGGATCTGGAGTAATTCATTCTCCTTTACACTAAGGTGCAGGAAATTATATTATCTTGAATCTTGGCTTTATAATATTGACACAAATCCAAATGCTCACCCACTTTACAAATTTTCTGGATGTGAAGAAAAAAACTCACAGTAACCTGACATAGCTTTCAACAGGTACTTCCAGTGAGTGAGGTACTTAGTTAGGAATGAGAGTTTAAATAATTTTAAAACCACCTTAACCAATGCAAATACTTTTTACTAAAAATAGTTATTCAACTGTAAATGACCTTTTGGATTAAAATAATCAAAACAGGTTATGTTAGGAGGAAGAAAAAATCAGCTTGCCAACCTGATCATAATTAAAAATAAACTTTGAGACCATAAGAATAGCCTATACAAGTATTTTTCAGAGGTTTCGTATTCATTGCAATATTCCAAAGCATCTCTATCTTTTTAAGATACAGTAATCATTGAGTGCTTCAGTATATTTAATCCTATTGTCAGCATGTTAAGTAATTAAAATCACTTACTAATTTGCACATCTTTTGTTGATGTTTAAGTTCTTGTCTCCCTGTTTTGTTTCCTTTTTATTTTCCGTTCTAATGAAATTCCTTACCATAAACACAATATCTGCAGATGCTGGGGATTTTGAGCAAAACATACAATGTACTGGGGAAACTCAGCATGTCAGGCAGCACCAATGGAGGGGGTAAACAGTCAATTTTTCGGACTGAGACCCTTCATTAGTACTGTCAGATTCTTTACCTGTCACTTTGATTGAATCACCACCAGAAAGGGGAAATAGAAAAAAAGATAGGGAAAAATATAGAGTTAACAAAAAAATATAAAGTCATATGAAAGAGGGAAGTTCCATAAACAGCACCAAGCTAAAGAGCAGAAATTTATTCTTTCACAATAGAAATAATTTGGAAGATGGAGCTCAGGTGGTTGACAGCTAGGTTGAATTGTTCTCCAATCTTGGCAATTTACTAAATTGTCAAAACCAGAGAACAATTCACCCCAAACATTCTTTCACTATGTTGCTTAAGCAAAAAGTACCAGCCACACCTCTGGAGAGGTGTTTTTGCTCTATTCCAAGTCAGGTTGCTTAAGGCAGATTGGCTCATGGTTTAACACTTATTTGAAGAATATGGAAAATGCAGCACTCCTTCAATAAAGTAATCAAGTATCAACACATGTTACATGCCACTTGGTCTTCCCTATCAGAGATCATAAACACAAGAGATTCTGCTGATGCTGGAAATCTTGAGCAACACACAAAAAGGTGGAGGAACTCAGTATCATCTATTGGAGGGGAAGTTTCCCTCAACTGAGATGCCTGATCCGCTGAGCTCCTCCAGCCGTTCGTGTGTTGGCCTATCAGAGATATTCCCTTTTCCTACCCATACCTCCCACCACTTGCTCTGCCACCAAAAACTTCTTATTTTTTCTCTCTCCCAATTTTGACAAAATTGCTAGTTAATTAACTGCTAGTTAATTGTTAACTGTTTCTCTTTCGATAGATGCTGCCCTGCCTGAGCATTTTCAACATTTTCTGTTTTTATTATTACATGATCGGGGCTCTGGAGTGGCACGAGAAATCATTACCTTCTAACTCAGAGGTGAGACCACTGCCACTGATCCATAGCTCATAGTAAATCTATGTTTTTAATGAAGACTCTCTGCTCTGACATCACTTCTCATTTAATAGCAGAATTAAACAGATATTGTATTAGTGAACAATACATAAAATATATACGTTGTCTGCTTTGTTGTACAATTTTCAGTTTGCTTAGATCGTATTCCTTCATCTATTACTTATATTGCCGGCTGGTGGCTGTTGTGATGGAAAATAACTGGTTCTTTGAGTCTCAACAGTAGAGGTGTGGACACACACAGCTTTACTAATGAGGAATTTATTTACAAGGGGAAGTCGGGTCAACACAAGCAACTACAATATTCTAACAAAAAACACTTAGGGTTAACACGTGTGGGGAAAGCGGTGTGGGGACAGGGTACAGTTACACATACAAAGAACAAGGGAAAAGCACTACAACAGCTATCCCCCTTGACCTTGGATAGCTGCGGCTCCCTTACCAGGACCAACGATAAACCTTCCCTAACATAAATCAATGCACTTACCTTCAATGAGGTGGTCTGTAAGAGAGAACAAGCCAGGCACAAGTCTCACCTTTTATAGCATGGGGCTGGGCGAGACAATCCAATTAAGGTGACCAATAATTTATGTGTGCATTGATTAGTTGGGAGGGACCAAATGTTGATTGGCGTGTGGTGTGTCCTCCGACCAGCCAGGTGGCAGTGCGTCTGTCTCGTGGCCGGTACCTCTGGATACAGTGACGCAGTGACATTAGCGCCAGACTCTGGAGCAAAGGTTCCCGAGCTCGAATCCAGTCGGGTCGGGTTGAGTGCTGAGCTCGTAAAAAAACACTGTGCCGTGAGAAGGACGCGGGGGACCACTCACAGAATCTTTCCTCCAAGACAACCTCTTGAAAAAAAAATGGTCACGAGGTTCTGACAGAGTATGGCACGTTAAAATAAAAATTACATATCTGCATATGTTCTACAGTATCTGCTGGTAATTTAAATTTTCCTGTGGATGCTGATGAGTAAAAGAAATAATAGTGTGTGTCAATGAAAGGTGAGTGGTAATCTCTGAACGACCTTTAATTTGAGTACATCTCTTCTTAAATAAGAATATCAAGATTGTACGCAGTACTCCAGATATGCTGGTATTGGAGAAGGTTCAAAGGAGGTTCACAAAAATGATTCTGGGATTGAAAGCCTTGTCATGTGAGGTGTGATTGATGGCCCTGGGTCTGTACACAGAACGAGGGATGATCTCATTGAAACCTATCGAATGCTGAAAGGTCTCAATGGATTGGATGTGGAGAGGATGTTTCCTGTGCTGCGGGATTTTATGATCAAAGGAATAGTCTTGGAATAGAGGGACATTCATTTAGAATGGAGATCAGGAGAAATTCCGTTAGCCAGAGAGTGAATCTGTGGAATTCATTGACACAGCCAGCTCATTGGGTATACATATGATGCACCATCAATAACTCACACTGAGACGTAAGGCGAGATATCGGCTTTTATTGACTGGAAGAAGGAACCAGGAGTGAGTGTCCATCATACTATGTCCTGGAGACTGAGGCCGAGCGTCAGGCCTCAGATCGCCTTTATACAGGGGCCTGTGGGAGGAGCCACAGGAGCAGTCAGCAGGGGGCGTGTCCAGACAGGCACATAGTTCACCACAACATAAGACAGAGATTCATAGATTCTTGATTAGTCAGGGCATGAAGAGATGCGGGGAGAAGGCAGGAGATGGGGGCTGAGAGGGAAATGGATCAGCCATGATGAAATGGTGGAGCTGACTCAATGGGGAAAATGACCTAATTCTGCTCCTATAACTTATGGTCTTACTTTAGCAGCGATGCAAATGTATAATAAAAGTTTACAAGGAGAGTTCATTGTTTTGCCTGCTACTAGTCTTTATTTGTATATTAAATACTTACTGAGTTAATCTTTGATCTCATGGTACATATTCAGGCCTCTCTGCTTTGTTAAGTGTCTATTATTGACTTCACATTGCCCAGCGGGGATAACTTATTTCTTGTTGATAAATTGCCAAGTTGACTAAGTGCATACTAATAAATCCCCTGCTCGCCTGATTGCGGAATCCCAAGAATCTTGTTCTCTTCATCTTAGTAAGGAAAACATTTCGATGCTATATTACTTCCTAAAAAACCTGCTCTGAAACCCTTTGACCCAGACCCTTATTCACTATCTTTAAGAACATTCAAAGATTAAAGATTAGCTTTACTTGTCACATGTACATCAAAACATGCAGTGCAATGTGTCCTTTACGCCAATGAGCCAGAGGGTTATGCTGAGAACAGTCCGCAAATGTCGCCACATTTCCGATGCCAGCATATCATGTTCACAGCTCACTAGCCCTAAAGTTAACCATATGTTTTTGAGATGTGGGAGGAAAGCAGAGTATCCAGAGGAAACCTATGTGGTCATGGGGAGAACATACAAACTCCTTATAGACAGAGGTGGCAAGTGAACTCCAATTGGTGATCACTCATGTTGTAAAGCGTTGTCCTAACCACTAGGCTATCAACCCATGATCATTTCAACATTATTGCTGTTATCCTTCTGCCATACAAATAAAAAATTATTACACATCTTTTGTACCGTACTTATTTTGGCCTTTATATGACTGGAGATCTTGTCACTCTTAATAGTCCTTCCTCTGAATTGGCCAAGCAAGGCAATCAGTTACAATTTAATTACTGCAATTCTGCAGAGGTTCTAGAAATTAACTCACCACAACCTTGGCAGTTTCGTTTAAGCACTGAATGCTTACCATGTCTGCATTGTCCTCATTCCCCAAATAATGTATAGAAATAAAGCTTTTCTCCAAGTGAATTTGCAAAATTTTCCCTTAAAGGTTGATATTAAAATAAACGATGAATTTAAAACCAACTTGCTTATGGGATAAAATAATAATTCTGTTCAAATTTATTATTGCTCTATGTATCATAGTAATATAAATGATGCAACCTAAGAAAATGCCTCATTTTACCTTTCTCCATTATCTGAGTATACACTTGGCATGCATTTTACTGTCTGATTGTTAAAAAAAATTCTTCATCTATTGCTCACCATTCTATCTAAGTTGAGTACTCTGTGCTTCAGTCAAAGAGCGTTTCCTAGTGCAAAGCATTCTTCTATGTCAAGATCAAGGGCATATGAAGGCTAAAAACAGAAGTGCAGACAGTCCAGTTGTAAAAAAAGATGTGCAACAATCAACAATTTCAATTGGAGCGGGCAAACTATTACCTGTCATCACAGTTATTAAGGGTTTGCAACATTGTTTCATTTGTGGTCCAATTTTTAGATACTTAACTTAAGGGAAGGTATTGATACCTTTCACACAATAAATAAAATTCTACAGTTCTAGAATATTTTAAAATATATTTAAGGCAAATTATATCACTAATAATGAGAAAAATGCAGAATTTACCAATAGTTTCAATACACCTTCAGGTCTTGCTTCTAAAAGTTTACCAACTGAATTGTAATTATATGAGGAAAAGGTCCCCAACTTATTCTAATTCTGCTTACTGCACATGTGAGCTTCAATTGGGAAAGATTCTACTTTCAGTTCCTGGTCCAGATTGAAGTTTTAAATTTTTTTTTGAGAAATAGGACATTCTGGCCCAACAAGCTCACACTGCCCAATTACACCCATGCAATCAACTAATCCACGATTCAGTGTGTCTTTAGAATGCAGGGGGAAACCAGACCACCTAGAAAAAACTCACTGAGTAAAAGAGCGAACGCCTTACAGACAGTGGTGCAATTGAACCTGAATCATGGGCTGTCTGATAGCATTATGCGAACCATGTTGCCCTGTTAGCTGACTTCAATTGGCAGTGTAGCAGGGTTATTCCCAAAGCCGTCAGTAATCTTAAGCTAAAGAGGAAGCAGCATTTGATAGTAGGCGTCACAAACAAGAGAAAATCTGCAGATGCTGGAAATCCAAGCAAAACACACAAAATGCTACAGGAACTCCAGTCCTAATGAAGGGTCTCGGCCTGAAACATCAACTGTACTCTTTTCCATAGATGCTGCCTAGCCTCCTGAGTTCCTCCGGCAATTTGTGTGTGTGTTGCTCTGGATAGTAAGTATGTCTGCTCGCTGTTGTTGTTCAAGGGCATCACGTGAGAAGATGATTGACCTCAGCCTGATCTTCATAATTGAATGGCTCGCTTACATTCTCTTTCCAGACCTCATCCAGAAACAAACTATATGGCAAATTACTGGAAATAGAGTTAAATCCCAGGCAGTGCAATCCAAATAAGAATGCAAAGTCATAACAAAGTGGAAATGAAACCCACTTGCAGCTGTAGTGAGAAGCTTGATCCAGCTTTAGGGTTCTAACATTGGAAACTCTAAAATGAATTACTTTTGTTTATGTATTGTCTTCCGGGTTCTGAAAGCCCAAGCTTTACCCATGTCTTAAATATATGTAGGAATATTACTATGAGTCAAGACTTGGCTAATGATAATGAATCTCAAAGAAACAATAAATGAGTTGTTTGCTTACATTGCCCAATAAATTACAACACATCTAGGAACAGGCAATCAAGTGCTTATGTGTGGGGGCTGGGGCTGGGGCTGGTTATGCGTAAGAGCCTATCCTTGATATTCCGTTACACTGAAGCCTGAGCTGCTGATCTTTGCATGAGTCAAAGGGTCTTTCCTCCATGAAAATAACCGCCAGATTGGATTGGGGAGAAATGGGTGGAGATGGGGAAAGGGGAGAACCTTGCAGGAGATGATGGATCCAGCTGTGGGAATGATTAGAATGGGTGGATGTTCAGTTACAGAGTTGATTGAAGTGGAGATCTGAAAGCATCAAGAGGTTGCAGTTGCTGGGAGCTATCACTAACATTGAATGCTTAAAAATGGTAACTATTGGGAAGAAGACAGATCCCTGAGAAGAGACTGCCCAAACAGGCCTTTGGGCCTATTCCTGTATTGTGGTGTTCTACAACTCTAAGTATTGATTCATCACCTCATTAAGGTCCACTTAGCGCACAGTGTTTGTGTAAGACAACTTGGCACAGAGGACATCAAAAAAGCATTAAACTCTCCTTGAAGTCACTGCACATAGCCAGCAGCCTCCATGCAAGCACACATCACATGCATGCTGGAACCAGATTCATTCTTTGTCAAAACCAGCACACAATATGTTCTATTGCATTTAGTTACTGAGTTTTGTCAAAAAATCCATTTTCTAGCGCACGGAACATTCCAGAATGTGTTGGATTATTAAGCTACTTACCCTGCCATTTATTTTGTACTAGTTTAATAAAAAGAATAAAGTCTATGGCAAATAATATAAGCAGCTGTGTACTTTGTAGGATGATTATGGATAAAATAGTAACTTACCTTGACAGCAAATGATTTTATCTTTCCAAACAAAGATTTCTTGCTCATAAAAATCAGATCATCTTCCAGATCTTCACCTTCCATTATGGCACAGCTATCAACTGCTGGTAATTCACCATCCTTAGCATTGGTGTTCATCATCAGCTTGGAATATTTGTACTCTAATCTAAAATCAGTTCAATTACAAGCGTGACTTTAACCAGCATTTAAAGCTTGCTTGGCAACAAATATTTAAAGACATGACATGTTGGAATTTGAAAATTTTCTTGAGAGAACTTCCAGGAGAACACTTCAAACAATTATTAGTATTAATGCTACTTTTCTGGTATTCTTAATTATAATGTGTGCATTAAGAGATTTTTATTTATTGAAGCCTGACCTTTACTGAAAGTGGTGTTTGTAGATATTAAATACATAAGAAAAGCATGGTGTGCCTTCAACAACCTGGCCCTTAACACCCAGAAGACCAAGGAGATCATTGTGGACTTCAGGCAGGCTGGGATCCACATTCACGTCCCCATCTACATTAACGGAGCTGTAGTGGAGTGTGTATCAAGCTTCAAATTCCTTGCTGTCCACATTTCTGATGATCTCACCTGGTCCCTGAACTCCTCCATCCTGATCAAAAAGGTGCAACAGTGCCTTTATTTTCTGAGGAGCATCAAGAAAGCTCACCTCTGTCCCTGGATACTGACGGATTTTTACCGCTGTACCATTGAGAGCAAACTCACCAACTGCACCTCAGTGTGGTGCGGCAATTGTCCCGTATCAGACCGCAAAGCATTCCGGCGTGTGGTGAAAACTGCCCAGCGGATTATCGGCACCCAATTGCCCACCATTGAGAACATCTACCATAAACGCTGCCTGGGCAGGGTGAAACATATTATCAAGAATGCATCTCACCCTAGCCATGGACTTTTTACTCTCCTCAAATCCGGTAGGCGCTACAGGAGCCTTCGCACCCGCACCAGCAGGCACAGGAAGAGCTTCTTCGCTGAGACTGTGACCCTGCTGAACCTCACATCACAGCACAAAGCACTATTGCACCCATATTGTACCGTCTCAGTACTTTTATATTTGTATGCTGTAGCATTTACTTTTTATTCAGTTATTTTGTTAAAAACACTATTCTTTTGCACTTCTGTTTAGATACTAGTTGCATTTCATTGGCTTTGTATCTATACTTGGCACAATGACAATAAAGTTGAATCTAATCTAATCTAATTGTCAAAATAATTTAATATGGAGTATTTGGCATTCACAGCCCATAAATTGGTCAGTACTGTATATCATCTAATGAATATTTATGCAATTAGCATTATTTACATTTGGTTTATTTTTAGCACTTCCTTGTAACTTTACTGTATTGCACATTATCCCTGCCAAATCAGGACAATACTTTGTTTTTAAAATTTAATATCTTAAAGTGCTTTACAGAATCTGTGTTTTTGGTATTTCTACACTATGAATTAAGAACTAATTCAAGAAAAATATTCTCCAAGGAAGCATAGAAGGAGGCTCCTTGTAAGATAGTTTCTTGCTGGAGGAACCATAACCTAATTTTACGTTACACATTTACCCTGGTCTTGCTTCAACTATTAATTGAATTTTCCTTTAAAAAATGTCATGGCATTTGCTGCACCCAATCTCCAGGGAACATATTTTCTGCTCCAAGAAATGACAGTTTTAAGAAATTTCTCAGTTCACTCAGTGATATTTTACACAAATGAACTTTTGGTGCTTATTCACCAGTGAGATGAAATGTTTAACCTTTTTCACAACAAACCCTTAATAATTTAAAAACTTACAATTGTATGAACACTTATTTTCTATTGGATCACATACCTTCTCTTATCAGTAGTTTCTCAAACCGCTCTATAATCATTAACGGTTTTGTATAATGGGGAAAACAACAGTACCAAATGCAGCTGCCTCACCTTTGAGTTGACACCTACTCCATGGTCTTATTGGTCTTACACTTCTTCACCCAAATATAAATCACAAAATAATATAAAACCTTCTGTAGCTCTATCTGTCTGCCCTCATACGTTCGAAGTAATATGCATTTGCACGAACCACACTTTTCATTCCTCTGTATTTTGCAGCATCTTTCAATTAGGCATTTAATCTTAATTTTTTTAAGCTCCATTCTTTAATCCTTTGTCTTCTTGTCCTTGCACAAATAGGGCTTTTTAAAATTTTATCCACGTGGGGTCCTACACTCTCGACATGATTAGAAATGTTGGACCACAAATGCAATGAATTAGTAGCAAAACACACAAAATTCTGGAGGGATTCAGCAGGCCAGGCAGCTGCTTTGGAAACGAATAAACAGCTGAGGTTTTGAGCAACAACCCTTCATCAGGGTCAGAAAGGAAGGGTTAAGGAGCCAGAATAAGAAGGTGGGGGGAGGGGAAGTACAAGCTAGAAGATGATAGGTGACGCCAGGCAGGTGGGAGAAGCTTCATCGACAACTGTGTCCAATGCACCCGATGCGGACTGCTCTGCATTGGTGAGACCTGACATGAGTTGGGGGACTGCTTTGTCGAGCACCTTTTCTCCATCCACAGTGATAGGTGGAAAAGGTGAAGCGCTGGAGACAAAGGAATCTGATAGGAGAAGAGAGGACCATACGAGAAAGGGAAGGAGGAAGGTGTCCAGGTGGAGGTCACAGGCAGGCAAGGAGAGGGGGGCCAGAGTGGGGAACTGAAGAAGTAGGAACAGGGAGGGGAAAGTTGGAAAAACTGATGTTCATGCCATCAGGTTGGAAGGTACACACATGGAATATGAGATGTTGCTCCTCCAAATTGAGAGTGGGCTCATCATGGAGGTAGAGGAGGTCATGGACCGACATGTCAGAGTGGGAAAGGGGATTGGATTTAATATGGTTGGCCACTAGGAAATCCTGATTTTTGTAGATGGAGCAAAGGTGCTCAATAAAGCAATCAAGGCAGCATTGGGAGCACTGGACACAATAGACGACCCCAGCAGATTTGCACGCGAAGTGTTGCCTCACCTGGAAGGACTGTTTAGAGCCCTGAATGGAGGCGAGGGGGGAGATGAACAGGCAGGTAGCACTTTTTCTGTTTGCAGGAATGTGCCAAGAGGGAATTTAGTGGGGTGGTACAAATGAACAAGGGAATCAAGGCAGGAGCAATGCCAGTGGAAAGTGGAGAGTGTGGAGGGGGTGGGGAGTTAATGATGTGTTCAGTGATAGGCTCCCATTGAAGATGGCGGAAGTTGTGATGAATGATGTGTTGGATGCGTAGGTTCATGGGGTGGTAGGTGAGGATGAGGAACTCTCCCTGTTAAGGCGGCAGAAAGATTGGGTGAGGAAGTATGTTCAAGAAATGAAGGAGAAACGGGTAAGGTAACATCAATGTGGAGGAAGGAAAACTCCGCTCTCTGAAGAAAGAGGACACCTCTGATGTCCTGGAAAGGAAAGCCTCATCCTGGGAATGACGGTGGTGCAGTGAAGATGAAGGAAATGAGAAAAGGGAATAGCATTCTTATAGGAGACAGGGTGGGAGAGGTATAAACAAGATAGCCCTGTATGCTGATAGCTTTATGAAAGATTTTGGTTGACAATTTGTCTCCAGAGATGGAGACAGAGAAGTTGAGGAAGGGGAAAAGAGGACCAAATGAATTCAAGAGCTGGATGCAAATTGGTGGCAAAGTTGATGAAATTGACAGGCTCAGCACAGGTGCATGAAGTAGCACAAATTGCAGTCATCAATATAGCTCAGGAAGAGTTGGAGAGTATTGCCAGTGAAAGTTTGGAACATGGACTGCTCCATTTCACCAAAGTCAGGCATTACTGGACCCCATGCGAATGCCCATGGTTACTCCTTAGGTTTGGAGTAAGTGAGAAGAGTTGAAAGAGAAACATTGTGTGTGAGGGCCAGTTCAGCCAGGTGGACGAGGAGAACTGGTCAGATCGGTTGTCAAGAAAGAAGTGGAGTGCTTTAAGGCCTTCTTAATGAGGGGGGTGGGGGTACAAGTGGGTAGGGACTGGGCATCTGTGGTGAAAATGAGGCAGTCAGGACCAGGGAATTGAAAGTTGTTGAGGAGATTGAGAGCACATGAACACGAGTTCAGTGGGGCAGGATCAGGCAGAAATAATGGACCTACCTGGACAATTAGGTTTGTTGATCTTGGGTATGAGATAGAGACAAAAATTGTGAGCAAGGGAACTATGAGGTTGATGGTAGAGGATGGGAGGTCTCCAGTGTTGATGGTGGTGGTGTTAGTGTCAGAGACAATGTCTCCATTGTCCTGAGTGAGGTACTTTTCAAGAGATAAGTAAGCAGGGGTGTCTGAGAGTTGCCGTTTGGCCTCAGTAAGGCAGAGGTCTGTCTGCCAGACCCCTTTGTCTGCAGGTTTGATGATAAGGTTGGGATTGGTGCAGAGAGAGTGGAAGCCAGTGCTTACAGAGGTGGTAAGATTTGAAGAGGAGAAAGGAGTGCTGAAATCAAGATAGTTGACATCTCCTCGGCAACTGGAGATGAAAAGATCCAGAGCGAAGTTTCCAAGAAGAGGCGAAGGGTTGGAGATGGGAGAAAGGGTTTTCAGTGCAAAGTGGGAATCCTTGCCAAAGAAGTTGGCTCAGAGATGGAGGTGAAGGAAGAAGAGCTTGGCATCGTGGCGGGCACGGAACTCACTGAGGTACGGGCAAAGGCGGGCAAAGGTAAGGGCTTTGCTGAGGGCAGAATGTTCCTTATGAATGTAATTAATTTGTTCCTTTCTAAATTTTAATATCTTTTTCCAGTCTTGTATCTGTAGTAGTGACATTCTGGATATGGTTGGGCTGTAATCACAATTTCTCCATTAATAATGTTATAGTTCTAAATAAATTATGTCCTTTAACACCTACATTATCTTTGTTAAGGCATATCTTAGTATAGTTAAAAAATATCTAATTATATTTCCTAGTGTTCTCACTGAATGCTCAAAACAATATACAAATTTCCCTTACTGTCTCTTCATCCTGGTCACAGAGAAACCGCCTTCCTATTTTCATTTTATTAAGTTCAATATTAATCACCTTAAATTCTTAACAGAAAATTCCAATAAAGCCATATTTATTTACTCACTTTCGATTTTTCTTGTAGAAATAGCATGTTGTGGCAATTAATAAGCAAGCGGTAATTGTCCCTGAGATAATTCCAATTTTCAAGAAGAAGTCTAATGTCTTGCATGTTGTCACTAGTTGAACTGGCAATGCAACACCTCCTTTACAGAGTTTCGGCTCCCACCATACGTAAGCAATTTTCTGTAAACCAATATAATAAATTGAGTTTGAATCATCCCCAAACAATAATAGTTCACTAATCTATGCTTTTTAGTACAATGAGCCCCATTTATCTGTTTTAACCTGAATTTGCTACTGCAGTTCATATTTCACACATATTGGGGGGAATATGTTGGTGGAACTGGTGCTTGTGTCCATACTTTCGAAATTGCTGTTGTTACTCTCTCCACGCCTTGTGGCACATCGGGCACAGCTTTGCCATTTCTTTAGCATTTTATCTGTTTTTTTATGAGGCCAAGTTGCTAGCTTGATACTCAACCCAGCACAAGTGGAAAGCTGGCTGGATTCTAATCCAGGACTACTTGCCTCAAAGTTCGCTGCTGATGCCACTAAACCACCTGCTGGCATACGTTTGAAATTGGGAATGTATTTTTGCATTTCTTAGCTAGCAGCTGGACCAAAATTCCCAGACTCTGTTCACATGGCCTTTCCTCAACCTGCAAACACTATTTTCATTAAACCAAGTCCTCAAGATGAAACTTGCACTGAGTTTGGTTCTACCAAGTGACAGTGCAACATGTTTCACAAATTACTGAGAGGCAGGCATGTATTTGCCTACAAGTACATGAGTCCCTGTAAGTGGCATTACAGGTAGGCATGGTGGTGAAGGCTTTTGGCACAGTGACTTTCATCAGTCAGGGCACTGAGTATAGAAGCTGGGATCTAATTCTGCAGTTATACAAGATGTTGATGAGGGTACATTGGAATTTTGTCTTTTGTCACCTACTATGGGAAAGATAACAGTAAGTTACAAAGAGTGCAGAGATATTTATGAGGATGATAAAATGCCCAGATTTGAGAGACTGGTCATAGAGAGAGGTTGAGCAGATATGGAATTTTTCCATTGGCGGGGTAACCTTATAGAGAAGAATAAAGTTATGCACATTATATTTTTCACAGATTGAGGAATCAAGATCTAGTGGACTTAGGTTTAAGATGACAGACGAGAGACTTAATAGGTTCCTGAGGGGCAACTCGTTCATCCAGTGAGTGGACAGCAAATGGAGTGTGCTGCTTGAGAATGTGGTTGAGGCAGTTATATAAACAACGTCTGAAAGGAACTTGCGCATGAAGGGATATTGACCAAACATCAACAAATGATGAAGAGACATTGATTGTGTGGATAGTCAGAGACTTTTTCCCAGGGCTGAAATGGCTAGCACGACAGGGCACAGCTTTAAGGTGCTTGGAAGTAGGTACAGAGGAGATGTCAGGGATAAGTCTTTTATTCAGAGAGTGGTGAGTGTGTGGAATGGGCTGCCAATGACAATGGTGGAGGTGGATACAACAGGGTCTTTTAAGAGACTCCTGGATAGGTATATGGAGCTTAGAGAAGTAGAGGGCTATGGGTAACCCTAGGTAATTTCTACAGTAAGTACATGTTCAGCACAGCATAGTGGGCCAAAGGGCCTGTATTGTGCTGTAGGTTTCTATGTTTCTAAATGGGACTAGCTTAGATGGGTATGTTGGTTGGCATCGACCAGTTGGGCTGAAGGGTCAGATTCTGTGCTATATGAATCTACCACTCTGCAACTGTAAATGGAAATAAACTGGCAGCTGGGTGCAGCCTCAAATACTACCTCTTCTTATTCCTCTAGTGAGGAAATATTTCTTTTGGCAAATTCACTCTCCTGCTGTACAAATATGGGTATGCCAAACATATGGTGCTAAGGCATCTAAACCAACTGAATTGTATCAAGAAAAATAATCCAAAAATTTTATTCAAAATACCAAATATAATAAAATGCAGATCCAAATTATACTGTAGTACAAATTAAATGCATTTTCATGGACGGTAATTTGTCCGATGGACATGGCAGACAGATGTGTGTAGACACAATGTGCAGATGTCTCTATAGCCTATTTATAATAAATGAACTGAAAATGCAAAGATACATTTTTTAAATCAATTCAAGTTGCCGGATAGCATTTAATGAAGGTTACATACAAGGAAAGTTATTTAAGGCGGATCCTTGGCTAATATTCCCTCTGGCTTCCACATAAGGGGTGGCATGGTTGTGTAATGATAGCACAACACTTTACACTACCAGTGACCCAGGTCCCAATTCAACCGTTGCCTGTAAGGAGTCTGTACATTCTCCCCTTGACCACGTGGGTTTCCTCTGGGTGCTTCAATTTCCTCCAGCAGTCCAAAGGCCTACCAACTGGTTGGTTAATTAGACATTGTAAATTGTCCTGTGAGTAGGCTCGGATTACACCAGGGGATTGTGGGTAGCCTGGCTCAAAGGGCCAATATCCCACTGTATCTCAATTATTATGCATAATCATTGACACAAGGAATTCACTATTAACACTATTGGTGTTTCACATTACAATTCATTCACATGCACACAGTGACTCCCACATTGTTACCTGAATTCCATTAATGCATGCTCCCACTATCTCGTGATAGTCATTCTTTGAACAAAGAGGACAGGCTTCCGCTGTTTCCCACAGAAAGTGAAAGATACAACCATCACATGTTCCTTCTTGGCACTTTCTGTCAACACAGCAAACAGCAGAAAAGTGAACTATGATCATTTTCACGTCAGCCAAGCTAACATATTTGGTTTATTTACCGCAGGTGGTGACACTGAACCAGCTGGAAAAATGGAGCAGATATTTCCAAATATCTGAGTGGATATAACAATGGAATGGACTGATGTGAGCTTCACATCAATAGCAGGGAGAGGATTCTTAGGAACTGAGTTTACTTACATTTGAAAGAACATTGGATAAGTAGGGAATGTCACTGTGGCTTTGTGCAGGCCAGGCCATGTCTTACAAATCTGATTGAGTATTTTTTTCCAGGAGGTAACCAAGGTCATTGACAAGGGTAGAGCATTGTCTTCCATAAGGTGTTTCACGAGGTCCTTTATAGTAAGTTGATCAGCAGGACTAAGATGCATGGTGATTTGGCAATTTGGATATCGAACTGGCTTGTCCAAAGGAACTGAGTCCTGGAGAAAAGGGTGCTATTCTGGCTGCAGGTTTGTGAGCAGTAATGTTCTCTAGGGATTAGCGCTGGGAGCTCTGCTGTTTGTGATATATGTAAAAGACTTGGATGAAATTGTCTGGTTAGTAAGTTTGCAGAAAACAATAAAACTGGTGAGCTGAAGAAGGTCAAAAGACAGAGTATTATATCGATCAGTTGAGGAGGAACGCGAGATGGAGGCAAGTGTGAGGTTTTGAACTTTAGCAGGTCAAATATAAGGGAAAAATAGACAGGTAATGGAAGGACCCTTAATCACAATGATATTCAGAGGGATCTTGAAGTCCAAATCCATACCTTCCTGAATGGGAAAGAAGGCACATGCCATGCTCACATTCATCACTGAGGACTTAGAGTTTAAGAATCAGGAAGTCATGTTGCAGTTGCATAAAGCTTTGGTTAGGATGCATTTCGAGTATAGCATTTGGTTCTGGTCGCATTACAGAGGAAGGATGCAGAGGCTTTGGAGATGGTTTCTTAAAAAGGCTTACCAGGGTGCTGCCTGGATTAGAGAGTTTTAGCTAAACTAGGAGAGATTAGACAAACGATTGTTTTCTCTGGAGGGTCAGAGCCCTTGGGGAGAACCTGATAGATATTTATAAATTTATGGGTAGCATAGGCAAGGTTGACAGTCAGAAACCTTCTCCTAGGACAGAACAAGAGGACATAGCATTAAGGTGAGAGGGTGAAAGTTTCAGAGGGAATATATGAGGCAAGGGAATATATGGTAGGTGCCAAGGGCGGTAGAGAAATCAGTAACGACACTGGCTTTCAAGGGGCTTTTAGACAGGAATTGAGCATGCAGAATCATGTTCAGGCAGAAAGCTTCATGCTTGGCACAGGTTTCATGGGAAGAAAACAGACTGGGGAATCTGATAAACAACAAACAACCTGCTGGAGGAACTCAGTGATTCGAGCAGCTTTTATGGGAGGAAAGGATTTGTTGTGATGTTTTGGGTCAAAACCCCACCATCAAGGCTTAGGAAACCTGGTGTCCTGCTGGATTCTGAAACTACCACTAGAGGTCACTTTGAGATAAGCTTGAAACACTCAACTACTGTTATTGCCTGGGTTTTGAATTGATATAATGTACTGATAAGTTGTTATTTTTTTAATCGTTTATTACTGCAGCTGGTGTTAGTGATTCAAGCATATCAGTGAAGCCTTATCTTCAAAATTAACCAAATAGATCCATCAAATTTCTTTTTGTAGTTTTTTTAGTCTGTATTTAATGAGCAACTCTTTTTTGTTATTCATTAAGGATGCAAAAGTACGGGTCTGGTATGTCAGCTCTCCCCTGGATGAGATATTCCATAAGCACAGCACATTGACAGATTTCGCTTAAATACTATTGGCTTACAGACTTTCAACCATCACCCAGGTCCAAACCCTATTTGAAATTAACACCAGTTGCTAAGATACCATGTTACAAATCATGCATTTTTTTTAGGCATAAATAGTTATTCATGCACAGGATTCCCTTTTTGACAACTAGTCCCTGTGCAGCTGAGAGCCATATTTGTTGATGAAATTGAAGTCTAATGTGAGCAGGGAAGGAGATTTATAATTGTGCACCATATTGTAAAAAAAATGGTATGACCTACAATCTAGACAACATCATTATAATTATTTAAATATTGTTATGTATTACTTTGGTACAGAAATTGTTCCCGAACCGACACTTCCAGGATTGCATCTCAGTCTGACTGTGGACACTCTCCCATTTTTACAAATCTGTGTTGATTCAGTAGATCTGTGAAATACAAAGACAAGGAATCATTAATTGGGCTCTTTGTTCAGCAATCAAACCTTTCGACATACAGTTATCAGAAAATGGCTCTCTCAGGAAATAGTGGCATTCAGGTTAAGATTTCCTGTGATGTCTTTTGGTCTGACCCAGAGTCATGTCCACAGCTCATGGGCATCCGTGACTGGCTTCAGGAGCTACAATGAACTGAAGCATGAGATAAGCTGATTCCCTTGGAAGGAGCGGGCAACCCAATATTTGTACTAGTCCAACTATCTGAGAGTGCTGAGCGTCTCGATTGTGGAGTGGGTGAGCCCGAGGGCAAAAGCCAGGGGGAAGAGCTGGTTGGTACAGTGGTGCTGCCACACAATGCTGGGTGTTGTGTCTGTGGAATTTCAAAATTCTCCCTCTAAATGTGTGTTTCCTCCCGATGCTCCTGACTCCACCCGCACCGCAAAGAAAGGCGGATAGTTGGTCAGTGGGCTGTGTAAATTATCCAGGGTATGCAAGCGAGTAGTAGAATTCAAGGGGAGTTTTTGAGAATGTGGGGAGATCAATAAAGGGGACTGATGTAAGAATAATCCAAATGGGTGATTAATGGTTAGTATGGATCTGGAGGGCTGAATGGCCTTTTCATGCTGCATAACTGCAATCTAAAAGAAATGGCCGTTGATTCCATGATAATGTAACATATCTATTAATAATGTAGTTCAAGCAATCTTGAATGCAACAAAACAATGACTAATAGTTTTAATTTTAAATCCAAAAAAGCAACCCAAGGCTCCTATTTAACATACTCCAAAGTCAAGATCTCTATTTTAGTCAAGTGACTGACTTTGCGCTACCTTTTTTTTTACAAAACTGTTAACTTTTATTTACACAAAAATGTGCAAAATACAAACATCAAACATTTATAAGACAGTGAACAAGTTCAAATTAAAATATAATTACTGCTGCCTATAAAACGGTCAATTCCCTGCGGGGCTCACCATTCCTGGAAATCCCCCACTGTATCAATTGTGACTGCGTACACCCTCTCCAAGAGCACCTGGACACCAACATATCCCCTGAAGAGAGATAGGCAGTCAGCCCTGGCAGAGCCCTCAAATGTCTGCCACCTGGACCCACGGGTAGCCATCTTGGCCAGACCCAGGTTGTAGGTCCACCAGTAAATCCTCTGAACAAACTGTTCAATTACATACTGGGTGCCTTCTACCCTTCTTGAACTAATATGGCATTGCATTCAGAAATGGGTGTTTGCTATTATCCCCCCATCCCAAGTGGGCAATGTTAATTCGTCTTCTGTCCAGAAAGCAAGTACATACGGATTCAATTTTACCATGAGTACCAAACTATACTTTGAGCAAACAAAAGCAAATCACTTGCCTGTAATAAAAGATAATATCAGGTAATGTACTATCTTTTTCCTTTGGAAAGAGATCGGCTGCAGCTGTAATATTGTCCAGCTCTGTTTGAGTAGTTACTCCTAAAAGTATAAATTGAAGATTAGAAGATTAGGTGCGATTCATGTGTTAGCAGAAACTTCTATCGGTGACAGAGAAAGAAAATTGAATTTTGCTACACTGTATTATTGTGCACCACATGATGCAATTTCAGTGGAAAAATGGCAAAGGTAAATTGTAAATCTACTGCAAATGCATGATGTCTAGGACTTTCCTTCTGGGTTCTCTATATGTCCTCAAAGCATTGGCCCTTATAGATCAAATACTGGTCTACTTCCAGTATTTGAAATGGCACTAGCCACACATGTTGAAGAAGGATTACACAAAACAGGGATTTCGTCATTACTTAAAGGATACCCGCCACAAGAAAATTTTGTTAGAGAAAACTATTTATCCATTAAGGGCAGTCATTGTTGAATCTTTCAATTCATCCACTCCAATGATCTCAAACCCAGCTGTCCCCTTCCACTATTACCCAATAATCTTCCATCAAGAGGTAGATGGATAGGTGATTCATGAACATGGGTTGGTGGTGACTGGAACGAATGATCAGAGGTCACCGTGGAGACAAGTGATTGATATGCGTATATGATCAGAGGTCACCGTGGAGACACGTGATTGATATGCGTATATGATCAGAGGTCACCGTGGAGATAAGTGATTGATATGCGTATATGATCAGAGGTTGTAGGGTTGAACAGCCGAGTGACTAGGGTCCACGAAAATGACATGGTTTTAGAGGAACAAAGAGATTGATAGGAACGGAAGAAAAAATATTAAAGTTGATCCACCTGGAAGGTAAAAATGTAATGATTTTTTGGCAATGTATCAAGTTAAACGAGGCCCATTTAATACCAGTGGCATCACAGTGGTCCACATTAGTATGCATCCTATTTAATCCCTTGGTGCATATCTGACATCTGATGCAAGGGCATCACGTTCACAGAGAATAAGACTGGGTGCCATTGTAGCAAAATGGTTAACATGATGCTATTACAGCTTGGGGCTTTGGAGTTCGCAGTTCAATCCTGGCATCTTCTGTAAGGGTTTTGTGCATCCTCTCTGTGGAACGCATGGGTTTTCTTTGGGTGCTCCAGTTTCCTTCCTCAGTCTAAAGATGTACCAGGTAGGTAAATTGGTCATCGTAAATTGTCCCATGATTAGGTTAGGGTTAAATCAGGGGTTGTTGGGCAGCGCAGATCGAAGTTGCCAGAAGCACCTATTCCGTGCTCTATCTGTAACTAAATATCTCATTTCTATTTCCCTTTCCCATTCTGACATGTCAGTCTACCTCCTTTACTGCCATGATAAGGCCGCAGTCAGGTTGGAGGAACAACACTTTATATTCCATCTGGGGGTAGCCTCCAGCCTGACGGCATGAGGATCAATTTCTCGAACATCCAGTAATCTCCTTCTCTCATTCAATATTCTCCTTCGCGGTTCCCTCTTACATCCTCTCTCTTTACCTGTCCATCTCCTTCCTCTGTTGTTCCTTCCCCTTTCATTTCTTCCATGGTCTCCTGTCCTCTCCTACCAGATTCCTGCTTGTAGCCTGTTATCTCGTCCACCAGCTCTTTACTTTACCCCCCTCCCCCTCTCCTGGTTTCACCTATCACCTGCAACATTGTACTTCCTCCCCTTCCCCTTCCACCTTTTTAATCTGACTTCTTTCCCCTTCCTTTCCAGTCCTGATGAAGGGCATCGGCCTAAAACATTGACTGTTTACTCTTTTCCATAGATGTTGCTTGACCTGCTGAGTTCCTCCAGCATTTTGTGTTTATTGCTTCATATTACTAAAACAGCTTGGAGCTCTACCTGATGCCGTACTGAGATGACTCCACTTAACAAGATTGTTAAGTCTATTTATGTATCCATTTGGTCAGAGCATTGTGCATCTACAGTGCAGATGCAGCTTTTTATAAAACACTTACCTATCAAATGATCGGCCAGATTGGTGGGATGGGATGACATCAGTCCCATCAGATCGGATGGAACGAGTGTGGACTGGCAGATATAAGATGAAATAGGTCTGGCAATGCCTTTGTCATCATCAAAGATGTCACCAAATGTTACATTATCCACACAAGAAGCCAATTTCCTTCCCTTAAAATAAAAGAGTGGAAGTATTTAGCTGGTGCCATAAGGATTCTTGCATAGAAAACTAACGTGCTGATGGCATGGAATTTACCTGGTTTCCACACAAGCTTATATTGAAGTTTCGGAAGAATCGTACTCCTTTCGGAGTAAAACGGGGTTCACTTCTAAAGCTTGTGATGTGGCTGAGTTTGCTGAAGTCATACTCCAAGGGTTTCTCCCCTTCTTGAAGCACAAATCTGCAGTCATTGTAACACAGGGTATGGTTCTGAGAAAGGAAGACGCAAAACATCAGCATGGAGGTATTACAACCAGGTTATTTTTCATTTAATGTGTCAGAACATACTTCAAATAAATGGTACCTGCCAACCAATGGCTTGTAAAGTGGTTATGAATGACTCTCTGGAAACATGCTATTGATTGGAAAGGAACAAGTTTAGAGTGGTCCTTTCCCATTGTAGAATGGTGGAGTGGCGTTGGAACGAGTTTATTGTGGCTCAGTGAAAAATGAACTGAGAAGAGCTAGAAGGCAGAGTTTCCTCTGCTACAGATGCACCCACAGCAGATTGTGGCTTGTAGTGCCACGGTAGGGGACAAAATCTTGTTACAGAATGAAATAACACAAGAAAGGGTTAGGATTTACTTCGGTTACATTTGTACTTTCATAAACTTTGGAAAGGAGACTGAGGGTGGGGATGGAAATGAGCTGTCAGGCTACTTCATAAAGTTAGAGGACACCAAGGTGGCCTTTTATGGATATGAGATAATGGCAGATTTGATGGTTGAGAGAAGAGAGTATGAAAACAAATACTAACAACTGTATCAGCAAACGAGGTAGCTCTTTAACAGCAGTTAATTAACTAAGAAGGACTTCAAAACGATTTTAGGCATGATAAATGCAATTTTTTAAAAATCACTAAGATTTCCCCCCTTTTATTCAAAGCTTTGTTCAAAATCGTAAAGTTAACAAATTTCATGACATATGCCAGTGATATTAAACCTGGTTCTGATAATCATACTGCTGTAACTTCTACCTAAATCAGCACAGTGCTGTCACCTTAACTTCAACTCTCCATCTCAATGCTTCAAAGCTGAGATTTATGACCTTTTCCTCATTCTTTCTCTACCTCTTCAAATCTTTAAGCTTTTTAAAACCAAAGAGGAAAATAACAACACCTCTTCATTTACTCCATTTGTCCTCTCACTCCCTATATCCTGCAGGTATTCCCTTTGGTTTAATTCTTCTGAACATATTGGATTTCTAAATTTCTGAAGCAGCAACCCCAATCCAGCTGGACCATTTCTGTATTACATAATATGACACAAGAAGTTAAACTCTTCACTGATATTAAGTATTGAAGATTTAATTTTTTAAGAATCATCAGAAAAGTAAAATGGTGTATGATTATAGTAATTTATAGATAGATATTTATCTACATTGCTTTAATAAACCCCTATTCCCATTCTCTAACAGTGAAGCAATGTATCGCTTGACATAAAAAATAAATGGATGTCCAGATTTTATTGTCTCCTTTCGGGAACATTTCCCATACCTGAGGAGTTTCAGCCCACTGTGATAGGAAACAAAGTGGAGAACCTATTTTTACAGCATTTTAAGCTTATTGCACTGTATATACAACCAGTCAGTGAACAACTTTGATGTCGTCACTGAAAATCAAGGGTGGCATTAAAATAAAGATTGTGTATGAGAATGAATTATAACCTCAGACTGATAATTGGTATCTCTTTTATTTTTCATTCTCATGCAGCATTATGATTGTGTGGAGGCTCTTGGTCAATGGTCGTCCTATGCAATTTGGGTAAGCACTGAGTGATGAGGCTGCATGCTGAACTTCAAGTTTCTATGGCTGATAACATACAACTGAAGCAGTTTGCCATGCATCACACTGACGTACATATTTCAAATTTTTCTCCTTCTCTTTTTTTTAAATACACAATGCATGCTTATTTAAGAATAAACAGCACAATTCCTAAAAATGAACCTAAAGAAAAAAATTACCTTATATTTCTTCAAATTTATGATTAAGAATGTTCATTTAAGATTCTAGGATAGAGCTAGTAAGATTTGCTCCCTAGCCATTTTGACCAGCAAACACTTTATGCTATATGTTAGTTCATTTATCAGCAAGGATATCTCTCCTTTGAGTTCATCTGAAAATAGGAGTCACAATCTTTACCAAATTACTTTGGGTGCCAGGTCCACATGGGATACAAGACTCCTTTCCAATCTGATGATGGGCTTTGAGGTATGTGTTTGGTGGGCACGGCTGGCATTTGTTATATTCCTTGTCAATGTACTGTCCGGGAGAGCACATCACGCAAGATTCTGAGGAGCTTGACTCAAGGGCACATGGTCTGCAGTACGATGCAACACCTCCAATTACATTGGTCACATTGATAGAGTAGATTTTGGCCACATCAGATGAATATTTTCTGCTCTGAAACATTAAAGACCACAATAAATATATAACAAAGGCACTCATACAAACATGGAGCAAAATAAATTAAAAAGACCAAAGTCATTCAATTCCTTTCTCATCTTTTTAGAAACATTCAAATGCCAGCTAATTAAACCGCTGTTATTTATTTACTTATTGAGAGGCAACCCCCTTCGAGATGTGCCGCCCAGTAATCCTACAATTTGTTCCTAGCCTAATTATGGGACCATTTACAATGACTAATTAACCTACCAACTAGTATGTCTTTGGAATTTGGGAGGAAACCGGAGCACCTGGAGGAAACCCACTCAGTCACGGGGAGTACGTACAAACTCCTTACAGGCAGCAGTAGGAACTGTACCTAGGTCGCATTGTGCTAACCACTACACTACCCTACTGTCCCTATAGCATAAGGGACATAGGGGAAACAAAAAAAAAATCAATTTGAAATGACAATGTGAAAACAAAGAGAAAAGCTATTTTAACAAAACTCTACTGACTGAATCAGATGTTATAAAAACTCTTATTTTCTGCTTGTTGGTGCCTGAGGGCGGGTTCTGGTCTGGCTACAGACAGTCAATCATTTGTCTGTTTATATATCCAGAAAACAACCCTGTATAGATAAACCTTTTTGATTTTTTCCTCCATTAAATGGATCCATGGAATTATGTGCAATGACAATCTGTGTGACCAATCCTCAAACTAGAAAAACTGAATTGTTTAAGACTCTTGATATCTAGCTTTACTTGCATGAAGCCAGTACTGCCAAGAACAAAAAAAGTAATTAATTTGAATTCCATTTACCAAGAATAAAGCAAAGCTCATTGACACTAAAGGGGGAGGGGGAATAATGGGCTGTAATACCAATATTGCATGTCTCATACACAAGAATGCATTTGTGCAAGTGACCTAAGAATCCAATTTTAACCTCAATCTCCACTTTCCCTTTGATTCTTTTCTTCCAGCTATCTTTGCGTTCTATAATTCATAATGTGTTTAGAATAGTACTGCCCTTAGAAGAGGACAGCTGTTGAAATCATCACAAATCCATTACAGAAGCATTTTGGCTCAGTCATCTAAAATTCCATCTGAAGTACTTTGAAGTGCTCAGCCATGAAATAAACCAAAAATCTTAACTATAGTAATGAAATGAAAGAAAATCACTGTAATTTATCATTGCCACTGGGTCTTCTTAACCAACAGCGTTTTTGAAGTATCCTTATGAGAAACATGGAGGCAATTCAAGAAGGCAACTTGTCTTCATCTTCTTAAGAACAATTAGGGATGTACAATAAGTGTTTTGCCCGCAAGATCACCAAAACGAATTTTTAAAAACCTGCTTATTTATCCATTTTCTCTTTTAAAAATTGAGTCTATTTTGGTGAAGAGATAAAATCGTTAACTGTTTACACTTGAAGGAAGACAACAAAGAATATGATCTGAATTCTGGAAATTTAACAGAAATATAGATGAATTGTAATGACCCCCTATTTATAATGCACATTGAAATTTGCACAGGTTTCCAAATCAAACTTAGCAATGAAAATTCATACCAAGTTTTGCCACAAATTTCATTGATGTACGCCAAACTGAATAACTAGTGTGGGAAAATTGGATAGAGGAGGAAGACCACTAATGCCTGAAAGAAGCACGTGACATTTTGTTATTGTATGCTCTCTCTAATCTTTGTCTGACTGACGATATGAAAATTAAGCCATCAAACTTCCACTTATTCAAGATTATTGCAGCTTACATATAAAGACTTTCATATAAGTTCATGTACCAGATTCTAATCTAACAAAATACAACGCTAGCAAAAATATTGACTCTAGTGCTGGACTTTTATCCAGAAACCTGCAATGCAAGTTTAAATTCCATCACGGCACAACCTATGAACAAATAAAAAGCATAAGAATATACCTCTTCAAATGAAGTAGTGCGTTGGAATGCCCAGACAAAAGCAAGTGGCATCCTTTTTTCAATGATGTATGTGTAGGACTGTTTTTCTTTTGAGCCATTCCAGATTTCCACTGTCCACGTATTTTCTGCTGTGGGACCCTGAAATATTTGTACATTATTTTAAGGTCTATAACAAGAAGTCCAAGTATGCAACCGAGAAACCTTTTGATTTTAGGATTAATAAATGTTTATAACCATGGTCAGTTGCCTTTTTGATTTTCCTTTGTTTTTCAACTACTTGTCTTTACATATTTAAAAATAAAAGCATCAATAATTTTGGGAAGCTTATGTTTGCATATCTTTATTTCTTTTGAAAATCTGCTCAGGTAGATTCCATCTTGGCTTCATGAAGAGATGAATAAGTATTACGATCATGCATAATATGAACTTAGTTCTGTGTGTAGTGACTCTTTCTGTAGGGAATTAAGAATCAGGGCAATAGTTTCAAAATGAGACATCAAGTATTTAAGAGAAAAGAGGAGAAATTCTATTATCAGAAGTCATGAAGCTTTGGAAATCTGCAACCCGGAGTCGAGTCAAAGATTGAAACATTGACACTGTGTTGAGGGTTATGTTACCAGACTAATAATCCAGATGCCTGGACAAAAATTCTAGACACAAATTTCAAATCCCATCAAGGAATTTGAGCTAGGAATTTATATTCAGTTAATAATCTGGAATTTTGGAAAATTAACAGTCAGAATCCTATGATGGCTAAGTTGCTGGATGTCAGTTGTTTAAGCCCCAGGAGCCCAATCATCCCTCACATTCGACAGCATTACCATTGCATTGTCTCCTATCATCAGCATCTTAGAGGTCACCATTAACTAGAAATTCAGCTGGAGCAGCATAGAGTTGCTACAACAGCAAGTCAGAGGCTTGGTATTCTGTGGGGGCAACTCACTTCCTGACATGAGCACAAGAAAGGAGTGCAACAGATTACGTTTTAGTTGCCTGATCAGTGCGGCTCCCACATAACCCCCAACACCATCTGAGAGAAAGCCGCCCATTAACCATCCCAAACAATCATCCCACCACCAGTTTGAAGTGGCTGCGGTGCAGTGTGTGCCATTCACAAAATGAGCTGGAGGTATTCACCCAAGCTACTGACAGCTCTTCTCAAACCCGCCATCTCTATCATAAAATAGAGCAAGTGCAACAGGCGAACAGGAACACCATGACCTGCAGGTTCCCTCCATGTCACTCCCTAGCCTGACCTGTAATTGGAATGGTTTATTGTTGTCACGCGCTGAGGTACAGTGAGAAGCTTGTTCATTCGGGTAAATCCATGACACAATACACTGAGGTAGTACAGGGTAAAACAATGACAGAATGCAGAATGAATATCATGGCCACAGAAGTGGACAATAAGGTGCATGAACATAATGAAGTAAACTGTGAGGCTGAGTATCTATCTTATCGTACTATGGAATTATTCGGTAGTCTTCTAACACCGAAGCATACGCTGTTTTTGAGCCTGGTTGTACCTGCTTTCAGGCTTAGTATCTCCCGATGGGAGAGTGGAAAAGAGAGAAATGTCCAGGTAGGCGTGGTCATCGCTTCTGCTGGTTGCTTTAGTGAGGCAGTGAATAGACAGAGTCGACAGAGAGGAGGCTGAGCTGAGCTGTGCCCACAACTCTCTGCAGTTTCCTGCTGTCATGGGCAGAGCAGTTGCCATATAAACCAGAGTACATCCAGATAGGATGCTGAGGTAAGATATCACCCGCCCTTCACTACTATCACTTTACTTCTAAATTCTGGAACTTTCTATCCTGTGTCTCTAAGACAGCTGTCAATTTCCCCTAGTTCAAATCCTGATCTGCATTGATCATGGCATCAGATTAAAAATGGCAGAAAAGCTTCAGCAGAACAAAGCTGTCTCCATCCATACAGGGACCATTTACTATTACCCACATGATGTAGGGGGAGCCTCATTCTGTATTTAACCCTGATACACAACAGCGTTCCAGCAGAGCACTGGAATAACTATGATTTTCATCCCTCACCAAGTGTTACGTGAGGCTCGAACCATGTCAACATAAAAATTAACGCAGCAAAACTTACCACCAGGAAACGTAGCTCACAGTTTGCTGAACACACCATCTCAAAGACGAATGTGATACGAGCCACTTCTGGGTTGTCATCATTTATTATTACTGACTGTGGTGGCCTGGGCAACAACAATATACAGAAATGAAGAGGGTGCATGTTTCAAAATATGCAGTTCAATGTAGTTTTAATTATAAAGGAGATAGATAGTTCAAGGTACAAAAATAAAATATTGTGGATAGTGGAAACTTGAAATAAAATCGTAGATGCAAGGAATGTTATGTAAGTACAGGAAAGTCTAGTTGAACCTGCTCACAACTGAGCATTGCATCAACCCAGGCCACAAATGAGTAATGAAGGTTCCAGGGAGGTTTGGGAAATTATTTACTGGAATGGTTCCAGGGAAGAAAGATTTCAGCTGTAAAATCAGACTGCAGAAGCTTCAATTATTCTCCATTGAGCAAGCAAAGGATGTTGAGAAAAGGTTGGCAGATGGTCTGCGAGATTCATTTTGAAGAAAAGGAAGCTATTTCCATTAGCTGATGAGTCACGGACTGGGAAGCACACTAAGGAGCTCGAGAGGAAATTTATTTAAGAGCTGAATTTAGTCATAACCTGAAACTCACTGCTTGTAGTCATGGAGGTATTGAAATCATTTAAAGTTTTGAATTTGAATTGGATAGACAATTGAGAGAGAATAATTTGCATATCCATCCATTTAGGACTGTCTGGATTGTTCTACCTGGAGCCGGTGTAAAACTGAAGCTTCAATTTGCTTTTTTTGTTGTAACAAAGCTACAATTCAGCAACACTGAATTTCACAGTTTTCTGGTGCATTTTTTAACACGTGCTCCAAATAGTGCCAATATCCAAACAAACTCTTAGTCAAGAATGTGATAGAAGTGGTGCTTTAGTGATTTGCAACTAGAAGCATGGGCTAAAATAAGACATGCATGGTTCCTAATGGGATTGGGATCAAATACAATTCAGTATAGTGCACTTCACCTTTATTGCATTACTGCAGTAATCCTGTTGTGCTTCACCCAGATCGCCCACCACCCGCTTTGCTCTCACCGTGCCGCAGACCCAGGTATGCATTATGTTCTTTCTCTGTCATCAGCTGTGAAATCTGATAGCTAGATTGCTCACTCTACAGCACACAATGATAAGGGCACCACACTTCCAAGCTGTTGTAATATGCCCCTGATGGATATAAGCCAGGGAATCTCATTTTTGGATTCGGGATCAAGGAGAGCTAATTTTATGGTGGTTTAGTGGATTCTAAGTTGACATTAAAATGGAGAGGAGAGCAGGTAACGTGAGATAGCGAGGTCATTTCACCAGTTACCCAGGGCATCTGTCTACCCCCAAGGACCCAAAGCTCCCAATGTCATCTTGAATGCTCCTTCTGCACTGAGAACAGGCACAGGCCAATGGGAGGGAGGAGAAGAGAGATTGGGCAGAGTGGGAGGGATCCTTGGTTATGTTGGTTGCTTTCCCAAGGTGAAGAAGAGCCAGAGTCAATGTTGGGGGTGGGTGGTGGGAGGCTAGTTCTTGTGATGGACTGGGCTGTGTACACAACTTTGAAGCTTCTTGCGGTCTTGGGCAAAGCAGTTACCATAGCAAACTGTGTTGCATCCACATAGGATGCTTTCTGTGGTGCATTTGTGAAAATTGTTGAGAGTCATCAAGGACATGGGAACATCCTTGAATATTTTCCTCTGTTCACAGTGATAATTGCCTTGGAAACCAAAGCCTATAAATACATAGTTAATCAAAGTCATTCAAGTGGGATGTGGTGTCTCTGAAGCCTCAATGGTAAATTCCTCTTCCCTATTTGGCCAGTCATTGCCCCAACAGTAGCCTTTTCAAAGATTCAAAGTGCATTTATTATCAAAGAATGTATAAATTACACAACCTTGAGATTTGTTTGCTTACAGGCAGTTGCAAAGCAAGTAACCCAAAAGAACCCAATTAGGAAAAACAAGACCAACCCCCAGCACCCACAGAGAAAGAGAGGAAAAAACAATCAAAGCAAATCATGCAAACAGTAGAAACAAGCAACAACAACAGCATTCAGAACCAAACTGAGCCCTTAGATCCAAACCTCTGGAACAGCTCAGAGTAGGCCCAAAGCCTTAAGTGGCCACAAAGTTTGCAGACACGAAATGGACCACCCGGGGGCAATCTCACAGATTTAAGTGTCACGTAGAGAGGAGTACCCAGACGATCTGGGCTGGCTTTTAAATTGGCTTAAACCTCACACTAGGACTCACTGCAGTGAACCACTCCGGGCCTAGAATGTACAACCCAGTGATTCACTTTGGATGTAGACTTCGCTGTCGGTGAAGCCATTCTTGACCTCTCTGAATTGGCTCGGGGCTAAGAGCGATCCAACCTCACCCGACTCTCAACACCCTGCATTTCCAATCAATCTGGGCTGGCGTTTAGATTGTCTGAACAGCGTATTGTACCTCGCATTATGACCCGGGCCAGTAATTTTGCCAGTAATATTACCACTCAGCCACCCACTAAGTACTTCAGTAGCTAAATGCCGTAAAAGGCAACTCTCCGTACCCCCATTCCATTAGTTGAAGTTAACAGTGGAATGAACTTCAACAGCCTGCTATGAGCTCTGAAGCAACTCTCTCAAGTTCCCCCAAGGTACAAATGCAACATTACACAGTAATGTACCCCTCCTTGTTGTCTAACAAAGGCTGTAGGCCACACCTAAAAACTCTCCATTTCTGCCAACAAGGAAGAAAACTTGAATCACAACATTAATGATTTAATCTGGCATGTGTCTGACACCAGGTGAAAGCTAAATGCCCCATAGTGAATAATGCACGCTTGTGGTCCAATTTCTCAACAGATACAATTTCACCGGGAAATGATCACCAACACTAGCAAACATGGAGAAAATTGCTTTTAAGTCTATTGATCCAATTTCTCTGGCAACCTTACAGTATAAATTAATCTTTTCATTGCTACAGCAGTTCTTTGGCTAAGAATCCTTGACCTTTTGTACCTGCCACTAATGCTCTTTTATTAGACCTAAACGAGAAATCTAGTATGGAGTGGACACCAAGGGAGGATTTTTGGGACAATTCAAACTTGAATCACAACATTAGTGATTTAATCTGGCATGTGTCTGACACCAGGTGAAAGCTAAATGCCCCATAGTGAATAATGCACGCTTGTGGTCCAATTTCTCAACAGATACAATTTCACCGGGAAATGATCACCAACACTAGCAAACATGGAGAAAATTGCTTTTAAGTCTATTGATCCAATTTCTCTGGCAACCTTACAGTATAAATTAATCTTTTCATTGCTACAGCAGTTCTTTGGCTAAGAATCCTTGACCTTTTGTACCTGCCACTAATGCTCTTTTATTAGACCTAAACGAGAAATCTAGTATGGAGTGGACACCAAGGGAGGATTTTTGGGACAATTCAAACACACTATGTACATAAATTAAGCAGCATGGCTTAGTGTCTCCTGGAGACATCTGCAATGTATTTAGGAAATGGCATTTAATTAGGAGTGCACATATCCTGGTGAAGAAATCAAAAGGGAGCACAATTAAATTGGACACGTCTTTATAATATTAGTTACTAGCTCATATTAAAGGAATACTCCTCATTGTTTCATGGCATAAAAGGATGGTCCATTAAGACAATGGCGGCTGCAAACACATTCATTTTCTGGTATAACGTGTCCATCAGTTGCCAGTGGATTCTCTTACTAGAGGTGAATTACAGTAACATATTAGCCTACTAACTGGCAGGTCTCTGGGGTGTAGGCAGAACACACAGAGCACTCTGGGAAACCATGCACCACAGAGAAAATGTACACACGCTACAAAGACAGGACTAGATTTTAGGAACAAAAAATAGGACACCGGAGCTGCTGCTTCATGAAGTCCATATGCCGTATATTTAATATAAAGATCTATCTTACCTAAATCCAAGAACTGTCATTGTCAGTGTCAGATAATTATTGTCAGCTCCTGCTACTGTACTATGTACATGGTCACCAGCAACCTCCCACCCTGAAACAAAGGGTAATTATTTTTAAAGAACAATTCTCAGAGCAAACAATTGACATCACAAACAAGAAAAAAATCTGCAGATACTGGAAATCCGTGGAAAAGAGTTTAGTCGATGCTTCAGGCTGAGACGCTTCATTAAGACTGAAGAAGGGTCTTGGCCTGAAAGGGCGATTGTTTACTCTTTTCCATAGATGCTGCCTGGCCTGCTGAGTTCCTCCAGCATATTGTGTGTGTGTCTGTGTTAGTTTTTACATTTTCTTTCATACTAGTGCCTTACTCCATCGTAAATTTGAGTTAAATTCCCAAAAACGTATAATCATTATAGCATCACTGACATCCCTCTCTTCAATTTCAACATGTGGAGCAGAGCAATAACTCATTAACTTCCATCATTCTTTCATTTTCTACGGAGAGTAGCAGGTGCCCAATATGGGCTGCGAAGGGTAAGTGATGGAAGTAGATATGATAGTGGTGTTTTAGAAACTGTTATATAGACACATAAATATGCAGGGATGGAGGGATATTGATCTTGCACAGGCAGAGGAGATTTAGTTTAATTCGGCATAATGTCCACTGCAGAGGTCACTGGTTGAAGTGCCAGTTCCTGCGTTGCATTGTTCTCTGTTCTATACTCCATTATGTCCTTCTATGCTTCTCTGCTGTGGAGAGATGGTGCAGTGTGAGGGAGAGGGAATGGAAAAAAATAGATACAGTCAGTATGCAAGATGATGTCCCTGGATTAGAAGGATGGAGCCAAATACCTTTCACTTGCTTTAATTTAAATCCTGCTCAAGTATTTTGGAGGATAAATACATACCCTGTTGTATACATTACATGCATCATGTAAATAATATGTGCACATTGAACCTATCTTTCCAATCAAAGAAGTCTGTATCCACAGTGGCTCGGTATACTTCACAGTACCAGGGGCTTAGGTTCAATTCCCAAAGCTGCCTGTAAGGAGTTTGTGTATTCTCCCTGTGACTGCATGGATTTCCTCCGGGTACACCAGTTTCCTCGCACAGTCCAAAGACATACCACAACTGGTCATTGCAAATTGTCCTGTGATTAGCTTAAGGTGAAATTGGAGGATTGTTGGGCCCCGCAGCTTATAGGGTTGAAAGGACCTATTCTGTGCTATATTTCAAGAAAATAAATACGTCTACATCCAGAGACAGCAGGAATGCAGGGGGACAAAAACAGGTACAATGAACACAATAAGGCGTCATGCACCAAGTCCAGTAGTGGGACCGCGTGCTGATGGTGGGAGCAAGAGTTAGGAAGAAATTTTAAAGGACAGTGATGCATAGGAGGATCAATGTATCAGAAAATAAGGCTGTTCCCTGTTAAACTGCAGAGATGTTGGTCTGAATTGTCACAGTCAGGTTTACAGAAAATATGTTTTGCCTACCTTTTGATATCTACATATGCAAGTCCAATTAACACAATGAATTAGTGCATCACGTGTAAAGACAGTATAGTACTGCTGCCTCAAAACAACCAATTTCACATCATATGGTAGTAATAATAAATCTGATTCTTATTCTGAACATACAGTGTAGGATCAGCACCATTAAGTACTACTAGGTTTTGGCTATATTCCTTCATCTATTTGCTTAATGACTGGAAATGCTAATTTATTAGTTCATATACCATACTAATTATGCTTACCGCTCACTACTCCACAGTCTTCATTAATCCCACTGAAACAGGAGGTGTTCATATTTTTTGGCAAAGAATTCCACCACTTGTATTCAAAGCCCAGCATTGGTTCAGTTCCAACAGCACACTTTGTACAAGCTGAACAAAAACAAATGCAAGTACGTTATCTAATATTTGTTAGACTATATTTCAGTGCTGTACCCTGCCAAGCATTATCCACCATACAATGATCTCTAATCATCTGTTTACCCTCCATTTCTGAAGAACAATTGACTTGTGTGGTTTCTAAGACTTGATACCAGCAATGATAGAGTAGTTAAAAGCATCGTGAAGGGAGTGTTCTGACATCCATACCCTGAAACTGAGTGGAGTGTCCACAAATGTAGCCTTCCTCACGATACTACAAGTACCATCGGCATTTACAGGGTGCACTAAAGGTCTCTTAACCATGCACATGCACGAATCTCTATACGTTATAGGCTTTGACGGGCACAAGCATGAATCATGACTGTCATTGCATGAGAATGCATAAACACCTCAATAGCTCATCGGACTCTTCTAAGGGTTGGGTGTTTTTCTTCTTCCTACCTCATCTTGAAAAAATGAATCTCCACATAGTGTGTGGTTGATGTATACTGTACATACTTTGAAAATAAATTTACTTTGAACTTTGTGCACACCCCAATTCATCAACAATGTAAGATCAAGTCAAGCCAAGTTTAGTGTTATTTAACGATATATTCACATATTGCCAAATGAGACAATGTTTCTGTGAACCAGGGTGTAACGCACAGTAGTACACATAACGCCCGTATAACAAACAATAACTTATGAAAATAAGGACAAAATCTGTGGATGTATTACGCATAAATAAACTGGTGGTGTAGTGGCATCAGCGCTGGACCTTGAGGCGGATAGTCAGATCTGGCCGGGCTGCAGTGTGGAAGAAAGGCCTGTAACCTACTTCCACAACTTGCCAATGAAAACCCTGCAGACAACTACACTATCCCTCGGGTCGCCATGAGTTGATGATGACTCGACAGCACTCGGCAACAACAAACAAATAAAAGTGCATAAGTTAAAATACTGTAAGGAACAGATTAAGCAGTGACACTTTGAATGTGATGCGCCAGGGAGTTCAGAAGCCTAAAGGCCTGAGGGTAAATACTAACTCAAATCTCTGACTATTAATATCACTGGCCTCAACATCGGACAATACGGTGTTAGGATGAATCTTTTAAATCCATCCAAAGATGCTGCTACTCAGAAATGCATCCAGGAAACACAAGAATTCGGCTTGTATTAATATCTTCATTCATTTGAAAACTATATAGATAAGTTACATCTTTCTTGAGCCTTCATCCTTAATATATTTTGATAACATTTATTCAGAAGCGAATTAAAATTCAGCAAGTGCTCAGGTCATCATTTAAAAAGTAAATTGGAGCACCTGATCAAGCCCTTTAGCCTGATCCAAGACTTAACATCACTATCCTATTCTAACTCTTTAGTTCCAACAATAAAACCTATTTATTGAGCTTCCACAGTCCCATTGGTTAGGAACTCCCAAAGAATCACATCTTACTGAGTGAGGATATTTGTCCCAACTTCGCCCAAGGTGGCCAATCACTTGCCATGACACTGTGCTCCCTTGGCATCAGTTAAAACCAATTTTGTGGCTTATGTCAGAACTCATGGGTTCAAACCATGTTCAAGACTTGGATCAGAAATTAAGACAGGTAGTCTCTAAGCAAAACTACTTTGTCAGAAAGGGCACATTTGAAGAAGATGTCAGTGTGCAATCTGCCTGCTATCTCAGGTGATTAAAAAGAACTGCAAGAGCAGTTTAAAAGAAGAGTAAAGCTGTTATCTGGCTAGTTATACATCAACCATCAGTTTATGCTGATTATCTGGGCCATAATGACTGCGTGGAAGATTAATGCCATATCTCACGCTGCCATATCCAGTGTTTTCTAACCCTGAGGAAACAAAAATACATTAAACAAATGCAAATCATTCATTTTTTCCAGGATTTTAGTTTTATTCATTATTTAGGATGTACATGTTGCTAGCAAGGTCTGCACTTAATGCCCAGTCTTAATTTCCTTTGAGATGATTGACATGAGCCACCGTATCGAACCACTGCAGTTTTTATGGTTATTAAAGCTTGTTCCACCTGTAGATCTGCTGATGGACTTGCATCTTAAAGTGTTGTTCTCAATGACATGCTTGAACAAACACTGTTCTCTTTTATTTTCATGTATCACTGACAATTTAAACACTCCATCTAACTCCATCCCTAAGTGATGACAAAATAGCTTATATTTTTCTGCTGTCACTGGTCATGCAGAAAAACAAAAGTGAAGTAAAATGTGTTTCTCATTATTTATCTAAATCTAATAATTAATAATGCCAAGGTGATTGGCAAAACGCTACAACAGATGTAAGGAATATATTTTCAGGCCACTCATCACCAAACCTCATCAGCATTTAACCAATGAAATGAGGAAGTACAGGACTTGAAGGGAAAAGAAAATTGCTTGAAAAGGTGGAAATAGGGCAGGATTCCGTAGGTTCAAGAGAGATGTGGTGGGTACGATTTTCACTCAGAGAGTCAAAGATGCCTGGAATGTGCTGGCTGCTATGGTGGCACAGGGGAATGCATTAGAGGCTTTTAAGAAACATTTGGATAGGCACATGGATGGAAGGATATGGACATGATGTAGGCAGGAGGGATTATTGTTTGTTTTCTTTATTTGCCTTCTAGCTGGTTCAGAACAACATTGTGGGCCGAATGGCCTGTTCCTGTGCTGTATTTTTCTATGTTCTAGATTGGCATATCAAAACAGCTTGCTGTGTGTGGTGACCTCCATTAAGCTGTCATAATGATAAGAAAGAAAATGTGGATCAAAGGTGGTGACAAATCAACATATAGGAGGGAGATTGAAATCTGCCTGAGTGGTGCCACAACAACAATTTCACACTCAATGTCAGCAAGAACAAAAATGAAACCGGAAGTCCATGAGCCAAACTTCATCAAGTGATCAAGGGTAGAGAGCGTCAGCAACTTCAAATTCCTTGGCGTTAGCATTTCAGAGGATCTGTCCTGGGTCCAGTACGTAAGCGCTGTTATGAAGAAAGCATAGCAGTGCCTCTACTTTCTTAGAAGTTTGTGAAGATTCGGCATATCATTTGAAAGTTTGACAAACTTCTATGGATGCATGGCGGAGAGTATATTGACTTGTGTCACAGACTGCTACGGAAGCACCAATGCCATTGAATGGAAAAGCCCTCAAAAAGTAGTGGACGTGGTCCTGTCCATCACAAGTAGAATCCTCCCCACCACTGAGTGCACTCACGCGGAGTGCTGTTACAGCAAAGCAGCATCTATCATCAAGGACCTCCACCATCCAGGCCATGCTCTCTTCTCCTTGCTGCCATCAGGAAGAGCATGCAGGAACCTCAAAACCTATTTGACTGGGTTCTGGATCAGTTATTACCCTTCAAGTTCTTGAATCAAAACTTCACTCAGCTTCGCTCACCATCTGGTTGTAGATGGTGACATCTATGTGCTTTGATAATAAATTTAATTTGTACTTTGAAAATGTAGCCTCATGTATATGCAGGATATGCAAATAGACTTACGAATCAATCAGGATTGCATACACAGTTTTAGCATCGGTGTAATGCAAAAATAGTCAAATTTTGACTGGGGATTTTGGAATCAAAGTGTAATAGATGAATGCCCAGATGTGTGTCTTGTTAACAGTTTGTTTGCTTCATGATAGCATGGAAGCCATGACATTAACCAATGGACTACCGCAGAAAGATTCATTAGTAGCATCAAAGAAGTCTGTGTCACTACCCAACTTTTCTTTTATCTTCCTTGAGCCCAGACACTGGAGCTCAGCTTTAGAACTCGTTGGAAGCTCATCAACGCAACGTATGTTGAAGATTAGCTCCGGAATCAAAGTTAGCATCAGAAGTCCAGCTGTATTAGGGAGACATCTATTGCATTTGTGCATTTCAGAGAGTGAGCTCCAAGACATACTTTCAGTGAAGCATAGAAGAGGACCTTCCACTCAAAATTCACACAATGAAAACCCTTGACCAACCTGTCTGTGCTGTTCCCCAGTCCTTCTGATAATAAAAGGCTCATTCTGAGATCCTGGAAAAATATATATTACTTTTAGAACAGAGATGTGGAGGAACTTCTTTAGCCAGAAGGTAGTGAATTGGTGGAATTCATTACACAGATGGCTGTGAATGCTAAGTCATTGGGTATATTCAAAGTAGATGTTGATAGGTTCTTAGTAAGGATGTCTAAGGTTATAGAGAAAAAGCAGGAGAATGGGTTGAGAGGAGAAATAAATCGGCCTTGATTAATGGTAGAGCAGACTTGATGGGCCAAGTGGCACGATTCTGCTCTGACGTCTTATGTTCTGATGCCTACAGAGGAAAAGACATCCAAAGCCTCCTTGAATAAATCCAACATCCCCACTCCCCTGAATCCTGGGAATCTCAAATTAGGGGAACTTTTGGAGGGCAATGAGAACCTTGTCCATGCATCGGAGCTCTCTGATCTAGAGTAAGGAGTGAAAGAAATGCACCATCTCCTAAACTACCCACCTCTTCATCCTCACATTGATACCTCCAGCCTCATCTGTGGGAGTCCGTAGTTTCCCTCATTGGCCTGATAAGCTAGCTCAGAACCCACAGAATCAGAAATAAAACCAAATGTTTAAGGAGAATGATGATGAGGTGGATGAAGATGGGGTAGGGGGAGGAGGGGGTTGGGGAAGGGAGAAGGAGGAGGGGAGAGGAGGAGGGGAGGGGAGGAGCAGGGGGAGGAGGAGGGTGGAAATGAGAGAGTTCTTAATATAGAATCTGTCCAAAGTTACCACATTATCACGCAAACATGAGGAAATCTGCAGATGTTGGAAACTTTCTCTTCCAAGGCGTTCCGTCTGATGATACTCCCCCTTCTCTGGCCTTGTATCCCTTTTGCCAATCAACGTCCCAGCACTTAGCTTCATCCCTCCCCCTCTGTCTTCTTCTATCATTTTGGGTCTCCCCCTCCCCCTCTCAAATCTCTTACTATCTCTTTTTTCCATTATTCCCGATGAAGGGTCTCAACCCAAAACGTTGACTGTACTTCTTCCTATTGATGATGCCTGGCCTGCTGTGTTCCACCAGCATTTTGTGTGTGTTGTCCACATTATCACAATGATTTCAATTCCACAGCACTTCACTTCCAAAATAAAGCGCTTCAAAAGGCCCTGAGGTGATGAACGATATGATTCAGTCTTTACTCATCAAAAAGATTCTAATAAGCACAGCGTTCATGACTCACAGTGCCCAGGTGATCCACTGAACTTGTGAAAACTCCTTAAATTGACTTTTGTGAGTAACAGACTCAATCCAATACATCACATTATTCCCACCAATAATAGTATCTACAGGAGTTGCTGCCTAAGGGCGGCAAAATTTATTATCAAAGACCTCCACCATCTTCTCATGGTTACAATCATGTAGAAAGAAAGTCTTAAACTGTAAAGTTCAAGATCAGCTAATATGCCATCTTCTCACAGCTACCACCAGGCAGAAAATATAGAAGCCCCAAGTCTCACACTGCAAAGTTCAAGAAAAGTTATTTCCCTTTAACCGTTGAACAACTGGAACAATCCTAATTGCTGGAGTTTAACAACACTACAACCACTTTCATCACTTCCTTTACAATAGACATCATTTATGATTTTCTTGAAAATGTTACTTGCACTCAGTAGCTGTTTTATTAAGTACACATGTACACTTGTTCTAATCAGCCAATCATGTAGCAGTAACTCAATGCATAAAAGCATGCAGACACGGTCAAGAAGTTCAGTTGTCGTACAGACAAAATATCAGAATGGGGAAGAAATGTGATCTAAACGATTTTGACTAGGGAATGATGGTTGATGTCAGAAGAGGTGGTTTAAGTATCTCAGAAATTGCTAATTTCCTTGGATTTTCATGTACAACAGTCCCCAATTTATAGAAAATAAGAGGAAAAAAAAACAAGGAGCAGCAGTTCTGTGGGTGAATATGCTTTATTAATGAGAGTGGCCAGAAGAAAATGGCCTCATTAGTTCATGCTGACAGGAAGGCGACAGTAACTCAAATAACCATGCATTACAATAGTGGTGTGCAGAAGTGAATCTCTGGATGCAGAACACACTGAATCTTGAAGTGAATGGGCTACACTGGGTTCCACTTGTGTACCTAATAAAGTGGCCACTGAGTGTAAGTGATGCCATATGTCCATGAAGCTGTTGCAATTAAGTTTTTCATTGTACCTTTGCATATAAATACTTTGCACGTGACAATAAACTCAACTTTGATTTGAGACTCACTTTTAATTTGAATGGAATTGCTGCTTCCCCAGTTATTCTTTCATTAGAAATGAGCTTCCTTAAGGAGAAACCCTTATTCATGGTCCCAAATGAAGTGCAGAGCTTAATGTGGGTACAACCATAAATAAAGAATTGAATACAGTGATGCATTAATACTGTTGTATAAATTCTTACCAGGTGAATAAATAAAGTTCTATCTATTCTTTCATTTCAGAATGCCTTCCCAGTCTCAAAAAACTTCACAACTACCATTGGAAAATCCCTACACAATTTTGACAATTCTGCCTCAGTTGAAGTTTTGGAGCATTGACTAAAAATAAAACTCATCTCAAATGCAATTTCCTTAATGATACCAGCACTGATATTTGTGTCTTAAGGAAAACAGCCAAACTGTAATGCTAATAAAACCATCCACATGCTCAAGGACTGTATTTATTTATTTGTCCCTTATTTAAAATAGAAAACATAAGCTTATAGCTTCGGTCACCAAATTGCCATTACTTTTGGAAAAGCGAGGAGACACATTACTACTACATCAGGCCTTCTTACAATGGAATGGAATCACAGTGACCATTCCCTTTAACCTCCACAAGGCTCTTTTATTGGTTATTATTATGGTTGCTTTCTATGGAAATGGATTCTGTTTTTAGATGCGTTTCCAACAGGACTATTGGTGAAGAAGGCACAAAAACATTATATTTCCATAGTGGGCATGGATCTCAACTCTCTGTCTCCTCTATTTGGTTCAATCTTGCTCTTGACCAGCCTCTATATTCAACACATCTTCTATAGTTTCTGCCATCTTCACCAGAATCCATCCCTCCCCTTTCGGTCCAGCATTTTGAAGCAACCATTAACTCCATAAGACCTTGGTTGACTCTTCCATCTCAACCCAACACAACCAAGCATGTCACCTCCCCATGTTATCATTGAAGATATAACACCTATCCTTTTACCTCCCATCTTAGGACACAAAGAACAAAGCAGCAATTCACTTATAGTTCTTCCAGTTTAGTGAATTTGGTGCTCACGATGTGGTCTCTCTCTGCTGAAGAAACCCAAAGCAGTGATAGGGTGGTTGCTTGCAGCACAATTCTGTCCAGTCCATGACCTACCAAACACCTATTAATTTAATTCTCCAGGCTACTCCCACTCTTACTTCTCTATCTTGCCTTCATGGTGTCCATGATGTCCAACTTAAGGAACAACACCTCATTTTCAGTCTGGAACCCTGAAGCCTTAATACTGAATATGATGATTTCAGGTAACTATCATTTTTCTCTCTCTGTAGCTGTCCATTTGAGTTTCGATTTGTTCCTTTCTTTACCCTACTGGTAAAAATATCTCTAACAAAATACCTTTACCTGCTGTTTTTTTTTACTGTTACCTTGACAGCTATGACCTGCACCTTATCACAGCCATTCTTTATGTTCTCTTCATCCCTCCTCCTCTGTGTTAAAATTCTCTTGTTTTCTCTTTTCACACTGACACCCCCCCCCCCCACATTTTAAAGGCCAATGACCTTAAATGTCAACTCCAGCACTTCCAGCGTCCTGTCTACTTTGTTCATCCAGGTTAATAAAAGAATCTTAGAAAATAGTGCATTGCAATAATTTTACCATCAGATCCATCTGAGTAAGAGCCAAGAGGACAAGGCTGACAGCCAGTAAAGTTGACTTGGACAAATCCTGGGTTACAAGGCTTGCAGGGCTTCTTGACTCCCGAAGCAGGAAGCAACACTGCTCCTTTCATAGATTCACTGCACAGTTTGGGCTCGATCCACTTGTACATCATCTGAGTCTGGAAGATCAAGAAACAAAATGAAGATTACTGAAAATGCCTTCAGATATCTCAGGCAATAAAATATGCAACATGAACATTTGCAACCTTTCTCTCCCCCTCCCCACCCCTGATATCTGTTAATCAAGTTGTAAAATGTCAGTAACTTTGCATTTTACCTTATTGTTTAGAGGAGGCACCTGAGAATGCCTTGTTGATGTAAACAGGGCATTTTTAAAACAGTGAAACAATACAAACTTCCCAGATGCAGAGCAAAGGTCTCTGTATCTTGTCAGAGTGTGGTAATTCAATCACCATTGAGCTGTCCGTCAAATGCTTGTGACAAGGAAGCTATTTCCTGAAGAAGGGCCTCGGCCCAAAATGTCCACTATTTATTTATTTCCACAGATGCTGCCTGACCTGCTGAGTTCCTCCAGCATTTTGTCGTGTTGCTCAAGCATGTGCAGAATCTCTTGTATTAAAGTTAATTTCTTGGTACTTTTATGCTACAGTTCCCCAAGCCTTTGGAAGATGAGCTAGAAATGTCAGTGTTACATTCATGCAATATCTTTAAATGAAGTACACTTAAGAAATTTACATCCCAATCAGCAACCCCCCTGAATTTGAATTTCTATTCAATGTCCATTGAGGTAAATTTAAAGGAGAAACTAAAGGTGGAACGGACTTTGGAAAGATCAGAGGCTGATTTTCTCCTGGTCATAACAATCTCAAAATGAGGTTTAGTTGGCAGCAGTGAACAATGATTCCTCGGGGGATATCTTTCAGACAGTCAATCTCTTCAATTATTTCACTTTCTCCACGTCTTCTGCTTGTTCTCTTTGTCTTGATCGTGTGACAGAAACCGTCTGTGACATACAGGTTGGAATGATCTAGCACACTGCTGTGTCCGGAGAGCCGCCTCCGTCCCAAAGAGAACTGAGAACTCAAGCTGACTCTTGGAAAAGAATAGAGACGGGGCAAGGGTCATGAACAATCCTGTTTCAAAGCATTGAAGTGAATGTGGAGGTCAGCGGTCTATCTAAATGGAGGTCTTGGGGTCGGCAGCCTTAGTGTTTGGACCCGGCCTGGTGGTAGCTCTTCAAGGAAGGACTGAGTTCACGCGGCCACTCTCCTTGAAAGGAAGGATGTTTTTGATATTCTGAGATTTATGTGATTAATGACTGTATTTTCTATTGGTCTCCTTTACTTTTTGGTGTTTCTTGCCTGGTGACGATTGGCAGTAGATGATATGTTACTTTTTATGCGAGAGAAAAGTTGGGGATTTGGGGTCTGATGTTGGTGTCTGTTGCTGTTTTTCTGTGTGGGCGATTCTGTTAGGTTTTGTGCGTGAGGGAGGAGCGTGGGATTTGATATTATTGTTGTTTTTTTTTCTTTGAGGGAGGAGCCTGGGATTTGATGGTACTGTTTTTTCTGTGAGGGAAGGGACCAGGATTTGATGTTATTCTTGCTGTTTTTCACTGTGAGGGAGGGGCTGTGGATTTGAAGCTATTGTCGCTGATCTTTTCTGTGAGGGAGCGGGCTGAGATTTGATGTTTTTTTGTGAGGGAAGGGGCCAGGATCTGACGTTATTGTCACTGTTTTTACTGTGAGGGAGGGGTCTGTGGATTTGATGTTATTGTTGTTTTTTTCAGTGAGAGAGGGGGCTGGGGATTTGATGGTTTTGTTGTTGTCTTTTTGTGTGAGGGAGGGGTGGGCAGGTTGGGGTTTGCAAGTTTAGTTTCTTTCTCTTTTTTCACATCAGTGATGGCCTTTTGACAACTTGCATGGTTTTTCTATATTTCGTGGCTATCTGGAGAAGACGAATATCAGTGTTGCAAAGTACATGCATACCTTGACAATAAAGTGAACCTTTGAGCTGGATTACATTCTATCATGTCTCATGACACAGTCAACATTATTGCAAAAGACCTATTGCTGATTGTCCAACTTTCTCCTGTTTTATGGTCTGTAATTTGATGTAAAAATGTTCTGTGGTATTTTAAGCTGAAATGGTCAATATATGGCCTTTTCAGGTCCATGGTTGCTATGGTCATGGAGATCCAGCCTCCTCTGGGATCTCAAAAATAATATGGCTTCTGCTTCTACATGACTACTAGGCCTCTCCTTCCCCACTCACTAAGTTTCTTCTATTGAAGGATAAGATGACCAGAAACCTTGGAACACTGTTATCTGGACCCCTGAAGGTCAACAGCCTGATGTAAATAAGTCTAGGATCTCAGGACCACAACATCATATCAGGTAGAGGTGATACTCTGTCCACTAGTCACATGATGAATATCAACTTCCAACTTTGGATAGCTTGAATGATAAACTTTGACTGGTGCCCAAAAAAGAGGAGTTCCACTTAACCCAGTGGTATATAGGCATGCATGATTTCCCTCTATCTTTATCACGCACATACTGAAGGAATAGAGGGATACATTGGCTCTGGTAATGTTAGCTTTAGATTGGCCCAATTCTGATGCAATTTGGTTTTATTTCTTACTCAGTTCATCCTGCACTTCTTAGCACATCTACACAGAGCAATGTCACGGGAAAGCAGCATCCATCATCAAGGACCCCCAGCACCCAAGCCATGCTCTCTTCTCACCCCTGCCAACAGGAAGTAGGTACAGGAGCCTCAGGATCCTCACCACCAGGTTCAGGAAGAGTTATTACCCCTCAACTATCAGAGTCTTGAACCAGAGGGGATAACTTCACTCGCCCCATCACAGAACTTTTAAGGACTTTTCATCTCATGTTCTTAATATTTATTGAGTATTATTTTTCTTTTGTATTTGCACATTGATTGTTTGTCCATCCTGATGGCCTTTCATTGATTCGACTGGGATTCTTGAATTTACTGTTTATGTCCTCAGGAAAACAGGTCTCAGGATTGTATATGGTGACATGTATGTACTTTGATTCATTTTGACTTTGAACTTGAACTTTTCACCTTGTGTAGAGAGCTAGTCAAATAGGAGAGGTTGTGGGAGGTATCAGGGATATGACCACTCAAAGCAGTACTCATGCACTGAGAAGCAGAACTTTATAGCCTACTATGAAAGTAAATAAGCAGAATGAAGAATCGGAAGAAAGTAAAATAATACATGACCTTCATGGGTGAAGCGGGTTGGCTGTACTGCAGTATTAAAAGGAGGAAATGTTACCAAACCATTATATCTGATAAGGTAAGTCTGGGTCAATTTCATTCAACTGTATACATGTATACAACCAAATGAAACAACATCCCTCCAGACTAAGGGGCACAACAGAGTGCAAATGCAATGCACAAAGTAATATTACCACAAATAAGTTTACAAATAATAAAGTGCATTTACGACACAGGTTTAAGAGTAAACAGCATAATGCTACGGGCGCTTCAAATGTGATGAGACCTGGGTGGTGGTTGGGAGTTCAGTAGTCTTACAGCCTGGGGGAGGGAGCTGCTTCCCATCCTTAACTGCTCTTGTCCTTATGCTACAGTATGTCCTGCCTGATGGAAGGAGGTCAAAGAGGTTGTTGGACGGATGGGAAGGACGATTGACAACACTTAAGGGCCATGCATACACGGTACTCTGAACAAGTATCTCTGATGGGTGGAGGAGAGGTCCTGATAATTTTCTCAGGGTCTCTCTTACAGTCGTCTGCCTTGCAATTCCCACATCAGGTGGTGATGCTGCTGGTCAGTACCCTCTTAATGATGCCCCTGTAGAAATTGGTTAGAGTGGGGGGGAGGTGAGGGAGCCTTGCTTGCTTCAAACTCCCGAGGAATTGGAGATGCTGCTGTGCTCTCTTGACCAAAATGGTTGTATTGAGGGACCAGGTGAGATCAACCATTATGTACACACCCAGAAACAGCAAGGATCCCTATCACAGTTGTGGTACATAACTACACACCAGCCATTCTTTTCAATTAGTCTGGGAATACTGGTAGAGAGGGAGATGATTACTGCAGGATCCAAAAATTAAGTGCTTTTAAATCAAGAGAGACAGACATGCTCCCACTGGTTCACCTCCAAACTAGACCAACATGAAATGCCTCTCTCCTCGTGACTCCCATAGTCTGTGATCAGCTGGCACCTTTCCACTCTCAATCATCTGACGCCAGTATTGGACAAGTGGCCTATCTTCTCACCATTTCTCAGCAATGCAGCACTCTCTCTTTCTCCTCTATGGTTCTTGAATACACATCAACCCACTGCTCACCCAGCAGCCAGCTAAACTTTCAGCTACCTTCCATACCATGCGGGAAACAGAGTAAAACAGATTCAAATAGACATGTTGTTAAATTTCATTGGCCAGTTTTCCCATTATTTCCATCAATAGTCATCACTGCTCCTTCCGTGTAAACATCAGGGCCACTTCACCAGTGCTAGCTCATGGTAGCAGCCTTAGTTTCAAGTCAGAAACTTGCAAGTTCAAGGGCAAATCTAGAAATTGACCAGATAACCCAGATTTACACTTCACCAGGGCTAACCAATGCACTGTTACTAGGTCCATTTTGGGTTTGCAGATTGGAATGAGCATGTGGTAGACATCAAGCTGCTACACTTGTTAAATAGAGAAAAGGTGCCACATACAAATCAATAAAATGATGTTCTTACTATATCGGCTCAAAACCTCTCAAATCAATAATTTTTAAAAATGCTTTTAAAGTACGTGTGCAAGAATGCTTGATACAGCCTTTTCTGTAAACAATCTGCATTAAGACTTGGTGCATTTCTATACAAGGGAATTACCTTTCCTTCAGCATTGCACGGCGTATGTGTGAAAAAATAGTCCTTCTCGGAGCACGGAGAACGTTTCTTGCATGTTCCTGACCCAGGTTCTAATTCAAAAAGATACAACAAGCAATCTAAACTAGATCTAAATTTGACAAATAAGATCATGCAAAACTACAAAGAGAGAGACGGAGAAGTTTAGGGCATCTCTCCATCAGAAAATGACAATCATCTACATATTAAAGGAATAAATCTTGTCATATTTATATAGTAACATCCTTTATTTCACCTCAAATTCCAAAGTGAAACACCCTTAAAAAAGTTACATGCTATATTTAATTTTTGTGCCTTGCTGACGTTGCCAATTGATGAGACAGCAGGTGGAGTTGTCAGAGACCTCTGCACCCAAACTCTCCCTCTCCCCCTCCCACCGATGGGGTTGGGGGAAAGTCTGCTGGCTCTCAAGTCGGGTGTATTCGAATAAGCGTTGCTTCGGACTGCCACATCAAAGCAGTGATCTGTTTGTTTCCTCTCTCACTGTGGAAGGGTTAACATCTCTCTCTCCCTTGTTAGTGAGAGAGAGAGAGAGAGAGAGAGAGAGAGAGAGAGAGAGAGAGAGAGAGAGAGAGAGAGCCTGTGGTCTGTTGAAGCATTGGGTGAGCAATGTTTTCTTGTGGGACGGTAGAACATGGTCTCTTTCTAGGGATCTTGCTGTTGCTTGCTTGCTGAGGGGGGGTGGTGGGTGCTGATGCTTCCTGATGGGACAAATGGAGGAGAGGGTTGATGCTACGCTGCTGCTTGTGCATGAGGGGAGGAGAGGGGCCTTGGGGTTTTCCTGTCATTCATTCTTTGGGGTTTTTCTTCTGCTTCATGGATGTCTGTGAAGAGTAAGAGTTCCAGGCTTTATACTGTATACATTCTCTGATATTAAATTGAGCCAGTGAATCATATGCCATTTTGCTAAGGCCTTAGCCAATTCATACGACGAACAGCTGTGTCGTGACGTCATTTTTTGTTGTTAATAATGGTGCAAGTGCAAGCTGCCATGGTGAATTAATGCAATTAGTGTGCTAAAAATATATTTTTTTCAATATATTCAATCAGAAGGTGTGGATATTACTGGCAAGGCCAACTGCCAATTGCCATTGAAGGGCTAACAAGACACCATTTCAGAAGACATAATTACACTAATGTAGGTCTGGTCCAATATAAACCACATCACAGGTTTTCTTCCCCGTAGAGCTTCAGCAAACCAATTGTGATTTCACTAAATTGTCTTTTTGATCTAGATTAGAGAAATAACCATATTTAAAACAGTTTGGCTACCATTCCCCTTAAATTTCACTGGCTGCGTGCTACGTTACCTGAATATTCATCTGGAGAACAATTTACGCATGAGGTTGCTCCTCTTGGAGAGTAAGTATTTCGTGGGCACAGGTCACAATGAGAGGATCCAATGTTTGAATTGAATGTACCAGGTTTACAAGGAAAGCACTCTGATGTATAGGCCACCCCTAAAAACAGGAAATGGGAAGAGAGAATTCTGAGAAAGTTAGGTTGATAGGTTTGATATCAATCTGCACTGCAGCTCTTGTTATGTCTGATTTCTACTTGTGCAGTAATGTGCACATAAACATATATAATAATCCAATGTACATTGCTATAGAAATTCTTCGGCAAATAATTCATTCTAATGCATAAAATTCTGCTGTGGATACTTGTTAACAGATGGTCTGGGCCTCAACCAAAAGCTCATCATCATCATTATGTACCGTGTCACATGATATAGGTAATCATAGTCGACTATGATAAATTTTGCTGCAGAAGTGATTTGCCATTGCCTTCTTCTGGGCAGTGTCTTTACAAGATGGCTGTCCCAGACATTATTAATACTCTTCAGAGATTGTCTGTCTGGTGAAAGTGTTTATATAATCAGGACTTGTGATATGCACCAGCTGCTCATACGACCATCCAGCACCTGCTCCCATGGCCTTACATGGGGCTACGCAGGTGCTACACCTTGCCCAAGGGTGCCCTGCAGGCTAGTGGAGAGAAGGAGTGCCTCACACCTCCTTTGGTAGAGAAGAATCTCCACCCCACCAACCACAAACTTAAATGCAGATTCTAATTGAAGGGTTAAGGCCAGTTCCAGTGGCAGGCCCCAGACTACTGTCAATGAGTATGAGGCACCCATCTTGTTTAAGCCAAGCTCCTCATTTATCTACCTGATTGGCCCCATGCTGCTCTCCTCCCACCATGTCTTAGTCCCATGGATCTTCAAATCTTTCCCTGATTTTCCCTCAAGCTCAAGCCATATATGAATCAAGTTAGTAAATGTATTATATCATTAAATACTAAATTGTAAAGGTGGGAATTTTCCAACCTACTTTGTGGACTAGGCTCAGGTATGAATGATGGACAGCCACAGTTTGCTCCAGTGTTTCAGGAAGACATCTAGGCTTCCTGTGCCTTGTTATTAGTATTTGATTCCATCAGTAGAGGGAAGTTGAACACAGGATCAGTTTTACCTCAACTGCCTGTCTCATACTCTACTTGCCTCTTGGTTGAAGAGTAACTCTTAAGGTTATCTAGAACTAGGCTGACAGTTGTCTTCTGCAACTTGACTGCAAGGGCTTTTGTTCACTTGTAAGAAAAGCAGGATTGACAACCAATTTGTATCAATCAGAACACAGTTACTTAAATGGGAAAGTGGCTGAATATTTTCTCTACAATTATCTAGAGGTGGGCAGATGACCTAGAAAGAACCAGGCTTAAACCAACCTTATGTCAAATGACTCTAGAACACTACCTGCCTTGAGCAACCGAAATGATAAAACAGCTCAAGGGCTTGTGATTACTGTTGTCAGCTGATTGCTGACCTCCAAGTTAATTTAAACTTAATTCTGAATTATCCGCCGTAGAAAGCTTGGGTGTTCATCCTGGTTAGGTAAAATGAATCCCACCCCACAATACCTCCACAAATTGTTCTTTTTTAAAAAAACTACATTTGATTAGACATTCAACAGCTTCTTAACATTACTCTGGGATTTAAACCAGGCATTTTGAGATTGAAACTATCATGTGCTGCAGTTGTGATTTCCCCACATTAATTGCACACAGGATGTTTCCATTCTTTATGCTAGATCCTACTTGGACCACTGTGAAGGAATTAGGAGTGATTGTATTAGGAGTGATCATTGTTGATTATTCCTGCGATTAAAAAAGTCATCACATCATAATGCTATATTTTGACTCTGACCTATCTTTCTCCTTTCTACTAACTCCCCACCACCACCACTTCTTACCAGATCCTTACCTCGCGAGGCCCATTTCTTAATCCTCCAATTTTCAAACCATCTCAGGCCTTAAAGGCAATTGAGATTTGCACCAAGAAGGGCCTACAAGTGAAAAGATGCCAGTCTAGTTTGACGGTCCAGAATTAGTAGGCCATCACTAATCAGGAGACAGCTTAATGCCTGTAAGTTATTATGACAAAATATTGCTAAATTGGAAGGTTTGCTACAAGAAAATAAAGTAGTCAAAAAGCTTTTGAGGCTGTAGCTCCTTATGGTAACAACCATGACTGAACAATTTTCATGTGTAACTGCAAAATTATATTTGTATTATTATTGCTATGCAAAGGCCAGTTCATTTAAAAATTAGTGAAGATGGCAATGCTAGAAAAACAGATGAATTCATCTTCCTAGCAATTTTTTGTTTATTCTTTACATATGTCCTACATTTAAAATCAGATAATGTCTGTGCAGAGAGAGAATATTTCGGTAAGTTCTGGATGAACGGCTTTATTGTATGTGCTAAATAACTCTCATCTATCACTTCAGATTTACATTGCTTCAGGAGTTCATGAATTAAAATTGAAAACTTGATGTCATTCTGAATAGTACATTATTGCATCAGAAAGAACTGTGTGCAAAGCAACTGGCGTTTGATTGCTGGAAACTGCCACAGGCTGAAAATGCAGAGTGCGATACCAATAGGTTCCTTCCATAATGGAATAGAAAGTAGCTATGAATAGGCAGTACAATTTTCCAAACGCACAAAAGCAGCCACTGGCAATAAAATTCTGATTAATAATAATATTCTGTGTTTCATTTTAATTCTGCATTGCTACTGAGAATGCTTAAAAGATGCTGCAAGCAAGTAACACATTCACCATCGCATCTGAGACTTAAAACAAAATCTTCCATAAACACCATTTGAAACAAAAACCTGGCAATTATCTAACAAAGAGGAGTTTATGCCTCACAAGAATTTTCTGTCATTGTCACTTAATTTTCTCCCAGCATAGTTATCAGGACAAATGCAAAACATGGCAATATCTTTCTCCGCACAAGAAACGGTAAGAAATTACATTTACCAATGCTTTTCTGCTTATTAAAAGATTTCATGCATCCACACCAGGGATTCCCAATGTTATTTTTATGCTAGGGACTCCTATCATTAACCAGGGGGTGGGAGTGGGGGTCTGTGGACCCCAGGTTGGGAACGCCTGGTATAAATGGATAGATAAATTAGACTTAGCATACCTCTCATTAACACACCTGAAAAGCTAAATTAACTCCTGCAATGTGTGATGGAGGATAAATGTGAACAGACCAAGAAAGAAGTGGTAAATTCTTAGTCTAAAGGGTATTTGCAAACCAGTTAGGTTTCAAAAGGATGTTCTCTCATGCAGTCATTGTATTTTTCTGAATGAACAAAATATTAGAAGATTGAGGGAATTCAATTCCAAATGCAATGTAAGTATATTTCTAATCTGTTGTCATGGGGACTGCACTATCATGCCCAGTTTTTATTAAAACAGCAATAAACATCGAGTAGACAACACATCATATCTGGTTAAAGCAATACGGCAAATCAAGTATACCACTGGAGCTTTATTCTGTAAGTCAGATGGAATAATTCACCACGAGTCACTTCTATCCCTTCCAAACCTTTCTGCTTTTTGCAGGGACCTCTCCCTCCATAATTGTTGGATCTCTCATTCCTCCTCACCCATTCCTGCCCCTCCATAGGCAGCATTCCTTGCATTGTGCAAGGTATAACACCTCTCTGCACCTCCTCCCTCACCACCATCCAGGGACCTAAGCATCCTTCCAGGTGAGGCAGAGATTTACATGCATCTTCTCCAACCTTATCTACCACATTCGGTGTTCTGGATGTGCCCTTCCCTACATCGGTGAGACCAAGTGAAGACTAGATGGTTGTGTAGTCAAGCATCTGTGCTTTGACCACAATGGTAATTTGGAGCTCCTGGTTGCAAGCCATTGCAATTTCCTTTCCCATTCCCTTAATGATCTGTGGATTGGTATGAATATTGAAAACTCTATTTTCGGTTAACCTGATCTCCCCATCCTTTCCTCTCTCCTCCAGATCTACCCAGCTTCTTTCACATTCACCTTATTTCCAAAACTTCTCTCCACTTCCTCCAGACCCCTATCACCCTGTTATTTCACCTGAGCCCATCTACTCCATCTGCCCATCACCCACACCAGTCCCACTGGGTGTTCAACCACTGCTGTTCCTATTTGCTCACCTTACCTCCCTAATATGATTCCTCTTCACTTTTGTTTCTCATCAGATTCTATGAACTGCAGCCCTTTTCTGCTTCTGTGTATCACTTCCCACCTTCTTTTACTCTCTGGAGGTCGGGCAGCATCCGTGGAAACAAGCAGTTGACGTTTCGGGCCGAGACCCTTCGTCAGGACTGAAGAGGGAGGGGGCAGGGGCCCTATAAAGAAGGTGGGGGGAATGTGGGAAGGAGAAGGCTGCTAGGTGCCAGGTTAAAAACCAATCAGAAGAAAGATCAAGGGGTGGGGGAGGGGAAAGGCAGGAAAGGTGAAGAAGGAATGTAAGGTGAAAGCACTGTGTAGTAGAAGGCGACAGAATCATGAGAGAGGTGACAGTCAGCTGGAGGAGGAGGCAGAGTGAAACTGGGATGGGTGAAGGGAGAGGGAGGGAATTACCAGAAGTTGGAGAATTCAGTCCTGACAAAGGATCTCGGCTCGAAATGTTGACTGCTCGTTTCCACGGATGCTGCCCGACCTGCTGAGTTCCTCCAGCTTTTTGTACATGTTGTTTTGACTACAGCATCTGCAGTGTACTTCCTGTTTTCTTTTACTCTTCTCTCTCTTCCCTCCCCCACCCAACTCCCTCCTCATTTGGAACCACCTATTGCCTGGCAGCTCTGCATTCCCATTCCCCCTCACATCTTTGTACCGGCTATCTCCTCTCCACTCTTTCGGTCAAAATGGAGAGCCTGGTGCTGAAAAGTCAGTTGTCCAGTTCCTTCCATCTTTACTGCCTGACCTGCTGAGATCCACCATCAGCTCATTGTTTTTGCTCGAGATTCCCCCGGCTCAATTCCCAGTCACCTTAATTTGGAAATAAGTTAGAGATCCACACAACAACCAAGCATTACCTGCATCACTCATTAAAAGAAGGCTCATTCATTGGGTTGGTACCTGTGATACGAATGTTTCTGATGAGAACTGGCTTTTGCATTTCCAGGCCCAGCGAAAACCTTGTTGTTTGCCAATACAAGACATTATTACCACGATTCAGATTGACCTACCAAGAAAAAGACAGCACGTTACAAAATCTACAGTGAGGTCTACCAAGCAGCACACAATTTTTAAGATTGGTGCAAGTCAAATAACAATATCTTTGACACTATCACTAAGGATTACAGGGGAAGGTTTTCATTACGTTGTCTGCACAATAGTAGGAGGGAGTTGATGAGGATGTGGGGAGAATAGAAAAAGGGCTAACACTGGATTAGCACAGATTCAATGGGCCAGAGGGCCTGTTTCTGGAATGTACGTCTAAATGACTCTATGGGAGGTGGTTATCACACTCTTGAATGAACCTTTCACGAGGTGTGGGTCTGTGGAATTCTCTGTCCAATGAAGCAGTGGAGGTTACCTTGGTAAATATATTTAAGACAAGGTTGGATAGATTTTTGCATAGTAGGGGAATTAAGGATTACGGGGAACAGGAAGGTAGGTGGAGATGAGTCCATGGTCAGATCAGCCAGAATCTTATTGAATGACAGAGCAGGCTTGATGGACCAGGTGGCCTACTCCTGTTCCTATTTCTTATGTTCTTATGAGCTAAAGGTGAACCCTTGAACTCCCAATCTACCTCACTGTGACCCTTGCAGTTCTCCTTTTGAAGTTGCTACATTAGATTCTGGATTCTGTTTATCTTCACTATTTTAATGTACTTATAAGTAGTACATTCTGTCTGGAAGACACATATAACAAAAGGCTTTGACATCAATAAACCTATTCCAACACCATTTTCAATAAGATCAGTGAATACAAAATCAGAAGAGAAGGTCACCAAGATTACTCACATCTACTAATTATATCAATGAGCAAAAAATCTTTTAACATTTTTAGTTTTCAATATTAATTTCAGCTATAAATATCCAATAAATGTCCAATATCTGGTGAATGTCAATCAGTGTCTGTGGGGAGAGAAAAGTAAACAGCAACTCTCTCTATAAGATGAAGCTGTGCCTTTTGGGTTCTGTTTATTTACTTTTTTTCTCTTATCTGCCTCCAATTGTTCAAGTTATTTTTTCCCTTGCCAGCTTTGATCTGCACACTATCACAAACATTCCCTTTGTTCTCCCAACCCTACAGCTCCCGGCAATCTGAAACAACCTTGTCTACTCACTTTTCAGGGTTCTGTTGACCTGGCTCTGATCTGAATCATTGTCATTGTGTCTCTCCCCACAGGTGCTCACTGAACCACTAAGTATGTCTGGTATTTCCTGACTTCTGTTACATATTCTACTAAAAACTAATAGATTATCTCCCAGCCCCATTGCAGTTTTTACTTGAGCCATGTCCTAATGCCTGTTGAGAAATGCCTGGTCTGTTCTAATATTCAATCTTCATCAGTGGTTTTTGAGGAGTAACATTAATAGGCCAAGTTCAGCTTCCAGTCTGTGGTCATTAACTTTAAAAAAAAAATGGAAACTAAATAAAGAAATGGTGATAATGAAAGTAATGTCCCTTTTATGATGATCCTGAAGTGATTCCTTACATTGCCAGCCTTTTCAAAAGCATTTGCCTTTGTAAAAATTGATTGGCATTCAAATCATGCCACTTAGTGTCCAAGACATCTTCAAGGAACGGTGCCTCAAAAATATGGTGTCCATCATTAAGGACCCTCGTGCCCTATTCTACTTATTACCATCAGGAGGGAGGTATGGAAACTAAAAGGTACTGTCTCAGTGATGCAGATACAGCTTCTTTCCCTCCCTCATTCAACTTCTGAATGGACATTGAATCTGTGAACAGTACCTCACTACTTTTTTATTTTTGTTTTTTTCACTACTTATTTATTTTAACTAATACACACACACACACACACACACTTTTTTTTCTATATTATCATGTATTACATTATATTACTACTGTAAAGTTAACAAATTTCATGACATATGCAGGTGAAACTTAACCTGAATTTGATTCTGATTAATACTTAGGAAGGTTGATTAGTCCTCCCAGTGGATAAAAAAACTGTCAGAATAATTGAGCAGGATAAATCCCAGTGTTTGCAATAAGCTATCAATCCTGATGATCTTAAAAGTTAAAGAGCTATGGTGAAGAGAGAAAATATATTGGTAGATAATGATGTTGTGAAACTTCCTTGTATTTAATACCTGCTTATCTGCATTGATTTGGAGACACTGTCATTCATTTAAACTTCAAATCTTCCAGCATGACAAGGAACAATGCAACAGTTGACAATACCTTTTGTGTCTGAGGCAGATGAGAGATAATGACTACAATGCTGTCAAAGCAATCCGTGCTGCTGCATAGCACTTCCCCCATACCATAACTCTTCCACTGCATACACCTTTGCTTCTTCATAAAATTACTACCAATGACAAGCTTACCTAAATCCTTCAAACCAACAGCATTAATTAAACATCTAAAGGGAAAGGAGACTGAGAGTGCAACAGTCACCCCCTCAACAACTTTCTACAGGAGCACCAGCCTCAGGTGCCCTGGCTGGCTGCATTGTGTGGTATGGAGGCTGCAAACCATCAGACGGCAAGACCCTTCAGAGGATAGTTAAAGCCTCTGAGACAATAATCGGGGTCTCCCTCCCCCCTATTTGTCATTTGCAGAAATTTTCAGATGGCTCAGCAATAGCTGAGTGCATACAGTATACCCTACTGTTTACCAGTGCTGCATGCATTTTGAATTATATTTTATTAATATTTTTGTTTATGTGCTGTGTGTAATATATAGTGTGTGGGTGCACCGTGGCCCAGCGGACCATCGTTTTATTTGGTTGTGTCTGTACAGTCAGACAACAACAAACCTGGAACTTGAGGAAGGGACTGATGATCTGGTTTTTATGTGTTTTGACAGCTGCAACCTGATACCAGTATAGTTGATTTGCTGTGTTTTTATAGCGCTACCAAATCAGTGTTCCAGTTATGTGGACTGTTTAGCAACACAGGAGGAAGGTGCCTCTAACATCTGAAGGGGAAGTACAGTGAAAGACTGTTTGGTAGCCAGTGCAGAGCAGGGACCTTTCGATGATAATGTTGGAGGTGCAAAGTGAGGATGGCCATGTCTATGACAGCTCTCAGAGTAATCTCATCTTCCCTATATTTTTCTCTAACCTATTCCTTCTCATATAACCATCAACTTCACCCACCTGCTTGAGGAGTAATTTACAATAAGCAATTAATCTATCAGCCAGCATACTTTTGGGATGTGGGATGAAACTGGAACGACCAAGGAAGCCCATGTAATCAAAGGAAGAACATGAAAACTCCACATAGACAGAACCCGAGGTCAGGATTGGACCCGGAGCACTGGACGTATGAGGGACTGTTGTACCACTGCGGGACCACTGAGAGACCTTCCTGAAAGTTCCCTGAGACATGTGATAGATTTGTAAACAACAGATTGAATTTTTCACAGCTCAGGAAGCTTGACACGACAGAGTGAACCAGGATCTATCGAAGTAAATTAAACGGCTACAGCATTCTGCCACATTAACATTGATGATTACGCTTTTCTGATCAGGTTGTCAATGAATCAGAATATCACCAGCAGACAGAATCATAGAAAACCTACAGCACAATACAGGCCCTTCGGCCCACAAAGCTGTGCTGAACACGTTCTTACTTCAGAACTACCTAGGCTTACCCATTGGCCTCTATTTTTCTGAGCTCCACGTACCTATCCAGGAGTCTCTTAAAAGACCCTATCGATTCCGCCTCCACCACCGTCGCCGGCAGCCCATTCCACGCTCTCACCACTCTCTGTGTGAAAAACTTACCCCTGACATCTCCTCTGTACCTACTTCCAAGCACCTTAAAACTATGCCCTCTCATGCTAGCCATTTCAGCCCTGGGAAAAAGCCTCTGATTATCCACATGATCAATGCCTCTCATCATCTTGTACACCTCTATCAGGTCACCTCTCATCCTCTGTCACTCCAAGGAGAAAAGGCCGAGTTCACTCAACCCATTCTCTTAAGGCATGTTCCCCAATCCAGGTGACATCCTTGTAAATCTCCTCTGCGCCCTTTCTATGGTTTCCATGTCCTTCCTGTAGTGAGGCGACCACAATACTCCAAGTGGGGTCTGACCAGGGTCCTATATAGCTGCAACATTACCTCTTGGCTCTTAAATTCAATCCCATGATTGATGAAGACCAATACACCGTATGTCTTCATAACCACAGAGTCATGAAATTTGTTGTTTTGTGGCAGCAGTACATTAAAAAACGTAATTACAAAAATTATATAATACAATAAGTACATATAAATAATGAATTAAATAAGTAGTGCAAAATGAGAGGGAAAAATATAAAGGAAGTGCTCATGGGTTCATTGTCCATTCTGAAATCTGACGGTGGAGGGGAAGAAGCTGTTCCTGAAATGTTGAGTGTGTGTTTTCAGGCTTTTGAATCTTCTCTTTGAAAGCAGCTATGATAAGAGGACATGTCCTGGGTGATGGGGATCCTTAACGATGGATGCTGCCTTTTTGAGACATTGGCTTTTGAAGGTACACTGGATGCTGGGGAGGCTAGTGCCCATGATGGAACTGGCTGGCCTTGCAACTTTTCACAGCCACTTACAGTCTTGTACAGCGGCCCTTCCGAACTAGACGGTGATGCAACCAGTTACAATGCTCTCCACGGTACAACTGAAAACAATCCTATAAGTGCTCCTCTGTCGCTCTTGACCATACCTTCTTGGTCCTTACCATTGGTGCTGTGGTCTTTAGTCTCTGGAAAATAGAAAGAAGTACAGCCAGGTGACTGGACTTCCCAAAGTCTGGGCATGAGATGGCATGGTAAGTATCCTTGATGGTGGTATAACAGTAGTAAAGTGTGTTGGCTCCTCAGACTCTGTGATATGTTGGTGGCAGCTGTTCAGTGATTTCTTCAAGCAGGCCTGGCTGAAATCTCCCACAATGATAAGGAAGGCATCGAGGTGTGCATTTCATGCCTCCGGTCCCTGCTTAACGCTGCCCTGAGGTGGAATGCACACCACTACCAGGATGATGGCATAAAGCTCCCTCCGAAGATAAAAAGGATGACACTTGACACTAGATATTCCAGGTCAGGTGAGCAGGACTGAGACAGACCCACCACGTATGTGCACCACAATGATTTAATTATAAAGCATACTCCACCTCCTCTGCCTTTAAAAGTCTGAGCTTTACAGTGAATGATGAAGCCATCGAGCTGCAGTGCTGCACCTGAAATGGCAGGAGATAGCAATGTTTCTGTGAAGCAAGGTACACAACAGTTCCTGATGTCTCTCTGGTGCAGCAACCTTGCTCTGAAGTCTTCAGTTTTATTTTACAGAGACTGCACGTTCGGCAGCAAGATGATCGGGAATGGGGGTCTAAAGCCTCTCTGCTTCGATCTTACTTGCAGCCTAGCATGCTTTCCTTCCTTTTTCTTAAAGGGAAGCCACATTCGCAACCTGTGTCTGATGTTCAGAATCTGTCGATTTTGAGTATCAAAATTTTTTATTTTTTTTTAAACGACTGAAAACAATGTTGCTTCCAGAAGTACCTCTGGCTGTGACTGTGGATTTCAATCCTGAACGGGAATATTTGATTGTTCCCATCAGAGCAGCACTTAACGAGGTGTCCCCTTGTTGGCGCCATCTTCAAAGCCTTTTTGTGCAAGCCTTAATTGAGCTCAATCACCAAAAACTCCACAGCGGAAAAAGCACATCAAGAAATTTAAGTTGTACAGATACAAGAGCGGCCTTGCTTGTTGATCCCTGCTGTATTTTCTTGGAAAACAATGTGGAAAGAAGATAATAGTTCTCACAGTAGAAGTTGTCAACCTCTGGAGGCTAGAAGAATTCCAGCATGGAGTTTGATTCTCTGCTAATAGTGTTTGATTGCAGGTGTCTCCTGAACTGGTACACAGTTGGTAGTTCATGAAAGCATTTTTCAAACCTGCGCAAGTACTTATTTCACTTATAACACCGTGTCCACTGGCTGTACCTTACCAATATGCTCGCCATAACTTTTGCTTTACAATGTAAATAATTATCTGGGCCAAGAAACAAAGTAGCATGTTAGAAAGGACAGAAATTGAGAATTGTGTCAGATGTTTATTGGTGCCCTATTTAATTGAGGTTGTAGAGCTTAAACAACTTGGTCTGGGAATTTAATTGTGTTGGAAATCAAGTCCTAGGACAGTGGCGTTCCAAGGACCTGCACCAATATATCCCAATGCTGCTCTGCCTTGAAATTCATTTAGCCACATCAAGAATTTATTGCTCTTCAAATGAAACCAATGCCATTTTTTTTTTGCATTAAACACAGCAAAGGGCAGCATTTTTGCAATGCCCTTGCACCAATAGGAATGATATTAATTATTCTTTACCATTGTGGAAAGTTATTCCAAAGTTGGGACCCTTCACAAACCAACTTCCCAGACCAGCACTGAGCACACTTGTGGAAAATCAGAGGACACAGGAAGCACAGGAGAGCAGAAGTAATGTATCAGTGGAAGACGCTTACCAAGGAGGTCAATATGAAGAGTGACGACCAAGGATAACGAAGGAAGTTTTATAACTTCAAATGTGTGGTCGGATTCCCATCCCCCAAAAATGCACACACTTGGCACTGCCAAGAACACGGAGAGTGGAAATAATGAGGAAGAAGGGGTGCAATAATCTGCAGCCTGGTCAGGGGGAGGTGGGAATACAGCAACCAGGGTCACAGTGAGTTGAAAGGGAGCAAAGGAAACCAGGGCCCCAGTGGACTAAAAGGGAATGCAGAAAGCTGTGGTCCCTACAAGTTCAAGGGGAGTATGATGATTATTACCTAGCATGCCAGATGCTGAACCACAAGGATTTCCGAGTGCTTGGAGAGCAGAGTTCTATTGTGCTATGAAATATTTCTAAGAATTAGAAAATGACAGGGAAGAAAGTAAAAACAGGTATTGAATATATTTAATATACATACTGTATGAATATTCCATTGATTTCTTTCTGTTTTTTTCATCCATTTATCTTCATCTTCTGTTGCTTGGCACTGGTCATTCTGAACCTGTGGTGAACAAAGTACTACATTCAATTAGTGGCATTGAAATATACCCAGAGGAGTAAGACCATGGAAGAAACTTCAGTGGAAGAACCAGAGGACATAGGATTGATTGGCAAGTGAGTCAAAAGTTGATGTAAGTAGTTTGAATGATGGATATGCTTCCAGGGTCAGTGGTGGAGGTACATTCAATTGCAGCATTCAAAAGCAAAGTGGATGAGACAAAGAGTTTGCAAAGGGGGCAGATATAGAACATGATCAGTGGAACTGCTCTTGCACAGAACGAGTATGGAGTTGATGAGCAAAATGGGCTCCGTCCACACTGTAAACTTTCTGTGAGTCTTCAAAACTTCAGCAATCTACACTTCCATTTTTGCTCTTACAGAACAGAATTAATCACTGGGTTTTATAAGGGCAACAATATTCTTTACAATAGCAGCAATTTGTTTTAAACCCCAGAATAAATTACAAAGTCAAAATCACTGTAATTTTATGGAATTTATATTTGCTTCTCGCACTATTCTCTTAGACCCTTTTTTAGTTTCATCTAAAAAGAAATGGAAATGTAATCATTAACTGCATTTTCTGATCCAGAAACAAGAGACTGTCTGCACATGCAAAATTACCTCTACGTCATACAATAGTCACCTGTCTTTTTTTCAATTACTTACAAAGAATTCAAAGAATATTCCTGTGTCGGGATACAGATATTCAAATGAAACCATGCCAGATTGTTTCAGGTTCACTGCGTACATCAGGATGGCGGTGCATTCATCTGTGTTGGAAGCTATGAAGTCACCTTGGGGAGTCCATTTTGACCTATCAAAATTTCACAAAAATGTAGATTTCAAATTTAGCATAAATTTCAATGCTCTTGGTCGATCAACATGCTCTGAGTATTCCAACAACTCCCACAATTTTAAACCACCTAACAAAAGGGCAGAAGGTGCATGGGAGCAGATAACTGACACCTTCCCCTCCAAATCACACCATCCTAACTTGAAAATATAAAGCTGTCTTGATCATCACTAAGTCTAATTCCTGGAACTTACTTACGGAAGTTCCTTCCAAATATACCACTTTTGAATTATTCTTGTCGCAATCTGCAGCTGGTAATTTTCTTTTAAGCAATGTACTTTTGAACTGACGTAATGAACTACAAGTTTCACAATCTTCGGAAGGACTCGACGTACACAACTCTCATGCAAGCTGGTACATTTACATGGATGAAGGTTAATCACCATGGCAAGAAATGGGATAGGAAGAGGGACTCCAAACCAGGCTGAAACAGAAAGGAATGAGACCCCCTCTACCCACCATCTTGTTAGTAAATGTACAAGAATTGGAGAACAAGATTAAGGACCTGAGGGCAAAATAGCTGTATTGGAGGGAAATGAGAAACCTTTGATTTCTGTGTTTTACCAAAACATGGCTTCCTCCCAGTAGGCCAGATTTAGCAATTGGGCCTGAAGGCTTCTCGATACACAAGGTAGACTGAACTGATGATTCGGAAAAGGCAAGATGTGGGGGGTGGATTGCGTTGCGTTTCATGACAAACTGCCTGTGGTGCTCCAATGTGGTGGTTTTGTTGTACTCTTGTTGGTTCTAGTTACCAACAGAGTTCTCCTCCATAATCCTGACTGCAGTTTACATACTATTATTGGCTGACAGGAATCAGGCACACGAGATACTGCATACTGCTGTCACCAAACGAGGAACAGTCCACCTCGATGCATCTCAAATCAAAGATGGGGACTTCAACCTGGCTCGTTTGAAGAAAACCCTACCCAATTACTATCAGCATATAACCCCTAGAACCAAAGGTCCCAACACACCAGACCACTGCTATACTACGATAAAGATTGCCTACCATTCCATACACAGACCATGTGTCAGTAAATCTGATTACTAGGCTGTCCTTCTCCTACCTGCATTTAGACAGAGGCTAAAGAGCAAGGCTCCAGAGATGAGAACAACAAAGAGGCGGTTGCGGGAGTCAGAGGAGAGGTTACAGGATTGCTTCAAGCCGGTGGTCTGAGCCATGTTCAAAGGCTTATCAGTGAATCTGAATGAATACACCACGATTGTCACAGACTTTATAAAAACAGTTACAGACGACTGTGCCCTCACAAAGTCATTCAGTCTTCCCCAACTAGAAGCCCTGGATGAACCATGAGATCCACAATCTGCTGAGGGCCAGATCAGAGGCATTTGGGTCTGGTGGCCAAGGAAGGTACAAGAGGCCGAGGTGTGATCTCCGGAAAGTCATCTCATGGTGAAGTGGCAATTCCCGACGAAACTTGAATCAATGAAGGATCCTCACCAACTGTGGCAGAGCTTGACTGCTACCACCTCTCACAAAGTCAAATCAAATGACAGAGGCAACACCAGGGCTTCCGTTTCAGATGGGCTCAATGCCACTTATGCTCAATTTGACTATCAAAACACGGAGGAAACTTCACAAGCTCTCACAGCCCTCATTGACCCTGTGATTTCGGTTTCTGAGTACAACGTGAGAGCATCCTTCAGGAGGGGGGATCACATGGAGAGCATCAGGCCCAGACGAGGCACTTGGCCAAGTACTAAAAACCTTTGCTGATCAACTGGCTGGAGTGTTCACCAATATCTTTAACCTCTTGCTTCAACAGTCTGAGATACCCACCTGCTTCAAGCAGGTCTCAATCACACCAGTGCCTAAGAACGTGGCAATCTGCCTCAATGACTATCATTTTATAGCACTTACATCCACTGTGTTGTAACGTTTTGAGAGATAGGTGTTGAAACACATCAACTCCTGCTTAGAAGTGACTTGGATCCACTCCGATATACCTACTGGCAATGCCATTTCATAGGGTCTTCACTCAAACCTGGACAGCAAAGATGCATACATCAGGATGCTCTTTATCGACTACAGCCCGGCACTTAATACTATCATCTCCTCAAAACTAATCAATAAGCTTTTAACACCTTTGCCTCAATTGCTCCTTGTGCAACTGAATCCTCGACTTCCTCACTTGCTGACCTCAGTCAATTTGGATTGGCAACAACATCTCCTCCACAAACACCATCAGCACAGGTGCACCACAAGGCCGTGTGCTTAGCACCCTGCTTTACCCTTACAGCTGTGTGGCTAAGCAGAGCTCCAAGATCATACTTCAGTTTGCCGGTGACACCACAGTCATTGGCTGAATCAAATGTGGCAGTGGATCAGCATACAGGAAGGCTGAGTGGTGCCACAACAACAACCTCTCACTCAATGTCAGCGAGACCAAGGTGCTGATTATTGACTTCAGGAGGAGGAAACCAGAGATCCATCAGCCAAACTTCATTGAAGGATCAGAAGTGGAGAGGGTTAGCAACTTTAAACTTCTCACTGTTATCAGTTCAGAGGATTTGTCCTGGGCCCAGCATGCAAGTACAATTATCAAGAAAACATGGCAGTGCCGCTACATCTTTAGAAGCTTGTGAAGATTCAGCATAATACCAAATACTTTGACAAATTTCTGAAGAGGTGTCGGGGAGAGTATGTCGACTGGTTGAATCACAGCCTGGTATGGAAGCACCAAAGGCTCTTGAAAGGAAAATCCTGCAAAAAGTAGTGGACATTGCCTCGTCTATTATGGGTAAAGCCCTCCCCTCCTCTGAGCACATCTAAAAACAGAGTACTGTTGCAAGAAAGCAGCAGCAATTGTCAGGGAACCTCCACCACCCAGATCATGCTCTGTTCTCGCTACTGCCATCAGGAAGAAGCAACAGGAGCCTCTGGACTCATACCACAAGTTTCAGGAACAGTTATTACCCCTCAACCATCAGTTTTTTGAGCTAGAGGGGACAACTTAATTCTATTTCACTTGCTCCATAACTGATCTGTTTCCACAATCTATGGACTCACTTTCAAGGACTCTCTATCTTATGTTATCGATATTTATTGCTTATTTATTTATCCTTTTGTATTTGTACTGTTGGCTTTTGCACATTGGCTGTTTGTCCTTGTTGGATGCGGTCTTTCATTGATTCTACCATGGTTCTTGGATTTACAGAGTATGCACACAAGAAAACAAATCTCAGCGTTGTATATGGTGACATATATGTACTTGGATAATAAATTTACTTTGAAGATTTGAACTTTACCAAAAGGGCTGCAATAAAGTAGGTGAATTACGGTCTCTTTCTAAAAAGGCTAAACGGGGTGGGCAACATATCCTGTCTTTGCCAGCAACTACACATCTTACAAATCGCAAAAAAACCTTGGACTTCATTTGTAACACCCACCACTGGGCTTGTTCAAGAACCAGTGGGACTGAACAATTTGCTAGCCTGTATGGCTCAGACACTCATTGCTAGCAGAATTACTGAGTTGAGGATGACCTGATCAATAAAACATTCACTGATACTAAAATATTCAGCACCCCCATAAAGCCTCTGCGTACTCTATGGCGAGAATTGTAACTCATATATGTGAGGGATGAAGTCCATATCCTTTGATTGGTAACTCATGACTGATCTTCTGGACCAACCCTACTCTTCAATGTTATTGCCCACTTGCATTGTGACAATTATTTGGTTGTATCATGCACAAAACCACTACCCGTCTAAGAGAGGACCACTTTTTGTTCTTGAAAACTTTGCAAATCAAACCGCAGAGGCCAGAAATTTGAACAAAAACAGAAAATGCTGGAAACACTCGATGGGTCTTTGAACCAAAAAGCTAGCTCAGTTTCCCTTTGCATAGATCTGTCTGACCTACTGCGTGCTTCCAGCAATATTGTACATACTTCATTCATTCTTATTCTCCTGTGATTTTGAAATTTTAGAAAATATTGTCTTTTCTTATATTTAGCCATTGCCATTTCAAAAACCCTTTACTTTAGGTCTTTTATCCAGCAATAGTCCTGACAGTGCAGGTGTTACAGTTTCTAGGTTACGTTCCAATTTAAACTGATGTTTCCACCCTACTGGGCAACATACATCGGAACAAATTAACCTGCAGCTATATGAAAAGCTTGCATTGCAGATACTAGTTTGTAAATGGAAATGTGCTAATGATGTCAGTTCCAGAATTTATCTTGCTACGGCAAGTGTGCACTCACACTTGTGATAAAAAACTTAAGATCATTGTCAGTAAATATTTTTGCACATGGTGAAAGTCAAGCTGTACGGGACAATGAAGACATCCTCTGACATTCACCGAACCATTTACTTGTCAAAGCAGATACTGAAGATTCTTTCAGCACTTTTCCTCAGGCCACTTTGTAGCTCCTTTTATATCTGAGGTCACCTGCTAACAAAGGCACCTCATCTTACATAATCTTCACACTTCTCCAGTAGGGAGGACGCACTACTGCCCTTACATTAGTTCTATCAGAACCCCCGAAGCTGTACTTGCATGATTCCCCATTAGTTCACTTCAGATGTTTTCTTCTCTGAGAATGTTTGTTAATAAGATCGCAGGTGGACAACATTTCAGTTGCAATGCAATAAAACAAGGTGTAAAACACCATCAGCTTGACAGGGTGCAGCAGCATGGTCCGTACTGAATGGGAAAGCAGGACAAGTTGACAGCATAACAAGTTCAGATGTTTATGAACACGGTGTGTTCAACTGGAACTGAAAATCCAGGAATAGCTGATAAGCTTGTCATTAGCGGCAGCCGCATAGGTTCAACGTTCCCAAATTCAGTCACTGAACTAGAATGATTCCAACACTTCGCTCAAAGATGAGAGAGAACAAACTGTGAAACACTACTTGCCCCCAAATCAAGGTGAAAAAAAAATTAACACCAAAAACCTGACCTTAACATTTGTAACTCTCAGCTATTGCTTAATTCTTAGAATATCCACGAAATGTACAATAAAAATCAGACTCTGATGACTGCTAGAACTGAGATTCAGTAATTCATTACTACTGATTTACACTGAATTCCCAATGGCTCTTTATTCTGCTAAATTACACTGTCTGATTACTTAGACAGCTACGCAAGTAATAAATTCATAATTGTTAAAATGCATCGAGTTCCAGTAGCGAATTTAGAAGCAGATTTAGGTAGCTACTTTTATGCCTGATATTTTATTTAGCAGCTCAGCAATTCATTCACTAAGGGATGAAATATTCAAATTTGGCTGGTGTAAGGGCTATTTGTCAATCTGACCTTTGCACTAGTTACTCCCATACAAACACCACCTGGTCTTCTTCTGGGGTACTCAGCACCCAGCACAGAGCTTGTAGATGATTTGTTTTCATTGTGGTTTTGTGAGTTCTGATGTGGCTGCTGAGACTAATGCGGGAATAGGAGGACCCTGACACAATTTCAGGTGGGAGGTGGTGGAAGACCTTTGCCATTTACACTCCTGGTGTGTGGGCTTGAGATTTCAAATACTATTCCCAATGCTCCTTCTCCACTTTGTATAGTCATGCATCAGGAGTCAGTGGGGATCTTGCAGTGTTTCTTTTTCCTAAGGAGACTTTGAAGTGTTTCCCCAATCTGCCTGGCAATTTCTAGTATTCAGAATGAAGTATCTGTTTTGGGAGTCTTGTATGCAAACAACATGGCCTCCCCAGTGTTAACGGGCTGAGTGCAACAGCATCTCGATGTGGGTGATAATGGTCTGGGAAGGGACACTCATGTTGCTTTGCTGATCCTGCCCATGAATTTGTAGGGTTTTGCTAACACAACATTGGTGGTATATTTCCAGTGCCATGCATTGCCCATTGTAGGTTGTCCAGGTCTCAGAAACTTATAGGAAGGGAGGGATACTGCTGTCTCATAGGTTAAGCACAAGGAATCACAAGAACTCCAGGTGAGAGTTCTATCTTTTTTCTTTATATCATTGTAATAGCAGGATGATTTTTTGCAGAGGTCTCCTGAAGTTAATTGGAAACACACAGAAGGCTGACAAAAAAAAACATCATGCCATGCCACTTAGTTTTCAGGGTTCTTCAGCTCTCTGCAGTTAGTGCTGATATACAAGAACACTTTCACATTATGTTAGCCAGATCTTACCAGTGTTGCTTAGGTATATTGGTCAAGGTGTTTTGAAATCCAGAGGGATTTGCGAAGCATGATATTTAGAGCCTATATTTAGAGCTTAGTGGGGGTTTTTTTTCTTAATAATAGAAACTTTTAGTCTTTTTTTCTTGAATTGTTAAGAGGAGTTGTGGGTCCTTTTATATATTAGCTCAGTATTATACTATATATGATTTTGATAGTGCACACTCTTTTTTTGTTTCTACTTTTATTGGAATATGTATTTGATATAACTTTTCTGATTTGTATTTGTCTTTATATATTATTTTTAAAAATCAATAAAAAAGATTAAAAATTATATTTAGAGCCTAGAAAAAGAATCACACTTGTATCCCTGGGTCAGAGAGTGAGTGCTGTACATCAAAGAAACAGACCCAACCTGTCCATGCCAATCATGATACCCATCTGCACTAATAACATTTGCCCACATTAGGCCCAAATCCCTCTATTCCTTTGCTACTCAAGACCTGTCTAACCACTGTAATTGTATCTGCCTCTATCACTTCCACCAGCACCTCATTTAAAATAATCACCATCTTCTGTGCAAGAAACTTGCCCCTTAGGTCTCTTAAATTTCCCCATGCCCTCTAAATTTTAGACTCCCCTGCTCTAGTAATAAGACTCTGATTATATAATCAATCTATGTCTCACATAATTTTATAAGCTTCTGTCAGGTCACTCCTCATATTCCAGTGAGAATAATCCGTCGGTTCAATATCGCCTCACAATGCTTAAAGGAGATTTGTTGAAATCGAACTCACATGCACCACTTGTGCTGGCAGCCCCTTCCACACTCTCACGACCCTGAGTGACGAACTTTCCCCACACAATAACCTCTTCCACATTATTTCTAATGCTTCCACATTCCGTAGTGTGGTCACTAGAACGCAGGTGCGGCCTGACCAATTTTTTTTTGTAGCTGCAACATGGCATCCCAACTTTTAAACTCGATCTTCAGGAAACTTCATTGCTACTTCGGATTCTTCTTCCCCTTTTTTCTTCTTCTTGGTCTTTCTATGCTTCCTTAAGGTTTGGCAAGTGTAAAAGTGTGCCAAGAATTTAACTGATGAAAAATTGGGGTTGGATCTGTGTTTCTTTGGTGTATATCCCCAGTCACCAAAACTTCAAAATGAGAGCACGCACTTAGAAAAATCTTCCTTTTAAAACATAAGAACATAGAAAACCTGCAACACAATACAGGCCCTTTGGCCCACAATGCTGTGTCGAACATGTACTCATTTTAGAAATTACCTGGGGTTACCCGTAGTCCTCTTTTTTTTATTGTAGTAAGTAATGAAACTCAAGCTAATTGATGGCATTATTTTATACCTCAAATTTCAACAGCTGTTGTATGTGATATCATACATATAGAAACATATTCTGTAACAATATCAGAAATCTTACAATAAGGAAATAAATAAATTTCAGCTAGGAGACAATCATCAAAGGTGATTTTGAATGATGTACAGGTAACCTACATGGTACAGTTCCCAGTTGAGTATTCATCTGCTGCGTCTTGAGCTACTGCTGAAAGAACAAATCCTGGTGGGACTGTATCCCATTCATTAAATTCAATGCCAGTGCCGAGGGAGTAAGTACCAGCGATGCACTTTCTGCACAGTTGCTCTTTCATGTCTAAGAACTGACCAGCTCCACAGGAGAAAGCTGTGAAAATGGGAAGAAAATCAAATTAGGAACTTCTGAAAGACTGCCAATTTAGTCAAAACTTATTAACTAAATGACAAATTTTAACTGCCACAGTTTTGTCAGTAATGACTGCTTTTCAATTTTCATATTTAAGCTAAAGGTAAAATGTCTTTACACAATCATTTATTAGGGTTTATCTGGAAACATCACAAAACAATTACAATGAAAATAGATAATGCCAATTTTCAAGACAAAACATTGATGCATTTTGCACATAATTAACTTATACTAGACATATTTTCCTTAACATTCTTGGCTTTTGCATCTGGGCCACATATCAATAGAGCTATAACTGCTCAGAAGGCCAAACAATGCAGATTTCTTATTTTTACACATTTATTGACTGTCCTGAGAGCTCTAGCTAAAATAATATATAGTACTAAGCCATTTTTCTACTGTGTCTAGCCACATTTCTGGAACCTATAAATGCATTTTATGGGATCAGAATGTGGTACAATAAAACTGAGAACTATATACCTTTCAAACATTGAGAGACTTGTGGAAAAAATATTATTTTATGTTTTTCTTCATCCCATATGGAGCAGATCTCAGTGAATGCCAATGGTAGAACATATGTGGTAGAGCAAAGGGACCTAGGTGTGCAAGTATATGCTTCTCTGAAAATGGAGTCACCGGTCGACAGGGTGGTGAAAAAACCATCTGATATGACAGCCTTCATTCATCAGGACACTGAGTGTATTATTTAGGATGTTATGTCACTAATTTTTATAGATGCACCGTAGAAAGCATTCTTCTAGGGTGCATCACAACCTGGTATAGAAGTTGTCCTGTCCAAGACCGGAAGAAGCTGCAGAAGATCGTGCACACAGCCCAGCACATCACACAAACCAATCTTCCGTCCTTGGACTCACTTTACACCACACGCTGTCAGAGCTGTGCTGCCAGGATAATCAAGGACACGACCCACCCAGCCAACACACATTTTGTCCCTCTTCCCTCCAGGAGAAGGTTCAGGAGCTTGAAGATTCATATGGCCAGATTTGGGAACAGCTTCTTTCCAACTGTGACAAGACTGCTGAACGGATCCTGACCCAGATCTGGGCCGTACCTTCCAAATATCCCGACCTGACTTGCACTACCTTACCTTCCCTTTTCTATTTTCTAATTATGATTTATAATTTAAATTTTTATTATATTTGCTTTGATTTGTACTCCAGGGAGCGCGAAGCGCAGAATCAAATATTGCTGTGATGACTGTACACTCTAGTATCAATTGTTTGGTGACAATAAAGTAAAGTTATGTTGCAAGATGTTGGTAAGGGCACAGCTGGAATACTGCGTACAGTTTTGGTCATGCTGTTGTAGGAAGGACATTAAAATGAAAAGAGTGAAGATTAATGCCAGGTCATGTGTGTATCAGCTGAAGGGAGAGGTTGGGCAGACTAGGACTTTGTTCCTTGGAGCAACAGATATTGAGGTGAATAATATCAGGAGGCATAGACTGAGTGAACGCACACGGTCTTTGCCCCAGGGAAGCCTCTAAACCTTCCTTATCAGCGCTTAACGTTGATGCTTTATAGCTCGGGTGCCTGAGTTCAGAGTTCAATCCCAGCATCCCATGGAACGTGTGGGTTTTCTCCGGGTGCTCCAGTTTTCTCCCACAGCCCAAAAACATACCAGTCAGTAGTTTAATTGTTCACTGTAAATTATCCCTGATTAGGTCTGGATTAAATTGTGAGTTGTTGTGGGTACTACAGACATCCCACCTCTCCTGGAAGTTCAGGGAGTCTCCCGCATATTGACAGCAGCTCCCTGGTGCCCACAAATTATATACAATATCCCGGAAATCGATTTATTTTGAGAGGGAGAGGGCATCCTGATTGGTCTCTCTTCACGCTAAGAAGACCTATCAGTTTTCTCTGTGGGCGGGCTTTACAATTGACCTCTCTCTCTCCTTCATTGTCCATCAGTTCAGTATAGTGTCCTGCAGCAGAGTGTTCCAAAGAAAGAAAATATAAAACGTACTTCACCCTAGACTACACTAAAGTGTACTCCTGCCTAATAGGGGTCAAAAATAATGACAGTGTTGGTCGCTGCAGTGTTTGCAACAGTGACTTTTCTATTGCCCATGGTGGGTCAAATGACTGTAAAAGACATGTTGAGGTGAGTTTAACAGGCGTCATTCATTCATTAGCATAGCTAACGTTATTTAAACTAGCTCGCTGGTTGCTAAGGAGCTACTCTATTGATGTCCTACGTGATGAGGCCAAACTCCCTGCGGACTTGCTTAAAGTTGTAATAGAATTAAAAAATGACTCCATGATAACATAGTATAATATAATATAAGTACATATTTTAATGTCACATTCTCTGCACATACTCAACTTGGTTTACAGATTAGACAAAAGCACTAAACAAAATATCACAAACACCCTTGGAGGTCGAAGGGGGGGGGGGTGCTACCTCCCTGAAATGAGTTTTTGTAGGGTGGGATGTCTGGTACTAGGCAGAACAGCACAAAGGGCCTGAAGGCCTATTGCATGCTGTATCTCTAAACAAATAAATAAATAACGTCTACCTATCCACATGACTTTTAAATGTTGTCATTGACCACTTTGACCACCTCCTTTAGCAACTTCTTCCACATACTCAACATTCCCTGTATAAAATCTTGCCAATCAGATCCTTTTAAATCTTTTGCCTCTCTCCTTAAGCTTATGCTCTCTAGCTTTTGAATACCTTTCCTTTGCGAAAATCATGGAAAGCATTTACCATATCTACAGTATATCCCTTTTGATTTTATACAACTTCTATAAGATCATGCTTCACTCTCCTACACTGCGCTGGATGAAGTCTTAGAACATCCAACCTCCATCTCCAACTCAGGATCTCAAGTCCCATTCTTGCCAATTTTCTTTGCATAATTTCCAGCTTAATGACTAATTTCCCAAATTTGAACACAGTACTCCAAGTGCAGCCTCGCCTCTGACTTGGTATAATGTCATTCATTTATACTCAGTGCCCTGACTAACGTAGGCCAGCATGCCAAATGCCTGCTTTATCACCACTCCAACTCTCCAAGGTCCCTCTGTTAGGGAGTCATACTGCACAGAAATGGGCCCTTTGGCCAACTGCTCCACACCGACTGAGATTCCTTGTCTACCATCTAAGTTAGCTCTATTAGCCCATGGTTTGCCCATACTCATCTAAACCTTTCCCATCCATGTGCTTATCCAGGTGTCTTTTATACATGATTAATGTACTTGTCTCAATTACAGTACTGTGCAAGAGTCCTTGGTACATATGTAGCTAGAATGCCTAAGACTTTTGCAAAGTACTCTATTTGTCAATGAGGAGCAGAGAGCAAGTTTGTAAATCTGGCGGGAGCAAAGGATGTTGGGAATTGTGAAGGCGGAGCATAACGGGAGGGATGTAGGACAGGTGGCAGAGAAGGAATGCCAGGGGCAGGGGGTGGCATGTGTACAGACACACCTAGCCCTGAGGCACCAGCCAAGGTAATCTGATTCCAAACATTATTGATCATTACAGAACATTACAGAATTATTCTCTGGTGCTTCCCATTCCCTGCCCTCTCCCTTCCTGTTTCCCCAACTATGATTCTTCTCAACCTTTCCCCCTTTCCACTCTCAGTCCATGATAGAGACCCATATCAGATTCAGGTTATCATTACTCACATATGTCATGAAATTAGTTTTTTTTTGTTGGAGCAGTACAGTATAAATCACTACAGTACTACACAAAAGTCTTAAGCACCCTAGCTCTATTACCTCTCTGCCGAAGACTTTTGCGCAATACTGTACATCTTCCAGTAGCTCATTGTATATTCAGATCACCTCGAGGCAAAAAGATTCCCCTCAGGTTCCAGTCCGTTCCCCCTCTAGGTTCTAGGTTCTGTAATCCTGGGGAAAAAAGACTGTGCTTTCATCCTATCTAGGCCCCTCATGATTTTACATAAAACCACTTTTCATTTTCCAGAAATCTAATGAATGTACTCTTGGCCTACTTAACCACTCACTATAACTCAGCACCTCAAGTCTTGGCAACATCCTGATAAATCACTCCTGCATTCTTTGCTATTTATAGCACCTTTCCTTCTTCAAAGTAATCTTCAGAAGCAAATCAATTGACCAGAACTTCAGGTACGGTATTTCTGAATTAATCTTTCTGTAAATAGCTTGAAATTCGTTGCATGAGAAGCAGGTGATTTTTTAAAATTATAATCAATACAACTCTCTGGCTACAAATGTTCGTTTCAAGAAGTGATATAATTTTGGTAAATCATATTTCACTTTCTAACTTAATTATCCACCTATGCCCCAGGTCTTTATATTAGTTTAAGCAATACTATTTAATTTCTCATTTCTGAAGGTGAGAATTCTTCTTTTGAACAATGCAGTGTTGGCTGCAAGGATCTTCTCAAATTTATTCTCAATGGCAACTGCTCCACGGTACAGAGGTTATGAGATCTTTGTGGAGAGCTTTCTTTGAGACCAACAGTAAATACCACCTCCTCTCAGCTGACAAATGTCATTAAGCTGAATGGCAAAACATCAAATTTCCATCAATCAATAATGTAAAAGGCATTAAGATATTTACTTCATTGTATTTCAGCAAACATTTCATGTGACCAACACACACAAAATGCAGGTGGAACTCAGTGGCTCAGGAAGTTTCTGTGCTTCGAGGAATAAATAGTTGACATTTTTGGCTGAGACCCTTCATCAGGACCTGAATATTCATTCCATCATCTGGACAATCTCTTGTATTTATTACTTCATATGACTACGTTATATTTAACTGTTTAGTTTCTAATGAAGGTTATTGTAAGGCACAAGACATTCTGCATGGGTATAAGAATAAACAACAGAATATATGTCGTTTCCTTTGCATAACCTATTTAATTTTTCCATGAACTTATTTATCGAAATATAGTGAGGGCCTCCTCAATCCAATGATCTTGCTATATTAGAATTTTAAATTTCCATAGACTACTTTTTCCTTTCTACTTGTAACTCTGCACCTCATCTGAAGGTGTTAACTTGGGTCTTTGTAAGTTAAAACGACAGGGCAGCCTGTCAGAAAGCATTAATTCCTCGTAGTCTTTTTCTAAAAATAAATATTCAAAACTAAAGGTCGGTATTTAATAGGACAAGATGAATGTCAAATAAATTAAATCACACACATCTAGTTGGGAAATAATGCATTTATACAACATGGTCAATTGTTGGTTTTAAAGTGTTCAGCAAACCAAATTAAATCTTGATATATGTCCTTGGAACCATCGAGACTATAAGACACAGTTGGAGGCCATTCACCCCTGTACACTCAGGACTGCATGGGCAGATTCTGCTCCAACTTCATCTACAGGTTTACAGATGACACCACTAGAATGGGTCGCAGCTCAAATGCGTCAGAGTAGTGAGCCTTGTGACATGGTGTCATGACAACAAATGTCAGGAAATCAGATAAGCTGGTTATTAAAAGGTACTGGCAAAGGAGGGCAGGGTCGGTGGTGAGTGCAGTGTACATGTTCCTGTTTCCATCAGTGATGTTGAGGCTGAGACGGTTAAAAGCTTCAAGTCCCTAGGAGTCACCAATAGCCTGCTCGGGTCCAACCACTCTGATGCCATGGACCAGAAACATCACCAGTGCGTCTACTTCCTTAGGAGACCAAAAAATCCTCCTTGATCCTCATCAATTCTTAACCAGTTTACCAATGTAAATGGTAGATCCTAATGCTGATTGGGAATCCAATCTAACATCCTTTTCCAGAAATTAACCAACCACCTTCATCAGGATGGCCGCAGTGAAAAGCACGTCAGGAAGACAGGGGATCCAAAACACTGTCAGGGTGACAGTGAAGGACCTCAGTGAGGGGCACTCCTTTACCAGGGACCTCTTCATCAAGAAGGTCCAGCTGAAAGGTGTACCACTTTAGGGAGCTATGAGTGACAATGGTGCTATGTTTGTTTTGTTTTAAAGAATTTATACTACTGAATATAATGATCATGAGTGTACAAGTTTTTTTTGCACTGTTTCATCCTTTGTATATTTTGTATCATGGATAAACTCATTTTGATATAAAAATAGAAAACATGCTATCTGGATGCACCATGGCTTGGTGAGGCAAATACTCTGCCCGTAACTGCAAGAAACTGCAGAGAGAGGTGGACAGCATAATTGAAGAGTCCAATCCCCATAAGGGCAACATATATGAAATCCTGAGAGCACCTACCACCAGGTTTATGGAAAGCTGCAATCCCACTGTTTTACGATTATTAAAGGGTTCCAAAGTACAATAAGATAGACTCAACCTCAGTCTACCTCATTATGACCTTGCACCTTATTGTAAACCTGCCCTGCATTCCCTCCGGAACTGTCATTGTTTATTTTTCACTCTTATTGTTTTGCCTTGTACCACCTCGAGGTGCTGCTGTCATGAGTTGATCTATAGGAGTTGTAAGGAAGTTTTTCACTGTACCTCGTAACATATGGCAAGAATAAACTAATTCAGCAATTTACCATTGTATTCATGCCAATTAAAAAAGAGCTTGTGCTCATAATGATAAATATTCTAAATTTTAGCATGGATGACATCTTATAACAATGTAGATGGCAGCCATTTTGGCCTCTGAAACTGCCATCCTTTAGAGCAGGGGTTCCCAACCTGGGGTTCATGGACCCCTTGCTTAATGGTATTGGCCCATGGCATAAAAAAGGTTGGAAAACCTCGTTTTAGAGTAATCAAACCAGCGATCCAAAAATCCCCAGTGTGGGTGTAATTCTTCATCAATATTTGTCCTTAATATCTTCAAAGCTTTGGTTTACTCATACTTAAGCTTCTAAATACCAAGAAATTCTGTCCTAGCAGGTGCAATATTTCTGGCTATTACTTAATATTGAACTTAGTATTCTATTTGACTCAGATTACTTTCTTTATCCATTGAAAAAAAAAGTGTTTTCTTTTACGTTGCCGGATTTTCTTGTAAAATGCATAGCTGCAGAATTAGAAACACTTTATGAAGTTGCTCTGAATATCTGTGGAGGCTTCTTCAAAAAGAAATACCATCGAAATGACTTGAATTTGACAATGGCTTACAGCATGATGTCCCTTTGACAGGGTCCGGCAGTCCTATGCAGCTTCCCGGAATATGAGGCACAGGAACTCTCCATCTGGAGCCATGACTATCACACTCTGTGTATTTATAGTAGTAATCTGACTGCAAGAAACAAGAAATGTTTCATGTTAAACGTACAATACAAATCAAGAGGATTCTTGTATAGCATATTGCTAACAAATTAATGGATGTTAAACCTTTAAAGATGTAACAATTAAATTCAATCCTTTAGTACCACTCAAAGTTAGGCATGTTATTAATAAGTTAGGCATGATATTAGTAACCTCACTGGAAAATACAGTAAATATTAGTGAAAGGACTCACTGAATTAATTCAGGTGCAGCATAAAGTAAATATTTATCTATTTAGTAAAGATCTACAAGATAAGGGAATTACATTGGCCCAATTAGCATTAGGGAGCAGGGTCCTGAGAGCACAAGAAGCCAATGTTCATCCTTCATTTTTGTGATCCCCTGTTACCTCATCAGGTTGGCTTATTGCAGGACCACGAGCAATGTCCTGAAGATAAGTGTAAACACCATCTAGCACTGAAAATCAGATCAATTTTGGCAATAGCAGTCAACAAAATTTTCAAAGAAAATATTGCTCGTCATTATACATTGCTAATCATTTGTGGAAATCAGTACATGATTTACAAGAGCTATCATGGAGGAAAAGTTGAATTAAGCATATTGAGGAGAATCTTAAATACCAGTTTTTTACAATCCAAAATTACCCCTGTGCGAGCACTAAGATCTGCTACATTGTGAGCAGTATGAATATTCCATGTGCTAGTTCCCATTAGATTTACAAGTTTCCTTCCAAGATCTGAAGAACTCCTAATCATCACAAAATATTGATTACTTGTTTTTAGTCTCCTCATTTATCTCCTTGGTCATTTTATGTTGAATTTCTCTGTACACAAAATTAATTGATGCATTTGCTTCTATGCAGGGAAACACTGATATCCATTAAAAACTTCATAACATGGTTAAAATGAATGTATATCTGTATGACTTTAATTACTATTTACCTTAATTCAGTCAGATATATCTATATATTTCACGTGGAAGAACTAGCACACACACAACATAAATTCTAACAAACTAATTGAAGTGATTATAAGGGTTGTACATGCAGTACTGATTTGTAATTGCTCTGTGAATTTAAAGTGGTTTAAACGATGATATTTCACACGGTGTGAATATTCTAGTTTTTAAACACAAAGGTTGATTTCAGTGAAGAGTGCCAGGTAAAGCTCAAACGACTGTGCCTTCAAAGGTTGCTATTTTACATATTTAACTTTGAACCTGTACTGAACTCTAATTCCCCTCAATCGCATGAAACAGCTGCTGTAGTGTCTGAAATGTATCTTCAGAAGTTGCATATGCATAAATGTGGTGTTCAGTAGTTCATATTGTTAAATATTTTCTGTTGCCATTCATTTTGGACATGATAATCTATATGCTTCACCTTCAATTATTGCTTGGGCAAGGTAATCACTAAGATACACAAACTACTAAATGATGAAGCCCCCAATTGAGAGCACATTTACTGTCCTTTCATTTCAGCCAAGAGGTATTCACCATACAGAAGTATTCACCATACAGAAATAATTGTTCATGAGCTTGGAAAAGGCACTGGGTGGTAAACAACAGCATGCTTCTTTGCCTATCTTATATTATTACAGGGAGGACGTGGAAGCTTCAGAGAGAGTGCAGAGGAGATTTACCAGGATGCAGTCTCGATTGGAGAGCGTGCCTTATGAGGATAGGTTGAGTAAGCTGGGGCTTTTCTCTTTGAAGCATAAGAGAATGAGAGGTGACTTGAAGGAGGTATACAAGATGATGAAGGGCATAGATTGAGTGTGTAACCAGACACTTTTCCCCAGGGTAGATAAGGTTAATATGAGGGGTCGTAATTTTAAGGTGATTGGAAGTATGTATAGAGAGGATGTCAGAGGTACTTTTTAAACACAGAGAGTGATGGGTGTGTTGAACATGTTGCCATGAGCTGTGGTAGAGGCAGATACATTATGGATATTTAAAGGACTTTTAGATAGGCACTTGGGTGACTGAAAAAATTGAGGATATGTAGGAGGGAAGGGTTAGAATGATTTTAGAATAGGTTAAAAGGCCAGCACAACATTGTGGGTTGATGGGTCTCTACTGAGCTGTAATGGTCTATGTTCTATGTTCTGATGCCATGGGACATGAGGTCTAGAGGCAAATTTCAGAACTCAGAGTCATTCCTTATAATCTTGCATCACTGTAATGTTGCCTCCAGTCCTAACTGCAGCCCAGGTAATAAACAGGGATGGTGATGGAGCACACTGGTTGAAAGCTTTGATTCTACCAGACTGTTGCTTGGTTGGTCTGAGGTTTTGGTACAAGTCCTATGACCCAAGTCTGGTGCCAAGAATGATGCCGGGTAATTCATTTAGTTTATTCTGCAATTTTGAGAAGCAGTTTCACACAGCAAAGCTCTTTCAGAGAGAATTTGAGGGTCCATCACTTGCTGGAATCACACCTCAGCAGACCAGATTAAGATGGCAAATCCTCTGTGTTAAAATAAATGAATGACCATTAAGTCCACGATTTATTAAAAACAACCTGTTGATGCTTTCTCAATCAGAATTACTGAAACAAGTATTTCATTCTAACTAAATAAAGAATTATAGATCTACAGAGACTGTTTAGATTGGGATTGTCATTTTTGAAATAAGGGACACTAAAAGAAGATTTGACTGAGGTGCATTACATAATGAAAACCATGGAAGGATGAGCAGGAATATAATTGTTTTCTTCATACAGAGTACAATAACCAGGACAAATATTTTTACAGTAATTGGTAGAAGGATTATGTAATATTTCAATATTTCCTCATGACATAGTAAACCATTTTGCCCATTGAGTCTATACCAGCACATTGAGCAATCTCATAAATTCCATTCCACAACTATTTTTCTGCAACCTATTCCTTCTTACATGCTCATCAACTGCTCTCAATTCTCGAGCCACCTACGAATGATGGGACAGTTCACAGTAGCTAACTAACTTATCTGTACAACTTTGGAAAGTGGGAGAAAACCAGAGCATCTGGGGCAAACACACATGGTCTCAGTGAGAATGTGCAGACACCAATAGGTGGTATCCAAGATCAAGGTCAGACAGGATTTAGAAGAAAAACCTCTAGGAGTCTAAAATTCTCTGCCAACAAGGATGGTGAAGATACCTTTGAGGTCAATTCTTTCTCCCTGCAAAACACCAGAAGTTGTACAGAAGTCTTGACTACTATTGCTAGTATGTATTCTTTAGTTGACTGGATCTTGATATCCATGTTTGCAAATATTAACTAAAGCCCAGCAAGAGAAAGGTCCAAACATAAGGGTGGTTGTAGAAAACATAGCAATGAGAGTACTGCCTGAGAAAAGACTGTCACTTTACCATGTGCATGGAGAGTGCTCCGGTCGGGATAAGCTGAAGACACTACTTAAGCATATTTGAATCGATTGTTTGCCATTGTTTGCAAGGCCGTACACCAAGAGCAGGGAGATAGAAGTTTTTATAAATTTCATTTTTGTCTTGAATAGACACAAAGAACCAACTAACCTACTTCTCTGCTGTAAATATCTATGATTTTGTGAATCGCTGAATGTAAATTTCCTAGCACCAGACACAAAATGCTGGAGGAACTCAGCAGGCCAGGCAGCATCTATGGAAAAAAAGTACAGTCGACATTTCAGGCTGAGTCCCTTCAGCAGGACTGGAGAAACCTCATCCAGAGGTGAAATCTCCAAATCATTAGATAAGACCAGCGGTATAACCACTATACACTATTCCTTGACAGTACAACCTTCTGTATGGGTGGGGTAAAGCAAGAGCGGATATGACATTTATATTAATGAGGCTAAATTCCGATATGTTTCGAACAGGTTCAATCAACAGAAACTTACCACTGACACTATATTGACTTGGAAGCACCATCCAATTTGTAGGCTTGAAGTGTGATGTTTTGAAAAACTGCCCAAGAGATCACAGAATGTTTGTGCTGGATATAAGTTGCACTTAATATTGCATGATCTTTTGCGCTGATTGGGTAATTTGGGGAGTATGACACCCTGGTGATACACCCTAAAAAATTTTTGTATTTACTTGCAGTTTGAAACATAATAAACTCTTCATGGGCCTTTCTATTGCACATTGCAATGCCATCAAGTAACCTTACCCCAAAATAACCCTGGAAAAGAGTCTGTATCACAGCATATGACTGATGAGTAGCCATTAGCTCCGTAAAATACATCAAATGCAACAGGGAGAAATGCAAGATAAAAACATAGAATTATATTGACACAAATTATATAATTGACTTGTAAGTTCTTTAAATTTAAACATGAACTTCTTGTTTTGTATATGAGTATTGTAGAATTGCCTCACATTAGGCACCAGGGCAGTATAAGTAAACAGTAATAGAGTACTGGTTTCCCCATAGCCATTATTAACTTTAAATTACACTTAATCCCTTTAATGTTCTGGAAACATGAAATGCATCAGGTTTAATTGTGTGAACTTATAAGAATCTACAGTGAACAAACTTGCTCACAAAAAATCCAGAGTGCAAAATTAAGTCCTCTTTTTAATGTATGAGAACACATGTTAAAATGTTAAAATTATTGAATGTTAGCTCCAAAGCAGTCTATTTGGCCCTCTGCCAGCATCTTGCAAATTATATGCAGTTCAATTTACTGCATATTCACATTATTATATCAATATAATTTTCATATTTTCTACATCCAGGAGGTGGTAATGGGAAACAGATTTTGGAAAATGGTGATGTCATTCTGTTAACCACTTCCACCTCACAACCCAAAAGATGCTATCAGACAATCATATAATATTATTATAACAAGAATACATTGCTGATCTTGATGTAGATCTAAACTGGCAGCAGGAATATTCTGAATTAGAGCACATCAGTTCCATTGAAATTAATGGCAGGAAAGTTGGGGAACTCTGTGAATTTAAAACTAGCCCAAAGCTAAAGTTGATATTGGTCTCCAAAAACACCAGTACAGTGAAAAGCCCAAGAGAAAACAGCTGAGAATAAGGAGGTAAAAATATTATTAGCAATTCATCAGATCATTTTCGGCATTTTATAAACTTCAGCAAAGCTTATTTATTAGTCATGCACAAAAGAATGTGTTTCCAGATTTTTTTATGTTTCAGGAAGATTCTGCAGTTAAACTGTATTCTTCAAACAACCTTTCTTCTCCTGCATTTGGCTCTCAGTCTCTGAAGCCCATTAGTAGGAAAAAGAAAAAAAAATATTTTTTATATAAAATATAGCAGCTATTAATTAAAAGGTATCATGAATTTGTTTCTATTCTAATTGTATTTTCTATAAAAGAAGAAGATGAAAGCCCGTAACTCTGAGTGCACTCATTGGGACGCCGTCGTGATGGCATTTTTTTTTAAGCAGGCTTTGTTATTTTTACGAGGCCAAGTTGCTAGCTCGATGCTCAACCAGCACGTATGGAAAGCGTGTAAGGGAGCCGGCTGGATTCAAACGCGGGAGCCTTCGCGCCAAAGTCCGATGCTGATGCCTCTATGCCACCAGTCAGCGTTTGCCTGGCAGAAAAACCGGTGGAGTTGAGAAGTATGAATAAAATTTCTTCTAAACATCAATATTTCTAAGGATAAAGAAACTCTGTAGATGCTAGGAATCCAAAGCAACACACAAACCTAGAAGGTTTGGCAGAATCTATGGAAATTGATAAGCAGTCAACATTTCAGTCCGAGACCCTTCTTCAAGACTGGGACGGAAGACACCAGAATCTCAAAGCAGTATTTCTAAGCATTAGATTATTACTGTATGTCAATGTAGCCAGATCAACAGAATAATACTCTTTTGTGGCAACATGAAAACAAATCTCTACAAAGTGATATAAATTAGTTCACATAATTAGATAAATGGAGATCTGTTTTTGGAGACCTGTGTGCAGTCAAGGTGTTACAACTGACTGTAGTAAAAATATACCTCTATCTGGGAGATTCAACTGCTGGTGAGTCAGTATCCTGGCAAAAACAACACCATGAAGACTCCAAGCAACTCTGCAACAAGGTTATTCAAAACACAAATCAGGAAATAGACACAGGAAAATTTCCAAGTCATTGAATATCCCTTGGAATACAGTTAAGTCAATCATCAAAAAATGGAAAGAATATTCCCAGCTGTAAATCTGCCTAGAGCAGGCCATCCTCAAAAACTGAGTAACCGTGCAAGAAGGGGACCAGTGAGGGAGGCCAACAAGAGGACTGTGACAACTCTGGAGGAGTTAGAAGCTTCAATGGCTGAGATGGGAGAGGCTGCACATACAACTGTTGCCTGGGTGCTTCACCAGTCACAGCTTTACGGGAGAGTGACAAAGAGAAAGCCACTGCTGAGAAAAACTCACATGAAGTCCCAGCTCGAGTTTGCCAGTAGGCATGTGGGATACTCTGGTCAGCTGGAAGAAAGTTTTGTGGTCTAATGAAACCAAAATTTAACTTTTTGTCCATCAAGCTATATGGTATGTTTGCCATTAGCACATCAACAAAAACACACCATGAAGCATGGTGGTGGCTGCGTCATGCTGTGGGGGTGCTACATTGCGGCAGGCCCTGGAAGGCTTGTGAAGGTAGAAGGTAAAGTGAATGCAGCAAAATAACAGGGAAATCCTGGAGGAAAAATTGAAGCAGTCTACAAGAGAACTGCGACTTGGGAGAAGATTTGTTTTCCAGCAAGACAGTGGCTCCAAGCATAAAGCCAAAGCTAGAGAGGGAAAACAACAAAGTTAATGTTCTGGAGTAGTCAAGTCAGTGCCCAGACCTCAATCCAATTGAGAATTTGTGGCTGGACTTGAAAAGGGCTGTTCACTCACAATCCCCATGCAGTCTGACAGAGCTTGAGCAGTTTTGTAAAGAAGAATGGGGAAAAAATTGTAGTGTCCAGATATGCAAAGCCAATAGAGACCCTCAAGGCTGTTATTGCTGCCAAAGGTGCATCTATTAAATACCGACTTAAAGGGGGCAAATACTTATACAATCAATTACTTTGTGTTTTATTCTTGTAATTAATTTAGATCACCTTGTAGAGATCTGCTTTCACTTTGGCATGAGATTCTTTTTCTATTGATTAGTGTCAAAAAAGCCAAATTAAATCCACTGAGATTCAATGTTGTAAAACAATAAAACATGAAAACTTAGGTGGGAGGCCGTGAGTACTTCTTATAGGAACTGTATGTATGCATTCACAAAGGTAAGCAACTATCTTTGAATTGCCCTATTATTTCAATCTGAGTGAGGGAAAGAGTAACAGATGACAAAAGATGCCACTTATGCATATTCATTGCCATTTTTTTTACCCAATTTATTCTAAACTGTGTAGGCACTAACTAGGAAAAGCAATATTTTAATCCACTGCAATGATTTGATTCATAAACCCTTCAATTTGTTTCTGGGTATTATGATGTAAACCTTTGAATGCATTTACTCCTTCAGGATTCAAGTATATTTAAAAAAGTATGCTTTGCACCGTATTGTCTAAAAATAAATCAATCCTATAAATAAAAAAATAGGTTACCTGCTTCAAATCCTCCATAGAGGCTTCAAAGCTGAAATTCAGTTTTTGATCTCTCTTATCAATGTGTAGATTTAATCTGCCAACTACCCTGTGGAAACTCTGGTAAATTTATCAATGCCTTTCAGCACCCAATTAAAAAATTCAATATCTGCTAACCCATCAGTGAAACACCTATTTGTACAGTATATTAGGTTCCACATGCATCTCACTGATGGTGTAATTCCCTGCTGAAATTGGCAAGTGAGTGCTGGCGGGTACAAAGGGAGTTATGTCTGGGGAACATTGATACTCTGTCACAAAGCTATCAACTCCCTACTGGGCTTTACTTCAGACAGCCTACCTACTCCCAGGTGGCAGGTTCACATTTTAGGTATGTTAATAAAGCTCTAATTTAACCTGATTTAACAGGCTGTTACTTCTGACCTTTGGCATACTGCAGTGTTAATTATTCAGAAACCCCTTGGCAATCCTTTGGAACTCTGAACGGAGATATACAATGTAAGGCTTACATGTGAGGGGTCATGTGACTGGCCTTCCTGTGGACTGATGGTGCCAATGTTAGAGAAGCATATTCCAAAACGAAGTTGCAACCTGAGACTTCTAAGAGTCTTCTTTACACAGAGAATAAGAAACAAACATATTTACATCCAGCAGGTATGATGGAAAATAACTTGGAACTTTCAGGTCGATCTATCAACAAGACGAAATTGATCTGATACAAGAAGATTAATTTTACCCTACTATTTAAAAAAAAATAGTCTGGGAACCAATCCAGAATTAGAAAACTGCAAAGGCATCTCAGGAAGGAAAATAATGAACAATATACTAGTTGGACTCTGTTCCCATTATTGGCCTTTATTGGATCATCTCTGTGATACCAAGCGAAGAGGTTCCTTGATGTCAAAATGCTGAAAAAGCTCATGGTTAGTTTGAAGTTCACCCTTCTGATATTTGTGCTGTGTGATGTATTATTGGAACTGGGATTCAATAAAACCTTTGCCTTTTTTTAAGCATGAGAATCATAATAGAACTAGGAAATATGCAACACAAGGCTTACAGTGTGCAGGAAATGCTAAGATTGTAGTACCCTTGTGCAACATTTGTCCTTGCAGCATGATAATAGTAACTTTTTTTTGGGAAGTCTGAAAACTTTCTTGGTGACAATCCTCAGGATTGTTATAGCAGTAGTGGTGGAACCTGGATCTCTGGCTACAATAACTCACAAAGCAAGTTCTTAAACAGATACTATCGATTCCCACAGTGACTTACAAAGAGAACCAGGGCACCAATGCATCTATTTCAACTGATCTGTTGCTTGCTGTGTTGCTGCTGCAATAAACTTGCTTCACACCTGTGGCTGAGCCACAGATGACTTCTTTAATCCAGGCCCTTGGCCTCTTTGACCATGCTGGCTGTTTCACCTGATGTAATAATGGTTCGTTTTATGCCACCCGTAAGTGAATATGCACATTCACAAGGTACATTATTTATTGTTTGGTTTTCTATCATGTAATTAAATATGAAAAGTGTTGCTTCTTGACACTCTAAAGGCTATACATCCTTCTGACACAATATGCCCCCTGCACCACACCATCTCCACTACTGAGATAACCCACTGACCTGGGAACAGGTCTCCCTTAGATCCAGTATCCCTGGACAGGGACTGGATCTAGCTGGTCCACCACACTATGCAGATAGAAGCAAAGACTCTATACCTGCTAATGTTTCACTGGAGAACCTGTCAGGGTGAAAGGTATCCATTGTAGAGTTCCACAACTTGCTGACGTAGCCGTAATACTTGGTGTAATATTTGAAATTCTACCCCTGTATCACACGCCCACCCACACTCTAGCTCCGCTTTTGAACATTGTGTCTAACTTATACTGAATTGGAAACCTGCTGAAAGACTGCAAGGTTGGTTAAGGTGTGGGAAAGAGAAGCATGAGATTTCTAAAGGAAAGAATTGTTGGCTTTAAAGCTGCCCCAGGCGACAGGCTAAATTCAATTCAGCCACTTCACGAGGCATCAGTCAAAGAAAGGCATTAGCCTTTAAGGTTACAGACCCAGAGTCACACCTTCCAGCTGTCATGAAAGGCAGAGAGCCAGGGAAGGGCACCAGTTCTCTTTGAGAGACAATGAAGTGCTGGTGAATAAGATACAGGCCAGGGAGGAGAACCAACTTAAAATGGAGCAATGCCAGGAGTAATGTACAGATATACATATACATACATAACCTCACTTATAACCCCATCCATATCTCACAGAACCCCTCAGACACAGTTGTCTCTTAAATATGTATCAAGCCTACAAATGATTAAAATAGATTATTTGTCCATTATCATTGAGGTAAAAACTGAGTAATAAGAGAGATAGGAGATTGCTTTCTTGCACAGATGACTTCATTAAACTCATGTAGGGAATCCTCCATCACCTGTACCAGTGGCCAGTAAATCTCCTGTTAGACTGCTGGCTTCAGCTGCGTTTCAGAACTTTGTGCAAAGGGTTTGGAGGCCCCATAGGGCTACAAGCCAGGCACACCTAGAAAGAGGTTACCAGGGAGATCTACAACCAGTTCTGAGGACAGACATCTGCTTCAGAAATATCTGTAACTGTATGCTATTTTAGCACGTTTTGCACCAGCCTTGCAAATTGATCCATTTTGAGACAAGCGTCTCTTTAAATTGCCTTAAAATGTAAAACTCATTGGATTGTGCATCTTGTCTTCCTGTGACTGGAGCTGGGATTCCAGGCTTAGTTCGGGAATACTTCAAACTTGTGTTGCACAAACATTCATGGCATTAGGTGCACACTTAACATTAAAAAATTGTCAGATGTGGTTCTGAGGATCCTGAACTGAACTGATGAGTTCACTTTCATTATTTTCAGCCAAGATAATTAGTAACTGATTTACTCTGGGTGACATTACTTTTTGGGTCACGGTGCACTGAAAAAGTTATGTGATCCAATTTTTAGGCACTTGCTTCCATGTGCTATTTAAAGAGATAGTAACCTTTGCCAGACTGATTGACAGCACTCTGCATCCTCGCTGCTCACATTTGACACTGGGTCTTCCTTACATCTTCAGTGACTCTTCAACAATTTTACATCTGATAGGAATTTTACTTCATCTAGTACATCTCTTTTCGAACCGCAAGAAACAGACTATATTACCAAGGACGATGTAAGACATTGAAAGGGCCATAGCTAATGTCCTTCAAAAATCAATGGCTGGAAATGCCATTGTTCAACTAGACAGTGCACACAGAGATCTCTGGCCTCCCGTATGCTCACATTATCTTGCTTTGCCAATGTCAAGACCACAGCTTCTCAGCCTCAAGACTATTCCTGGTTGCTATTGGTGATTGTTGCCATAATCCCAAGATTGTTGTTCTCTGTTTCCTGAGGTTATCCAAGGCAGGAAAACCGCATCTACATTTCTGTCAGTTCACAAGAGAATGCAGCGTGAGTATTAGAATACCATACAATTACAAACGTCGATGTTTATCCTCAGAACTGGTTGTGGAGCTCCCGCGTAACCTCTTGCTAGGTGTGTCTGACTTGTAGCCCCAAGGAGCCTCCATAGCCTTTGCACAAAGAACAACCTTCATGATGCTATGCTCCAAGTGACCAGAGGGTCACTCTTTTCTCATTCTTGCATCATTGTGGTGCCCATTTTAGAAGCAGCAGAGTTCTCTCCAGTAGCTGGAAGAGTATTGTCCATTTCCTCAGTGTGCATCTGTGCAGCTAGCTCCAGCGTTACAACCACATAAGCAAATGCCAAAGATGCCAGAGACCAAAATAATACAATTCTTGAGACTGATACAAGAATACTTGTTAGGGAAGCCATCAACAATTTTCTGGTGATCTCACAAAAGAAAATTTTAAGATAGCGGTGGTGAAGCGGAGCAATGACTTGCGGGCAGTAAAGAAAACTATAAACTACTGCATTAAACACACTTTTATCGGAAATGATCTCTGTGATCAATTGCCTGTACTTTCCTTTTTGGAGTTGAGCTTTTGCACTGCCTGTACGACCTGGCGTTTTTGTGGTGTAAACTGAAGTCTCGAATGTGAAGGATGGATGCGGCATGGCATGTAGGGGCCAAATTGAGGCAGTGGGGCCCAGTGTTTGACCATTGTTGGAGCAGAGTTGGTGGTGATTTGAAGCAGCAGAACTGAGACGAGGGGAGGTAGGGTCATTGTGGCAGAAATCAGGCCCGAGAGCAGGAATGACCTAAGGTTTGGCTGATTTAAGCCAGATTGAAAATGTCAAGGTGACAGGGCTGGAGGAGATGGATGGGCCGGTCTTTCCGCTCGATGATATTTACTCGCCTCCGCACTGAACTGAGGCTGTGGACTGCAATTAACTGGCTCCTGGATCAGCTGCAGTGCTAACTTCATTTGTAGGTGTGAACTCACTTTCATCAGCTTCAGATTTGAATGTTAATTGCATAATTTGTTTTTCCCCTGCAAGTTGGGTGTTTGACAGTTTTAAAAAAAAAAATAGGTTCTTTGGGTTCCTTTGTTTTGTGGCTGCCTGTAAGGAGGTGTACCCCACATCATATATAGTATACATACTTTAGCAATATATGTACTTTGAACTTTAGAATCAGGTTTGCTATCACTGGCATATGCTGTGATATTTGTTGCTTTGTGGCAGTGGTGCTCTGTAATACATAGTAATTAAAAACTACAAATTACAATAAGAAATTCAGTACACAGTATATAAAAATAAATAAGTCATGTAAAAAGAAAAGGAAGCAAAATCTTGAGAAATCTGAAGAAATTTGCAAGTGTCTTTGGTAACACACCAATCTCCTCAAACTTGTAATGAAATATCGCCACTGTCACACATCAATATGTTCAGCCCATGATAGATCCTCAGGAACTTGAAACTGCCCCACCCTGTCCACTTCAGATCTACCGATGAGGACTGTCGTATGTCCCTTTGTCTTACCCTTTCTGGAGCCCTCAGTCAATTCCTTGATCTTACTGGCATTGAGTGCAAGGGTGTTGCTGTGACACTACTTAACCAGCTGATCTATCTCACTCGTGTATGCCTCCTCGTCACCATCTGAATGTCTTCCAACAACAGTTGTGTCGTCGCCAAATTTATGGATGTGTTTGAGCTGTACCTAGCCACACAGGCATGTGAGTAGAGATAGCGGAGCAGAGGGCTAGGCATGCATCCCTGAGAAGAACCAGTGGATATTGTTATCAAGGAGGAGGTGTACTTCCAATCAGCACAGACTGTGGTCTCCTGGTAAGGAAGACAAGGATCCAGAAGCCTTTAGTACCTTTACTGTCTCAGTAAGCAAACATGTGAATTCACAAACTGACCAACAGCATGCACATCGGCTACATTTCCCTGACCCTCTTTGAGAGGTGAATTGATGGAAAAGGTAATACCTGGGAAAAAAAGGAGTCTACACCGGCCAGGCATACCTTGTAGTCCCGATGTGATCCCCGTCTGTCTGATGTGGGGTCCTCCACATCCGTGATGGTTGGTCTTCTGAGAGATGGCAATGCCTGTGTTCCCAAAATCTTCATTCTTATCCTTTTCTTTATCAGATCGATTTTGTTGTTTCAGAGTAACCTAACTGAAGTGTGTCAGGTTTCATTGGATGTAGCCCAGGGCCGCAAACAGTATTGCTTTATGGCTCTTCCTTCAGCTTTGTGCCTTAGGTGATTTGTTTTGTTCTGCCCAACTCAAGACTAGTTTAAACTAGTCTAACCAGGTCACCAGAACACTGGGCACAGCCGACCAGATCACAGGCTGTTCCTTCTATTTTACGTAATAAGCAGCTTCTAATCAGAGAATGGTCTCAAGTTTAGCAGATCATTACCAGAAACACTTTGTGTCCATTTTCAACTGCAATGATTAAGTTATCCTAGAGCAGGGGTTTCCAACCTGGGGTCCACAGACCCCTCAGTTAACGGTATTGGTCAATGACATTGAAAAAGGCTGGGAACCCCTGTCCTAGAGCAAGAATCAATTCACCAAACAATTCACAAAATGGCAGCAGCAAGAACAGTCTCACAAAATGGCTGCTTCCATTCCTGCCAACACATGGCAAGAACAAAGACTCTTGCTTTGTCCGTTTCCGCCGCCCTTGCCTCATTCCTGCTCACTGATTTGTGAATTGTAATTCTTTCTACCCAACAAGAGGGAGGTACAGAAGCCCAGGTTTTGGAGCTTTTTGATTAGAACTGAGGGTAGAATTGCGCTAAAAATTGAGCTGCAGTCAATAAACAGCAGCCTGACACACTTCACACGCTTTGAATTTTTTCAATGATTTTAAGTTCCCTAGCCCCCACCGCCTTATTTTCACCATGGACGTCCAGTCCCTATATATCTCCATCCCCCACCAGGAAGGTCTCAGGAAGGTCTCCATTTCTTTTCGGATTCCAGACCTAACCAATTCCCTCCTCCGTCTAGCCAAATTAGTTCTTACTCTCAATAATTTCTCCTTTGGCTCCTCCCACTTCCTCCAAACCAAAGGTGTAGCCATGGGCACCCGCATGGGTCCCAGTTATGCCTGCCTTTTTGTTGGCTTTGTGAAACAGTCCATGTTCCAAGCCTATACGGGTATCCGTCCCCCTCTTTTCCTTCGCTACATCAACGACTGCATTGGCGCTGCCCCCTGCACGCATGCTGAGCTCGTTGACTTCACTAACTTTGCCTCCAACTTTCACCCTGCCTTCAAATTACCTGGTCTATTTCTGACACCTCCCTCCCCTTTCTTGATCTTTCTGTCTCCATCTCTGGAGACGGCTTATCTACTGATATCTACTATAAGCCTACAGACTCTCAGAGCTACCTGGACTATTCCTCTTTTCACCCTGTCTCTTGCAAAAATGCTATCTCCTTCCCACAATTCCTCTGTCTTTGCCACATCTGCTCTCAGGATGAGGCTTTTCATTCCAGGACGAAGGAGATGTCTTCCTTTTTTAAACAAAGGGGCTTCCCTTCTTCCACCATCAACTCTGCTCTCAAACGCATCTCTCCCATTTCCCGCACATCTGCATTCACCTCTTCCGCCCACCACCCCACTAGGGATAGGGTTCCCCTTGTCCTCACCTACCACCCCAGCAGTCTCCAGATCCAACGTATAATTCTCCATAACTTCCGCCACCTCCAACGGGATCCCACCACCAAGCACATCTTTCCCTCCCCCACTCTTTCTGCTTTCCGTAGGGATCGCACCTTATGTGACTCCCTTGTCCATTCATCCCCCCCCATCCCTTCCCACCGATCTCCCTCCTGGCACTTATCCTTGTAAGCGGAACAAGTGCTACACCTGCCCTTACACTTCCTCCCTCACCACCATTCAGGGCCCCAGACAGTCCTTCCAGGTGAGGCGACACTTCACTTGTGAGTCGGCTGGTGTGGTATACTGCGTTCGGTGCTCCCGGTGTGGCCTTTTATATATTGGTGAGACCCGACGCAGACTGGGAGACTGTTTCGCTGAACACCTATGCACTGTCCACCAGAGAAAGCAGGATCTCCCAGTGGCCACACATTTTAATTCCACGTCCCATTCCCATTCTGATATGTCTATCCATGACCTCCTCTACTGTCAAGATGAAGCCACACTCAGGTTGGAGGAACAACACCTTATATACTGGCTGGGTAGCCTCCAACCTGATGGCATGAACATTGACTTCTCTAACTTCCGTTACTGCCCCTCCCCTTCTTACCTCATCCCTGACATATTTAGTTTTTTTTCTCTCTTGCCCATCACTCTGCTCCCCTCCCCCTTTCTCTCTTGTCCATCACTCTGCTCCCCTCCCCCTTTCTTTCTCCTGAGGCCTCCCGTCCCATGATCCTTTCCCTTCTCTAGCTCTGTATCCCTTTTGCCTTTCACCTGCCTGGCTCTCAGCTTCATCCCACCCCCTCCGGTCTTCTATCATTTCACATTTCCCCCTCTCCCCACTACTTTCAAATCTCTTAGTAGCTCTCCTTTCAGTTAGTCCTGATAAAGGGTCTCGGCCCAAAACCTCGACAGTGCTTCTCCCTATAGATGCTGCCTGGCCTGCTGTGTTCCACCAGCATTTTGTGTGTGTTTCTTGAATTTCCAGCATCTGCAGATTCCTCGTATTTGCCTGACACAAGTATTACTATTGATCCAAGGCGAGTAAAAAGCCAGTGAGATTGCATTCGTGGCAGATCTATCAGAATGGGGCTTGGAAATATCATTAAAATGATCCACAATGCATTTAAAAGTAGGAATTTCTATTCTAAAATTTGGCTGTGGACTTGTTGTTTTAACTTTTTTTCTACTCCAGTAATATGTGAGAACTTCTTCACTCTAAGGTGATGAGAGTGTAGAATACGCTGCCAGCAGATGTGTTAGAGGTGTGTTCAAATGTAAAATTTAAGAGAAATTTGGATTGGTATATGGATGAGAGAGTTATGGAGGACAATGGACTGGGTGCAGATAAATAGTACTAGGCAGAAGACCAGGCTGGCACAGACTAGATGGGCCAAAGGCCACTTTTCTGTGCTATGGTACTCTGACTCAAAAGACCAGACATTTCCATTTATTGTGCAGCAGTTTTGCCACACAAACCAGAGGGAAACATTTAAATCTCAAATTGAGGTAATTGACTAAATGAATTTTTATTTGACTGATACAGCTGTATCTCTTGTTTGCTTTATTGATTGCTGTTCTGGCTAATAGAATGAAACATGCTGTAGAGTTTCTGAATCTTGTATCCCTCTGTGTTTCACCCATTGCTAATTCAGCATTACTTACTTAACAGCACATCTTATTCTTCCTTACCAACCCATAATACTTGTTTTCCCTATTTAAAATTTTGACAGCCACATAATTCTTCCACTCCTACTATTAATGTAAATTCTGTGACATTAGTCAATTCTTTAAACATACTAAGTACTCTATAAAAGAGACTGACTCACGCTTTCCCAGTTCTACTTTATATCGCAGCCCAGAGAAACAATAGAGCTTTTTCTGATTTGGAATGAATATGTTTATCTTTCATAAATGGCTTCATTCAGTCTTTCAAATCATGTTTAAATATTTTCATGTTTACAATTTTGATCAAATCTATGACATAAATTATCAGAGACGTAAGTTTGAATATCAGGTCATACAGGATTATTTTTGATCGCACCACACAATTTAACTTTGATGAGAGAAACCTCACGGAAACACGTGACCACTAGCTGTATACATTTGCCTTCTTGAGTTCTCTTTGCAGCTGACACTTAGTAACATTGGGATGAACCTGGGTGTGTGGGGAGAGAGGGGTTCAAATCCACGCTGCCTGTGTATCATTAAAGAAGAACCAGGCCTTCATAACCAGACGATATTCAGCTTGAACAGTTCCCAGTCTAATGCCAGAAACATGCCTCAATTAAGTCTCTCCCCACCTTGGGCCCCAAAGAACCCTCATTCCATCCTCCATGTGGTGTCTGTCCAAACACCCACTATGTTAGTGACCCTCACACAAGTCCTTCCCACCCACCAAAATCAAATCAAGTTTATTTGTTATTCAAACCATAGAGGGGTACAGCCGAGTGAGATAGCCTTCTTCTGAGGCCAAGATGCAAAAATATCCACATATATTCAAAATAGCAAGAAAGAAAACACATTTTTTACTCAGAGACCATGAGCGATATGTCCCACAAATTGATGTTCCCCATTCTGTCAACACAGCACTACCGTATCCTCCATGACTACCAGCTCTCTTTACTTCTGACTGCTGTTAGTTCACTTCCCTCATGACTAATTTCCATCCAAGTTGGTACTACGAGCCCAACCTTGCCCCTTCAGCACAAGGCTGCCAAACTCAACATAGAATAATCTACATAGTCATTGACACAGTCATTGACCCTTTTGATTCCAGCACCTCCTCTAATAATCTCCAGACTCAAACCTGACCCTGTTCCTACACTTAGCCGACACAAGAGACTGCAGATGTTGGAATATGGAGCCGTGAACTCAGGGGTCAAGCAGTATTTGTGAGGAGATAGGAATTGAAGTTTTGGGTCGAAGCCCTCTAACCCAAAACATCATCAATTCCTTTCCTCTTGCAGACTCTGCTCAAACCACTAGGTTCTTTCAGAAGGTTGTTTTTTTCTCTCTCTCTCCAAACATGATATTGGAGCACACGTGCAAATAATCATGGTGTATTTTCTTGAGAAGCTACCCACTGAGTAGGGACTCATATGATATTGTAATCCCAAGTTAGATTATGCCGGTCACTGCAGAGTCATTTCTGCATCATTTTAATTCAAGTGAATAAAGCATTAGCCATCAGCCCTATGCAAATAATGGAGGTAGAATGGAATTGTGGTCCCCTAGCAAAAACAAACTGTGACTATTATCTTCTCATCTCTTATCAATATTTCTAGCTATATTGTAAAAGGGTAACTTTAAAACTACCAGTCATCAAAGTAGAATTATTTTGTTACAGAGGCATTCATTAAAGGGATGTCCTGAAGAAGGGCCTCGGCCCGAAATGTCAACTGTTAACTCTTTTCCATAGATGCTGCCTGGCTTGCTGAGTTCCTCCTGCATTTTGTGTGTGTTGCTCGGGTTTCCAGCATCTGCAGGTTTTCTCTTGTTTGTCCATTAATTGGATTTTCTTTAGCGTAGAATTTTTGTCATGTTACGTTGCACTCATTGCCAAAGATGTTTGTTTATTTATTTACTTATTGGACATGCTGTGCAGAGTGGGTACTTCTGGCCCTTTGAGTCACGCCGCCCAGCAATCACCCAATTTAATCCTAGCCTAATCGTGGGACAATTTACAATGACCAATTGACTTACCAATCGGAACCTGGAGCTCCCGGAGGAAGCCCATATGGTCACGGGGAGGACGTACAAACTCCTTCAGGCAGCGGCAGGAAATGAACCCGGGTCGCCGGTACTGTAAACCGCTGTGCTAACCGCTATGCTACCTTTCACTAAGCCTCCTCTATATTCTGCCTTATCCTTCCAAAACTTTTTATTTTAATTTTGATGTACTCATTGAACTTTGAGTTGAGACCTGGAAAACTGGACTTTCTATCAGAATCTTACTTTACACATGCAAGCAGAAGAAGTGGAGATACTAAAGGCTACAGGAACAGCAAAATTGACCAGGTAGAATCAGAAGGCCCTTATACCCTGTCCTACTCAGCAAAGGGCACAATGACTCAACCAAACAGCTCAATAGTAATACCTTGGCAGAGGTCTGTTCATTGTAGCAGCCTTTTCTGCGGTGATTAACACCCACAGCGTTCACTGTTCCATTGCAAATGACTGCAGGGCTCAGTTTTCATGCCACTGGCTCTTTCCAGGTGTGACAGGAGACCTTTACCAACTTAGCTAGTCTGCATTGCACTCATTGAGAAGAAGTTGCCAATCCTTGCTTTGCTTGGGCAGCTCAGCTTATACATTCTACAGAGCTGTCACACAGATCACCATGAGGGCCATCAACTTTGCTGTAGAATGGGCAGAATCCAAGTTGCTGTGGTGATAAATGGCACCCATACAATAATGATGTCCTGAAGGTTTCTCTCATGTTCCTTGCAGGATTATCTACAGGCATCACCTCATCAGTTCTGGTCACACACTCTGCCCTTTACTGAAATATCCCAGTCAGTTCCAGACAACTGAATAATAGCAGCTTCTTCTGAAGGCTCAGGTCAAGTACGATAGGGAACAGGTGCAGCCAATGCTTAACAGCTAAAAGGCAAGCTCATTTTATATACCTTCCCAGATAAATACAAGAATAACATTTGGATATAACCTCTATCCCATCAAAATCCAGTGTTCACTTCCCATTCTCCCAATAGTGTCTCCTCACAAAGTTTTCATGTTCTGTAAGGACACTTGACCTACAGCATTCCAATTTAAATGAGTCAAGATTCAAAGTACATTCATTATCAAAGAACGTATATACACTTTGAGATTTGTTTGCTCACAGGCAGCCACAAAACAAGAAACCCAATGAGCCCAATTTAAAAAGAAAGAGCATGGCTGTTGTGTTGAGAAAGAGGGACACACACACACACACACACACACACACACACACACACACACACACACACACACACAGAACCAGACTGAGTCCTTAGATCCACTCCCCGAAGCAGCCGGAGTAGGCCCAAGCTTCAATCTCAGTTCATCATATTAGTGGGAATGGGAGAAGAATGCTACCACTGGAACCTCATAAGTATATTTTTTGAATGCAAAGTAATGCCCTTCTTCGTTCTCTGTTGTTACAGTCGGTCCCTCATGGACTTGGAAGAGGGTACATCTCTCTCCTGAGGATCATCATCGTGTCATGGTGAAGAGACTTGTGAGTTTCTGAGATCACAAGCGTGATGCCATCTGTAGTTTAGCCATCTGGCACTTAGCTCCTGGTACAGTCACCCATGGCTGTAAGGTCAAGGGGAAGGTTCCAGCCAAAGAGCCAACCAAGACCTCAACAGAGAAACTGGCGAAATACAATGACACATCACAGCAAAAGTGAAGGTAAAGGATATTGATCTAGGAGGTGCTGAAGGAGACACAACTATAAGCAAAATTAAATTCATCTCCCTACTTGAGTGATAGAGGAAAGGCAAATTGAATTGCAATCCAAGATTATTATTTTCTATATACATTTAAACATTTCTACCCCATTAGACATAAATAAGCTAGGCAAAGGACAACATGTTTTGAAGAGTTTGTTTACAACTATCATTTTGACTAAAATTTAATTGAGAAATAAAATAAAAGAAACTTAAATGTGACCAATGAGAAGTGAGAACTAAATTGTAGATACTCTTGACCATTACTACTGCTTGCTTGTTCCTGAAGGAAACATTCACATTTTTAAAAAGTAAATTATGATGCTCATCAACATGGCTATCTTGCCCAAAGGGAATAATTTACTATAATATTATAATGATGACTGTGTATGAAGTAAAACCCCTTCCTACCATAATGGAAGTCATTATTTAACTATGCAGAATGGATAATTCTACTTTATTTTGTTAATTAGCCTAATAGAGATCAATTATGCTCAACTAAAGCTGAAGATAACTGGGTGTGAAGCTTGCAGATATTGTAAATATCTGGTTTTGTAATATGGTAATATCTGGTGTTCTGTCCAGCTTACAGTTAAAACTATTGAGGTGTGCTCAATCTTAATTTAATCAGGTATGCCAATGAACCACAAGTGTGTGGTGCTTTCCCATCAGAGCAGACACCAGATCAGATCGAGTTGCTCCTTGGTGTGAAGATGTAAAAAAAACTGCTATGAGAGCCAATGCCCCATTACTTAACCTGTTTCTCATTCTGCATGGCAGGAGTTCTGGAAAATGCTGTGCCCTCTGCCTAATCTTCCATCTCGGCATTCCTCAGCATTCCATCCTGCCTCCAGTGAAGGCAGGCATTGCCTGTGGAGGGATCTGTACATGGCAGTTTTATCATGTTCCTTATTCCTTTGCAATTATTACTAAGTCCAAATTTATTTAGTGACATTCAACAGGATTATCAACAAAATTCAGGTGTTCACCGATTGGCAGATAACCTAACTGGGCAGTCAAATACAGCTATAAGTGCAAACTAGAAGCAAAGTATTCTGTGGTGAATGACTCAACTCTAGCCCACCCAAATATCTACCTCTACCTCGCAGAAGTTAGTAGCATGACAGAATACACTTCACATCTCTGGATGACTACAGAGTGGTACTGGTATTGGTTTATTATTATCACATGCACCAAGCTTGTTTTGTACTCAGTTTATACAGATCAAATTATTTCACAGCGCATTGAGCCAGGAAAAGGTAAAATAATAATGCTGCAGAATAAACACAAGAGATTCTACAGATGCTGGAAATCTTGAGTAAAACACACAGAATGCCGGCGGAGCTCAGCAAGTCAGACGACGTCATTGGAGAGGAGTAGACCGTCGACAGGGCAGAATAAAATGCAAAAGCTACCAAAGAAAGTGCAGTGCGAGTAAACGATAAAGTGCAAGGTCATCAGGAGGTAGATTGTGAAAATGATCCATCTTATTGTACTTTATGCAGCAACAGTTACGTGGCTTTACACCATCTATGACATAGTACTTGATTTAATTTCCACACCATTGCCTGTCATTCACATACACAAACAATGGTCTATTGTCAACCATCTAAAAATACACAATAACTTCCCACAGTTTTTCAGATCATCTTGCAACCTGAAATCTTGACAACTTGGAAGGACATTTAACATACCTGACAGCACTATCTGAAATACCATCAAAGCCACAGTATCTCCCTTTCTGGAAATATATCTTCACGGATGTACATCTCAGACTGAATTGACTCCCTATCTAAATTATTTTCTTTATTCTTTTTTCTTTTTTTTTCTACAGCCCTTCTAGCACAATAAGCCTGCTCTGCCCAAATACAGCAAATGACAGATTAACCTACTAGCGAGTATGTCTTTGGAAAGTAGGAGGAAACCAGAACACCCAGAGGAAACCTATACGATTACAGAGAGGAAGTACAAACTGTTTAAAGACTGCATTAAACCTGAGTCACTGGCACTGTAAGGTACCATGCCAACCGCTATGCTACCATGCTCGTCCGCAGCACATACAGTACCTTCACCACAAATACAGAAAAGTTCAACAAGGTAACGCAACATCAATTTCAATGTCAATGAAGTTTGAGCAATGAACACTTGGGTTTGCAGTGAAACCTACATCCTTTACATAAATGAAATAATCTCAAGGAGGAAAAGTTGGAACTGCCTTTCTGAGAATTTCATGTACATTTCTCAAGTGTGATACACCCAAGGGCACAGGTGAAAAGTGTAGAAAGTAACCTAAGTGCAGGTGTTCAACGTAAGGAAGGCTAATTGAAAGCTTGGGTGGGTCAGAATCTCAAATTGTTCAGTTTCTTTGGGTCCAGAATACCAAAACACTTAGATTCAATTATCCTCGGCAAATCACATTTTGCTCTTTTTTTTAAAAAAAAATTCAATTGTGTCTTTGAGCCTTGAGCAGTTCAACTATTTAACAAAAGAAAAATAGGAACAGCCACCCAAAATTATTGTTACAATTTTGCTCAGATTCCTTCCCATGTAGAGTCTGAATTGAATGATTTGGTTCCATCAACAAGTCACAACTCGTTACCAACTATTTTTCTTGATCTAATACCTTGTGCAATTCACTGACGTTTAAATGATAAATCTCATCCATCAAACCACACGTAAAAATAAACAGTGAATTAATTCAAATATCAGAATTGCTGCTTCATTGAGGATATACAAGATACCCCTAGGTATGAACGCCTACCTGACTCACGTGAATAAGTTTGTTAATTTATGATAATGAAATTCAACAGACAGACCTATAAATATTCTTCTGTTACTATGAAGGGCAGAATTAGATTTCTTTCTTACTCTCTATTTTCAGTCATTGTCCTTTCTTACTAAATCACAATACACAGGAGCAGAATTAGGCCACTCAACCCATTATGTCTGCTCCACATGTTTGCTTTATTTTCCCTCTCGACCCGATGACCATTAACACCCAATCAATCAAGAACCTATCAACCTCTATTTTAAGTCTATCCGATGACTTGGTTTCCACAGCTGTCTGTAGCAATGAGTTCCACAGTTTCACCACCCACTGACTAAAGAAATTCTTTCTCATCTTCTTTCCAAGGCAATGCCCTTTGGTCCTAGATTCTCACACGATTTGAAACATCCTCTTCATATCCAGTCTATCTAGGCCATTCAGTAGACTTCAATGAGGCTACCCCCGCAACATTCGAAACTTCAGTACTTATAAGCCCAGAGCCATCAAATGCTTCTCGTATGTTACCCCTTTCATTCCCGGGGTCATTCGCCCAGACCGTCTCCAATGCCTGCATGTCCTTTCTTAGATATGGGGCCCAAAACTGCTCACAATACTCCAAATATGGTCTGACCAATACCCTGTAAAGTCTTAGAAATACATCTTTGCTTCTATATTTCAGTCCTCTCAAATGACTGTTAATATTGTATTTCCTTTCCTTACTGCTGACTCAATCTGCAAGTTAACCTTTAGGGGATTCTGCACGTGGACTCCCAAATCCTTTAAACTTCAAATTTCTGAATCTGATCCCCATCTAGTGAATGTGCATTACAAATAAAATGTGCTCAAGGAACTGAGCAAGTCAGGCAGCCCATACAGAGTGAAATGGACAGCAATATTTTGGGTTGAGACCCTTCATCTGGATGAAAGAGATGGGAGGCAGCTAGTATAAAATGGTGAGGGATGGGTGAAAATAGTGACACAAGCATCAAAGTAATTTTAGTTTTTTCTTTGACAAATTATCTCATGGACATCTGTAAAAATGGAACCCATTGATTAACCAGGAATGGGTTGTACCGACAAAATATTGGAACTAGCCTGCAACAGATGCTGGAAGATTGTGACCCACAACTCCTAGTGGAGCAGCTACTTGACAAACAAACCAAAAAATCGCTGAGAGACTGAATGAGGGAACTAACGTTGTGTGACGTTCTTCCAAATAACTGAGTTCCAAGTCAAAAACTTGCTCCTCTTTTACAAAACCAGCAAAGACGAACAATCTTATGTAGCAACGAACCAACAAAACCAGTGTACCGATAGTGAAATAAGCAAAGTTGACATAATCAAATTAGAGTTATAGCCGTATAGCACTCATGAAATAATATCCATGTCCCAGGCTGCCTCTGACTAACAACTAACTGCCCCAAAGGCAAATGCGAGACTCTACTCATTTGGTTCTACCATGCCTCAACCCACATGACAGATTACCATAGCCCATAATAAACGAGCAACACAAAATACAATATAGACAGACAGAAAATAGATACATGGCTCCTACACATGGTAAGAAGGATTAATTAGTTTCTTTTTCCTGTATTCATTGTTTCTGTGATAATCACTGAGAATCCAAATGAAAAAATTACTGAATAGTAGTGAATATGATGGAAATCACTTGTTTAAGAGAACTTTATGCGAAGTTTCACATAAAATGTAGGTTCTTATAGCTCACCATTGAAAAAAACAGAAGTTTTAAAAGACCAACAGAAACAGGAGGCACAGAGCTTCATGTGGGTTTAAGAGAAGTGGAGGATATTTCACCTGAGTAGAAATGCTAGGGCAGTAATTTAACCTTAATAAATGCAAAGATTTATAAAAGCAGGTTTTCAAGCTGATGCAGTTTCTTCAAATTAAAAAAAAACAAAATCTGGTCACCAATAGTTAACATTTTCAAAAGGAGATATATCCATTGAAGGCACAGACTTTATTCACTTCAGTGGGAAGGCTAGGGGAAAATCCTCTAAAAATCTAATAATAATAGTCTTGTTGGTTTATTTGCTGTGCACTTAGAGGACAAGGGCAGGACACCTTCTCACCAAGTTCAACATCACAGTTCCAAAAAGTGAAGTTACACAATTGTACAAATATTAAAATCCACATATTGGATAAGTGAATCAGTTATAAAATTATTTTGGGATTGATTTCAATTAAAATGATATACAATTATCCAGTAGCATCTATTAATTTAATATCCTGCAACTTCTTCCATTTCTTGCATTTATTAGCTACATTTGCTTTTCCTAATCACTGGTAGAGCAAAATTTCAAATCCTACCAATATTTGTAAAGCTGCCAAATGAAACTGACTGTAAATTTATAAGGCTTGATTCTGACCACTAGGAGTAACGTATATTTAGGTCATTCAGTTCTTTAAAGGTAAATGTTTTATTTGCTCATTCTTCCCAGCCTCCTTCAGAATACTCCCTTTTTTCCAGTTACTTATACAAAGTGTAAAAGATCTTTTTCCTCTGCTTATCTTTTCCAGTGGGACTGCGCTGACTGTTATCACTAGTTAGGCTGTCTCTCATTCTCCAACCTTCACTGATCAATGTCTGAAACAAATAGAAATTTGTTCTCTTCCAATCTTGAACGGTTGAGTGATTCTAGCCATGAAGTCTGGGCTCAGCTTCCAAACAAACTCGTTGGCAGGTAAGTTTTCAAGACACTTGTACCATTGTCAATGTCACTAATGGGTAACTAGATTCTATTTAAATCATGAATGTCTATTGGACTGTCTAATCTGCGCAAATCATCTGCTACCATTGTTTTCATAGCTTCCAAGAATATTTAACTGTGAGCTGACTGGATACGTAACAAAGGCAACAGTAAAGAAGATAGGACATGATATGATTTGGTAATATAGCAAAGTTTATAGAAAGGTATTCTGAGCTTCAAAATTCCTATTCTGTGACACTGCAAGGTTCATTTTAACCCAGCTAGGACAATGGGAAAGAAGGGCAGGCTTGTATCAGACAATGATTCCAGCCATCAACTTTAGCACAACACACAACTATGCAGATCTGATGATTATGTTTACTCTTAATTGGGGTTCAGTTAAAACTGCCTACATCCTGTGTGCAGTTCAACTCTACTTCTTTATATGGAATTTACATGAAGTACAGAAATGATTACTTTTGGTTATTCAGAATTTATATTTCATTGTACATCACAATGCCTTTCAGATATTTAAAATTTTATTTTTACTTTGTTCAATAGGAGATTATGTTTTGAAATCTTTCATTTCCTTCATCAAATCACTCGAGTTTGAATGATGACAAGTTAGTTGTTCTAAATATTGTAGGCCATTTATCTACTTATATAAAGGTTCAAAGGTTCATTTTTTATTATCAAATTATCAAATTATCAAATTATCAACTCTGAAATGTCTTCTCCAGATAGCCATAGAATACAGAAAGCCATATAAGTAGTTGAAAGAAAGGCATCAACTACCCCCCACATGAAAAGAAAAAGAAATCAAAACTTACAAACCAAACACCCCCAACCCCTCCCTTGCACAAAAACGGATTACCCAAACCCCCAGCCTGTTGATCCACAAGAAGATGGGCAAGAAAATGAGAAAGATAAATAGAACCAAAAGAGGCAAAGTTACCCCAATAACGTCAGTGTAGATTTTATATACATATATAACCTCTGCCTCAAGAAACTAAGAAAACGAATTACAAATGCCTAAGAAAGTAATCTTCATTAATACAACTGCAATGACAATCCTCATAGCAAAATCTGGAGCAAATTTATTCTGCACAGTATTATAGAGGAAGTACTGACGAAGGTTGAGAGGTAGTAAGTTGCCTGCCTATACTCTTCAGGTGGTCTTCAGAAACAGAAACAGTTATGTAATGAATAAGATAGTCAATGTTTTGGGCCAAGACCCTTCTTCAGGACTAAGAAGGAAGGGGGAAGTTGACAAAATTAAAAGGTTGGGGGGGAAGTGGGGCTAGCTGGAAGGTGATAGGGGAAGTCAGATGGGTGGGAAAGGTAAAGGGCTGGAGAAGAATTAATCTGATAGGAGAAAGGGAAGGAGGAGAGGACCCAGGGGGAAGAAAGAAGCAGATGAGAAGAGGTGAAAGATCAGAGTGGGAAACAGAGGAAGGGGATGGGTGCTGATTACCAGAAGGCAAAATCAATATTCATGCCATCAGGTTGAAGGCTACACAGATGGAATATGAAGTGTTGCTCCTGCACCCTGAGGGTGGCCTCATCTTGGCACAAGACAAGGACATGGTCCGACACGTCAGAACGGGAATGGAAATCGGAATTAAAATGTTTGGCCACCAGAAAGTCCTGCTTGTAGCGGGTGGAGCAGAGGTGCTGGACCTGCCGAGTTCCTCCAGCATTTTGTATCTGTTGCTTTGGATTTTCAGCATCTGCAGACTTTTTCATGTTTATCATTTATATAATGTAGCATTAGGAGAGAAGTCAGTTTCAATTTTATGAGCTACTTAGTGTAGTGTGGGGGCCATAGCAAAATTGAAAAACATCTACCCATTTATTTGCATACCTGAAGTTTGCATATGCTCATGGGTGATTTAGGCCCTATTAAGCCTAAAGTACACAAAACAAGACAAACTATCAGTAAGAGCAATGAGGACCTGTATTACCAGAAGCTGATCAGACCCCTTGAATACACTCCTTCAATATCCAAGCTCAGAGAGTGGGAGGGCAGTTTTGAATAACCAATCCCAGAAACAATGAAGAAAATAAGATCCAAATATTTTCTTGCGGTACTGCAAGGGTTTAAAATCAATTGAGAGAATCTATTGCCACACACACCCACAATAGCTTCTTAATCAACACATCATCATACACTAATTTATTCCTCCTATTATCCATAGAATCCAATAACTTTCATGAGCAAAATTACTTGAGGAAAGAATTAGTTTAAGTGTTCTTCTGGCAGAAATCTAGAAATGCCATGGAACATAACATCTCATCTCCAGCAACAGGCATTCACACTATGGGCTATTGTGGCTGAAGTCCAGTAGTTCTATTAGCTACATCTATTTCTACTCTGACTGATGTCTGAAAATTTAAATTCATGTGGATTTGTTTTAGATTGTTGCTTATTGGCAAAGCCAGGGTAGAAGTAGCTAAATATAACTTGCAGGTTGAGTTAGTTGTTAGGAAGGCAAATGTGATGTTAGCATAATTTTGAGAGAACTAGAATTAAAAGCAAGGATGTAATGCTGGGACTTTATAAGGCATTGGTCAGACCACATTTGGAGTGCCATTGTTAAAATGGGATATGCTGGCATTGCAGAAAGTCCAGAGGAGGTTTACAAGAGTAATCCCGGAATTGAAAGTGTTAACGTTTGAGAAGCGATCGGTAGCTCTGGGCTTGTACTTACTTGAGTTCAGGAGAATCAGGGAATCTCATTGAAACCTACCAAATATCGAAAGATCCAGATGGAATGGAAGTGGAGAGGATGTTTCCAAGTATTGGGCCAAAGGGCACAGCCACAGAACATAAGGACAGCCCTTTAGAGCAGAGATGACAGAGATGAGGATGATTTTTTTTTAATTTATTTTTTATTTTTTTTTAAAGGCAGAGGGAGGTGATTCTGTGGAATTCATTGCTGCATTGATGGCTGCCGAGCTCAGTCATTATGCATATTTAAAGCAGAAGTTGATAGGTTCTTGATTAGTTAGGGCATCAAAGATTACAGGGAAAAGGCAGGTGAATGGAGTTGAGAGAAAATAAATCAGCTATGATCAAATGTCAGAGCAGACTTGATGGACCAAATGGCCTAATTATGCTCCTACGTCTTATGGTCTTAACTTTCTCAACTTCATGGAAAACAGACCTTGCCTCTGCAGCAACATCTCAATTTTACAATTATATTCAAATCCCTCCCCCTTTCTGATCTCCTACAATCCTACAAGCACCAAACATGCACTGTTTTAGTTCCAGCCGTCCGCACATTCCCTTTTGCTACCATCTCCTTTGTTATGTGAGCCTTCAGCTATGGAATTCCACTCTTCCTCCACCCACAAACATCATTGTTTCTGTATCTCTCCACAAGCCATCCCACCAAGAAAGGCAAGCCAACAGGAACACTATTAGCTGCAGATTCTCCCCCAAACCACACACTATCCTAACATGGAAATACATCACTTAATTAACACAGGATTCAAATTCTGAAAGTGCTTTCTCAACAACTCAACACCAGTATCTGCACCAGATGGACAGCAGCAGTTGAAGGGTGGAGCTCCTGGCCTTTCTCGATGAGCAATAAACGGAGGCATTGCCAAAACTCTTGCCTCAAAAGTTAGTTAAAAAATGTCATAGGTGACAAAGTAAAATATTTCGTAATATTAAAGCTAAGTATACATTTTCCAGCAAGACTGCTCCACCATTTCATCATGGCTGGTCCAATTTCCCCTATAACTCCAGTCTCCTGCTGTTCCCCATAACCTTTCATGCCCTGACTAATTAAGAACCTGCCAACCTCTGCCTTAAATATGCCCAATGGCATGGCCTCCACAGATTCACCACCTTATGGCTGAAGAAATCCCTCCTCATCTCTTTTCTCAAAGGTCATCCCTCTATTCTAATGCTGTGCCCTCTGGTCCTAGACTTCCCCCATTATTGGAAATATCCTCTCCACATTGAATGTTGAAAGACATAGAGTGGGTCTTTCAACATTCAATGGGTTTCAATGAGGTTCCCCCTCCCCATTCTTCTAAATTCCAGTGAGTACATGCCCAGAGCCATCAAACGCTCCTCATATGATAACCCTTTAATTCCTAGAATAATTCTCGTAAACCTCCTTTGAATCCTTTCCAATGTCTGCACATAATTTCCTAGATAAGGGACTCAAAACTGCTCATAATACTCCAAGTGAGGCCTCACCAGTGCCTTATAAAGCCTCAACATTACATTCTTGCTTTTATATTCTAGTCCTCTCAAAATGAATGCAAACATCACATTTGCTTCCTCACCACTGATTCAATCTGCAAATTAAGCTTTAGGGAATCCTGCTTGGGGCCTCAAGTTCCTCAGCACCTTGGATTTTGAATTTTCTCCCCATTTAGAAAATAGTCTAAGCTTTTATTCCTTCTGCCAAATTGCATGATGAGACACAGCCCAGCACTGTGCCCATATGCCATTTATATGCCCATTCTCCTAACCCAAGTCCTCTGCAGCCTCCCTGCTTTCTAAACACTATTTGCCTCCCACTGCAAGTTTGTATAGTCTGCAAACTTGGTCAGAAAGCCATCAATTCCATTATCCAAAACACTGACATATAATGGTCCCAGCACGGACCCCTGCAGAACACCACTAGTCATCAGCAGCCAATCAGAAAAGGCTCCGTTTATTTCCACTCTTTGGATCGTGCCGATCATTCAATGCTATTTCCATGCTAGTATCTTTCCCGTAATACCATGGGCTCTTATCTTGTTAAGCGGCCTCATGTGTGGCACTTTTTCAAAGTCCTTCTGAAAATACAAGTACACAACATCCACCGGTTCTCATTTGACTGTCCTGTTTGTTACTTCTTCAAAGAACTCCAATAGATTTTTTCAGGTAGGATTTTCCCTGAAGGAAACCATGCTGAATTCGACTTCTTTTTTCATGTCTCTCCAAGTGCCCCAAAACCACATTGTTAGCAATCTACTCCATCATCCTGCCAACCACTGAGGTTAGGCTAACTGGCCTATAATTTCCTTTCTTTTGCCTCCCTCTGCTCAGGAAGAGTGGAGTGATATTTGCAATGTTCCGGTCCTTCAGAACCATGCCAGAGTCTATTGATTCTTGAAAGATCATTATTACTGCCTCCATAATCTCTTTATTTACCTCTTTCAAAACTCTGGGTGCAATCCATCTGGTCCAGGTGACTTATCTACCTTCAGACCATTTAGCTTCCCAAGCACCTTCTCTCTAATAATTACAATTGTACTCACTTCTGCCCCTTGACACTCTTGAACTTCTAACATACTGCTTGTGTCTTCCACAGTGAAGCCTGATGCAGAATACTTATTCAATTCACCGGCCATTTCCTTGTTCCCCATTACTATCTATCCAGCATCCTTTACTGCTCCTTTATTCTTTATAGATCTGGAAGAAAGCTTTTGTATCATCTTCAAACACGAGGAAATCTGCAAATGCTGGAAATACAAACAACACACACAAAGTGCTGGTGGAACACAGCCTGTGTGTTGATTGTATCATCTTATTAGCCAGCTTACCTTCATATTTCATCTTTTCCTTTCTTATGCTTCTTTAAATTGCTTTTATACGTTTTTAAAAGTTTCCCAATCCTCTAATAAGTCTTCCAATAATTATGGTTAGTGACAAAGCTCATATTTTGTACTGGGCATTTGACTCACCATTTTTGGATGAAAGATGCATTTTGAATTTCTATGAAATTTGTGGAAATATATTCCCATCACATATTTTAAATTTCTACATTTAAAAAGTAGAGGAAATACTTCTATCAAAAATATCAATGCCACATTGTGGAGCGTGAACTGCTACCTTCCTGTCAGCTTGAACTAATCTGGCTATTCTCCCCTGACCTCTCTCATTAACAAGGCATTTTCATCCACAGAACTGCTGATCACTGGATATTTTTTTGATTTTTGCACAATTCTCTATAAACCTTAGAGACTATTGTGTATGAAATCCCTAGTAGATCAGCAGTTTCTGAGATTCCCAGACCACCCCATATGACACCAGCAATTGTTCCATGGTCACAGTCACCCCACTCACATTCCTTTCCCCCATTCTGATGTTTGGTCTGAACCTCTAGACAATGTCTGTATGTTTTTATGCATTGAGTTGCTGCCACATGATTGGCTGATTAGATATTTGCATTAACAACCAGGTGTCCCTAATAAAGAGGCCACTGAGTGTATAATGCTAATCAAACTTGGTCAAAGGTTTGGACTTTGATGATCATTCTTCTAAAAAAAGGAAAGAGAGGTGGATGTGGTGAGGTTTAGGATAGGGATTCCAAAGCTTAATGTAGTGGCAGATTGAGTACTGACTTGATTAGATGCAAAGATTCTAGAGTTGATAGTTTTATAGGAGTGTAGCCAGCTTGGAGACTGTAAGTTATTAAGCACAATCAAATGAGATTTTTGAATTGAAGTGTTGCTTAACTGAGGAGCAAACACAGGAGACTGGATGAACAGGACATGGTGCAGGACAAGGGTGTTTCAGATGACTTCAGACTTAATCAAGGATTTAGGTGTGGAGGGAGTAAAGCCATGAAGGAGAGCTTCAACAACTAAGCACCTAAGCATTTTTCTGGGGGGGGGCGGTGAATTGAAAAAAATAACTTGTATTGAAATATTTCTGATGAATAATTTTCATCCATTCAGATTGGGTCACAAGTTAGTGTCCTATGGTCCTTAAGGAAGCTGTAATTTGTTGATCATTCAAATATCACTTTTCATCATTTTACTTTTTTTTATCTGTGCTCTATCAAATATGATCAATAACTTTTAAAACAATATATTTACGTTTCTACAATCGGGTCCTTTCTCCTGCTGAGGCGGCTACAATCCCTCAGTAATTCTCCGTTCACCATCTGGTGGTTTACAATAATTAAGTGCTGCGCCTGAACTTTATGATATTGACAAGGGCTTCAACGTGGCCAACAGGAACCTCTCTACTAAATCCTGAAGTGGGAATCGGCAAACTGCACTCTTCCAGATTTTTCATAAATTGAGGTTTGCGAAGAACACTTTCAAATCACACCCAATAGATTGTCAGGTAACACAGAGGAATCGAAAGAACACAAACATTTGCTTTGCACGAAACGCTTTTGAAAACCGTGACTTTCAGCTGACAGGATAGCAAACAAACCGTATTGATTAAATACGACCTCGCTCGATCAAGGTGTGTGTTGGGGGAGGGGGGGGGGAATAAAATTTGTACCATGCACCTAAAACGCCACAGTAATTATTACAGGTTTTTAATAATTCTCATAATAACTGATAAATAAACATTCAACCTGCCATATGGAGAAATATCTGCCCCCTACTTGATCTATGGCTCAAGGTAAGTGAAGTATCCAAAGGACTTTTCTCTACAGCAAATTAAAGTCAATTGTAACATTTCAGGGAAAATACTATTATAATTTGCGCATTTCTGGCAAAGTCCCTGAACTGTACAACAGTGTAGTTCTCTGATCTTTGCAAATCGATACTTTCGTTTCCCAACAGCTGAATAAGAAATTATCCACCCTCGGAAGTAATGCTACAGTGTCTTGTAATTTCAGGCAGAAATTCGACATTATAAAGCTGTGCACTAATAGCAGATAGTGCGGTATCAAAAGCACTTTACCTCTTTGCACAGTGGAAGATTTTCAGCTGTCACTCTGAAATGAAAATTTGTTGCGAAAAGCAACGTAAGAGAGAAAATACAAGGCGGCGCGGTGTTTCCATTCATGGCGAGGGTATATGCGGAGTCAGTGGTGTCACATGCAGAGAAGCTGGCGTACTCTCTCACCCCGTTTCTCTCTCTGGTCCTTCTCGTGAACGCTCCTTTCTTTCTGCTTTGACAAAGTGCGGACACAATGAACTGGTTCTGGCGCCTCGCCTCTTCCCGTCAGGTCGCGGAAACTCACGGAAGTGCCCGACACCTGGGACGGTGATCTGACAAACGACAGGTGCGCCACCTTATACCAAGCGAGAGGAATTCTTGATCACACAGGCCGCCTTCCTCACCATCCGAAACATGCAACAAATTTGTGTTTCATGTTAGAAATAAGCTTGCAACGCCTTCCTCTGGCGTAAACTATTGTTGCATTACATCATTTCACGTTACAGGTGCGCACAAAGGTGAAATAACAATTGAATGTTTCGAACCTAAAGAATTCGACGTTCTGTGCTTTAAATAATTCACGTTCCAGACAATAAATCTAAACTGGCCGCAAATGAAATTCTACTTGCATTCCAAACGAAGCAAGCCGAGAAGGAAACAACCGCCGGTGCTATAGTTACAGAACGTTGTGTCATAGGAAGCTCAAGGGGGGAAAAAAACTGGAGTTAAACTAAACTCCACAGAAAAAAAAGATCCGAACTCAGCTGAATACATCATATTCGGATTATTCTTGTTCACAGCATTACTGGTGGGACCAGCGTTATTGTCCATCCTTAATTGCGCCCTTGAACCTAAGCAGTTTATCAAGGAAGCGTCAACCTCATTCTTTTAAAATGCGAATTCAACGTCCAACAAAACATTTTCTTCCCTGAGAGGGTTTATTTTCCACTCATTCCGTAGATGTCAATATTAGAAGACTAGCATTTATTGCCCATGAGCAAATGAAGTGTACAGTTGATAGTTAATCACACAATTTTAACATTTGAGTTGAAGATTTTGACTTTGGTTTTCCTTGATATGACTCTGGATGTCCACATTTTCCTCAAGATGACCTTGCAGAAAACTACTTGTTGAACCTGGCTTTGTCGTTCCACCATATTCTGTATACCCACAATGCTTCCAAGATAGACAAAGAAAGTCACTTCTTCCAGGGTAGTATTTCTCACCACTGCAGTGAATGCTACAGAGAGAGTGCAGAGGAGATTTACAAGTATGTTGCCTGGATTGGAGGGCGTACCTTATGAGAATAGGTTGAGTGTACCTGGCCTTTTCTCCTTGGAGCGACGGAGGATGAGAGGTGACCTGACAGAGGTGTATAAAGTGATGAGGGGCATTGATCAAGTGGATAGCCAGAGGCTTTTTCCCAGAGCTGACACAAGGGGACATAGTTTTAAGGTGCTTGGAAATAGGTACTGAGTGGGTGTCAGGGGTAAGTTTTTCACACAGAGTGTGGGTGCATGGAATGCACTGCTGGCGGTAGTGGTGGAAGCGGATACAATAGGGTCTTTTAAGAGCCTCTTAGACAGGTACATGGAGCTTAGAAAAATAGAGGGCTATGCACGAGGGAAATTCTAGGCAGTCTCTAGAGTAGGTTACATGATCAGCATAAAATTGTGGGCTAAACGGCCTGTAATGTTCTGTAAGTTTCTATTTCTATCACTAAGGGTCTATAGCAGTTTACCTTCAACACTTTCATTTTATCTACATTTGGTCACTCCACAGCATGGTGGAGTTAGTGGTCAAGGCACTACAAGAACCACAGGCTTTCATTGGCCAGTGCCTGAGAAGGATACTAAACATCAGTAGTCTGACGAAGTAATGGGCCAGACACTGTGGGAAAACACCAAACAGGAATGCATACAGATACAAATATGCAAACAGAAATGGAGTGGATTGGTCACACCTGAGGAAGCCAAACAACATCTCCAGGTAGGCATTAAAATGGAATCCCCAAGGAAAGAGGAAAAAGGTCCGTCCGAAAAACGAAGAGAGATATTAAGGGTGAAATTAGATGATAGGGACACTCCTGGTCCATCATCGAGAAACTGGACCTGAACAGAGAATGATAGAAATAGGAGGTCATCAATGGCCTATGTTCCACTGGGAGCTAAGGGTCCAAGAAGAAGAGAAGGTTAATCACACTGATGAACCAAGATTCACACAGGTGTTTTAATGGTAATCCAGTAGTGACACCAGCATTTTATTCCAAAACTCACATTCCCCTCTTGCATTATTTGGCCCCACAGTAAGTTGACCACGATGTCACTGTACCTCAGTGGCTAGTGAACATAAAGGGTTTCTAACCATCCAGCTCATCGATGCCTCTATTTCTTCAAGAGGCTGAAGAAATTTGGCATGTCCCCATCAACCCTTACCAACTTGTAACTATCAATGCACCATAGAAAGCAATTGATCTGGATGCTTCATGGCTGGTTTTGGAAGCTGCTTGCTTTCAGCGAGTGTAAGAAACTGAAGAGGACACAGCTCAGCCCATCACAGAAACAAATTTCTCCTACATGGACTCTGTCTATACTTCTTGCGACTTCAGTAAAACAGCCAGCATAATCAAAGACACCACTCACCCCAGGCATTCACTCTACTCCCGTTTACCATCAGGCAGAAGATGCAAAAGCCTGAAAGCACTCACCTGTAGTTATTTGATCTATATGAACAATAGGCAAGACAGGCCTATCACTTTACCTAGGTATGTGTGATAATAGTAAATTAATTCCAATTCCAGTTCCATGGCTTCATGACCATTGTTAGTTAGCATTTCTTTTCAAGTCTGGATTTATTTAATAACTTTTTTATGCACAGTAGCATCGTGGTTAGCACAACACTTTACCGTACGAGTGACCGGGTTTAATTCCCATCACTGCCAATGAGGAGCTTGTATGTTCGCCCCATGACCACATGGGTTTCCTCCAGTCTCCTCTGAGAGCCCAAAGATGATAGGCTAATTGGTCATTGTAAATTGTCCTATGATTAGAACATAGAACATAGAACACGACAGCATGGGAGCAGGGCATTCGGCTGACAATGTGCCAAATCAGCTAAAAAAAATTTAAAAACCCGAATACTAATCCTTTCTGTCTACACCATGTCCATATCCTTCCATCTTCATTACAGCCATGTGCCTATCCAAACTTCTCTTAAAAGTCTCTAATATAATTGTCTCCATACCAGTTAGTGCATTCCGGACATCCACGACACTCTGAGTAAAAAAACTTACTCCTCATGTTCCCTTTGAACTTAACCCCTCTCAGTTTCAATGTATGCCCTCTGCATTTCCCAGGGTTGAATTAGACACTTCAACCCTGGGAAACTGATACTCTCTTTCGACTCTCTCTATGCCTCTCATAATCTTGTAAACCTCTATCAGATCTCTTCTCAGCCTTCAGCACTCCAGAGAAAACAACCCAAGTTTATCCAACCTCTTATGATAGCATGTGCCCTCTAAACCATGCAGCATCTGGGTAAACCTCTTCTGCACCCTCTCCAAAGCCTCAGCATCCTTGCTATAGTGAGGCAACCAGAATTGTATGTCCTACCCCAGATGTCACCTAACCAGAGTTTTATAAAGTTACAACATAAATGCCTGACTTTTGAACTCAGTGCCTCGACTAATAAAAATAAGCATTCCATAAGCCTTCTTCACAACCATTAGGCTAGTATTGAATTGGGGGATTGCTGGGCACTGTAGCTCGAAGGACCAGAAGGGCTTATTCCACTCTGCATATCAATAAACAAACAAACAAATAATTAAACAAACACATAATTTCCACATAAATCCTTAGCACTAGGATTTGAACACACAATACTTCAATTAGAGAAAACTCAAAACTACATTACAATAATTTACGGATGCAGTACTGTGAAAATACTAAATCAAACTACCCTTGTTTTCACAACTAATGGAATCAGATTGATATAGACTGCAGTGTAATACTGGTCTATAGAGGCTTGGCCAAGGAGTTGGGATTTAAGGAGATTCTTACTTAAGGAATAGCAGCATCTCTTGTGATTAAAGGCATGCCCACCAATAGACTGAAGCGCCTGGAATTCACAAGAAGCTGGAATTGAAGGAATGTTGAACTGTCACAGGGTTTACAAATGGAGAAGGTTGCAGGGAATCAACAGGACAAAACCATAATGAGTTTTGAATATGGGAACGAGTCTGTTAGATTACGTGGGTATGTTAGCATAGTGATAAAGTCAGTAGATTGTTAAGTCATATCAATGATTATAGACATACAGCAACCAAGGCCCTTCTGTTCATCATGTCCATGCTAACTATCAAGCACCAATCCCATTTGCCTTGGTCTGCTTTCCAGTTTGAGTGCTCTTAAATGTTGCAAGAGCATCTGCCTCCACATTTCCCCCAGCATTGCAATCCAGAGTGAAACCATCATTTGGGTGAATAATTTCTTCCTGCAACTCCCTGTTACTCACCTAAACCCTCTGGTCTTAGACACCTGTGCAATATGGAAAATTCTTACTAATTATCCTATAATAATTCTGCATATCTTTGTCAAGCCCAGTCAAGTCACTTTTTTTTTTGTCAACCATATCTGCTGGTATAGTACACAGTAAAAACAAGACATTTTTCAAGACCATGGTGCTACATGAAATAGTACAAAATCTACACTGAACAATGTGAAAACAACACAGAAAAAAAACTACACTAGACTACAGACCTACCCAAGACTGCATAAAGTGCACAAAAACAGTGCAGGCATTATAATAAATAATAAACAAAACAATAGGCACAGTAGAGGGCAGTAAGTTGGTGTCAGTCCAGGATCTGGGTATTGAGGAGTCTGATGGCTTGGGGGAAGAAACTGTTACATAGTCTGGTCGTGAGAGCCTGAATGCTTTGGTGCTTTTCCCAGATGGCATGAGGGAGAAGAGTTTATATGAGGGGTGTGTGGGGTCCTTCGTAATGCTGTTTGCTTTGCAAATGCAGCGTACAATGTAAATGTCTGTAATGGCAGGAAAAGAGACCCCGATGATCTTCTCAGCTGACTTCACTTTCCGCTACAGGGTCTTGTGATCTGAGATGGTGCAATTTCCGAACCAGGCAGTGATGCAGCTGCTCAGGATGCTCTCAATACAACCCCTGTAGAACGTGATGAGGATGGGGGTTGGGAGATTGACTTTCCTCAGCCTTCGCAGAAAGTAGAGACGCTGCTGGGCTTTCTTTGCTATGGAGCAAAGACCAGGTGGGACCAGGTGAGACTCTCCACCAGGTGAACACCATGAAATTTGGTGCTCTTAACGATCTCTACCGAGGAACCGTCGATGTTCAGAGGGGAGTGGTTGCTTCATGCCCTCCTGAAGTCAACAACCATCTCTTTTGTTTTGTTTACATTCAGAGACAAGTTGTTGGCTCTGCACCAGTCCGTTAGCCACTGCACATCCTCTCTGTATGCTGACTTATCGTTCTTGCTGATGAGACCCACCACAGTCATGTCATCGGTGAACTTGATGATATGGTTCGAGTTGTGTGTTGCAGCACAGTCGTGGGTCAGCAGAGTGAACAGCAGTGGCCTGAGCACACAGCCCCGTGCTCAGTGTGATGGTGTTGGAGATGCTGCCTCTGATCGGGACTGACCGAGGTCTCCCAGTCAGGAAGTCCAGGATCCAGTTGCAGAGGGTTTTCAGGCCCAGTAGGCTCAGCTTTCCAATCAGTTTCTGAGGGATGATTGTGTTGAATGCTGACCTGAAGTCTATGAATAGCATTTGAACGTAAGTGTCTTTTTTGTCCAGGTGGGTTAGGACCAGGTGGAGGGTGATGGCAATGGCGTCATCTGTTGAACAGTTGGGATGGTACACAAACTGCAGGCGGTGAATTGAGGGGGGCTGCAGGGTCTTGATGTACCTCATGATGAGCCTCCTGAAATGCTTCATGATGATGAATGTGAGTGCAACGAGGCAGGACACTGAAGGCTTCTTCGGCACGGGGACGATGGTGGCGGCCTTGAAGCACATTGGAATGGTGGCGCTGCTCAGGAAGATGTCAGTGAGAACATCTGCTATCTGGTCTGCACATCCTCTGTGCACTCTACCAGGGATGTTGTCTGGTCCAGTAGCCTTCCGTGGGTTGACCCTGCACAGGGTTCTTCTCACATCCGCCACGGTGAGACACAGCACCTGGTCATTGGGAGGAGGGGTGGACTTCCTCACTGCCACGTCATTTTCTGCCTCAAAACGAGCGTAGAAGTTGTTCAGTGCATCAGGGAGGGAGGCATCACTCGCACAGTCAGGCGACGTTGCCCTGTAATTGGTGATGTCCTGGATGTCCTTCCACATGCGCTGCATGTCGTCGCTGTCCTGGAAGTGGCTGTGGATTCACTGGGCTTGTGCATGCTTTGCCTCTCTGATGGCCCGGGACAGTTTTGCCCTTGATGTTGTTAGGGCTGCCTTGTCGCCTGCTCTGAAGGCGGAGTCACAGGTCCTCAGCAGTGCACACACCTCTGCGGTCATCCATGTCTTCTGGTTAACAAGTGCAGTGATGGTCTTGGACACAGTGACGTTGTCGATGCACTTGCTGATGTAGCTAGTCACTGATGCCGTGTACTCCTCTAAGTCTCAGTTCCCTAAATGGAGGAAACATGACCCATTTGTCCAATATTTCCCCATAACTTTAATAAATACTGTTGCCCAGCACACACGTACACGTCTAAATGCCCTACAAATCCCCCACCCCCAACTTCCCAACTCACAGGCAAACTTTCATCCAGCACTGGTTTTATTTCTTATTTCTGCTGTTGTACATATTTCTATGACTACTTGTTGTTTTATAACAGGGCCAGTAGTATTATTCTGCCTGACATACATACAGCTTGCACTTCATGTCAACCCGTCAACCTTCAGGCCATGCCATTCATTTTTTTTCTCTGTCTGTACGTGCTGGATCATAACTATATGTGCTGTAGCCCAGAGCAACAATGTTGCATCTGGCAGTATACATGTATACGGTTGAATAACAATAAACTTGAAATTGAGCTTGAACATACCATCCCAGACAATATCGCATAGGGGTGAGGAGTTCAAAGCTAGGCACCATATAAACTTAGCTTAATAAATCAATGTGTTATGTGGCTAATATTAGTGAAAGTAAACAGTGAACACTGGATTGACAAATACCTTTAGGAAAGTAATCCTGTCTCCTTTATTAGGTCTGGTCAATTTACAGATCCATAACAATATAGTTGACTTTAATTGCATTCTTTCTAGGTTGGCAAGCTGCGCTGTACTCCTTTCTGGTCTCGGACTGCAGAGATTCAAAGAGGTTTTCAATATTCCAAATGACAGATGGAGATTGGCAAGATATTCTGGTTTTGCTAGGGATGCCCACGTCTTCCAAAGGACCAAGTAAAAATAGCAAACCAAATGTTAATCCATAAGTGAACATTCGTTTGCTCTGTGAAACATGTCTTTATATTTATGGGTTTGGGGTTGTTGTGAGTGAGAGGCCAGACAGAAGAGATAATTGAAATAGAGAACCCTGAAGCTGACAAAGCCGTGGATCGGTAGCTCAATCAATTGTTATTACAATGAAGTGGCAAGGATTCTGTTCATACTAGAACTAGGATACCACATTCAATTCTCATCACAGAGAGGCAACTAAATTGCTAGATACTTCAATGGCCAACATCATCGATCCTTAAAGTTATAGGATTAAATTATGGAGAAAGATTTAAGAAAAGTCCTGTTAAGGTTTAAAAATAACAGCAGAAGAATAGATGTTACAGGGTGCACTGAATATTAAAAATACAGTGGGTTAATGGAAAACACTGTTTCTGACTGCATATTCTGACTAAATTTTGACTAGTAAACTAAAGGCATGAGTAAACTAAAGGCAAATCACAAACATGAGAAAATCTTCAGATGCTGATAATCCAAAGTAGGACACACAAAATGCTGGAAGAACTCAGCAGGCCAGGCAGCATCTATGGATAAGAGTAAACAGTCAGCATTTTGGGCCGAGGCCCTTTATCAGGGCTGGAAAGAAAGAGAAGTCAGAGTAACTAAAGACAAATGTCAGGAAGTATTTGCTTACAGTATATAAAAAAATCATTCATACATGGGGTGTTTTCCCAAATTGGCTAGTGATCTCTGAGATCAGGCAGGTGGCAGTTAGATATTACTCTCCAAAGACTATAGATGACATGGAAGGATGTGTTGGATAGGCCTGATTATTTATCTTATCTAAAGCAGGTGATCTTGCCATTATCTTTTTACTTTACACAACTGATACAGCATTTTCCTAAATTTTACAAGGGTAGAAATTTGCTGTCAAATGTTTGTAGTAAATGTGAATTTGATTCATCGTAGAGTCATACAGCACAGTAAAGGGCCCTCTGACTGACCACATACTGTATAGGCCAACCTTTTTGCCTACTCATGATAGTCACTGCACATATTTCTCCACTTCTGAAATTTGGTTCCATTGAAATCAAAATCCAAGTCTATACCAGGAAGTATGGCACAGAATATTCTCTTCATTGTAAAATTATGTAAGGAAAATCACATATTGTGTAAAGAGAGAATGAAAGTGGAAGCAAGAGAGAAAAAAGAGAAAGAAGATAAATCTTAAATCCTTTTTAATTTTATTATAATATCTAACAATAGCCACATGTTAAGGGAACAATTCCAAACCTTTTCTTCTATACTTTGAGGTTATCCAGAGCTAAGCATTGAACTTCAGCTTCCAAACATGGATTTCAACGCTGTGTCTCCGGGCAAGTTGCCATTACTGTCAACTCCCTTCTGTTCTTTTGAACCACACTCAGCGGCCTCTTTATTACTTGCACCTATGCACCTTCTCGTTAATGCAAATATCTAATCAGCCAATCATGTGGCAGCAACTCAATGCATAAAAGCATGCAGTCAAGGCCAAGAGCTTCAGTTGTTGTTCGGACCAAACATCAGAATGGGGAAGAAATGTGACTTTGACAGTAGAATGATTGTAGGTGTTAGGTGTGATGCTTTTAGTATCTCAGAAACGGCTGATCCCCTCGGATTTTCACACACAACTGTGTCACCCGGTGAGCAGCAGTTCTGTGGGTAAAAATGCCTTGTTAATGACAGAGGTCAGAGGAGAATGGCCAGACTGGTTCAAGCTGCCAGAAAGACGACAATAACTCAAAAAAACAAAAGTTACAACAGTAGCATGCAGAAGAGCATTTCTGAACACAAGCACATCCAGACTTGAAGTGGGTGGGCTACAGCAGCAGAAGACCACAAACATCCACCCAGTGGTCACTTTATTGAGTACAAGAGGTACCTAATAAAATGGCCACTGAGTGTAAGTATATTTAGAAGTGAACTGGGTCATTCACCCAAACTTAATAAATGGATTACACATTTAGGTCAGAGCCTACCTTTACATGGCATCACATGCATAAAAGCTTTTACTGGAACACTTATTGTCAATCTGTATCAAGCATTGAGGCCAAATTGCCATGACAGCTAATGGTTAATCTGAGTGAACCTGATTCAGCCATGAATGATATCTAGAACATTGTGTTAGCTTAATAACAGATGTGATAGAGCTTGTGGCTGCTCAAGGAGCATCATAACATAGTTAGTTAGTTACACCCTGTGAAGTTAGCATCACAACATATGCTTGAAATAAATGTGCCAAATTAAATGAGATTGTGAGTTAGTTATTTAGTTCTGACCAAAAGCTTGTTTATTTTTCTTACTCACCACTCTGTTAATAACTTTTTGCTATGATAGATGATTGGAAAATCATCTTGACTGATTGCAAAACCACTGAGCATAATTGTATCAGTCATTAAAGTGATACTGCAAATTAAGATTTCTATTTGCAAATTTCAATTTAAGGGATTTAAAAAGAAATAAAAGCAACATTAGGAACTCTGTTCTTTCTACTGGTCCTTAGCCCAGGGTGCATGAGCCCTTTGGAAGGGCTGTCAAAGTTACAGAGAGCTTTTGTGGCTTTAATAGTATAGGGTATTTTAGAAGTTAAAAAATCATTAAAACAGTACAAATAAATATACACTTGATACGCTCACTCAAATGGCCATAAGGAATCCTGTCTCCTAAAAAGGAGCAAACCATGACATCATCAGGTGTTTACGGAGGGACAGGAGAAGTATTTTAATAAATATGAGCTAAACGGTTTGAAACCAATCTGCTAAACAGTCTAGCGTGATGAATGATAATGTTCCATAATTTGACATCAGTGATAAAGAAAGGGTGCATCCACTGGCCTTGAAGGAGGATCCCAAGGAAACCCTTTTATCTCTCTGGTGAGATCAGAGGATATTTTTCTCTTGGTTTGCCATCATCAGATGCTGTTTCTAGAGGATTACTGAGAAACAAAATGCATTAAATAATTAACTCATAACAACCTATCAGGAAGCAAGAAAAATACATAATTTTCAATTAAGTTTTAAAATCTTACAAGGAGTGCCAGATGAAGAATGGGACATATAATGTACTGCATACGTGATGAAGATCAACGGCAAAGAACGATAAGCAAAATGTTTAAAAAGAAAAAATAAATTTAGAGTTACTTATACTTTGACTCATCCATATGAGGAAACAACAATCGACAATCCCATTTAGTTTTCAGGGCTAAATAGGTACTTACGGTTTTGTATGCAAATAAAGTATCACTAGGGCCACAAAACTTAAAACAGAAAATTTTTAGGGATTTTACATGAATTGAATTGACTTTATTACTTACATCCTTCTTATACATGAGGAGGAAAAATCTTCATGTTACGTCTCTGTCTAAATGTGCAATTTATAGTCAGGACAGTCAATATAACATAGAAATACAGTTGTATCAGCATGAATTAATTAGTCTGATGCCTGGTGGAAGAAGTTGTCCCAGAGCCTGTTGGTCCTGACTTTTATGCTGCGGTACCGTTTCCCGGATGGTAGCAGCTGGAACAGTTTGTAGTTGGGGCAACACAGGTCCCCAATGATCCTTCAGGCCCTTTTTACACAACTGTCTTTTTAAATGACCTGAATTGTGGGAAGTTCACATCTACAGATGCACTGGGCTGAACTCACCACTCTCTGCAGAGTCCTGCGATTGAGGGAAGTCACTGTACAATCTTTGTCTATAAGCAGCTTAATTTCATGTAAGGTCATTTATTTTTTCTTCAGTGCCATGGAGAATGCCACAAACTCTACAGCCTACGGAGGCGGCCTGAACCCTTTGTGTTAAACAACACATACACAGAAATTCGCATGTTAGTATCAATTTACATGAGAGTAATGCTGGTAGCTTGAGAGTCCTAGTTACTGAACATGGATAGAAGGCCCGTCAGCATCCATGCCCATGCTGATCAACAAGTACTCATCTATTCTAACCCTACTTATCAGTGATTCAAGTACTTGTTCACGTTCGAAGTTCAGGTTCATTGTCTCTAACTGTACATACATTCAACCTAATGAAACAACGTTCCTCCGGAACACAGCACACCCAGAAAAAATATCACATACAGCACATAAAACACAATATTACCATAGATAGTTAATAGAATATAATTCAAAATGCATGTAGTGCACAGCACAGGTAAACAGTAAACTCCTAGTGAAGAGTGGCAGGGTATTCATTCGTCTTACAGCCTAAGGACAGAAGCTGTTACTGAGTCTAGCATCCTGGTCCTCCTGCTCCTGTACCTCCTTCCTGATGGTACTGGGTCAAAGAAATTGTGCGACGGATGGTAGGGATCCTCAACAATGATTTGGGCCCTTAGTCTTCAGTGCTCCCAGTAAAGATCACAAATGCCTAGATACTTGCTAAAATGCAGGGGACTCTGGTTCTTTGGGCCATCGGTTAATTGGGGCAGCCGTTTATTTCACAACTCGTAAAGAACAAAAACAAAACTGAGGAAATAGCCGGGATTCCCTTCACTTATTTGTGACATGATGCCTCTGAACTGGGGTAGGAGACTTTGCCAAAAAGTTTCTAATTAGTGTCAGTCGTCTGCACTTGTGTGATCATTGGACACTACTCTATGCTTAGAGCAAACAGTTTTTGAATAGCATCAGATGCGTGTGTTTGTGTTCAAAAAGCAGTGATTTTTGTCACTGATCATTGGCGAGAAGTAAGCAGTAAGACAATTCAGATCTGTTTTGCTCACCGCAGTTTCAAATGTTCAGGCTCAGAGATGCCAGAAATGGCCGGGAGTGAAAGTGAAATGATTTCACTACTTCAAGTTAGGAATTATGAAGGTATCGACAACCATCTTAAATGTTACAACAGAAATAAAGATTTGGAGGATCCAGTGGACTAAAGCATTATATGAAGGCAGTTCATTTTCTGCACTAGGTGTCTCCTGATTTTATTCAATTACAGTCAATCAAAACAACACAGCAGATGAATATCTCCATTACTAACTATTAGGAACTAATACTCAGTTCTATGGTACTGTAGAGGCATTAGTAGTGTTCTAATTTGTTCTGAATTTCATTAAAATATATAAACTGTTATTCCATGACACTTTGGCTAATTGGGGCAGCCGCTTGATTCGGCCAAAATGTGCTGGTCCTGATGTGTCCCAATTAACCAGAATCTACTGTATTGTGCAAGCCTCTACATTCTGAGTGCATTTCAACCAGGATCTGAGCTGAGGGATTCTTCTTCATATCTCCCTAAACCTCTTACTCCTTAAACTTCTGTCAAGAGGAAACATTTACTACTGTGGATGCAATTGTTTACAATTCTATCAGGACTCCATCAGCCTTCTCTGCTCCAAGGAAAATAATTCCAGCCTAACCAGCCTTTCCTCACATACTTTATCCCAGGAAAAATCATGGTGAATTTCCTTTGTGTTGTCTCCAGCACAATCATGTCCTTTCTCTAGTGTGGCAACTAAGATGGCCCAAGATATTCCAGAGTTGGCCTCACAAAGATTTATAAAGCTGTGCCATAACAACCCAGCTCTTACATTCATTCTGCATTCCTGCTTTACAAGCCTATTTATATGTGCTGCCACCTTCTGGGATGTTTGGGTTTATATACTGAAGTCCCTTTGTTCGTCAACTCTTCAAAGGGCCCCATCATTCACAGTATATGTCTATCCTTGTTTGATTTCTCAAACTACATCACTTTGCACTTATCAGGATTAAATCCTATCTATCATTACAATCTATCAGCTGATATAATCTAAAACTGTCCTCTTCACTATCCACAACTCCATTAATGTTTATGTCATCAGCAAAGCTATTAATCATATCTCCTGTAGTTATTTATCCCTATTGTATACACTACTATTCCAATTATATAGCCAATCCACGATCATGGTCTCCTCTCTCCTATTACCAAGCCAGCTTTTAATTCAATTTGCCAATTTGCCTTGCATCCAATTTGTCAACTCATTTTGCAGTCATGTGAATTATAGAGTTATGCAAAATGTAAGCCACACCCACAAAATACTTCTTAATGCAATCTTCTCTGAAAGCACAATAAACTGAAGTTCATTGATGTGAACTATTCAAGAGCCAGACTTTTAAAATCTCTTGTACATTGTACTCCTGAACCAGTGGTCATTTATGAGATAGCTACTAGTAAGTCCAATGAAGCAGACAGGAGAGAGCCCAGTGTCTAGAGTAGAAGCTGACTACAAGCTGGTGTGTCTGTCACTAATAGTATGAAGGCCTTAGGGAAAGGCACAGGAGTAAGAAGGGAATACATACAAATTAAGTTAGATAATTAAAGTGGAAGAACTACTTGTCAGGAACATAAAAAAACAGCACAGACCAGTTGGATTGAATAGCCTGTTCCTGTTTTGTAAACTCTATGTAACAGCAGTTAATTCCTCTTAACCACTGGGTTTCTTTTATTTAATTAATCAAATTGGAATTCAAAGCATTTTATCCACCTTCAATATGTGAGCCCCTTTTGACTAATGTATATGCATATTGCACATCAATGAAGCAGGTGAATCATTTGCAATTCTATTTTTATAAAATGTTGTCCCATCTACAGTTTGATTTATGTCATGCAGACATAACAACAGGATGTTCCCATTTTCAATGTTCACTAAGATATTTACACATACAACTTACATAACACTGTCAGAAGACAGTGGCTTATTTTTAGCAGTACTGTATTGGCACAGAACAGTCAGCTTAATCCATGAGGAACTAGTTTTCTATTAAAACTGAAACTAAGACAGAAGTACTTGAAATGTATTTTCTGAAACTGTAAATTTGATAGAACATGTAATAATTATCCGATTAAAAGGCCCTTTGCAAATTTGGCACTGAACCCCTTAATCAGATACTTTATTCTGTGAAATAGGATTCCTAAATTTAGGCAACTGGGGACTCCAGATTTTTAGTTTACATAAATGCAAGTAGCACATTCAGGAGAGAATAGAAATTGCGTGACAAAATAATTAAGATATTGTGTTCAACAGTATATCAGCTTCAGAATCAAAGCAATCTGCTCATACATAACCTTTGGGTCTACAGACCACAGACCTTGAAATGTTCTCAAACCATCAGCTTCTGTTTACATATGAAAATGGATAATACTGCCCCAGGCATTTTGCCAGACTTGCCGTCCATGGTGCTCAAATGCAGGAGATATTCAGCCTGACCCTTCACACTCAAGGAGAGTCCCGTAAACTGGGATAGACAGGCGATGAGCAACAACCAAGTCTTAGGCACCGACTCCAGAACACGCTCAAGATTGCCAAAGATTTTTGAACTGCGTTTAAATGTCATTGATATAAATATATTTAAAAAACTATTCAAATAGATTCAAATAATATAATATTTTGCTGGAGATTTGAAATTAATTCATTTAATTAAAACATTTAGATAATGTAGAAGAGCGCACTTACACGCACTTAAATTTTTCATATTGAAGGCGCTGTTATTTGTACAAACGTGCAATGACGAGGGGTTAGACATAAAATATATCAGACACACCTCATTCGCACATCAAGATCAATCCATCTGTTTACCATGTTTACTGCAGCCACGTCTATTCGGCTTGTAAAATGGCCAGACTGATGGAAGCCTTCGAACCTTGCTGAGATGGCTGCACACTGGTCTCTCACTGATAGAATGATACGTCCTGCGATGAATTCAGGCACATCATCAGTGATGTAACCCGGGATCACAAGGTGTTCTCTGGTCTGTCAACATCAGATCCCCTCGCCCGGGTGACCCAGCCAGGGTTGATCAGGCTCCGGTTTGTGCCTGCGTAGCATTCTGCCACGGACCACCCCTCCTGATCCACAGCCACCTCAAGGCCTGCTCTGCTGCCTCCATTGTCTTCCAGATTGCTTTCCTCTTCTGGGATCCTGAGATGCCCAACCGGCTGAGGGCTCGTCTGCAGCCCACCTCTATGGTATGCAGTATGGCCACCACTCAACCATGTTTTGGTACTTAGTCTTTTTCCTTTCATGGGCCTCCTCCAACCGGTCTTCCCAGGGAACGGCCAGCTCCAACATGACCACCTGTCTAGGTGACTCTGACGGCAGCACTATGTTTGGCCTAAGCATTGTCGAGGAGATGTGCTCAGGGAATCCGAGCAGTTTCCTAGGTCGGCTCTTAATCGCCAGTCCTTTGATGTTCCTAGGATGCTGGAATGCTCCTTGGATTGGGTTTGACCTTCTTCCCTGCCTTGATAAAAAGAAAAATAGCTTGCTTTGCTGGGGAATGTTGTTTGGCCTGGGCAAGGTGTCGCTAAATTGTTAGGACTGAGAGATGGTCAGGGTAGACACAGAGCCATACATCACTGACCTGAGATATAAAACCACAAGATACAGAAGCAGAATTAGGCCATTTGGCCCATCGAGTCGGCTCCGAGATTTTATCATGGCTGATCCATTATCCCTCACCTGTCTTCTTCTCGTGTTCCTTCGTGCCCTGACCAATCGAAAATCTATCCACCTCTGCCTTACATATATGCAAAGACTTGGCTTCCGCAGCCACCTATTAACTCTACATAGATGCTGCCTGACTTAATGAAAACTTAGAGCATTTTTAAAATTTTAGTTCAGATTTCCAGTACCCTCATACTTTATTTTTTGAATCTTTCACTTATATTTAGTTTGCAAGCACACAGGAATACTGAAGGGCCCACATGTCACATACAAAAACAGAAAATGCTGGAAACACTCAGCAGGTCAGGCAGTGCCTAAGGAAAGAGAAACAAGAGTTAACACCGTTCTAAGGAAAGGTCCTCAAGCTGAAATGCCAACACTGTGTCTCCTTTTCAAAGATATTAGCTGACCACTGAATGTTTTGGTTTTTGTTCCAGATTTGCAGCATCTGCGGTTTTTCACCCCTGAAATGAATGAACTTAATGATTTTGAATTCTGGTCAACTTCGCAATATCCATAATCTTGACACTTAACACACGAGATCCTATAAAAAGCAATGAGGTCAATCACAATCTAGACTGATTCAGTTAAATTCCGTAAGGGATCCATTGCACCCAATACCCTGAAAGCTTGATCTCATTCAGATTGCAGGTGACGCTTTATTCCTAAAATAAATCATACCAAACCTGTATTCATTCAATCACGGACTCGGCAAGAGCAACATTTTCTGTACTGCTACGAAAATTCAATTCCACTGATGCCGATTATAAATCCACAGCCACTGTTGCATGGTTCACGTAGCGTCACGGACACGGACTGACTATTATTATTGAAATTCGCCTGAAAGGACAGTAAATTCAAAAGAAAGTAACTGCAGCATTCTCTCAGTACTGCATGAGGTCACTTGAGATAAGGAGGTTATTTTGGTTTTACAGTAATTATTTTCTACTCTTCTGTTTTCCTTTAAGGCATTAAACGGGTCAGATAATCCTAGCCGTGATCACCGTAAGGTGGTAGAGACTACCATGGAAATCCAGAGTTTCTAAAACGTCGTAACCAAGCAACGGATTGTAACGCTGTAAACAAATGTCCGAGCGACTGCAGTACACGAGGGAGATTTCTTTTCGGATCTCCGCAGCGGCGGAGACCGCGCTGGAAAATGCCAGATACAAGGGAACCATTCCCTTTCCCAAAATATGAAAACGACGATGATTTTAGAGGCCGGCAGAAGGAAAATCAGGTAGTCCAATAACTTTGAAACGTGGATGTCCTGCACTTGGTAAAATTACTGAGCATTTTATTTAAAAAGTAATGCGCTTGTTTTTAACGGAGCTGCAAACTATATGAAAATGAATTAGCCTTTAGTCATTTTAGAAGTATCCATTTTTACACCATCTGTGCTCAGTGACCCTGCGAGTGAGGCAAGTATGCGAGGATTAACAGAAACAGTAAATAAAAATGTCAAATATAAAATATTTATTTTAACGTTCTAAATCACTAAAAAGAGTCCAGAATAGATATTCTGGGGCATTTGTAGGCTTTGTTTTTGTTTTTTTTTAACAGATACTCAACATTGCATCTATTTGTTTTCAAGGTCCTTGAAGAGTTCCGAGTTTTATACTGAAACCCAGAATTTATATTTCTGAGGGAACATCCAAAATCGTTCCACCGCGTCCGATATTTGGATCTGTTTGCAAACAATGTTTTTAAAATGTTTTAGTTCCTGAGCTGCATAAATTCCTTGAAAACAAAACAGTAGTGCAATAGGTTTGCATTGCACGCACTTTTGTCTCCAGGGACAAATACTTTACAAAGTTTGCAAGTGCTGGAATGTAAGTTATAGAATCTATTTAGTAGCGGCCGTCTCTGAAACATTATGTGCAGTTTGACAAAACAAATCTTGCCTTAGGGAAAGGCAATGAATATTTATTATGTCTGGTTCCGGACTCTATGGGTTTGGGTAAACCAAGTTGCTCTCTCCAGATTTCAGAAGAACGAGAAGGAAATTAAGGTTTGTGCATTTCTTAAAAGTTTCCTTTGGCTGAGATGCCCGGAACCCCGGGACACAATCCTTGTAATCTTTTACAATGTGCGCACTTTTGGAATGAGATGAGGAAATTTCTTCACCCAGAGAGTGGTTAAACTTTGACACCCTTTAACAGGGAGGCTCAGTTATTGTGCTTCCTCAGAAATACATTTCTAGATATTAAAGGAATCAGTGAAAGGAAAATGATGCATTGAGTAGATCAGCCATGACAGAGCAGGCTCAAAGGAAGGGACGGGGTCGTAGACAGGAAGAGATGCTAAGAGTCCACAGAGGGAAATAGAAGAAAAGGAGAGGGCCCGTCGTAAGCTGGGGGAACCGCTTCGTCGAACACCTCCGCTCCAGCTGCCAAAGGGGATACTTCCCGGTGATCAAGCATTTTATTTCCGATTCCAATTTCCATTCCGACATGTCGGTCCATGTCCTCCACTTTTCCACGATGAGGCCACCCTGGGGTTGGGGGAGCACACCTTATATTCTGTCTGGGTAGCCGCCAACCTGATGTCATGAATATTGATTTCTCCTTCTGGTAAAACGTTTCTTTCCCCTCACCACTTCTTCTATTCCCCACTTTGGCCTCTTAACCTCTTCTCAGTTTCCTATCACCTCTCCTGGGGTCGCTCCTCATTCCCTTTCTCCTGTGGTCCACACCCCTCTCCTATCAGATTCCTTCCTCTCCAGCCCTTTCCTACACACTTGGCTTCACCTTCTAGCTATCCTCTTTTCCCCTTACCCACTTTTTTTTAAAAATCCTGGCATAATCTCCCTTCCTGAAGAAGGCTCTAGGCCAGAAACGTTGACTGTTTATTCATTTCCATAGATGCTGCCTGATGTGCTGTGTTCCTCCATCATTTTGTGTGTGTTGCTTTGGATTTACAGTATCTACAGACTCTCTCATGCATAGGAAACATCCTCTCCATATCACTTTACTTAAGTCACCCAAGTTCCATTAGTGGGCTCAAGGGCAAGCTGCTCAAACAAAGGCATCTGGTAGGCATTCTACAAATTCCCTCTCTTGAGATCCAGAACCAACTCCCAATAGTTTTTTTTTATTCTTGTGGTTTCTTCCTTGACCTCAAACTGTATATTTTATTCAATCCTTAGTTTTCCTTTTGTTTCATTTCTGTGACAGGTAGTTTTCTTTTCAGCAACTTGTCAGCAAAGTTCTGGTGGATTGCTATGCTGCATTTTGCAGGTGGTACACACAGTATTTATGTGAATGATCTAGCTATTTATGATGCCAGAAATCTTGAGGAACACACAGAAGATGCTGGAAGAACTCAGCAGATCAGGCAGCATCTAGGTGGACAATAAATCATCAATATTTTGGGTTTTCTGAAGGGTCTTGTTCTGAAGGAGTAACTGTTCCTCATCCTCCTTCCCTTTTTTCCATGGCCTTCTCTCCTCTCCAATCAGATTCCCCCTTCTCTCGCTCTTTATTCCTTTCTCTAACTATTCCCTTCAATAGTTACCGGTAATACTATTTGAAAGGTGTTTCTAGTTACTTATGTGAATGGTCCAGTTATACATCTCAAAGTTCAAGGTATGTTTATTATCAAAGTATGTATATTTTACCATATATGGCCTTGAGAACCATGGAACATTACAGCACAGAAACAGGCCTTTTGGCCCTTCTTGGCTGTGCCGAACCATCTTTCTGCCTAGTCCCACTGACCTGCACCTGGGCCATATCCCTCTAAACCCATCTCATCCATATACCTGTCCAAGTTTTTCTTAAATGTCAAAAGTGAGCCCACATTCATCACTTCATCTGACAGCTCATTCCACACTCCCACCACTCTCTGTGTGAAAAAGCCCCCCCCATGTTCCCTTTAAACTTTTCCCCCTTCACCCCTAACCCGTGCCCTCTGTTTTTTTTCTCCCCTAGCCTCAGTGGAAAAAGCCTGCTTGCATTCACTCTATCTATACCCATCATAATTTTATACACCTCTATCAAATCACCACTCTTTCTCCTATGCTCCAGGGAACAAAGTCCTAACCTATTCAAACTTTCTCTTTAACTCAGTTTCTCAAGTCCCAGCAACATCCTTGAAAACCTTCTCTGCACCCTTTCAACCTTATTAATATCCTTCCTGTAATTAGGTTTCCAAAACTGCACACGATACTCCAAATTCGGTCTCACCAATGTCTTATACAACCTCACCATTACATTCCAACTCTTATACCCGATACTTGATTTATAAAAGCCAATGTACCAAAAGCTCTCCTTACGACCCTATCATTTTCTTGCAGGCATTTACAGGAAAACAGAAATACAATAGAATTTTATGAGAAAAAACTATACATAACAGAAAGAGTGGGTTCTCCCAGTGGCCACCCATTTCAATTCTACTTCCCATTCCCATTCTGACATGTCAGTCCACGTCCTCCTCTACTGCCACGATGAGGCCTCACTCAGGTTGGAGAAGCAACACCTTATATTCCGTCTGGGAAGCCTCCAACCTGATGGCATGAACATTGGTTTCTCAGACTTCTGGTAATTCCCCTCCTTCACCAATCCCCATTCCTGCTCCGTCTCACTTGCCCATCACCTCCCTCCGATTCTCCTCTCCTTCCCTTTCTTCCATGGACTTCTCTCCTATCAGATTCTCCCCCTTCTCCAGCTCTTTATCACTTTCACCAATCAGTTTCCCAACTGTTTACTTCTCCTGGTTTCAACTATCACCTGCCACAATGTACTTCAGGCTTGCTCTACCTCAGTAGCTGAGGATCAGTGAATTCAATATAGAATTTCAAATCAGAGTGCACCAGCGATGTAACAGTTTAAATGCTTGGGTTTAGGACTCCCTGAGGAACTCCAGCAATATGGTCGTATGGCTGAGGTAATTAACCAACATATATTTCCTTCCATTAATTATGACTCCACTGTATAGAGTGATGATCTTCACTATTTTTCAAGCAAAGCCACTTTGCAAAAAGCTTTCAAAACTAGAACCATATCATGTAGTGAAAAATGTTTTTTTATTAGCTTCTGCTCTCTCTTTTTATTACTTCTCAATTGCAAACTCTGTGAATTTCTGATTTTACACACACACCCCTTAAAATATGCACCCTTTCTCACTCTCTATCCTTCCCTCCGTGTTTCCACATTTGTTGCACTCATTTCCTTTCTTTTCCCTCATCATCTCATGTCCCCTCCCTTGTCTGCTTTTCTGTTTCCCCTTTTGTTCCACTCCTCTCTGGTTCTGTATTTTCCCCAGCCACACGAAATGCATTTCTCATACCTTGCTCCCAAGTTCTTTCTGTTTCTACCTTTCTATTGCTCTCTTCCTCATTCCCAAGTAACTCTATCCCTCCTTAATTTGTTTGTCTCTATCTCTCCATAATGCTTCTCATCCCACTCTCTGAAAATTTCTTTCCGAGTTTCATGATGTCCTTTTCTGTCTCTCTTTCCCTTTATTTTGAAGCACTTTTTCTGTCTTAGTTTTGGATTTATTCTCTCTTCCTTCCCCGTCAGTTCCTTTCTCTCTGTCTCATTTTCTCTGTCTTCCTTTGATTCTCGTATACTCTGAATGATGAATTTAGAGATTAGTAATAATAAATGTTGGTTTATTACAAGCATAGATACATATTACAAATGGGAGAAGAAAATGTTCAGAAAATTAATAACTATTTTGAATCCATCATCTTAGAAGATACCAAAATACATTTGGAAAGAATGGGGAATCAAATACTGAATCAGAGTGAGGATTTTGAAGAAATTAGGGTTCATATGGTATTAACACACTGGGAAGAAATCCTGAAACCACTGCTTGACTTTACATCTTATATATTCATGAAGACCTCTCTGGAGGTGGATGTTTCATTGTTTTTAACCATTATAGTATGAAAATCATGGATTGAATAACATTCAATTAAGTGGAGAGAGAGAAGGAAAGGGAACTGTACACAAGTTAGCCTGGTATCTATTTATGTCAGGAAAATGCTCCAGTCTACTTTCACAGATCTTAGAATTCTACTGAGCACATAGAAAATCCAAATAATTGAAAAGAGTTAAAATTGATTTTGGAAAGGGAAATCTGTTGAAGTATTTTGAGACAACAATAGGATTTATGGATAAAAGTGGACCAGTGAATTTACAGGAGGGGTTCTATAAGCTGTCATATAAGAGATTATTATTCAAGTTCTTCCTTCTCTTGACACACAAGCCTCCACCTCCCAGCCATTCTCTGGTCCCTAACTTTTGATCACAATCACATACAGTATAAGCATTTGGCTCCACACCACACACCAGATACTTAATGATTCTTTTTCTGCAAAGTTGACTCAATTCCTGTTTCCATTCCAGTCACACATCTGACCCATTCTCAGCCATGCTGTGCCCATAAACTTAGTTCTATTCCCAGCTACAGTCTTGGTACCTGTTCCACTTGCCTGAATGAGAACAGCTACACTGATAAAGTATGAAAGCATTCAGGACAAAGCAGTATACATGACTGGCACCCCATACATCACCATGAAATCTATTTCCTCCACTGCTTGTGCACCATGAACTGCAGTACAAAGTGGACTGCAGCTGTTTGTCCAGGCTAATCTAACAGCACTCCTGAAACCTACACTCGCTACAATCCAGAGGGACAGTAACACCAGGTGGATGTAACATCACTGCAGGATTCCCTGAAGTCACACACGGTCTGGTCCTTCATCATCACCTGGCTCTACATCCTGCAAATCTAATGGGCCATCTGTGAGCACCTTCACCAGAAGTGTGGCAGCAAATCAAAAGAGCAGCACACACCACTTTCTTGAGATCAGTTGGGAATGTTGGATAATGGCAGGAAATGTAATAAATAAATGAAAATTTGCCAGTTCTTCCTCACTTCCGTGTTCAACCGTATTTTGGTGTGCGTCATTTTGTTTCATTTGCACACAACTCTTAGGTTTACATAAATAATGAGGAGTAATGAACTTTAATGATAATTGCAGAAAATGCTTTATTAATACATTTCAATTTCCACAATCATCCTATTACTGTTTAAAACTCTATGCATGTCTTTAAATCGTGAAGTTTTTTTTTCTCTTTAACTTAAGTTTTAACCATAGTGCTAGTTTTCATTTCATATTAACTTCTAATTTAATCAATTAATTCTTGGGATACATTGCCTTAAAGTTATTATATAAATTTGAAGGTAGCCCTCCACCTAATTCTCGTGGCATTGTTTCAGCCGGGCATAATCTTAAACATCCTGAGTTTGACAATAAATAGACGGAATAGAGTGAAATATTTAACCACACCCAAAGTGTCCTGAGCATCATTTTATTCTTTAGAAAATATTTAAATATATTTTAAACTGCTACAATAATATGATACCATGTATGCTGTTGTTTCCACTAACTGAAGATCTAAGTTTTAATTGCTAAGGAAGTTACGAAAGATTTTAATGCCTATGAACATCCAGCTTGCTCATTGAGGAAGGATACTTTGCTGCAGGTAGTGAATGAAGGATACACAAAGCAAACTACAGATGCTGGAAATCTGAAATAAAAATATAAAATACTAGAGGTGAAAGGTACAAAGAAGAGTATAGTTTGGAAAACTATGCAACTTATCAAGTGTCAATGCACAGTTCGATAGGTTAGAACTTTAATCTAATTTGCATTTGAACTGACAGCAAAACTATTGCCATCCACCATGTTTACACTATTAAAATAATAGCAACTTTGGGATTTCTACTTGTGCATGTTTTAGCACAGAAATTCTACAGCCATCGTCAGTGAGTCCCCCTCCAAAGGCAATGCTGCTTTGCAACTTTATCCATTAGATTCAAGGGAAATATTTTCATTTGGCAAAAGCTTCTGTCTTCTTTAGCTCCTCTGGATTGGGGATTATTTTGATCCACTCCTGTCTAAATCCTATGTGGGATCTACTACTGCAGTAAAATTTCCTGCAAGTATTCTAACATGGGTTTGAAGAATGGTGTTAAGACATAATTCACACTAAACATATTCTTTGGTCCTAACAATCTAATTTCATGTATGTCTATCATAATACCCAAGATACATATTTTAATAGTCATGAAAATAAAAACAAGCTGTTGGTGAAAATATTTAGTGTGATAAGGTCATCACTAATGTTATATTTATTTTATGCTATTTAAGTGTTTCAAATGTCTGCTAAAATACTACATTTTCGTTACTGGTTTGTCACTTGTTAAATTCTGTTATTGTGATTGGCTACATAGCCAGCCAGTTCAAGAACTAATAATTGCTTGGGATCCCTTTGAAATAATACCTGTCAATAAATGATATTGAATGGGGAGAAAGTCCACAACACAGAGACTGTGGGGATCTTTGTGGGTGACAGTCTTCGAGGTCCACAGAGCACATTTCAAGCCATTATCAGTTTTAACCCTTATTTTAATTCATGAAAAGAGGATTGGTTGTGGACAGAATGCCAAAAGTAATTTTATAGTTTGTAAACTGATGTTACTTGATCTAATTAGACACAAAAGATTCTGCAGAGGCAGGAAATCCATGGTAACACATACAGTATGCTGGAGGAACTCAGCAAATCAGACAGCATCTATGGAGAGGAACAAACAGTCAACATTTCAGACCAAGATCCTTCATCCTTCTGCCTGACCTGCTGAGTTCCTCTTGTGTGTTACTCCAAGTTGATGAAACTAGTTTCAAACCTGGATTCTAGTTCTGAAGGATAATATTTTTTAAAATAACAGTACTATCAGCAAATATGTTAAAGGATAACACTGCAATCTTATTAATGTTCTGCATTCTTTCAGAGTTTTCAGTATCAAAAGCCAACCCATTTAGCACAACAGGAGGACCCGTGGAACCGTCTACATGCAACAGCAACTGTGTCAAGTGCCAGCAAAGGAATTTACCTCTGTAATCCCAAGGTAGAAGAAGCATACAACACACAAATCTTTGAACTAATACAATATAGCAACTAATAGAACAGGTGATGATATTTACCTGCCAAATGCATCAACAAGTTGCTGTTATTGGCAAAGTGAATTTCAAGAATCTCATCTGCTGTATGGCTTAATAAGATGGTTACAAACAAGGAACGTCATTGAGACATCAAAGCTTAGCATCCCGTGATTATCTGAGATTTACTGATGAAGTTCTCCTATGTCTTTTGAATTATTACATTTTTGTAAACAAAATTAGCAGCAATATTTTAAATACTGACTCTCATTTACAAGTATAGGTTTAAAATAGATATAAAACTTTTATCTGGAATCAAATACACCATTTAAGTCAACTACTGGCAATCTTGAATCTTCTGGATAGGTGTGATGAGCCCACATGGCTGTTGATTTTGACTTTGTGAGAGAGGGCAAAGCAAAAAATAGAAAACTGGCAGATTGGTTTGCATATTTTTAATTTTGATCTTGACTTCAATGAAACCAGAAATCTGGAAGGATGTAAAACAGTCTGATAATTTGTCACTCATATCTCACCATATTGAGATCAAGTTCTTTTCAGGAATTTCAATTAATTACCTGAAATGCAATATATAGAGTGATGCAAAGATCTACATGGGAACTAAGTGGGGGGGGGGGGGGTCATATGTTTTTGCCCTAAAAGTTAGAAGCTGTACAGACTGAAGATGGCACATTTATTTGGCCACAGATTTTAAAACTTGGGAAGCATATTTTTCATTTTATTTCTATTTTCTTCTGAGAAAACCTAGCTTTGCCATACATCTAATAATCATATGTACTTTTAGTCACAACCCTGACTGAATGAGCTTTCATACCCTCAAATAGAAAATCAGCCCTTTTGCTGATAATCCATTTTCTGGCAGTGGAATAGGTTTTGTTTGTTGGAAGGGCCAGGATAAAACAAGATGCAGTGTGCGGCCTTTCGCAAGAGAAGAAGCATGGCCAAGCCTACAATCCACCAGACTCTTGGTTCTGACTATGGCTGGCAATTTAAGGTGTGTTATCCTATATGGCATGGGTATGTTGAGCTTTTAAATATATGGATCATACTGAGACAGAGAAATGTGTTAAATGTAGAATGGACATAAAATCCTCTCTGGTCACCCTATGAAGGCGTCAACCTCTTATCCATTTGCACTCATGTGTGTCAAGCAATAATGCAACACTACCCCATGAAGTTCAAAATAGAATAATTTTTCCAGCCAACGCAGCCACCCTTAGGCAATTTCTAATCTACTGTTCCAGCTATCAGATGTCATAGATTTCTGTCACTTGCCTACATAATCAATTCTATGCACCCCTATTCATTTTGTCACTTCTGTTCCCATCAAAGACAAGCAATGTTGTTATCAACTCCATTCCATCCAGTCAATTGCTCTTTAAATGCACATGCCATTTTAAATTAAATCTACTTGGAGAAATTTAACACCCTCTTCAACTGGCTAATGTTCAGCACAAGACCAATTTATGCAGGGATAGGTGACTGAATAAATGAGAAGACCTAGGAATTTATATGCATTGGTACTAAAACAGCAGACCGGAAAAGTACGCAGCAGCTGTGTGGCCCCAAAAACTCTGGAGGATATACCTGGGGTGGCATACAGTGAACTATATAATGAGCGGGATATGCCTTGTGAACCATATACTGTTTATTATTTATTGAGATACAGCTCGCAATTGGCCCTTCTGGAACTTTGAGCTGCGCTTCTTGGCAATCCCCCGATTTAACCCAAGCCTAATCACAGGAAATTTGCAATGACCAAGTAACGTATCAATCAGTACGTCTTTGGATGTCTTTGGAGAGGAAATCTGAGCGCCCAGAGGAAACCCACATGGTCACGTGGAGAATGTACAATCTCCTTACAGGCAGCAATAGGAAATGAACCCAGGTCACTGGTACTGTAACTGTTGTGCTAACCACAAAACTACAGTGCCATTGCTCCATATTATTGTTTGTTAACTAATTTTTAATCACAGAAGTGACAACTTTCTTTCCACCATCTGCCCTCAAAAGTAAAAACAGCAGGAAAAAATAAATATTTAAATCAACCCAAGTCTCCCTGAAGGTTTGCCATCTAAGCTAAGCAGGATGGCATGTGTTTTCTGTCGTTGTCTGTAATGGCATAAATAGAGGTAACATAACATTGTACCTGTGTCATGTCCATTTTAGCTCAATACTGGTACCCGCTGTCAATGGCATCATGCATCCCAATTCCAGGTGGTACTTAACATCATAAGGAAATCCTTGTGTAACAAATTGTCCCTCAGGCCAGAGTTGAAAATAATCAGCTCTGCTATATCTGAAAAATCTTCACTGTCATACTTCGATTTAAGATGTTTACAGAAAACACAAATGTGCAGAAGATATTTCAAATTAGCCAAAGTACAGCAGAAGAAACACTTCTTCCAATTTATAGTTCATGAGAAAAGTTGCTTTATTCATGCAATTTTGATAGCTGTGCATTGATCTAACAGGCACCAAAAGACAGTCTGGATATTCATCTTAGTGCTATTTACGACCATTCAAACGAGTTTCTGAAGCATAAGAATGAGGTGCTTCTTCAAAAGTCAACTTGTGATCCTCAGAGGTGAGAGCTTTATGAGAAGAGTGCATGTGTGTTAAATTTATGATACATACTGTAAACACAAACATTAAACGAATGAATCAGCATTAAAGCAATAAAATACAGTGGGTGCGATATAGACTTTCATCATCAGGTTAGTATGATACTTATGAATTTGTGGCTTTAATTTCTAAGAATTAATTTGGGAAAATAACATTTGCAGCAACTTATGAAAGCTTCCAGTGCAAAAAAAAACTCTGCAGTCTAAAAATTACTGTTCATTAGAACATATAGAAAAATTAATAGAACTGAGATGTGAAGAATACAAACCCTTTATATTGGCAGACGATAAATGTGTGTTGACTCTCTGCAACATCAAAAGTGATGTCACTAAGCAAAAGCATTTATTCGTAAGACCATGAGATAAAGGAGCAGAAGGTCCTGGTAAATAATTTCTGTAATGTTACTTTTTTCTTCCAAGGGGACCACAACCTTGTTGTGGTTTAGAAGGCTTGTGTGTCTCAGTGGCCTGGAGGGCAGACAAGGCATTGTGCTTTGGCTCTTGGTAGGTCCACCCATGTCAAGCAAGTCAAAGGGTAAAGGACAGAATAAAAGTGGTCCACTAGGTCCGGGGGTTCAACTTAGGGCTAACAACCCTGACTGGTAAAACAAAATTGTTACTGAAACTGCAATGAAGAATCCTTCTACATCTGAGTGTGATGTTATTCCTGAGGGTCTACCCAGGACTTGCCTGATGGAAAGTAGTGAAAACTGAGACAAATTTACTGACATAATGAAGGAAGCCCTGAACACCACCAGAGATGGAGGACCTTCATTGCTGCCATAAAAGCCAGTGGCGTAACACACACACACACTTACTTCTTTAACTGCTTTAACTGTTTACTGCTGTCTGTGAATTATTTATAGTGGCTGCTGGTTGAGTTCCAATGAACTAGAACCTGAAGAAGTGTTTCATCGGAAAATAATGAAGGACAGAGTGCAGCAAGATATTTGTGGTTGTGTGCCTGAACACACAGGAACTGGTGCTACTTACCTGCAAGCAAGATCACCCCCAAGGCTTTGGATTTCACCAACGAAATCATCCATTCATAGCATTGATGGAGCAATAAGTAAGATACCAGTTTTGTATTGCATGATCCAAATTAAATCAATATCGTTTTGTATGTACTTATTACTGCAGCATGTTCCACGATAGTTGATTCCTGGCACTTATTTTTATTGACTCTGCCATCCCATATATACCCAACTCCTCAAGCTAAGATAGAAATGAGCCTTGATATAAAGTTGTGGCACTCAATGATTTCATTTTGATTGAGAATTATTAAAAAGATCTATCTTCTTTCACAGATTAGTCCTGACATTTAGTATAAAACTGTTGTTTTAATTCTAAGTGTACATATTTCCATTTAATGTTTCATTATAGCAGAACATTCATGGAAAGGTTTTTGTTAGTGACTGAAAGCGCACTTCCACTAAATGGAGAAATTATAAGAACAAACCTTGTCATTTAATTCTGTTATCAAGTGGTACTAAGTGCTTTAGGCATTTAAATCCATCCCACATCAACTTAAGTTAATAATTCTGTTTAATGAATAGCCTTTAATTTTTTAAAGTATGAAAATATAATCATGGTATATACAAAGAATGTTTGTAACTGAATCTACCCATGAACAGTGATTGACATCACTGAGGAGATGTAGCAGAGTAACATCCTGCTTCCCTTCAGAACTCTTTCAAAAATTTTATCTTGATTTTCTGTAGTCAATCCAATATCTACAAGAATTCTGTAGATCCTTAGACTGGATGCCAGAGACTCCTGATGTGTATACTGTATGTGCATTTTCCCATCATAATACGTCAACTGTAATAGAGATTCTACTGCTTTTCTTTATCTGAGATGAACATCAGTCTACAGATTGTTGGTGTACTTCTCAGATAAAGAAAAGCAGTAATGGTGTCAACATCAGGTTTACTTAGATCCACCAACAAAACTCTGCTTCCATTCAGTAGATAGCTGCCAGTTCTTGTAAGTTCCGGGAAGGCGGCTGATCAGAAATATGCAGATGATGCCTCAATGTCAAAATTCCCAAGTACATCAAGTTTGGCATCGGCCTCTGCTGTGTCCTATATTAAAATTGCACTCATTTCTACCCTCTCTTGCTACACACTTGTCCTGAACTCCATATTACTGAACTATCTTAACTGGACCAAACAATCTATTGTGGTTTTAGTGAAGTTATAGCAAAGTAGCAGAACATAGAACACATTACAGGCTCTTTGGTCCACAATGCTGTGCCAACCATGTAACCTCCTCTAGAAACTGCCAAGAATTTCCCTACCACATAGCCCCCTATTTTTCTATGCTCCATGTACCTACCTAAGAGTCTCTTAAAAGACCCTATTGTATCACTTCTACCACCTTAGGTGGCAGTGCATTCCATGCACCCACCACTCTGTGTGAAAAACTTACCTCTGATATCTCCTTTGTACCTACTTCCAAGCACCTTAAAACTGTGCCTCCTTGTGTTAGCCATTCCAGCCCTGGGAAAAAGCCTCTGGTTATCCACATGATCAATGCTTCTCAGCATCTTATACACCTCTATTAGGTCACCTCTCATCCTCCGTCACTCCAAAGAGAAAAGGCCAAGTTCACTCAACCTATTCTCATAAGGCACGTTCTGCAATCCAAGCAACATCCTTGTAAATCTCCTCTGCACTCTCTGTATAGTATCCACATCCTTCCTGTAGTGAGGAGACCAGAAATGAACACAGTTCTCCCAATGGGCTGTAAATAAGGTCCCAGGTAGATGTAACTTTACCTCACAGCTTTTGAACTTAATCCCATGGTTGTTGAAGGCCAACACATCATATGCCTTCTTAACAACACTGTCAATCTGTGCAACAGTTTTGAGTGTCCTATGGACGCGGACCCCAAGATCTAGTGTATCTTGAGGCTCTTATGTTACATTATCGAATCAAATATTTCCAGGATGTTCTTACATTTGAGCTCTGCTCCTTACTGAAAATTCAGTAAAGTTAATGGAGGACACTGTGCTTGGGATGTTTGTTCTTGCAAGACGAAAAAAAAAATCAGCTCACATTTTTATCTCTGACCTCCATTCTAGAAAGTACTTTGAGATGGGTATGCTGTGAAAATAGGTTCATATTTAGATGGGATATATCAAATATAATTTTAATAGTAATTCTTATTGAGACACACAGCTTTTATACCAGGGTTTGGCAATCACATTCTCCCGAAGGAAAGAGTATATTTTTAAAAACAAAAGAGAATCTGCAGGTGTTGGAGAAATTCATTTTTAAAAATGTATTTAGGAAGGAATTGTATGCTTTAGATTTAATTTATAATTTCTTTTACTTCTTTCACAGCAAGTCAACACACTGCTGCCACCAATGGAGGATATTCCAGGAAAATAGACGGTGGCTTCTTTGCAATCTGAAATAGAAGATATTTCTGTTCTATACTGTACTAGGATTTTCCTGATTTGTTTTTTATCATCAAAAACTCATTGTGATATAAAGAACTAGCTGTAACAATACTGTGAAGTAGCATCTTTAATGTAATAATAGAATTAAATCACTGGAGAAAACATAATGTTGTCTAATGAAATTATTACCTTTAGACTTCCTTGGGTGAATTCCTAGATATAGTTCTGGCATGGCAGTGCCTCTACTTTCTCAGGAGCTTGTGGAGATTTGGTAAGACATCTAAAACTTTGACAAACTTCTATGGGTGTGTAGTGGAGAGTATATTGACTGGCAGTGTCACTGCATGCTATGGAAACACCAATGTCTTTGAATGAAAAATCCTGCAAAAAGTAGTGGGTTTGGCCCAGTCACAAGCAAGAGAAAATCTGCAGATGCTGGAAATCCAAGCAACACACACAAAATGCTGAAGGAACTCAGCAGGTGAGGCAGTGTCTATGGAAAAAGAGTACAGGTGAAGTTTCGGGCTGAGACCCTTTGGCAGGACTCCTCCCAGTACATCACAAGTAAAGTCTTCCCAAACATTGAACACATCTATACGAAACACTGTCAAAGGAAAGCAGCATCCATCATGAGAGATCCCCACCACCCAGATTATGCACTTTCCTCGCTGCTGCCATCAAGTAGAAGGTACACGAGCCTCAGGACTCGCACCACCAGAATCAAGAACAGTTGATCAGGCTCTTAAATAAAAAGGGATAACTACACTCAGCTTCACTTGCCCCATCATTGCAATTTTCCCACAACCAATGATTTCACTTTCAAGGTCTCTTTACCTCATTAACTCATGTTCTCATTGTTTACTGCTATATATTTATATTTGTATTTGCATAGTTTGTTCTCTTCTGCACACTGGTTGATCTTTCATTGATCCTGTTTTAGTTACTGTTCTATAGATTTGCTGTGAATGCCCACAAGAAACTGAATCTCAGGGTTGTATATGGTGACACATATATACATTGATTATAAAACTTGCTTTGAGCATTATTAGAACAGATAACTGTGGATATAATATTGAGCATATTTCACTACATTTCTTCCACAAAATAATTTGATGATTTTTCTGGTCCTGATGAAGGCTGTCAGCCTGAAATGTTGGTTGTATTCATTTCCAGAGATGCTGCCTGCCCTGCTGAGTTCCTCCAGTATTTTGTGTGTGTTGCTTGGATTTCCAGCATCTGGACATTTTCTCTTGTTTGGAATTTGATAACTTTCTTCTTTTTGGCTCCTGCTGCAATCCATCTATCATGTCTTGAGTGCCCTCAGTTACCCATATAGTGAATGAAGGTCAGCACTGCAAAGTTTTGAATTTCCACAACACAGCATCCACAGTGCTCTGAAGGTAACATCCAGAACGAAAAGAATAGCTGCAGTTGTGAGGCACCCTTGATCCCAAAGGGAACAGGATGTTTTTTTGCGTGATTTATGCAGTGAGGTAGCACTTCTTGCAGAATTATTTTAATTTACTATTCTGTCTTACAGCTTTGGACTGTATTCTCATTGCTCTTGACAGGGTCTGATCACCACAGGAGGAGGAAAGAATTGAGTTAAGGACTGTAATGCAGCATTTAAGAATGCTGCCAGACAGATATAATTGCTTCCCCCTCCCTCACACTCTCAATCCTTCTCCTCTTCTCCACAAGTGTTTCTGGAGGGCACCTCACTGGTATTTTCAAAGCTGGACTTCTTAATAGGTAAAGATACCAAAGGTTACATGGAGAAGGCAGGAGAATGGGGTTGAGAGGGATATCAGCCAAGATGAAATGGCAAGCAGACTCAATGAACCAAATGGCCTAATTCTACTCTGATGTCTTATGGTCTCCTCCACTTACAGCAGAATATATACACAGCAAGGATATGATACTAGGAGATGTGGATTTAACAATGCTTTGTTCAATAGGCAGTAGAGAAGCTGAGCACTGGCAGTTCAGTTATGGGATGAGTGAAGCTATCCCTTTTGGTTCAAGATCCTGATGGTTGAGGGATAATAACTGTTCCTGAAACAGGTGGTGTGGGTCCTGAAGCTCCTGTACCTTCTTCCTAATGGCATCAGCAAGAACAGAGCATGGCCAGGGTGGTGGGGATCTTTGATGATGAGTGTTGCTTTCCCGTGGCAGTGCTCCACATAGATGTGCTCACTGATTGGGAGGGCTTTACCCATGATGGGCTGGGCCATATCGATGACTTTTTGTGGGCTTTTCTGTTCAAGGGCATTTGTGTTTCCATACCAGGCAGTGATGCAACCTATCAATATACTCCACCACACATCTATAGAAGTTTGTAAATCTTTTAGATGTCATGCTGAACCTTTAAAAGCTTCTGAGGAAGCAGAGGTGCTGCTGTGCTTTCTCTGTAGTTGGGCCCAGGACAGATCCTCTGAAATAATAACAGTGAAGAATTTAAGGGTATCAGAATCTTCATGTTTTCTCAACACTGTATGCCCATTTTAAATACACGCACAAATTGTTATCTCTAAATAATTGACAAAATTTCACCCCTATGAAGTAGTCAGTTCCAGATAATTGTCACAAATTCTTCCAATCCAAAATTTATAAAAAATGCTGAATTGCAATGAAATTCCACTCATTTCAGTCAAACTGCTTTATGATATCTTGTACAGGTGCAAAAGAACCAATAAAGAGCTTTATTCAGAGTAAAATCTTGTGGTGCTTTAATCTCATCTTCACCCTATTCTCAAATAAAGAAAAAATCCCTCAACTCAATCCTGCTTCATTCCATCAATTATTTGTTCCCATGTTACCTTGCCAATGATAACTACCTTAAGACATAGGAGCAGAATTAGGCCCCTTGGACCATCAAGTCTGCTCTGCCATTTCATCATGGCTAATCGATTTCCCTCTCAACCCTAATCCCTGCCTTCTTCCCATAACCTTTCATGCCTTGACTAATCAAGAACCTATCAACCTTTCCTTTAAAAACACCTAATGACCTGGCCTCCACAGCTGCCCATGGCAATGAATTCTACAGAATCACCACCCTCAGACTAGAGAAATTCCTTCTCATCACTATTATAAATTGATGTCACTCTATTTTTGAGGCTGTGCCCTCTGCTTCTAGACTCCCTCACTAAAGGAAACATCCACCCTATCTGGGCCTTACAGCATTTGATGGGTTTCAATGAGATCCCCCCTCATTTGTCTAAATGCCAGTGAGTCTTGGCGCAAAGCCTTCAAATGCTGCTCATATGATAACCCTAGAATTCCAAGAATCATTCTTGCGAACCTCCTCTGTGTCACTCTAATGTCAGCACAACTTTCTAAAAAAGGAGCCCAAGACTGCTCACAATGCTCCAAAGTGAAGCCTCACCTGTGCTTTATACAACCTTAGCATTACATCCTTGGTTTTATATTCTAGTATTCTTGAAATGAATGCGAACATTGCATTTGCCTCCCTCACCAGCAATTCAACCAACAAATTAACCCTTAGGGAATCCTGCCAGTTACTCCCAAATCCTTTTACATCTCAGATTTTTGAATGTTCTCCCCAGTTAGAAAATAGTCTATGCATTTATTCCTTCTATCAAAGTGCATGACCACACACTTCCCAACACTGTACAACACACACAAAGTGCTGGTGGAACACAGCAGGCCAGGCAGCATCTATAAGGAGAAGCACTGTCGACGTTTCGGGCCGAGACCCTTCGTCACAAAGGGTCTCGGCCCGAAACGTCGACAGTGCTTCTTATAGATCCTGCCTGGTTTGCTGTGTTCCACCAGCATTTTGTGTGTGTTGTTTGAATTTCCCGCATCTGTAGATTTCCTCGTGTTTGCTCCCAACACTGTATTCCATCTGCCACCTCTTTGCCCATTCTCCTAATCTATCTAAGTTCTTTTGCAACTTCTCTGCTTCCTCAACACTACCTGCCCCTCCTATCTTTCTATTGTCTGCAAACTTGGCCACAAAGCCATCAATTTCATCATTCATATCGCTGACATACAATATAAAAAGAAGTGGTTCACTACTGTCACTAACAGCCAGTCTAAAAAGGATCTGTTCTTTTCCTCATTCTTTGTCTCCTCTAATCAGCCAATGCTCTATCCATGCTAGTATCTTTCCAGTAATCTCTTGTTTATCAGCCTCATGAGTGGCGCCTTGTCAAACGTTTTTTGAAAATCCAAGAAGACAACATCTACTGACGCTACTTTGTTTATTATTTCTTCAAAGAATTCCAACAGATTCATGAGGCAAGATTTTCCCTTAAGTAAACCATGCTGACTTCAGCAATATTTTGTCACGTACCTCCAAGTATCATGAAAGCACATCCTTAACAATTGACTCCAACATCTTCCCAAACACAGGTCAGGCTAACTAGTCTATAATTTCATAGAAAACATTGAAAAAACCTACGGCACAATACAGGCCCTTCGGCCCACAAAGCTGTGCCGAACATGTCCTTACCTTAGAAATTACCGAGGTTTACCCATGGCCCTCTATTTTTCTAAGCTCTATGCACTTATCCAGGAGTCTCTTAAAAGACCCTAGCATATCTGCCTCCACCACCATCGTCAGCTGCCCATTCCATGCACTCACCACTCTCTACATAAAAAACTTACACCTGACATCTCCTCTGTACCTACTTCCAAGCACCTTAAAACTGTGCCCTCTTGTGCTAGCCATTTCAGCCCTGGGAAAAAGCCTCTGACTATCCACATGATCAATGCCTCTCATCATCTTGTACACCTCTATCAGCTCACCCCTCATCCTCCGTCACTCCAAGAAAAAAGGCAAAGTTCACTCAACCTATTCTCGTAAGGCATGCTCCCTAATCCAGGCAACATCTTTGTAAATCTCCTCTGCGCCCTTTCTATGGTTTTCACATCCTTCCTGTAGTAAGGAAATCAGATCTGAGCACAGTACTGCGTGGGGTCTGACCAGGGTCCTATATAGCTGCAACATTACATCTTGCCGCTTAAACTCAATCCTACAATTGAAGATGGCCAATGCACTGTATGCCTTCTTAACCACAGAGTCAACGTGCGCAGCAGCTTTGAGTGTCCTATGGACTCGGACCACAAGATCCCTCTGATCCTCCACACTGCCAAGAGTCTTACCATTAATACTATATTCTGCCATTATATTTAACCTACCAAAATGAACTACCTCACACTTATCTGGGTTGATCTCTAGCTGCCACATCTCAGCACAGTTTTGCATCCGATCAATGTCCTGCTGTAACCTTTGACAGCCCTCCACACTATCCACAACACCCTCAACCTTTGTGTCATCAGCATATTTACTAACCCATCCCTCCACTTCCTCATCCAGGTCATTTATAAAAATCCTGAAGAGTAAGGGTCCCAGAACAGATCCCTGAGGCACACCATTGGTGACTGACCTCCATGCAGAGTATGACCCACCTACAACCACTCTTTGCCTTCTGTGGCAAGCCAGTTCTGGATCCACAAATCAATGTCTCCTTGGATCCCATGCCTCCATACTTTCTCAATAAGCCTTGCATGGGGTACCTATGGCTTTACATTCATCAATGTGTTTAGTCACATCCTCAAAAATTTCAGTCAAAAAACCTGACTTTGACAAAGCCATGCTGACTATTCCTAATCATATTATGCCTCTCCAAATGTTCATAAATCCTGCCTCTCAATATCTTCTCCAACAACTTACCAACCACTGAAGTAAGACTCACTGGTCTATAATTTCCTGGACTATCTCTACTCCCTTTCTTGAATAAGGGAACAATATCTGCAACCCTCCAAACCTCCGGAACCTCTCCCGTCCTCATTGATGATGCAAAGATCATCACCAGAGGCTCAGCAATCTCCTCCCTTGTCTCCCACAGTAGCCAAGGGGTCCATCTTGTCCAGTCCTGGTGACTTATCCAACTTGATGCTTTCCAAAAGCTCCAGCACATCCTCTTTCTTATATCTACACGCTCAAGCTTTTCAGTCCGCTGTAATTCATCCCTACAATTGCCAAGGTCCTCTTCCATAGTGAATACTAAAGCAAAGTATTCTTTAAATACTTCTGCCATCTCCTCCGGTTCCCTACATACTTTCCTACTGTCATATTTGGTCCTATTTTCTCACGCCTTAACCTCATGCTCTTCACATATTTGTAGGATGCCTTGGGGCTTTCCTTAATCCTCTCCAATAAGGCCTTCTCATGGCCCTGGCTGGCTCTCCTAATTTCATTCTTAATTTTCATCCTTCCTGCTAGCCTTATAATTTTCTAGACTTCTATCATTACCTAGTTTTTTGAATCTTTTGTAAGCTCTTCTTTTCTTCTTGACTAGATTTGAACACCACGGTTCCTGTACCTTACCATCCTTTCCCTGTCTCACTGGAACATACCTATGCAGAACATGCAAATATCCCCTGAACAATAGGAGTTAAGGGAGACAGCTACAAGGGTACTCTCTAGCATCTGACTCTTGCCCTTCCCTCTCCTGACTATTACCCACTCATCTGTCTCCCGTGGCCCCAATGTGACCATGTGCCTATAGCTCCTCTCTATCACCTCCTCACTCTTCCTGACTGACGAAGGTCATCGAGCTGCATCTCCAGTTCTCTAACGCAATCCCTAAGGGGCTGCAGCTCGACGCACCTGGCGCAGGTCTGGCCATCTGGGAGGTTGGGAGTCACTAGGACTTCCCACATCTGACACCAAGCACAGAACACCCACCTCTATACAGGCAACCCGTTAATGCCTAAGCTCCATTGAGCCAAAGCCTTTCTCCTCTGTCACCCACACTAAAAAGCTGTCTCCTTTTAAACTCTTCTCGCTGTTCTAACTAGCTGATGTTCACACGCTTGCGCAGTCGTGCCCCAATCTAACTGCTGAAGAAATAACTGTCTCTTTTTAAACTCCTCTTAAATTTAAACTCTTCTCGCTGTTCTAACTGGGGGATGTCCACGAGCTTGCGCAGTCGTGCCCCAATCAAACCACTACAGAAATAACCATCTTTTTAAACTCTTCTCCCATTTAAGCTCTTCTTGCTGTTCTAACTGGCTGACATCCATGCGCTTGAGCAGTCGTGCCCCGATCAAACTGCTGAAGAAATTTCCTTTCTTCTATTTCCCTCCCTTCTTGAAGAGTGCAGTGACATTTGCAATATTCCAGTCCTTCAGAACTATGGCAGAATCTATTGATTCTTGAAAGATTACTACTAATGCCTCCACCATCCCTTTCACTACTTGTCTCAGAACCCTGGGTTGTAGTTAATCAGGTGACTTATTTACCTTTCAGCCATTCGCTTTCCCAAGCACCATCTCCCTACTAATAGCAACAGCACTCACTTCTGCCCCGACTCTCTCGAACTTCGGGCATACTACTAGTGTTTTCCACAGTAAAGGCAGATACAAGGTACTTATTCAGTTTGTCCCGCATTTCCTTGTCCCCTGTTACTATCTGTCCAGCATCATTCTCCAGCAGTCATATATCCTCAGTTCTCTTTTACTCTTTATATATCTGAATTTTTTTAAAACATCCTCTTTGATATTATTGGCTAGCTGACCTTCATATTGCTTAGGTGTCTCATCAGCATGAAATAAACACACTTGTATTGTATTACTCTCAGCTTTAGGGCTAGATTTGTACCTTGCTGATGCACATCTAGCACATAAAAAATACACTCAGTGGCCATTTTATATGGTGCACCAGCTCATTAATGCAAGTACCTAATCAGCGAATCATATGGCAGCAACTCAATGCATAAAACCATGCAGATATGATCAAGAGGTTCAATCATTGTTCAGTCCAAAGATCAGAATGGGGAATAAATTTGATCTAAGTGATTTTGACTGTGAAATAATTGTTGGTGATGGGGTGGTTTGTTTATCTTGGAAACTGCTGATCTCTTGGGATTTTGATGTGCAGCCTTCTCCCGAGTTTACAGAGACTGGTGTGAAAAACAGTTATCAACCAGCGAGTTCTGTGGTTGAAATAAGAGCGTTCAGCAGAGAGTGGCCAGACTGGTTCATGCTGACAGAAAGGCAACAGGAACTCAAATAACTAAGTGTTACAACAGTTGTGTACAGAAGAGCATCTTTAAACACACAAGTCGAACCCTGAAGTAGATGGACTACAGCAGCAGGTCCGTGAACATATGCTTAGTCTTTCATGTCGATGCATGCTTTCTCTAGAAATGCATTTCCTCTCTGCTTCCAGTGGTTCCTTTAAATCAATGGCTGATCTTGAGGGAAGTGGTAATCTCCTGTTACACTACATAAGGAGCATGCACATTGTCTCTGACAAAGATCAACTGCTGAATCCATCTCTTCAGCTTATCTGACCAATGTAATTTGATGCCTCACATTATCTGAGCAGGCTGCATTGAGAAGATGAGTTTAGTATTCAGATAAAATAGGGTCCAGATGGATTTCAGCTTTGCATTTGTATCCCAGCTGGTCAAAGTGTGCCTGAGTAATATGCATGAGCAGCCATAATAAAAGGTACTTTAAATACCATCTTTATTTACCACTAGAGATCCTGTCTTCTTTTTGTGTCAAAAACATGGTGTCATTAGCAATGCCAGCATTTCACGTTCTTCATTAATTTTCCTTTGAAGTGAATGGCTTGCCAAGATCTTCAAAGAGCTATGAAAGGTCAACCATATTGTTGTAAGTCCTGAGTCTGATTTCCTGCTCTAAACAGATTTTGAGAGGTCTTGATAAAATGGATGTGAGGAGAATATTTCCACATGGGAGCATCTAAAATTTGGAGCTAACATTTTGCGATAAGCACATCGATCATTCAAAGCTAATGGGAGGCAGAATGTTTTATTTCATGTGGAGTGGCATGGTACTGTAGCAGTCAATGCGTCACTTTATCAGGCCAGCAATCACCAACCAGGTTTTAATTCCTTGCTGCCTGTAAGAAGTTTGTATGTTCTCATGTGACTGTGTGTGTTTCCTCCTGCAGATCCCATTTCCTCCCACATTTCAGAGATGTATGGTTAGGACTGGTGTGTTGTGAGCATGCTATATTGGTACTGAAACAGCACTTGCGTGCTATGTAGCACAATCCTTGCTGACTTGATATGATTTGATCCAAATGCTGCATTTCACCGTATGTTTCGACTAACGTGTGACGAATAAAGCTAATCTTAACTATTTTCTCTCAGCAGATGTTCGGAAGGCGCTTCCTCAAACAGCAGTGGGTACAAAGGGAGTCTCTGAACAATATTAAAATTGGGGAAGATAGGCTCTTAATAAGCAATGGAGTGAAAGCTACTGGAGGTAGCAGGTTAAAGTCAACTAGGCTGTGATCTTATTGAAGGGTAGATCAAGCTTGAGGGAGTGAATGCTCTTAATTCATAGGTTTATGTAACAAGTAGTTTTCTACAAATACATGTAAATTTAATCAGTGACACTAGTTTTCAACGTTCTGATAGTTAAGTATTTAATTCATATCCCACCAACACAACTGAGAAAAACTGAATTTATCTCTGGCTCCTAACACTGGATTGGTCACCAAGTTATTTTGTCTCTCTGCTACCATGTCCTGAATGAAGCTGTTACCTGCTTCATGGCTGCCTGCAAGAAAGACAGCCAAACTCACTTATGCTAGGGGCTATAAATGTTATCCATTCAATACAGGGCCTAGTCAATTATCTTGCAAAGATTTGTGCTGAAAATCAAAAACAAATAATTTCTTGATTATGCAGTTTATGTTTACTGTAGGCACAAGGGTCATGCTAGTCTGTTGTAACATTTCCTGAGATTTCTGTTCTATGACATTGCTCAGCAAACCAGTTGTTGCATCAAGCTGCTTTCATGGTTCAAGAAGAAAGGCTAAGAGCACTATCTGAACAGCAGTAAAAGATTTGTATTTATAAACAGAATTGGTTGCCGGAGTACTGGTTTGTGAAATAATCCAGATTGGAAGCAAATCCTACCCACAGATTCCAACAAGACTTTACACTAATCTCAAGTCAATATGTTTTTATTCTCACTGTGTTTCCAGCAGTTCCCACAGAAACCACTAATAAAGGTAATTTAAGCTGGACAACTAAACTACCAATCCACACATATTGGAAAGTGGGAGCACATAGTCTCAGGGAGTGGGAACATCACACAGACAAGACCAATGGCCAGAATAGAACATGAGATGCTGGAGCGGAAGAACAGCACTACAATGCCAACCTAATGTATAACCTTTTTTACCTTAAAATGTGACTGTTTTGTTTTTTCAAAATAATACAAGCTATCTCTAATTAGGAAATGATTTAGCTCACCCCACCCTATTAAAAAAAAGTTCAAGTATCTTATTTATATGTTTAAGTAAAACAACTATATAGAAAGAAGTAGCCCTGCTATTATAATCTGTGGAACTTCATATTTATGTAATCATGATTTGGGTTTATTAGACATTAAATACTGCTATGGTGACCATACTTATGCATAATATAATAATACTAGTTTTAATTCACTTGTCCTGATAACTTGATCAACTGTTTTGGGACAACCTATGTAAGACAGCTCTGTTGCAGATTTAAGGTGTTTTTCCATTTGTAGTTTTGCAGATATGGACGTGGGCAATGCTGGTGACATCAAAGGGGATCTGCTCCCTAGCCACCCCTTTGCTCTTAATATAGCAATAGAACGTTTTGGGATTTTCTTAATCTTACCTGCCAGATCCATCTCATATCTTCTCTTTGCTCTCCTGATTTGCTGTTTAAGTAGTCTCATTAATAGAGCAATTAAATTTAAATGTGCTCAAGTTATCCAAGTGGGAGAATTGCAGATATATTGCACATCTGGAGTACCAGAGGGACTTTTTGAACAGGGAAAAGTATTACCTTGGTAAGACTTGAAAACAAGACTCAAATTTAAAACCAAAGCATTGCTTAAGCAATAATTAGTGTGCACTCAGTGGTCTTGGGTGAGCAGGGCTTTTGTATTAATTTTAGGTGTCAGAAAATTTAGGGAGGTAGAATATAGGAAGCTGGCCACAGGCATGTTAAACTGAAGTCATACAGTCACCTATTTATACTAATTCAGTTTTTAAAAAGATATCTCCCCATGTTTTCATCAGCCAGGTTCTATTAGGCAGGATATTAGGCAATGCCTATACATTGATAACATATAGGGGAAGATTTATATACAATCCTGAATGAAGGCCTCATGTAATATGTCATGAACTTGTAATATGTCATGAACTTGGCTATGTTCCTTTGACTTTCTTACATAGCTTCTCACATTGACCATCTTGAGATGTTGTTCATCAACTTCAGCTTGGCAGTTAACACAATCATCCCTTAGAGGCTGATTAAACAGTCCTGTTGGAATTCAACATCCCTCTCTGTAACTGGAATTCTTGACAGAAAGATCCCAGTCAGTCAAGTTAGCAGCAATATCTCAAGCTCCATCACGGTTTTCCCCAGGGCTGTGTGCTCAGTCCGCTGCTGTTCACACTGCCGACTCTCAACTGAACTGCCAGATCCAGCTCAAACCACATCTTGAAGTTCACTGATGAATCGACAGTGGTTGGCTCCATTGGCAACAGTGATGACTCAGCATACAGAGAGGAGGTAAAGATGCTTGTCAAATAGTGCGAGAACAATAAACTGAGTCTCATGGTGGAACTTGCTGAGAGCCAGATCAGAGGCATTCAAGTCTGGAGATCAGGAATGCTACAGGAGGTGCAGGTATGATCTCAGGAAAGCCATCTCACAGGTGAAGTGGAGGTTCTAGACTAGATAGGAATCAACCAGGGATGCTCAACAGCTGTGGCAGGATTTGAATGCCATAACCTCCTACAAAGTTAAATCTTGCGATATTGGGAACATTGGAGCATCGCTTCCAGATGAGCTCAATGCCCTCTGAGCTTGCTTTGATCACCAGAACAGGGAGGAGCCATCACACATCCTCATGTCTCCCGATGACCCTTTGTCCTCAGTAGCTGAAGATGATGTGTGGGCTGCCATCAAGAGCATAAATCCAGAGAAAGTATACAGTCCCGACAGAGCACTGGCTGAATACTGAATACCTGTGCTGACCAACTAGCTGGGATGCTGGCGGATACCTTCAACCAGGCTTCAATCATAACAGTTCCCAAGAAGAGCGTGGTAACCTGCCTCAGAATATCACTCAGTGGCACTTCCATTCACAGTGATGAAGTGTTTTGAAAGGCTAGTTTTGAAGCATATTAGCTCTTGTCTGAGTGACAACTTGGATCTGTTCCAATTTGCCTACTAAAGCTACAGGTCTATACTGGTACCATCTCATTAGCTCTTCACACAACCCTGGAACATCTAGACAGCAATGATGTGAAGATCAGGATGTTCTTTATCGATTACAGCTCAGTATTTAATACTATTGTCCTCTCAACCCTAATCAGTAAACTCCAAGACCTGGGTCTCAATACCCCCTTGTGCAAATGGATCCTGGATCTCCACACTTGCAGACCCCAGTCAGTTTGGATTGGCATAAACATCTCTACAATCTCTACTAGCACAGAAGCACCACAGGAATGTGTGTTTAGCCCCCTGCTCTACTTGCGTTACGTCTTTGACTGCGTGGCTAAGTACAGCTCCAATAGCATAAACAAGTTTGCTGATGACCCCACTGTTGTGGACCGTATCAAAGTTGGTGATGAATCAGCATACAGGAAGGAGATGAAAAATTTGTCTGATGGTGTCATAACAACATCTCACTCATTGTCAGTAAGACCAAGGAACTGAATGTAGACTTCAGGAGAGGGAAACCAAAGGTACATGAGCCAATACTCATTGGAGTACCGGAGGTGGAGAGGATCAGTAACTTTAAATTCCTGGGAGTCACACACTCAGAGGACCTGTCCTGTACCCATCATATAAAACAATGTTTGTATGTCGGGATCATTTCTCACCTGGATGAGAATGAGGCCCAGTTTAAATGCTTAAGGATAGAAGCAGATAAATACTTGAAAGAGCACTATCTTTTGAATGCAACATCAATTCCAACAGCAACATACATAATTATTATGTGACTATTTACCCTTTGGTAGAGTGAAGTGCTGTTAGACAGCATTTCTAATGCTGGTGGCACCAGGTTCTGGTACCTCTGGATAAAACTGATGGGAAAGCGAAGGATGGTAGCAATATTAAAGCAATTTTGTAAGTTAATTTTAAATATCTGTTCAAATCTTTTGAAGCAAGAGAATGCTGACATACCATAGAACCATAGAACATTACAGTACAGAAACAGGCCTTTTGGCCCTTCTTGGCTGTGCTGAACCATTTTTCTGCCTGTCCCACTGACCTGCACCTGGGTCATATCCCTCCAAACCCCTCTCATCCATGTACCTGTCCAAGTTTTTCTTAAATGTCAGAAGTGAGCCCGCATTCATCACTTCATCTGACAGCTCATTCCACACTCCCACACTCTGTGTGAAAAAGCCCCCTCCCCATGTTCCCTTTAAACTTTTCCCGCTTAACCCATGACCTCTGGGTCTTCTCTCCCCTGGCCTCAGTGGAAAAAGCCTGATTGCATTCACCCTATCTATACCCATCATAATTTTATACACCTCTATCAAATCACTCCTCATTCTCCTATGCTCCAGGGAATAAAGTCCTAACCTACTCAACCTTTCTCTGCAACTCAGTTTCTCAAGTCCCGGCAACATCCTTGTAAAACTTCTCTGCACTCTTTCAACCTTATTAATATCCTTCCTGTAATTAGGTGGCAAAAACTGCACACAATACTCTAAATTTGGTCTCACCAATGTCTTATACAACCTCACCATTACATTCCAACTCTTATACTCAATACTTTGATCTATAAAGGCCAATGCACCAAAAGCTTTCTTTACAACCCTATCTACTTGTGAAGCCACTTTTAGGGAATTATGTATCTGTACTCCCAGATCCCTCTGATCTATTGCATTCCTCAGTGTCCGACCATTTACCTTGTATGTTCTACCTTGGTTTGACCTTCCGAAATGCAATACCTCACACTTGTCCGCATTAAACTCCATCTGCCATTTTTCAGCCCATTCCTCCAACTGTTCCAAATCCCTCTGCAACCTTTGAAAACCTTCCTCACTTCCACTACACCTCCAATCTTTGTATCATTAGCAAATTTGCTGATCCAATTTGCCACATTATCATCCAGATCATTGATTATAGATGACAAATAACAATGGACCCAGCACTGATCCCTGTGGCACACCACTTGTCACAGGCCTCCACTCATGAGTAGCAATCCTCCATTACCACTCTCTGGCCTCTTCCATTGAGCCAATGTGTAATCCAATTTACTCCCTCTCCATGTATACCTAGCAACTGAATCTTCCTAACTAACCTCCCATGCGGGACCTTGTCAAAGGCCTTACTGAAGTCCATGTATACAACATCCACTGCCTTCCCTTCATCCACTTTCTTGGTAACCTCCTCGAAAAACTCTAATAGATTTGGTAAACATGACCTACCACGCACAAAGCCATGCTGACTTTTTCTAATAAGTCCCTGTCTATCCAAATACTTGTAGATCCTATCTCTTAGTATTCCTTCTGATAATTTACCTACTACTGATGTCAAACTTACTGGTCTATAATTTCCTGGCTTACTTTTTGAGGCTTTTTTAAACAACAGAACTACATGAGCTATCCTCCAGTCCTCCGGCACCTGACTTGTGGATATCGACATTTTAAATATTTCTGCCAGGGCCCATGCAATTTCAACACTAGTCTCCTTCAACGTCCGAGGGAACACCCTGTCAGGTCCTGGGGATTTATCTACTCTGATTTGCCTCAAGACAGCAAGCACCTCCTCCTCTTTAATCTGTATAAGTCCCATGACCTCCCTACTTGTTTGCCTTGTTTCCATAAACTCCATTCCAGCTTCCTTAGTAAATACAGATGCAAAAAAACCATTTAATATCTCTCCCATTTCTTTTGGTTCCTTACATAGCCGACCACTCTGATCTTCAAGAGGACCAATTTTTATCCCTTACTATCCTTTTCCTCTTAACATACCTGTAGAATCTCTTAGGATTATCTTTCAACCTAACTGCCAAAGCAACTTCATGTCTTCTTTTAGCACTCCTGATTTCTTTCTTAAGTATTTTCTTTTTTTTTAATGCTCCTCAAGCATCTTATTTCCTTCCTTTTGCCTGTACATGTTATACATCTCACTCTTCCTCTTTATCAGAGTTCCAATATCCCTCGAGAATCAAGGTTCCTTATTCTTTTTCATTTTGCCTTTAACCCTGACCAGAACATACAAACTCTGCACTCTCAAAATTTCTCCTTTGAAGGCCTCCCACTTACCAATCACATCCTTGCCAGAGAACAACCTGTCCCAATCTATGCTCTTTAGATCCTTTCGCATTTCTTCAAATTTGGCCATTTTCCAGTTTAGAACTTCAACCCGAGGACCAGATCTATCTTTATCCATGATCAAGTTGAAACTAATGACGTTTTGATCACTGGAACCAAAGTGTTCCCCTACACATACTTCCATCATCTGCCCTAACTCATTTCCTAATAGGAGATCTAATATCCTCCCTAGTCGGTACATCTATATATTGATTTAGAAAACTTTCCTGAACACATTTCACAAACTCTAACCCATCTAGACCTTTAACAGCATGAGAGTCCCAATCAATGTGTGGAAAATTAAAATCCCCTACAATCACAACTTTGTCTCCTGCAGTTGTCTGTTATCTCTCTGCAGATTTGCTCCTCCAATTCTCGCTATGGGGTGGTCTATAATACAACCCTATTAATGTGGTCATACCTTTCCTGTTTCTCAGCTCCACCCATATGGCCTCAGTTGACAAGCCCTCTAATCTGTCCTGCCAAAGCTCTGCTGTAATATTTTCCTTGACTAGTGAAGCCACCCCCCCACCCTTCATCTCTCTGCCTCTATCACGTCTGAAACATCGGAACCCTGGAACATTGAGCTGCCAGTCCTGCCCCTCCTGTAGCCAAGTTTCAATAATGGCTATGATGTCATAATTCCAGCTCTTCTGCCTTTCCCACAATACTCCTCGCATTGAAATATACACACCTCATAAGATTATTATCACCACACACACCCTTACTATTTGTGACTTTGCATGAACTACTAACATAATTTATTTTTAACACCGTTCCACTATCTACTCTAGCACTCTGGTTCCCATCTCCCTGCAAATCTAGTTTAAACCCTCCCCAATAACACCAGCAAACCTCCCTGCAACTATATTGGTCCCCTTGTAGTTCAGGTGTAACCCATCTCTCTTGTATAGGTCTCACCTGCCCCAGTTTCTCAGCCACGTGTTCATCTGCCAGAGCATTCTACTCTTACCCTCACTGGCACGTGGCACAGGCAGCAATCCCGAGATTACTACCCTCGAGGTCCTGTTTTTCAACTTCCTACCAAGCTCTCTGTACCCACTCTTCAGGACCTCCTGACTCTTTCTGCCTATGTCATTGGTACTGATGTGTACCACGACATCTGGCTGATCACCCTCCCACTTCAGAATGCTGTGCACGCGATCAGAGGCATCCCTGACTCTGGCACCCAGGAGGCAACAAACCATCTACGGAGTCCCCTATCACTACTGCTCTCCTCCTCTTCCTCCCTCTCTTCTGCACTGCAGAACCAGACTCAATGCCAGACCCAGGTAAGCCATCGCTTCCCCCCCACCCCCAACCCCCAACAGTATAGTTTTCAAAAAACACATGTCATCAATGCAGATTACGTCATAAAGGCACCCTTTCCAGTTTGGGCGTCCCCTGGCGGTGGGAGGCCCTCAAAGGGGGTGGGATCTGCGAGCGCGGTTGTGATTGTGCGCCTGCGTAGTGCTGGAGGTAAAAAAGCATGGCACCCGCCCCTGTAAGCAGGAGGTCAGGGCGGGGCTAAAAGCGACGGCCCTGCGCCTGCGCAGAGCGGCTCTGCCGGCCGTCAGCTGGCGGTAGACGCGTGGTGTGTGCTATTAGTGGACATCAGCAAAAGTTGTCCGTTTGCGCCTGCGTGCTGCGGCAAGCCTGTGAGGAGCGGGCTCAACATGAGCTCCCGAAAAGGTGAGCGGTTTTTCCCCTTGCACCAGTGCCTGGCGTCGCCCTTGACATAGACCTCCTTAATTTTCCCTAACGCCACCTTTTTTTTTTGTTTTCTCAGTTCTGGCTCTCCAAGCGCGCAAAAAGAGGAGCCGGATCAAGAAGGAGAAGATTCCAAAAAAGTGAGTGGTGGATTTATTGGCGACCAGGCCGGGGCTCTGCGTTCTTCTTCTCCCCCCTCGAGGCCGCACTAACAGCCTCGGCGCTTGGGAAAGCAAGGCCGAGACCTTTTGGCTTCTTCCCTTCCATCCCCCGCCCTGCATTTGGGCGCATTGCAGCTGGGCTGAGGAGGCATGGTCGGCTGTTTCTGTTGCTGCTGCTGGCGTGGTCTCCCGTGTTTTGTGTAGCGGCCGGATGGAGAAAATGGGGTGGGTTCCAACTTGTCGGGGGTGCTTGGGGGGGGGGGGGTGCAACGAGATGATGAAGAAAGAAAGTAATTAATATAAGTGTAGTAAGATATCCAAAATTTTCAATCATGGTAAGGTGAAATATAACTTTGGCTTCTGAAGTTTATTCACTTCTTTTAGAACACTCTTTTCAGTAAATGGAGCTGCTGCTAAGATATGTTACATGCTTTATGTGTACCTTTTATCTCCTTTTAAACCTTCCTCTGAATAGTAAGAAGATTTGAATACTCTTGTGTGAAATGTATAGTTGGGGAAAATGCTGGCCAGTGTTAAGTATCATAAGGAATACAGTTCTTCCCTGGCTAACCTATTTCCCTCCCAGCAATACACATAGGAATTTAGCAGGTCAGGCAGCATCTGTCGATAGGGAATAATCTTGACGTTCTTGAGTGAGACCTTCATCAAGACTGGCGAAGAGGAGTGGATGCTCTTCAGTAATGTTCATTTCCCTGAATTGAATGGTCTTATTTTCACTATGACTGACCAATATATATACTTCCATTCCCCAGGGACTGGACGTCCATGGTGAAAATGAGGCAATCTGCTCCAGTGCCCTGAGAGTTTAATTAAAGTGATGGAGAGCCGGCCTCTCTTCCTTTCCAGCCCTGACGAAGGGTCTCAGTCTGAATCGTCGACTATTTGTTCCCCTCTATTGATGGTGCCTGACTTGCTGAGTTCTTCCAGCATCTGCAGAATCTCTTGTGTTTATGATTTGTTTTCCCCTCTGTTGGATTGTATGGTTTTGTTTGATGTGTCAAAAATGCAGAAGGGAATTGAGGAATTTGGGATGTCCAAGTCTGTAATTGAGAAGGATGTCAGAAAGGGATAAATGAATTAAACTTGAGATTCTGCAGTTGCAACAAACACAAAAGTGGTGTAGGAACTCAGCAGGTCTGGCAGCATCTATAGAGAGGAATAAACTGGGCAATGTCCAGAGTCGGGTAATTGAAAATAAAATAAATGCAGATGCCGCAATGTCAAGCAGAAATTGTTGGAAGTGTATCTGGGAATACATATACAAAGTTCCTTAAAAGTGATGTCACAGGTAGATAGGGTCGTAAAGAGAGCTTTTGGTACATTGGCCTTTAGTCATAGTATTGAGTATAAGAATTGGAATGTTATGGTGAGGTTGTTTAAGGCATTGGTGAGGCTGAATTTGGAGCATTGTGTGCAGTTTTGGTCACCATATTACAGGAAGGCTATTAAGGTTGAAAGAGTGCAGAGGAGGTTTACAAGAATGTTGCCAGGACTTGAGAAACTGAGCTACAGAGAAAGGCTGAATAGGTTAGGACTTTATTCCCTGGAGTGTAGAAGAACGAGGGGAGATTTGATAGAGGTATATAAAATTATGATGTGTATAGATAGAGTAAATGCGAGCAGGCTCTCTCCACTGAGGCTAGGGGAGAGAAAAACCAGAGGATATGGGGGTGAAGGGGGAAAAGTTTAAAGGGAACATTGAAGAGACGATTTACTAGAATGTTACCTGAGTTTCAGCACCTAAGTTACAGAGAAAGGTTGAACAAATTAGGTCTTTATTCTTTGGAGCATAGAAAGTTGGGGAGAAACAATAGAGGCATTTAAAATTATGAGGGAGATAGATTGAGTTGATGTGGATAGGCTTTTTCCATTGAGAGTAGGGGAGTTTCAAACAGGAGGACATGAGTTGAGAGTTAAGGGGCAAAAGTTTAGGGGTAACACGAAGGGGAACTACTTTACTCAGAGTGGTAGCTGTGTGGAACGAGCTTCCAGTAGAAGTGATAGAGGCAGATTGGATTTTGTCATTTAAAGTAAAATTGGGTGGGTATATGGACAAGAAAGGAATGAAGGGTTATGGGCTGAGTGCAGTTAGTGGGGCTGGGTGAGAGGAAGTGTTTCGGCAGAAAAATTGGTTTGGCACAGCCAAGAAGGGCCAAAAGGCCTGTGCTTTAATGTTCTATGGTTCTATTTCAGGTCCTAGACCTTTTTTCAGAAGTAAAGTAAACTTTCTCATGTTTGATCAAGGATCTTTGACCTGCATTGTTAACTTTCTTATCACAGAAGCTACTAAACATGGCAAGTGGTGACAGCTTCCAAACATTTTCTTTTTCAGATTTCCTGAATCTGTGCTTTGTGTTTTTTTTGCCACAACTTGAGCTGATCAACTTGTTTAGGGGATTGAATAAGATTATGCAGGTCATTAATGGTGCAGACTCTCAATATGTAGTCTTTAATAAAACTTAAAACAACACTAGTGGAACCAGACCCATGTGTTTGTTTTATTGGATTAATCTGTTCTATTATGTTTAATGCTGCCAGATTGGTATTTGAAGATTTTGTTTTTGATTGTAAATTTCTGTTGCATGGTAACAGAAAATAACCTGTTCCTTGGTATGAGATCAAAATGTCAATTATGTCAAAGGTTTCAAATAATGGAAGCTATTTTAATTTTTAAATTAAGTTCATTTCATTTTATAACCTGTTTTTCGATGTCACGCAATCTTTTTCAGATCTCTTCCTCATTCCAGCTGAGCTCAATGAAACCTTCCAACTGCTCCCTTGATCACATGATTTAACTTCCTAGCCCCCATGCTAACTGGCATTGCTAATATTCCTTTGTTGAAACATAATGTGCACTCCTCCTTTAAATCTGCTGTCATCCTTCAAGGAAGCTCCTTAAACCATTGCAAGCTTTTCCATATTACCCATTTTATCTCCACTATCAAACTGGTTATTAAATATCTTGAAGGTCTTGTACCATATGAATGAGAGCCATCTTGTCGTCTTATCAATCATTTGGCATATTTGACCATTCTTTTTCAGCTAATGTCTGGCTGGGCAGACCGCAATTATATATGCAGTTGATTGTAAAATTAATGTTACATTGATATGTATTCTTATCAGTACTAAATACTTCATGAAGCTATTTCCATCTTGACTGCCTCAGCACATGCGGCAAAGTTTTTGCTTTGTTAATCAAGTGGTGAGGCTGCTCAACAATGAAGGTGGTGGTAGTTATTTCATGTTTGTACTACTGCCCTGCTTGTGATATGTCTGCTGTCAGTGAGTTTCGGAAGGAGCAGAATGATGGGTGGGAAGGTCGTACACTTTGGTTGCAGGAGAGTAAAGTAGACCTAATTTCCCCAATGAGGCTACTTACTGTGGACTCCACTCAACCATTAAATTGTTCTTTTGGCCATGATCTGGATGCAGAATTTCACATACTCAGCCTTTGTATATTCAATTTATTTACTATCATTCAGTGTTGAGCAAAGCAGGCTATAATGTCTTATTTTTCACTTTTGCCATATAATTTTGCACCTTTCACCCACATTTGTAATTCCAGACAACATTTTCAATGTGGCAAGCAAATGGCTACTGATGGTTATATAAGGGGGGTCTTTGGGAAACCTTGCATTGTGTATCGAAAGGGGTGGTAAATAGGGAAACGGGATGTGGTGGCTCCGTTGTTTTTTTTTTAAAAAAAAGAAATCAAATGCTTAGAAAGATAACAGGATCAGTGGATGTAGAATTCTATGGGTAGAGTATAGGAACTGCAAGTGTAAAAAGACCCTGATGGGAGTTATATACGGGCCTCCGAACAGTAGCCCAGAAACAGGCTACAGATTACAATGGGAGATGGCGAAACATGTAAAAAGGACAACGTTATGATGGTCGTGATGGATTTTAATATTCAAGTAGATTGGGGAAGTCAGGTTGGTGCTGTGCCCTAATAGAGGGAATTTATGGAATGCCTATAAGATGACATTTTTGGGCAACTTGTGGTTGAGCCCACTTGGGGAAAAGGCAGTTCTGGATTGGGTATTGTGCAATGATTTGATTTGGGAGCTTAAAGAGACCCTTAGGACGCCATGATCATAATATGATGGAGTTCACCGTGCAGTTTGAGAGGACAAGCTAAAGTCAGACATATCAGTATTACAGTGGTATAAAGGGAATAAGAGGGATGAGAGAGGAGCTGGGCAAAGTTGATTGGAAGGGAGCACTAGCAGGGATGATGGTAGAACAGCAATAGCTGGAGTTTCTGAGAGCAATTCGCAAGGTGCAGGATAGATGATCCCAAAGAAATAGTGGTATTCCAAAGGGAGGGTGATGTAGCCATAGCTGACAAGGGAAGTCAGACAGCATAAAAGGAAAAGAGGACATATAGCAAAAAAGTGAGAAGTAAGGGGATTGGGAAGCTTTTAAAAACCAAAGGTAATGGGGAACAAAGAAATAGTGGATGAACTGAAATAGGCCAAAGTCAGCATGGTTTCGTTTAGGGGAAATTTTACTTGACATCTATGTTGGAATTCTTTAAGGAAATAAATAGCAGGTAGGATAGACAGTTTGTGGGTGTTGTTTTGCTTAGATTTTCTGATGACCTTTGACAATGTGCTGCAGATGGTGCAAAATAAGATTAAAAACCCATGGTATAATAAGAAAGATACTTGCCTGGGTAGAAGATTGGCTGACTAGCAGGAGGCAAAGAGTGGGAATAAAGGGGCCTTTTCTGGTTGGCTGCCGGTGGCTGGCAGTATTGCAGAGGGGTCTCTTTTGGGAATACTTAAGTTATATGTCAATGATTTTGGTGATTGAATTGATTGCCAAGTTTGCAGATAATACAAAGATAGGTTGGGGGGCAGGTAGTGAAGAGGAAGTGGAGAGTCTTGCAGAAGAACTTAAACAGATTAGGAGAATGGGCAAAGAAGTGGCAGATGGAATATTGTCAGGAAGTGTATGGTCATGCACTTTAGTAGAAAGAATGCAAGAGTGGACTGTTTTCTAAATGGAGTGAAAATTCAAAAGTCAGAGATGCCAAGGGACTTGGGAGTTCTCTTGCAGCATTTCCTAATGGTTAACTTGCAGTTTGAGTAGATGGTAAGGAAGGCAAATGCAATGTTAGCATTCATTTTGAGAGGATGGAACAATAAAAGCAAGGATGTAATGAAGCTTTATAAGGCGTTGGTCAGACCACATTTGGTGTATTGAGAGTTTTGGACACTTTATCTAAAAAGCATGTGCTGGCATTAGGAGGAAGCCCAGAGGAGGTTCACAAGAAATATTCAGGAAATGAAATGGATAGTGAGTGTTTGATGGTTCTGGGCCTGTATTTGCTGGAGTTTAGATGATTGAAGGGGGAATGGGGATCTTATTGAAACCTATCGACTAATGAAAGGCCTAGATAGAGTGCATTTGGAGAGGATGTTCAAATAGTTGGGGAGTCTAGGACCAGAGGGCACAGCTTCAGTAGAGGGATGTCCCTTTAGAGATGAAGAATTTCTTTATCCAGAGGGTAGTTAGTGAATCTTGAATTCTTTGCCATAGCTGGGTGTGAAGGTGAAGTTGTAGGGTATTTTTAACGGAGTTTAATAGGTTCTTGATTAGTAAGGGCATCATTGGCATGGAGAGGGATAATAAATCAGCCAATGTGAAATGGCAGAGTAGACTCGATAGGCCGAGTGGCCTAATTCTGCTCCTTTGTCTTTTGGTCTAATGTTCACCCATTATTTCTGTGCATGCTGCCTCATGATGACTTCTGCTTAAGCAAGTCCTGTTTTTGAAAATTCTAGCCTTTTCTGATCCTTCCACAACTATGTTGTTTGCTCTGAGCTCGAAAGTTTAAAGTAAATATTATCAAAGTACATATCACCATATATAATCCTGTTGAATTTTCTTGTGGACATACTCAAATCTATAGATTAATAACTATAAACAGAATCAATGAAAGACTGCCCAACTAAGGCATTCAACCAGAGTGCAGAAGACAACAAATTGCAAATGCAAAATATAGAAATCATAATAAATAGGCAATAATTACTGAGAATATGAGATGTTGAGCCTGTAGCGGTGTGCTACACGCAGCGCTAAAATAACATGGAGTCTGGGGGTGGAGTTTCAAGATGGCGACGTAGACATCTGCCTTTTAGGCGCTCTTCATTTTTTAAGCTATAATCACCCTTTAATCAAATCTTTTCGTACTTAATCATATGGGTTGATATTTATGATTTATTTTTCTTTTTAAAAATAACACTGGATTTAATTTTTTCAAACTTAAAATGTCTGTATCTAAGAAATCGTCTAAAGACCCTATAACTCTCGATGCAATCTCCAATCTTCTGGATACTAAACTTGCAAGTCGGGAAAACAAACTTACTGCGAAAATATCGGAGCTTGAAGAAGTCGTTAAATCATTTGATATCAAGCTTCAATCGCAGGCAGCAGTTATTGAACGTCATGAAGAAAAGTTTGCGGCTCTTGACAAGATAATTTGTGAAAAAATACGTACAATCGAAACTTTGGAGGAGAAGGTACGATTGACCGCTAAAATAGTGGAGCAGTATAAGTTTAAAATCACCGATCTTGAAAACCGGTCTCGCAGACAGAATTTGCGTATTATTGGATTTCCCGAAAATCTCGAGTCTGGTGACTTAACTGAATATTTCTCTAATTTATTGTGGGAAATTTTTGGCAAGGACGCTTTGCGGGTTAAACCTACTATTGATCGTGCCCACAGAGTTTCGAGATTTTCGGCTGCGAAAGACAAGCCATGAGCTGTGATTGTCCGTCTCCATTATCCTCGGGAGAAAGAGCTTTTAATTCGATTAGCTCGTCAGAAAGGTATGATTTCTCACAAAAACAACAAGTTTCGTATTGTGGAGGACTATTCATTCGAGGTAATGAGGGCGAGAATTGCTTTTAAACCGGTGATGGCGGAGGTTCATTTGATTGGACTTAAACAAGCTTTAAGATATCCAGCGAATCTCAGAATTACGTTGAGCGACAACAGTCAGCGTTTCTTTAATACTCCGGAAGAAGCGAACATGGAGTCGGTAAACTGCAATTAAAGATGATTTTATTCGAACTTCACAGCCTTGCTTTAAAGCCTCCCTCATCCCGCCCTCCCTGGGCGCGGATGCTCCAAAGGATACGTACTCACAAACCCCTGCAGGCTCTTTTCCCTTTGTTGCGGACCTGGCCTTTGTGCCTGCACGCTGGCTATTTGTGAGCCGGTTTGAGTGCGCTAGGAAGTGGGTCGCCACCAGCCCTTAATTAAGTCTATCGGTTGTGGGAACATTTCATTGATGAGGCAGGTGAAGTTATCCCCTTTGGTTCAAATGCCTGCTGGTTCAGTGGTAGTAACTGTTCCTGAACGAGGAAGTGCGAGTCCTAGGGCTCTTGTATCTTCATGATGGCAGTAGCAAGGAGAGAGCATGTTCTGGATGGTAGTAGTCCTTGATGATGGATGCTGCTTTCCTGCAACAACGTTTCATGTAAATGTCCTCGGTGGTTTGGAGGGGGGGCGCTTTACACGTGATTGACTGGGCTGTATCCATTACTTTTTGCAGGTTAACTGCTTCCAACCATGTATTTGTTGTGTTTCATTTCTGGCAATAAATGTAGATGCTCGACTGTTGCCAACTCCTTCAAACACCATGACCATTTACCCCAGATTATTTACTCTCAACCCTTCCATTTGTGTATACCTCTGCTGTGTTCCACCAGCATTTTGTGTGTGTTGTATGTACACCTCTGTCCTGTTTTGAAATATGCTAATCTACTTTGCTTCTGTCACCTGTAATTCCATCTCTGATTGGTAGAGCATCAAATAAGCTGGGGAAAATTGACGGAATTGTTATTCAGTTTGTTTAACACTACTGCAGCCTATAATTGAAGAGGCAAAATCATTCAGTCTTCCCCAACTAGAAGCTCTGGATGAACTATGAGATCTGCAGTCTGCTAAGGGACAGATCAATGGCATACAGGTCTGGTCACCAAGTAAGATACAAGACATTCGGATATGATCTCCAGAAAGCCATCGTATGGGTGAAATGGCAATTCCAGACTAAACTTGAATTAATGAAGATTGTTTGACTGCTGTGGCTATTTCCTCTTACAAACTGAAACCAAGTGACATGGGTGACAAGAAGGCTTCACTTCCAGATTACATTAATACTTTCCGTGCTTGCTTTGACCATCAAAACATGGAGGAAGTTTCATGAACTCCAGCCCCTGATGACCCTATGATTTCAGTCTCTGAGGCTGACTTAAGAGCATCCTCAGGAGGGTGAACCCTCTGAAAGCACTGACACAGATGGGGTACCTGGCCGAGTACTAAAATCAGTGCTGATGAATTGGCTGGAGTGTTCACTGATGACTAACCTCTCACTTTGTGAGTTTGAGGAGCCCACCTTCTTCAAGCAGGCATTAATGATACCACTGCCTAAAAAGAATGCGCTAACCTGCCTCTGGCTAGCCTCCAGTAACACTTACATCCACTGTGAAGTACTTTGAGAGGTTGGCAATGAAACATCAACTTCTGCCTGAGAATCTGCTCCAATTTGCCTAATAGAACAACAGGTCCACAGGAGATCCCATCTCATTGGCTCTTCATTCAACCTGGAACATTGGACAGCAAAGGTGCATAAATCAGGATGTTCTTTACTATCTGCAGCTCAACATTCAATATTATTCCTTCAGACTTGCAATAAGCTCCAATGTCTTGGCCTTAGTACCTTGTGCGATTGGTTTCTTGATTCCCTCACTTGCAGACAGTTTAGATTAGCAGCAATTCTACAATCTCCATCAACAGAGGTGCACCACAAAGCTATGTGCTTAGTCTTCTGCTCTACTTGCGTCATACTTACGGCTGTGAAGCTAAGTAGAGCTCCAATGCCATATTTCAGCTTGCTGATGAAACCACTATTGATGAATTAGGGGTGACAAATCAGCATACAGGAGGCAGATTGAAAATCTGGCTGACTGGTGCTATGCAACACAAGCTCTCACTCTCAACAAGACCAGGGAGCTGATTATTGACGAGGAAACCTGAGGTCCATGAGCCAGTCCTCATTGGGGGAATCAGATGCAGAGAGGATCACAACTTAAAATTCCTTCACATGATAATATTCAAGGATCAGTCCTGGGCCTAGCACATAATTGCAATTATGAAGAAAGCACAGCAGTTAGAAGTTTGTGAAGATTTGACAAGACATCTAAAACCTTGACAAACTTCTATTAGAGTGTGATTGAGAATACATTGGTTGCATCACAGCCTGGTATGGAAGCACCAATTCCTTGAATGTAAAAACCTACAAAAAAGTGGTTATGGGTCAATCCATCACAGGTAAAGACCTCCCCATCACTGAGCACATCTACCTAGAGTACTAATGCAGGAAATCATCAAGGACCCTTCCACCACCCAGCCCATGCTCTGTTCTCACTGCTGCCATTAGGAAGGAAGTACAGGTGCCTCAGGACTCACCACCAGAAGAGATAACTTCACTTGCCCTGTCATTGAAATGTTTGCACAACCTCTGGGCTCGCTTTCAAGGACTCTTCATCTCATGTTTTTGATGTTTATCACTTTATTTGTTTTGTGTTTGCACATTTTGTCTTTTGTGCATTGGTTGTTTGTCCATCCTGTTTGGTGCGGTCTTTCATGATTTGGTTACGTTCCTTGGATTTATTGGGTATGTCTACAAGAATGCAAATTTCAGGGTTGTAACTGATGACATGTATGTACTTTGATAATTTACTTTGAAGAAATGTGAATCAACACATGAAAAAAATTGCAGATGGGTCATGCCAGTGTTAAGGACATTAGTTCCTGGTTTTTGAAAGTAAAACATTGGAGATAAAAATATGAAGTGAAAACGTTAGTAGAGAAAGAAAACTAAGTGCTGATTGGCCTTTGTTTAAAATAGTTAATTAATCTGGTCTGTATCATTAAAACTTTGTAATTTGTGAGATTGCATTAAGATAAACATGCATTGCAGAATACCTAGCCTCAGATTGTTTCTTGCTACCACAGTATTTATAAACGGCTTTTCCTATTGTCTAGTCCGGGGGTCGGCAACCCGCGGCTCCGGAGCCACATGTGGCTCTTTTACGTCTGTGCTGCGGCTCCCTGTTGCTTTGGGAAATAATTGGTTGTGGCGACCCTTTTCCTGGCACATCCGAACCAACTCACAATTAGATAGCCTACGGGGGTTTGCGAGCACAGAGCTTTGGAGCCTCTGCGCCATGGGGGGGCAGGTTGAGGGAGGCTTAAAAGTGAGGCTGAAGATTTCGAATAAAGTTTTTTCCTTCGACTGCAGTTACCGACTCCGTGTCGTAATTTTAGCGCTGCGTGTAGCACACCGCTACATGGTCAGTATTTAATTAAAATGTATTTTATGTTAGTTTGTTAGTTTTTGAAATGTAAATCTAAATTTGAAGATTATGGTGATCTTGTACAATCTAAATAAGACGTTGTGGCGACCCATTTCCTGACACATCCGAACCGGCTCACAATTAGCCAGCGTTCAGGCTAAGGGAGATAGCCTACGGGGGTTTGTGAGTACGTGTCTTTTGCAGCATCCGCGCCCATGGGGGGCGGGTTGAGGGAGGCTTAAAAGCAAGGCTGTTTAGTTCGAATAAAGCTATCTTTGACTGCAGTTTACTGACTGCGTGTAGCACACCGCTACAACGTGTTTTTATCGCTGGCTGTCCAGAGGGGAGGTGCTGAAACGCTTTGTCGCGTGTCTGGAAGAAGTGAAAACTTTCCTGGGCAGCAAAGGGCTCAACTTTCCTGAGCTGGAACAGCCAGAGTGGCTGGAAAAGCTACACTTCATGGTAGACATGACAGCGCACCTGAACACGCTGAACACAGCTCTTCAACGGGGTAAGGACGTACAGCCCTGCACATGTTGGAGGATGTTTTGGCATTCGAGCGCAAGTTGACGTTGCTTGCCAGAGATTTACAGAAAGGCACATTGTCTCACTTCCCCAATTTGAGAGAGTTCAAACAAGGTCACGACATGATAAATTCGGAGTATTTACATTCTGCAATCATCTCAATGCAAACATCGTTTGGGAAACGCTTCTGTGAGTTCAGAGAGGAAAAAAACACATTATCCTTCCCGGTCACTCCCCTAAGCATCGATCCATCCCTACTGAATACGACTGCATTGTCAGGTGTGAGTCAACCTGAACAAGTATGATAAATATTTTAATTGCCTATTATTTTACGTATATTCATATGTTTTCATTGTTCAGTGAAACAGTCCTTTTATTTTTCAGGTTGACAGCTGGCTGACGTTATTTTTGGTTTGCTGCTGGCGGCAAATTTAAGTTTGGCGTTTTTCATAAATACAAGAAGGACTCAAATTGACGTTGAGTATTTTACTTAAAAGTAACCTTCAACCCAACGTCTTTTTTTCGGAGTTCAAAATGTTTTTGTTGCATGCAGAAATGTAATTTCGTTTTCTCTGCAGGAGTTCATCAATTTCATAAATGCAACACATTATAGTTTGTTTATACATAGCATAAAGGCAAAACAAAACGTTGTATGCAGTGTTATTTCATTTTAAACGTCAAACAGGTTTTGCGGCTCCCAGTGTTTTCTTTTCTGTGGGAAACGGGTCCAAGTGGCTCTTTCAGTGGTAAAGGTTGCTGACCCCTCGTCTAGTCAGTACTATTGCCCAGAGTATCTGAAGGGGAATGAGACCTATTAAGAATTATGGCCACGTGGCAATAGGATACAGGCCTTTTGGCCCAATCAGTCCATGTTGAACATGCTGTCTGCCCTGTTAGTTGCAGTTTCCTGTGTTTGGCCCATATCCTAAGCTCTGTTCCTTCACATGCCTATTCAAGTGCTTGCTAAATAATCCCATTGTTCATGTCTCAACCACTTACTCTGGTAGTTGATCCCATATACTCACCACCATCTGTGTGGATGAAGTTTTCCCTTTTAAATATTTCCCCTCATCTTAAATCCATGCCTCCTATTTTTGGACTCCCTACCCCAGGGAAAAGATGGTTACCAACCTCCTCATCAATGCCTTTCATAATTTTCAACACTTCTGTAAGGTTGCCCCTGAGTTTCCTATGTTGCAAGTAATAAAGATCTAGCCTAGCCAACTCACTGTTACTTGGGCCCTCTAGTCCTGGCGAGGTTCTCATAAATCTTTTCTGCAGTCTTTCCAACTTGACAGTGTTTTTCCAATAACAGGATGACCAAAAATGTACATAGTACAAGTTCAGCCTTACTAACAACATAACCAGCTGCAGCATGTTCCATCTCCTAAGCTCATTATCCTGACAAAAGGCCATTGTGTGTTCAAAACATCTTCACAGCCCTTTCTACGTGTGATGCCGCTTTTAATAACTATGCATTTATGCTACCAGTTCTCTTTTCTATTATGATCCCTAGTGACCTACATTCACATTATGCCTTGTGCTGTCTTTCCAAAATGTATCACCTCACTCTTAATTTCTATTGAAACCTATTTACTACTTGTTGGCCCATTTTTCTAACTGATCAAGATTCTCCTGTAATCTGAGCTTCACTATCAATAACATTCAATCAATAACACAAATGTACTGATCAAGCCTTGTGTATTCACATCCCAATCATTTATATAAAAAAAAATAAAATGGTTCCTTCATTGACCCTTGAAGCACATCAGTAATTACTGGACCCCATTCCTAGAAACTGTCCTCAACTGCCACCCTTTGCTTCCTACCTCTGAGCTAATTTTGAATCCACCGAAGTAGCTCTTGCTGGATTCCAAAGGATCTAACCTTCCAATCCAGCCTCCCATGCAGGAACTTGTCAAAGGTCCTGCTAAAATCCAATAGAGCACATCCACTGCCCTAACATCGTCTATTCTCTTAGTTACCTCTTCAAAGGCCTCATAAAATATTGTCAAGCATGACTTTGCATGCACAAAGCTAAACTGACTCTTGATCAGACTGTCTATTCAATCGCTGTTGGAATGTCCTTCAGAATTCCTGTCAGTACATTCCCCAGTACTGATGTCAAGCTGACTGGCCTGTGAATCCGACATCTTGCTATCCTTAAATGACATTAGCCACTTTCCAGTCTTCAGAAACTTCACCAGTAGCTAACAATGAAGTAAATAGTATTTGAGGATATACTCGGTTATTCCCTGGGGATTTATCTACCTTAATGTGCTGTAAAGCTGCAAATATCTCCTCCCTAGTAATATGGATGTCCTCCGAAGCATCTTTACTTTTATCTTGAGTAACTTTTTTTTCCCCAGAGTAAACACAGGAGAAATATTTGTTTAAAAATCCCACCCATCTCCTCTGGCTCAAGGGCTAGGTGGCCTTGCTGATGTCTAAAGGGAACTACTCTCTCCCTAGCCACTCTTTACTCTTAATGTAGCTATAGTACTTCTAGGAATTTTCCTTGAACTTACCTGTCAGTTCCTTCTCAAAAACTCTCTGCCTTCCTGATTCCCCTCTTGCATGTATTGTTAATCTTTATAGTCATTAAGGGATTCACTTGTCCCTGACCTAAACCAACATGAGCTCCCTTTTTGACTAGAGCAGGGGTCGGCAACATTTACCACTGAAAGAGCCAATATGGACCCATTTCCCACAGAAAAGAAAACACTGGGAGCCACAAAACCCGTTTGACATTTAAAATGAAATAACACTGCATACAATGTTTTTTTTTGCCTTTATGCTATGTATAAACAAACTATAATGTGTTGCATTTATGAAATTGATGAACTCCTGCAGAGAAAACGAAATTACATTTCTGCATGCAACAAAAACATTTTGAACTCCGAAAAAAAGACGTTGGGTTGAAGGTTACTCCATAGGTAGCCTACCTTGGATCGAAGAATTAAAAGAAAGCGCGCACTGGCGGATGTCAGGCATTGGCAGTGGTGATATATATTAATAGCGATAAAAAACACGTATCGGTGTAGTGCTACACGCAGCGCTAAAATAAAGACACTGCAGTCAAAGGTAACTTTATTCGAACTAAACAGCCTTGATTTAAAGCCTCCCTCAACCCGTCCCCGTGGGTGCGGATGCTCCAAAAGACACGTACTCACAAACCCCTGTAGGCTATCTCCCTTAGCCGGAACGGTGGCTAATTGTGAGCCGGTTCGGATGTGCCAGGAAATGGAGTCTCCACAACGTTTTTAGATTGTACAAGATCACCATAATCTTGTACAATCGAATTTCGAATTACATTTCAAAAACTAACAAACTATGGGGAGCCACAGCACAGAGATCAAAGAGCTGCGTGCGGCTCCGGAGCCGCGGGTTGCCGACCCTTACTCAGAATCAGGTTTTATATCACTGGCGTAGGTCATGAAATTTGTTTTTGGTAGAACAATGCAATACATAAAAACAAATTAAATTACAATAAATGTGTGTATGTATGTGTATATACATGTAACAAATATATAAATAAAAATGCGTATGTATAAAATAAATAGTTCAAAAAGAGCCCCAAAAATAGTGAGGTAGTCTGCATGGATTCATTGTCCTTTCAGGAATCTGGCAGAGGGGAAGAAGCTATTCCTGAGACAAGTGTTTAAGGTTCTTGTGCTGAGTCCATGATGTTAGCAATGAGAAGAGGTCATGTCTTGGGGATGGGGTTCCTTAATGATGGTTGCCCCCCCACCCTGTTTTTTTGAGGCATCACATTTTGTCCAAATGTAATTTATTATCCAAGTACATGTATGTCACTATATACGGCTGAAATTGATTTACTTGCAGGCATATATTTAATAAATCCGTAACTTAGCAGTCAACCAGTGCACAGAAGACAAATTGCAAGTACAAAAAGAAATGGAGTCCTTGAAAGTGAGTTCATGGGTTGAGAACATTTCAATGATAGGAAACGTAAATTTATCCCCTTTATTCAAGAGCCTGATGGTTGTGGGATAATGACTGTTCCTGAACTTGGTGTTGTGAGTCTTGAGGTTTCTGTACAGTCGGCCCTCCTTATCCGCGAGGGATTGGTTTCGGGACCCCTCGTGGATACCAAAATTTGCGGATGCTCAAATCCCTTATTCAACCTGTGTCAATGCAGTGGATCTTAGAACCCCAGACCTTATTTAACCTGTTTCAGTGTGGTGGACATTAGGACCCAGCGGCAGAGATCTGAATCTGCAGTATTTCGGTTCAAGAAAATAATCACGATAACGATTAAAAATAAAGTGGAAATAATAAAGCAATCGGAAAGAGGTGAAATGCCATCAGTCATTGGAAAAGTGTTAGGCTACGTCGGTCAACGATCCTAACAATTTTAAAGGATGAAGTGAGAAAGGCTCTACCCTGATGAAAGCTGCAATTATTACTAAGCAACGATGAAGGGTCTTGGCCCGAAATGTCGACAGTGCCTCTCCTTATAGATGCTGCCTGGTCTACCGTGTTCCACCAGCATTTTGTGTATGCAGCGGTTTAATTATTGGGTTTTGGGGTTTTGATCCTCCACATCAACTCGGCACAGTGGAGAGTGCACTCCATAGCGATCTGTCACTAGATCGAACTCCTGAGCCCGGCGCTGAAGCATACGTTCTTAAGTGTTTCATATGCATAGAAAGGTAAAATATATACTATATACTAAAACAAATGTTTGACTAACAGACAGTAAATAATACCGGATGTACCTGTTCTGACTGACTTAGTAAGAGAACTTCTGATTTTGTTTGATCCCGATCCATGATAACCCACGCACATCCTCCCGTATACTTTAAATCATCTCTAGATTACTTATAATACCAAATAAAATGTAAATGTTATGTAAAATAGTTGTATTGTTTAGGGAATAATGACAAGAAAAAAAAAGTCAGTACATACTCGAACAACAAGTGCTGGAAGAGCACTTCCAGGTTTTTGCGATTTGCGGTTGGTTGAATTTGCAGATGCAGAATTCACAGATGACTAGGGCCAACTGTATTTTCTTCCTGATAGCAGCAGTGAAAAGAGAGCATGACCTGGGTGGCGTGTGCCCTGGATGATAGATGCTGCTTTCCTGTGATAATGCTTTGTATAGATGTACTCAGTGGTGAGGAGGGCTTTGTATGTGAGGGACTGGGCTGTATCCACTACTTTTTGTAGGATTTTCCGTTCAAAGGTATTGGTGTTTCCATTGCAGGAAGCAGCCAGTCAATATACTGCCCACTGCACATCTACATAATTGCTCTCACATGCTGGGCCCAGGACAGTTCCTCTGAAATGATAACATTGAGGAACGTAAATTTGCTGATCCTCTCTGCCTGTGATCCCCTGATAAGGACTGGCTCATAGACCTCTGGTTTCCTTCTCCTGAAGTCCATAATCAGCTCCTTGCTCTTGCTGACATTGAGTAAGCAAATTATGGTTGTAGTTGTGGCACAATTCAACCAGATTTTTAATCTCCCTTCGATATGCTGATTCATCACCATCTTTCGATTCGGCCTACTAGTGTTGTCGTTGGCAAACTTGAATATGACATTAGAGCTGTGCTTAGCCAGTCATAGTGTAAAGTGAGTAGAAATTTGCTAGTCTTTGGTGATATGTCAAGTCTCAAACTCCTGATAAAATATAACCACTGTTGTGCTGTCTTGGTTGGGCCCAGGATAGATCTTCAGAGGTGTTTTCACCTCAGAATTTGAAAACGCTCTGAACAAGCATTTAGAAAAGCCCTGTACAGTGGCCTTTCTATACCAGATAATGATGCAACCAGTGAGAATTCTCTCAATGGTCCATCTGTTTTTAAAAAAAAATTGATTGTCTTTGGTGACATATCAATTCTCAAATTCCTAATGAGCTGCTGTCATGCCTTTTGTAATTGAATCATTATATTGGGCCCAGGATAGATCCTCATTTGTTGACACCCAGGGACTTGAAACTGCTCACCCTCTCCACTGCTGATCCCACTAAGGGGACTGGTATGTGTTCCCTCATTTCACCCCCACCCCCCCTTCCTGAGGTTCACAATTCCTTGGTTTCACTGACATGGAGTGCAAGGCACATTGTGTTGGGCCCTGATAGTATATTAGGTAGGGCACTGAAGACCTGTGCCAACCACCAGGTGGGATTGTTCAAGGACAGCTTCAGTCTCTCATTACTGCAATTGGAAATTCCCACCTGCATCAACAAGGCAATAATCATACCAGTGTTTAAGGGGAGTAGGTTTCAAAGGTACATTTAATGTCAGAGAAATATATACAATATACATCCTGAAATGCTTTATCTTTACAACCACCCATGAAAACAGAGGAATGCCCCCAAAGAATAAATGAGTTAAATGTTAGAACCCCACAGCTCCCCCCCCACGCGTAAGCAGCAGCAAAGCAACAATCCCCCTCCCCACCCCCGAGAAAGCATCAGCACCCAACACTGAGCACTCAAGCATGCAACAAAGCAACAGCAAAGACTCAGACTTGCAGTACCCCAAAGACTACTCGTTCACATTGTATTCAACATAAGAGGTTCTCTCTCTTCTTAATAAGAGTGAAAGAGGTGTCTCCATTTCAGGGTGAGCTGATCTCTTATCAGCCAGAATTTCCTAATCTTACCAGGTTCCCCCTTCACCTAAAAGGAACATGTTGCTTCTTGCTATCACACTCTCAGAAGTCTTGCAATTGCCATTTGTTCCTTTCCCTTCAAATAAGCTCACATAATTGATGTGTGCTAGATCCTGCTTAGCTCCTCCAGAATTAGCTCAACTCCAATTTCAGGCCTTAACCTGTGGACCTATCCTATCCTTTTCCATCGCTGTCTTACAGAATTATGGTCACGCGAGTCAAAGTGCTCCCTGGTTGCCACTTTCATTGGTTGCCCTACCTTCTTCCCAGAAGAGTTGCAGTATTACATGATCCTATGTAGGGTTGTCTTGTATATTGATTCAGAAAACTGTCCTGCACCTGCTTTATAAATTTCACCTGAAATTAACAATCTGGGTGGGGCAGTCATTACTGGGAAAATTAAAATCTTCCACTAATACAGCCACATTATTCTTACAGCTATGAGCAAATTCTCTACACACTTGCTCCTCCATTGTTTCTATTATCCCATTGACTACTGGGGCAGGGGTGAGGGGAGTGGTGGGGTTAATTACTGCTCCACATAAGTTTCTAAGTAGCATTTCTAAGTTTTGCCCGTATGGTCTTACTGAGTTATCTGCCCCAAGTTCATCTGCCTTGCCTGTTGAGCCTTGTAAAGGGTAATTCAAGTTTATTGTTATTTAACTATATACATGTATATAATGTATTTAACCATATAACTTGTATAGAAATGAGATATTTCTCTGCGCTAGGGTGCGAAGCACAGTAGTACTCATAACACATAACATACAATAACTTGTGAAAGTAAGAATTAAATCAACAGATGAATCACACATAAATAACAAACTAAAGTGCATTAATATTAAATATTGTAAGATACAGAACAGATTAACTAGTGATAGAATATGATGTGGTGGGAAGTTCAGAAGCCTAATGGCCTGGGGGAAGGAAGTGTTTCTCATCCTGACTGTTCTTGTGTTTGTAGACTGTAGTCTTCTGCCTGATGGCAGAATGTCAAAAAGGATGCTGGATGGGTGGGACTCTTAATACTAAGGGCCCAGCATATGCAGCACTCCTGTTAAATGTCCCCAGTGGATGGTAGGGAGACCCCTATGATCCTCTCAGCTATTCTGTCCTTTGCAGGGACTTCTGGTGCAATGCTCGACTGCTCCCATAGCAGACAGATGCAACTGAATATTCCTTTCTCTCGCTGCTGTGTGCCACTGGCTATACTGATTACTAAATTTTTTCTCTCTTGCTACTCTATCCCAACCAGCATTTGGTGCACCTCCACCAAGTGGGATTTGATCCCACTGTCTGACTAGGTTTGAAATGCAACTAAGTCCTTACTTCCAAATACTTAACTGCATTTTAGCAATGCATATTTCTGTTAGACTCATTAATGAGGCAAAATTGCAGAGTATAATTGAGCTTGAATTCTAAGTTGCAATTATTAATTTCAATAATGCATTTCAATGTGATGTAGATTATTTTCAGTAGGTGAATGCAATCAATATTTGTGGATTTTGAAAATTTTAAACTTATTTTAATTTGAGATATACAGATCCTCCTGATTCCACTGAAGTAGATGGATCTTGTCTTTTTTATGATTAAAATCTAAACAACAATCTGATGTCTCTTTGGACTATAATAGGATGTTACTAAAAATATGTACTCGTTTGTTGGAAGCAGTACACATCAATGTGGAAGGTTTGGAAGAATATACTGCAAATGGGATTAGTTCATGGTTGGCGTGGATGAGTTGGTCAGTGCTGTGTAACGATGATATTAATAAAATTATGGTTTTAGAATTGTCATGATAAGTTGATCATTGAATTCTTTTGAAGTATTGCATGCTTTCTCAATGTTATGTTCCCTAACATTTAATAGTTCAAGTATTTTGAATATGTTGAACCTATTTATTTTTAGAAACTTCGAAAACCTACAGCACAATACAGGCTCTTTGGCCCACAAAGCTGTGCCGAACATGTCCTTACCTTAGAACTACCTAGGCTTACCCATAGTCCTCTAATTTTCTAAGCTCCATGTATCCATCCAGGAGTCTCTTAAAAGGCCCTATCGTATCCACCTCCACCACTGCTGCCGGCAGATCATTCCATGCATTCACTACTCTGCGTTTATTTTTTTTAAAAAAACTGACATTTCCTCTGCATCTACTTCCAAGCACCTTAAAACTATGCCATTTCAGCCCTGGGAAAAAGCCTCTGACTATCCACATGATCAATGCCTCTCATCATCTTGTACATCTCTATCAGGTCACCTCTCATCCATTGTTGCTCCAAGGAGAAAAAGCAGAGTTCACTCAAACTATTCTTATAAGGCAAGCTCCCCAATCCAAGGAACATCCTTGTAAATCTCCTCTGCACTCTTTCTATGGTTTCCACGTCTTTTCTGTAGTGAGGCGATCAGAATTGAGCATGGTACTCCAAGTGGGATCTGATCAGGGTCCTGTATAGCTGTAACATTACCCTTTGGCTCTTAAACTCAATCCCACATTTGCTGAAGGCCAATGCTTCATATACCTTCTTAACCAGAGTCACTCTTTGTAACAGCTTTGAGCGTCCTATGGACTCAGACCCCAAGATCCTCCTGATCCTCCACACTGCCAAGAGTTTTGCCATTAATGCTATATTCTGCCATCATATTTGACTTATCAAAATGAACCACCTCACACTTATCTGGGTTGAACTCCATCTGCCACTTCTCAGCCCAGTTTTGCATCCTGTCAAGGTCCCGCTGTAACCTCTGACAGTCCTCCACAGTATCCACAACACCCCCAACCTTTGTGTCATCAACAAATTTACTAACTCATCACTAGCTAACTTACTAACTAAAAATCACAAAGAGTAGGGGTCCCAGAACAGATCCCTGAGGCACTCCACTGGTTACCAGCCCTCATGCAGAATATTACCCATCTGCATCCTCCTGTGGGCAAGCCAGTTCTGGATCCACAAAACAATGTCCCCTTGGATCCCATGCCTCCTTACTTTCTCAATAAGCCTTGCATGGGGTACCTTGTCAAATGCCTTACTGAAATCCCTATACGCTACATTTACTGCTCTACCATCATCAGTGTGTTTAGTCACATCCTCAAAATTCAGTCGGGCTTGTAAGGCATGACCTGCCTTTCACAAAGCCATGCTGACTATTCCTAATTATATTATGCCTGTTCAGATGTTCATAAATCCTGCCTCTCAGGGTCTTCTCCATCAACTAACCAACCACTGAAGTAAGGCTCACTGGTCTTAAAAAAACAAAGCACACAAACAAGAGAAATTGCACTTGTGTAATTTTTTTCTGGTGTCCTCTAACTCTCTGTGCCTTTTATACATTAGAGGTGCTCGTGTTAATCAGTTACTGTTATTAAACTGCTACAGTACAACTGTGAACACTGGCAGGAAGCTTAATTACTCGTAATATTAGTCAAAGGCCATGGTGAATTTTGAACTATTTATATTTTGCTGTCAAATTAAGAACTTCAATCATTATTTTTAGAAAGCAAAATAAATTTAAGATAATGGAAAACTGATGTTTATTACAAGATACTGGAACAACTTAGTAGTTCTTCGAAAGCCGTGACCTAGAAAATTTGGTTTCTCCATTCTTGTTGCTTGTCCTGAGTTTTTTCAGCACTTTGCAATATTTTTGTGTAGTTCATTATTGTATAAATTCTTGATTATCTGTGCTTTATCCTGACCCATGAGAAGTCGGTGTGTGAGGATCTTGACTCTTCTGATGTGAATGCTTTCTGTCTGGAAACATTCTTGGGTTCTCTCACAACCTCCTGTTCCAGCTCTGCAGTCCATCCAGATAACTAAAGTTTCTCATGCCCAGAATCATAATCAATTTCTTCTGCGTCTTTCTAAACCTCTACATCTTCCCTAGTATATAGTTCCCTGAATTATGCATAGAACCTTCCTTTAGCCTCAATGGAAGAAATGTAGATTGCACCAGAACAATTGACTGTCGCTGTGAATTGTATCCTGGATAATGGACTTCCTGACCAGCACTATGGCACTTCAGAGCTGTGCATCAGGCATGCCTATAAGCAGCACGGGGGCCTCACAGCAGACTGTATTGGCTCCCTTCCCATTTACTTTGTATATCTCAGATTTTAGATACTGCAGATGACATGACTTAGTGTTGTAATTCTCTGATGACTCAACAATAGTTGGCTGTATAAGGGGAGAATGGGAGGATGAATACAGGGCCGTCATGGAGGACTTTGTCAAATGGTGCAAGCTGAATCATCTGCAGCTCAACATTGGTATGACAGGGAAGACAAAGCTTGCATTGCTCCCTGGTACTATTAATGGTGTGTGTGAATGTGGTGAGGATCTACAAGTACCTGGGGGTGCACTTGGATGACAGACTTGAGTGGAACACCAACGCAGAGGCTGTGTACAAGAAAGAACAGAGTCGCCTCTACTTCCTGAGGAGATTGGGGTCCTTTAGCGAATGCAACCCTCTCCTTCACATGTTCTACCTGTTTGTTGTTGCCAGTACAATCTTCAAGGGTGATGCCAACAGGCTCAATAAACTGATTAGAAAGGCTGGTAATAGGAGTCAAACTTTCTGTAATAGGAGTCAAACTGGACATACTGGAGACTGGTAGAACAAAGGACCCTATGGGAAATCCTGCCAATTCTGGACAATGCCACCTTGGCTGAAAAGAGGAGCACTTTTAGTAATAGGCTAAGACAACGGCATTGCTCCAGAGTGCTATGTGAGATCATTCTTACCCTCGGCTCGATAATGAGTCAATATGTTGCCGGGGAAGTGATGACCCCCCCCCCCCCCCCCCCCCGTTAAACTGCTTGTAGTAACTTATTTTTTCTTTCTACTAATATTTATATCTGTGCATTTGTAATGCTACTGTGACACTAATTTCCTTTGGGATCAATAAAGTATCTATCCAAATTGCCATCCCAGTTCTTAAAGTCATCAAAATGAGATGATTAGTTTGATCTCCTTCACCCACCCCCACCATCTCCATTCTCTTCCTGGATCCAATTTCCGTTCAGCCCTTTACTGAAAGATCTTTCCTGTTGCTCCTCACTTCTGATTTAGCAAGCAGCTTTATTTCTTTCAACTAGGTCTTTGCTGCAATAGGAAATTTTGCATCATAATTAATCAATATACGTTGAAAACCTTACTCCTTCCCATTTGTTTTTCTACTAATTGTTAAGCCATCCTTCCTGGCACTGGTAATTTTCATTTAAATTGTCCTACATACAGCAATGAGATGAGACAATTTAGAGTGATTTTAGTTGAAAGATAAATAATTAGCTAGGACTCCAGAGGAAACTCCTGCTTTACTATTGTTATAATTGTTATAATTATAAAATTATGTTGTTATAAAAGCCAAAAGGTATAATTCTGAAGTTTTCATAAAAATAGAGGGAGGGGCAAAAATGCAAATAGGTTAAGCTATCCCTATCCTTTCCTGCAGGATTGACCCACAATCTTTTATTGCAACAGTTATAGCAGTGAACTTCAGTCTGGTCTACCAACTAATCGATACAATTCTCATCACTTTGTATTGACCTGCTAAACTCAGACAGCTGCTTATGTCTGCAGAAGTGCTAGCCTTGTTACATTACTGTGTACGTGAATTGAAGGTTGCAGCTTAGGCAGTTTTAATTGGGCTGGCTATTTTTGGCTGATCAGCAGCTGTTTGCACCTCATTAAGCTGTAGTTGCCTTGCATTATTGATAGAACTTATTAAAAACTCATCTTCATGAAATTGAATCCTCTTTCTGTCGCCTGATAGGCAAAGTTGTAATGAAGGAGTGTACATTATTACTTGGGAGTGATTAATTTCACACAGGGCTTCTGGTGGGTTGTATTAATTACCCAAGATTTGCTGAAGTGTTTTGGCTAGAGATGTGGAGGGCTCTGCTCCCAATGAGCTGTGGTATGGCTGGATCTCTCCTGTCAAGGCTTTAGATGATCTCTGGATTATTAATAATAAATTTCTAACTATTGTCATTTGGATCCTTTGGAGTGGTGAACTATTTAAAAAAAAAATCTATTAAACCAGATGTTGAAGGGTGTGAGGGGAGAGAGGTGAGTGCAGTTACTATTATAAGGGAGAAGGTGCACAAAAAGGCCAAAGGACATAGTGCACATAAGTCACCTGGACCAGATGAACTGCAGCCTAAGGTTCTGAAAGAAGGAACGGTAGAGATTGTGGAGGCATTAGTAATGATCTTTTAAATATCATTGGAGTCTGGCATTGTGCCAGAGGACTGGAAGATTGCAAATGTCATTCCACTCTACGGCTACGTCCACACTAGACCAGATAAATCCGTAACCAAAGTTTTTGTTCCTCTTCGTTTTGACTTTCCACACTGTTTCCACACTGAAATAGTGCTTTCCTTCCCCCAAAAATGGAGCTTTTCTAAAATGCCCTCCAGAGTGTGTAAATTTGAAAACGCTGATTGGGCAGAGTCATGTGGACGTGGTAACCGGAGATTTTTAAAAATGACGTGCCGGAACAGATGGTGGCGGCAGCGTGGCATTTCGTTGTTTTCTTGAATGCAACCCCCCCCCCCCACACAACCAAACAATTTCAGAACTGATGGCAATGAGACTGAAGCCAGAAGAGTTAGAAATGTACTCACCAATACTTTGACCCATAACTTACTGAATAAGTATACTCACTTTGCCCTGTTTTCTGTCCTTGCTTGTATGAAGGTGGTTTACCTATTTATGCAAGTACTTCTCTTACAATAGATGTGTAACAGTCAAATGTAACATTGTATGGAAATACAAGATAACACTGATGCAGACATGTTTTATACTTTTAACGAGGTGCTTTCTTAATGCAACAGAGTTGGTCAGTTTTTCAATGTTCGTTGTCTGCCGGGTCGTACCATACGTGAACTCCCTGTCAGTTGCCTACATACGTTCCAGTATTTTTTTTTATATAGTTTTATGTCCTTCTGCTCAAGAGCCAACAGCTGTCTTGTTTGGCAATTTCCTTAGTTTTTCTAGTCTGTAACTGCAGATACACGCACTTTCACAGTGAGATTCAACACCAAACATGTCGCTTGTTTTCTGTAAATGTGTCCTGCGTTTGCCCAGTAGGAGGAGATTCACCCAAATACCCATTTTAATGTGGACGGAGGTATTTTCAAAAATGCTTAGTGTGGACGTCTATTGTTTTTACGTGAAACCGGTGTTTTCAAAATTATCTGGTCTTGTGTGGACGTAGCCTAAGAAAGGAGGGAGGCAGCAGAAAGGAAACTATAAACTGGTGAGCTTGACTTCAGTAGTTGGGAAGATGTTGGGGTCAATTGTTAAGGATGAGGTTATGGAGTACTTCGTAACACAAGGCAAGATGGGACTAAGTCAGCATGCTTTCCTTGAGGGGAATTCTTGCATGACAACTCATGACAACTATGTCGACTCAGGCCTAGGGGGCTGGTGTCGGGCAAACCTGACATGACAAACCTGTTGGAATTCTTTGAGGGAATTACACATAGGATAGATAAAGGGGATGCAGTGGATGTTGTGTATTTGGACTTCCAGAAGGCCTTTGACAAAATGCCACACATGAGGCTGCTTACAAAGTTACTAGCATGGTTAGAGCATTGGCTGAATGGTAGGAGGCAGTGAGTGGGAATAAAAGGATTCTTTTCAGGTTAGTTAGCAATGACTTGTAGTGTTCCGCGGAGATCGGTGTTGCGACAGCTTTTTATGATGTATATCAATGATTTAGATGATGGAATAGATGGCTTTGCTACCAAGTTTGCAGATGATAGGAAGATTGGCGAAGGGGCAGGTAGTGTTGAGGAAATGGATAGGCTGCAGAGGACTTGGACAGATTAGGAGAATGGGCTGGAGAGTGGCAAATGACATGCAATGTTGAAAATTTGCTTGGTCATGCACTTTGGTAGTAGAAATAAATGTGCAGACTACTTTCTAAGCGGGAAGAAAATCTGAGATGCAAAGGGACTTGAGAGTCCATGTGCAGAACACCCTAAAGGTTAACTTGCAGGTTCAGTTACTTTTGAGGAAGGCAAATGCAATGTTAGCATTCATTTCAAGAGGTCTAGAATACAAGAGCAGGGATATGATGCTGAGGCTTTATAAGGCAGTGGTAAAGCCTCACCTTGAGTATTGTGAACAGTTTTGGACTCCTCATCAAAGAAAACATGTGCTGGCATTGGAGAGGGTTCAAATGAGGTTAACAATGATTCCAGGAATGAAAGGGTTATCATATTTGATAGTTCAGGGTCTGTACTTGCTGGAATTTAGGATTGGGTGGGGCGGGTGGGGGGGAATCTCATTGAAAACTATCAAATGTTGAAAGGCTGGATAGAGTGGATATGGAAAAGATGTTGACCGTGGTGAATGAGTCCAGGACAAGAGAGCACAGCCTCAGGATAGAGGGGCATCCATTTAAAACGTACGCTGGGAAATTTATTTAGCCAGAGGGTGGTGAGTTTGCAGAATTTATTACCACAGGGAGCTGTGGAGTCTTGGTCATTGGGTGAATTTAAGGCAGAGCTTGATAGTTTTTTGATTGGACACAACATTGAGGGTTATGAGGAGAAGGCTGAGGAGGTGATAAAAGGATCAGCCATGATTGAATGGCAGAGCAGACTTGATGGGCCAGATGCTCCTATTCTGCTCCTATGTCTTATGGTTTTAATGACAAGTACAATGCATGCACAACAAAGGAAAATAAAATTAAAAAAAAATGCCAATCAAAAGGCAGTTAGATGAACTCAAGAAGTTGAATCCTTCAGCTTAACTGCAAAGAATTTTTGCCACAATTTCTCCTACAGCCATTTCTGTGAACTAGCCCAGATATTTCTCCATTTTTCAATTTTTCCATCTGTGTTCACTACCCATTGAACCACTGAAGTTTAAGTTTGTTTATCATGGGAGATGGGGAAGAAAAACTCATCCAGGTGAAAAGATGTGCATACGGTACTTGTGTTTGAGACTTGATCTTTTGTGTTGAGCTGACAACTCATTCTCTGGAGAACATCAGGCAGAAAATGAGCAGCTGTTCCATCAAACTATCCAATGTTATGTTGTACTCATGCACAAGAAACCCAAAAGGACCACAAGTGCCTTGACCACATGAACAGTCCAGAGACTGGGTATTATAATTAGTGGCTTATTCTAACACCCATTCTGTATATCCATCTCTAAAGCACAAGTAAAGAACATTATGGAATACTCCTGACTTGTCTGAACAAATGTCTGTGTAATAAGTGAGAAAGCTACCTGTTCCCTATCCAAGTTATGTCCAGACAATATTGAAGATCCTTCATAGCAGATGTAAGGATATGGCTCATCTCCTGTCTAGGGCAGTATTTCTATCAGGTTATTAATGGGTTTAGTTCCTGAGAACATTCCACAAATCATAAAGATGGCTATGAACCAAGTTGCCACACAGTAGATGCCTCTCTAGCTGTCAAATCCATTGTGCTGTCTCTCTAATGCTGCTTTGTATCTAAAAGCTGCACATATATCTGGTCTTTGTAACCTGAAGACGACAAATGCTAGCCTTTCCTTTGACACCAGATCCAAAACAATGGAAATAATAAAATGATTTTGCGGTGGGCAAAAGTCAAAGCTGAGCCATCTAAGGGCCAATGAATTCTGGGAATTTTTTGATCAGTTACCCAACAGTCTTCCTAAAATCACATTGATTTGCAATTTGTCAAAATATTTAAATATACATAAACTCTTCTCTTACCATATTTTGAATTTCGGAATCCTTGTTTTAATATCTCAAGCTCACCTTGTGTCATTTTTCAATTCTATAATTGAAGTTAGTTTTAAATTTAAAGATTAGCTTTATTTCAAATAAACCCTCTTGGGCTTCCAGTCAGGTACTGACGTTTTCTAACAAATTCCACCATCTTAATCAGAGATAATGGCTGGGCATGTCGCGTCAGGTGGTATTTGTACACACAGAGTCCATCCTTCCTGATTGTTTACTCCTCATCCAATTAGGTTTCCGCCAGTGGCTTTTGGGACCGTCTGGTAAAGGAAGCCATTGAAATAAAACTAGATGAATTTTTTTTTAACAAAGACGAAAATCTTTCTTTTATAACTGGAATTTGATGGTATACAACATGGGAGAAAGGAAATCTGATTGGATGAGGACTAACCAATCAGGAGAGACAGAGTACAGGACTATATATGCCACCGGACTAGACATGCTCAGACATAATCCCTGATGAAAATGGCAGAGACTGTTGTCGAAACGTCAGTCATACCTGTACCTGGCTGGAAGCCCGAGAAGAGTTTATTCTTCATATATGCTGGGAGAGCACTAGATCCTTTATTAGTTTTATTTGTCACATGTACACTGAAACATGGTGAAATGCATCATTTGCCAGGATTGTGGGGATGTCTGCAAATGTCTCCACGCCTCTGGTGTCAACATTGCATACCCACAACTCACCCTAACCGTGCATCTTTGGAATGTGGGAAGAAACCTGAGCATTTAGAGGAAACCCATGCAGTCACAGGGAAAACATGCGCATTTCCTACGACAGCAGTGGGAATTGAATCTTGATCTTGCATCTGGTGCTGTAATGTGCTGCACTAACTGCTGTACTACCTTGGCATACATTAACTTTCAGACTATAGTTCTGAGGTTTGAGGCCTACTTTTTATTTGATGACTTGACCTTTCTGTTTGCTGTTGACAATATTAATTATTTCCTCTAACTGCATCTTTCTTTCTCCCCCCCCACTCCCCCAGCTGCCTTTGAGTGAGATCGGGCTGATGTATTTTGTCTTTTAGTTGACCCCTCTCTTTTGTCACTGGCTTTCCTTCATGATCATCATGAGCATTCTTTCAGTCTTGGGATATTCTGTCAGTCTCTGTTAAATAGTTGTTACTTTGATACAGTTTTACAGGTATAGATATGATAAGAAATCTGATCGAAAAATAGTATGGAAGTAGTCCCCCAAGATTGCAACCAACCATCAACCATCTATCTGTACTCTAACAGCAATGTACAGCAGCCAGTTAATAAACCAATCCAGATATCTCTGACACAAGAGGAAACCGGACCACCCAGAGGAAATCTATGCAGTCGCTAGGAGAAGCCTGACATTGGTGGTGGGGAAAATGCTAGAGCTGGTTATCAAAGATGAGATAACAGCACATTTGGAAAGAGGTGAAATTGTCGGACAATGTCAGCATGGATTTGTGAAAGGAAAATCATATCTGACGAATCTTAAAGAATTTTTTGAGGATGTAACTGTAGAGTGGATAGGGGAGAAACAGTGGATGTGGTATATTTGGATTTTCAAAAGGCTTTTGACAAGGTCCCACACAGGAGATTAGTGTGCAAATTTAAAGCACACAATACTGGGGGTATGGCATTGATGTGGATAGAGAACTTGTTGGCAAACAGGAAGCAAAGAGTGGGAATTAACAGGACCTTTTCAGATTGGCAGGCGGTGACTAGTGGGGGACTGCGAGGCTCAGTGCTGGGACCTCAGTTGTTTACAATATATATTAATGATTTAGACAAGGGAATTAAATGCAGCATCTCCAAGTTTGTGGATGACACGAAGCTGGGCGGCGGTGTTAGCTGTGAGGAAGATGCTAAAGAGGATGCAGGGTGACTTGGTTAGGTGAGTGGGCAAATTATTGGCAGATGCAATTTAATGTGGATAAATGTGAGGTTATCCACTTTGGTTGCAAATACAGGAAAACAGATTATTCTCTGATTGGTAGCCAATTAGGAAAATGGGAGGTGCAACGAGACCTGGGTGTCATTGTACACCAGTCACTGAAAGTGGGCATGTAGGTACAGCAGGCGGTGAAAAAGGAAAGTGGTATGTTGGCATTCATAGCAAGAGGATTCGAGTACAGAAGCAGTGAGGTTCTACTACAGTTGTACAAGGCCTTGGTGAGACCACAGCTGGAGTATTGTGTGCAGTTTTGGTCCCCTAATCTGAGGAAAGACATTCTTGCCATAGAGGGAGTACAAAGAATGTTCACCAGATTGATTTCTGGGATGGCAGGACTTTCATATGAAGAAAGACTGGATTGACTAGGTTTATACTCGCTGGAATTTAGAAGATTGGGGGGGGATCTTATTGAAACGTATAAAGTTCTAAAGGGATTGGACAGGCTAGATGCAGGAAGATTGTTTCCGATGTTAGGGAAGTCCAGAACGAGGGGTCACAGTTTAAGGATAAAGGGGGTCTTTTAAGACCGAGATGAGGAAAAACTTCACACAGAGAGTGGTGAATCTGTGGAATTCTCTGCCACAGAAAACAGTTGAGGCCAGTCTATATTTAAGAGGGAGTTAAATATGACCCTTGTGGCTAAAGGGATTGGGGGTATGGAGAGAAAGCAGGTACAGGGTTCTGAGTTGGATGATCAGCCATGATCATACTGAATGGCGGTGCAGGCTTGAAGGGCCTACTCCTGCACCTATTTTCTATGTTTCTATGAGAACGAACAGACTACACACAGGCAGGTTTGAAACTGGAATTCTGATGCTGTGAGGCAGCAGCTCTGCTTGCTGTACCATTGCCGTCTTTTTTGAATTGCTTGTTTCCAAATGGGAATTGACCTGAGGGAGAGATTGGTATTGATGCATATTTAGTACATGTAAAGTCCAAGTCAAGTTCCATTAATCACGTTAATTTTGACCTCGTGTTTGTGCAATTCAGTGTTGACTTGTTAATCTATGGAATTCTGAAAATAGCCACCCTGCAGCAATTGAGATGTGTTGTGCTCTTGATGAAATCTAGTTCAGTAATGTCCTATTTGGTATTTTAATTGAAATAAATTTGCTACTTTCCACTATTTTTAAACTTTATTTGAGAAAATACTCAGATGCCATCAAGAAAATGTTACTTGTAAGCTAATGACAAAGGGGTTTCTTCAATGCTTGTCTGCCAAATGATGCCCTTAACATATGTGCCTGAACTTTTCAGCTTAATAGGTCACTGTAAATTACTCCTAGCATGTGTTAAGTGGTACAGTCAAGGATTCAGCACTTCTCATTACACATTCAGCTTGTGGGTTTCTAAATATAACTTGAGTAGTTATCTTGCCCCACTTTGGCTTTGGATTGGAGGTTCAATCTTACTAAAAAGCTGAGTTACTTCTAAATGCCATTTATTAACATTTCTTGTTTTGCTCATTTTAATCTGTCTAATACACCACATTTGGAAAAATAAAGCTTGGAAATTTGCTTTCTATTTTGACATTTTCAAGAACTCCATTTTTAATATTTGCTGACATTAACTTCCTTATTGGGGGTGGGGTTTGTTTTTGGGGATGTTTGAAGTTCCAACTACAAATGTTGGAAATCCAGAGCAACGCACACAATGCTGAAGGAACTCAGCAGGTCAGGCAGCATCAATGTAAAGGAATAGAGTCAATGTTTTGGGCAAAGACCCAGCATCAGGACTGAAAAGGAAAGGGAAAGAAGCCCGAATAAGACAGTGAGGTGAGGAGACTTACTACCACATCTGTGTGTCTGCTTATTGCCTCCCAGTTGCTCACCACATCTCCTCTCCCCATTGACCTATATTTCCCCTCACTAGGCATTACCTATCACCTAGCTTGTATTCCTTTCCCTCTTCCCACTTTATTCAGGTCGCTTCCCACTTCCCTTTCAGACCCACTGAAGGGTCTCAGCCCAAATTGCAGACTCTTCATTCCTTTCTGTAGATACTACTTGCTGTGTTCCTCCAATGTTTTGTGTTTGTTACTCTGGATTTCTGGCATCTGCAGCATCTCCTCTGTGGGTAAAACAAGAATATTTTTTAAATGGTGAAACATCATTGAATTTTACACTTGCTTTATTTAAAATTGTGCATTAAAATTGAATGTAAAATGTTTTTATTGTAAACTTAATGCTGTGGGTCATAATTTCAGTACTTCATTGTGTTTAAACTTGCCAGTTATATTTGGAATAGTTGAATAGTTAAGATTGGCAGAAGCTCTCTGGAGTTTAGAAGAACTTGGTGATGGGATCTGAGAGGGAATGGCAGGGCAGGTGTTCAAAATGTTCAAGATCTGAGTTCAGATTTATTGAAGCAGTCACAGAACTGAGATGGGAAGGTGTTTTTTTTGTGCTGTGTGTCTGAGCACGCTCAGTTGCATATTGAGCATGAGTGAGTTCAAAAGATGCTTGGACATTATGGAAATCAGTGCAGCACTCCAGTTTTGCCTTGCCACGCCCCACCACCACAACCAGTTTGATTTTATTCAGCAGATGTGGAAGTGTGTGGAACTTGTATAGCTTTTTGTTTTGTGTTTGATTCTTTAATACTTCATTGCACAGAAATAAAATTAACTTTTATTAAAGTGGTGATTGAAGAAAATGAAATTTGTATAGTTACTAACTCGATAAAATCTGTAATTATGCTTCTTAAATCAACATTCTGTATTTCTATTATGTTCTTTGAGCTCAGTTTCTGTGATTATAATAAATGCCTCCATCTTCAATATTGCTTGGTAAATGACTTCTAAATTGTGCTCAACCTTTATGATCCTTTATCAACATAGCCAAATTGGACACAACATTTGCATTCAATTTACGAAGTTGAATATCTTGTGTAATTTGTGCCTGTTATAATTTGCAAGTTCATGACTTTATTTTGCAACTGCTTTTTGATTATTAAAAGCATCAACCCATTCATTTTCAAAGCAATATCTTCGTATTTCCTCTGACTTGATGTATAACTTTGATTTCTCCATATTTTCATGTCACTTTTGCCCTCATTCATTTGCCTTTTTCTTCCTTGAGTCACTTAACACCCTGAATTTTGATACTTGTTCTATTATCAGTCCAGATCACTAGTATATGAAGGGAAATTTCTTCTGGAAAATGAACCCACATTTTTAAGACATTTCCTAAGCATTTCATTAATACTTGTGCAATCTGATTTATTTTGCTGTTATATTTGGACGCTTCTCCTGTGAGTTTTGTGTTGTAACAAGTCTACAGAGGACCTATTTATTGACATACAGTGCAGAATAGGCCCTTCTGGCCTTTTCAAGTGGCACTGCCAGCAGCCTCCCCAATTTAACCCTAGCCTAAAGACAATTTACAATGATTAATTAACCTACTAACTGCACTACTTTGGACTTCAGGAGGAAACCCACAGGATGCCAGTATTGATCTCCTAATTCCACTCTGAGCTGTAATAGCGTCGTGATAACCGCTACACTGCAATGAACAGAACAGGTTTTGGGAACAATACAGGCAACTGTGCTAAGATTGACTCAAATGAATGTTGAATAATTTTTTGGAGAACCCAAGATCTATTTCTAAATCTGTTAATTTTCCTAATTCAGATGTTCATCGTGAATTACTTGAATCTCTGGTGTTCATCCCTCAAACATCTGCACTAGAAAATACTGGTGGTATTGACCAGATTAAAATTCCTAATTTGTGTAAATGAGTTTTCAGCGTTTGCTTGGATAACTAATAGACACATTAGCAAGTAAACTGAGAAGACAAAAGGTAGTCTTGGTGCTGAAGATTATGAAGTGATTTTCTTTTGTTAGAAGAATAGAATCTATCAAATAGATAAAATGTTCAAATTAAATTTATTATCGAAGTACATAATGTCACCATATACAACTGAGATTCATTTTCTCGCAGATGTTCACAGTAAATACAAGAAACACATAGAATCAAGGAAAGACCACACCCAATAGGAGAAACAGTCAATGTGCAGAAGTCAACAAACTGCAAATACAAAAAGAAATAAAAATAAATAACCAGTAAATATCAAGAACATGAGATGAAGAGTCCTTGAAAGTGAGCCAATAGATTGTGGGAACAGTTCAGTGATGAGGTGAGTGAAGTTCTGGTTCAAGAGCCTGATGGGTGAGGGGTAATAACTGTTCCTGAACCAGGTGGTGTGGATCCTGTGGATCCTGTACCTCGTGAGAAAAGAGGATGTCCTGGATGGTGGGGTCGATGGATGCTGCTTTCCTGCAATAGCATCCATGTAGATATCCTCAATGGTGGATCGGGCTTTACCTATGATGTACTGGTCCTTATCCAGTATTTTTAGGTTTTTCTGTACAAGGACATTGATGTTTCCATATCAGGCCATGATGCAATCTGCCAATCTACTCTCCATTGCAAATCTATAGCAGTTTGTCAAAACTTTAGATGAATGCCTAATCTTCTCAAACTTCCAAGAAAGTCGAGGCACTGTCATACTTTGCTTGCATACTGGAACCAGGACAGGTGTTCTGAAATAATAGCATGGGGAAATTTAAAATTGTTGACCCTTTCCACCTCCAATCTGAGGATTTGCTTACAGACCTCTGGCTTCCTCCTCTTGAAGTCAGTCAGCTCCTTGGTCTTGCTGACATTGAGTGAGAGCTTGTGGCACCACTCAGCCAGATTTTCAATCTCCCTCCTATGTTGATTTGTCACCACCTTTAATTCTGCCAATAACAAATAGCATTATCAGCAACTTGAAAATGGCTTTGGAGCTATGCTTAGACTCTCAGTCATAAATATAAAGTGAGTAGAGTTGGGAGCTAAGAACACTTCCTTGTGGTGTATCTGTTCTGATGGTGATTATGGAAGAGGTGCTTTTTGAAGTCTTTATTTATTGAGACACTGAAATGTTTTTTTCTACCCTTCATGCTATGCTGCCCAGTAGCCCCCAATTTAATCGTAGCCTGACCACAGGACAATTAAAATGACCAATTAACTTATGAATTGGTACACGTTTGGTCTCTGGAGGAAACCCATGGAGAGAACATACAAACTCCTTGCAGCAGCAGGAGTTGAACCCAGGTAACCTGTATTGTAAAGTATTGTGCTCACCATTGCATGTTGCCAATCTGAACTGACTGGGATCTGCAAATCAGGAAATAGAGGTTTCAATTGTACAAGGAGCTATTGATGCCTAGGCCTTGAAGCTTACTCAGTTTTGAGGGGATGGTGGTACTTAATGCTGAGCTGTAGTAATTGAGGAGCTTACTGAATGAAGTATGCGCTGGATGTTCCAGAGTTGGCTGAAGAGCCAATGAAATGGCATCTGCTGTTGAATTTTTGTGCAGGCAAATTGGAGAGGTTATAGGATCGGAAGACCAAATATTTGAATAATATACAAATATTTGAAGAACATAGAATTATTTTGATATTTTAAATGATTTAAAATACATTCGCCTTTCTTGCTTTAATAATGGACAAAACCAAAGAGTTAACTTTCTCTATATCACTGGAATAGGTACAGTTGAAGTTGCTTGTTCAGATCTGGCCAGCACACTTTGTAGGTGTCACATGGTGATGCTTTAACTCCAATACCCAGGTTTTGATATGACTTTGGTTGCTGCCTATTTGGAAGATACATGTGTTGGTTGTGTATGATTATTACTGATACCCTAATTTTTTCCCACTTGTCTAAAATGTCTGTTCTCTATTGCCTATTCATTATTTCATTTTTTTCATTTCATTTTGTATTTGCAGTTTTTTAAACATTGGCTGTCTGTCCTGTTGGGTGTGTTCTTTCATTGATTCTGTTATTTCTATACTGTTTGCCTGCAAGACAATCATCTCAGGTTTGTATATGGTGACATACATGTACTTTGATAATTTACTTTGAAGTGTGTGCAAAAGAATTAAAGAGGAAAGTTGGATATGTGAAAGAGACTTAGGTTGTGGGTCTCTAGAAATATAACATAATATTTGGACAGGTTATTCTGCTGAAGCTAGTATGATCATAATGATAATAGGCAGATTAATGACTGGCAAAGAATCTAAAGTGATATGAGTTTTTTTACATTTATAATTGAAAGTAAACTGCCTGAAAGAATGGCAAGACACTTGTAATAGTGAAAGTGAAATTGTATAATAAGTTAAAGGAAAGCCATACAGAAAAGGTCTTGATCATGGGATTAATTTGATACTTGTAATAAAGTGTCATCAAAAACATAGTGAGCTAAAAGTGTTTGCTCTGTTTTGTGCTTTTCTTTGAAGACGGATTACAAATTTGGTGCTGTGTTTAACCATCTGTTTTTTTCGAAATTTGCTTGGGTATTTTTAAACTGGGCTCATCTGAGGCTGTCAGTGAAAAAATTGTTTTTGTTAATAAAACACTTATTTGAGTCAAGGTGGTCTTCCAGTAATCTAGCATTTTGAATTTTGTATAGGAAAACATCAGCCAATTTGGCAATCTGCCCAAATAGATAAATAACCAGATAATCTGAAGTGTTAGCTGAGGGAGTATATTGGTCAGGAGACTATCCTGATCTTCAAAGTGCCAATTGACCCCAAGTATTTGAGGACGTTAGAACCTTCAAAAGATGACCCATCAATGCATCAGTGAGTCGCAAATGTATGCACTGATATGGTAGTGAAGCCAGTGGCTGAGGTTCAGTTTACTGCTGTCAGTAAAGAGTTTGTAAGTTCTCCCAGTAACCGTGCAGATTTCTTCTGAGGCTCTGGTGTCATCTATGGGTTTGTAGGTTAATTTGCCACATGGCTATAATTGAGTGGCATGGGCTTGTTGAGCAAAATGGCCTGTTACTGCACTGTATTACTAAATAATTATGTACTTTTAAGATTGCAGTTCATCTTTACAGATTTATTATCAACAGCTACGGGGTAAAGGAAATGTATTCCAGCAACTTCTAGCTATCAATTCTAGTATAATGTAGTAAGCTCGATTGCTATAAAAAGTTTTTGACTATATTGTTGTGGTTTGAAATTATTTTGCCTGTGAATGTTTCTGAGGCATATATCAAACTGAATTAAATTTGTATATTTAGTTCATATGTATGTTTTACTCTTTATATTTTGAGTTTGAGATCAATGACACAGATTGATAGAGTTGCCGTATGGTAAATATTGGAAAACAAAGCTGTGGTAAGTATTCTTCTTAGGTTCTCTTGGAAGCAATCTTTTCCTCTAATTTGAGCTTGTGCTTCCTCGCTAACAATTAGAGCTTGTGTCCTGAACTTTTAAATGTGCAAATCTGGTATCTTTCAACTTCAGCTGTATCAGTTGATTAGACTGAAATGAGAGTTGTTGATGAACCATAAGCTTAAGTGGTGTACAAGAAATAATCAATGTTTAGCTAGGATGACTTGTAGCAAATGGTTTAAAATATAAATTGTTAGCTTTGCTTCAATAGCAACTCGAATTCAGTTCTGTAGAAAGTAGGTCAGATTATATATTAGCTCAAGAATCAAATGCTTTTGTAGCAGAGCTCAAAAAATGATGTTGCATTTTGTATTAACTTCAGTTCTGAAACTAAAGATTTATTTCTAATAACTTCTGATCCAGTTTTGAGTTTTCAGTTACTTGTCCAAGAAACCAGCTAAATAGACAATGCCTTCCAAAATGAGATGGGTTCAAACACTGCAAATAGTTACCTTCACACACTTGCAACAGCACAGGATAATCTCAGATGTTTGGTCTCAATTTATCAGAAGGTTATTTTAAGGTAGTTGGAATAATTTGTCATCTTTTGGATTATGGATTTTGAGAAGCAAGTGTCAGGAGATGGGTATGGCAGGAGGTATGAGAATATATAATAGTGAATTGGCAGTGTTGCCTATTCTGTAGTTCTTTAGAAAATCCATTAGCCCAAAATCTTGTACTATCTATCCAGATGATGACTATCCATGCAGTTGAAGAAAAGTTTTTGAACTCCATGGAGAATTTTTTTTCCAAAAACATTTTGGACTTAATTTTCTCTGTAGCAGTTTCTCATGAAGGATGACCTTATGAAATGTAGAAGGTACCCATACACAAATTAATTTGTAAGTATTGCCTTTCCACTTAAAAAGAAAACTCTTTCATGTTCCCTGTCATAATTGGGACAGCCATCATTGCAGAACTGCTGTTGTCTTGACTGAAGGAGTTCTTGGACCCCAGGCAGAGAAATCCAAAGCAAAAAATGGTGATTCTAGATTGTTGCAAAAGCATGGCATCCACATTCAATGGCCACTTTATTAGGGTCAGAGTGGAACTCAGTGTAGTCTTCTGCCGCTGTAGCCCATCCAGTTCAAGGTTTGACATGTTGTGCGTTCCGAGATGCTCTTCTGTCCACCACTGTTGTAGGATGTGTTATTTGAGTTGCTATTGGCTTCTTGTCAGCTTGAACCAGTCTAGCTATTCTCTGACCTCTCTCATTAACAAGGCATTTACACTCATTGAACTGCTGCTCACTGGATGTGTTTTTGCATCATTCTCTGCAAACTTCAGAGACTGTGAAAATCCTAGATCAGCTGTTTTTGAGATACTCAAACCACCCTATCTGGTTCCAAAAATCATTTTACAGTCAATCACTTAGATTGCATTTTTTTCCTCTTTCTGATGTTTGGTCTGAACAACAACGAAACCTCCTTAGCCATGTTTATGTTTTTGTGCATTGAGTTGCTGCCTCATGATTGGCTGATTAGATATTTGCATTCTCATCTCCTCTCTCCACTCTAAGTGAATTGGCTGTTATTGGCTTGGTCCTCCTTGGAATGGTACCTTGTCATTTCAGCCTGTTCAGGAATGTCCCAAAAACACAAGTAATAATACCCTTTAAAGATTCACAACCAATCCCCATCTCTGACAAAGAGCATATTTTGTCATCTTTACACTGCATGGCTTTGAGTACCTGGAAGACATAAGCACACAACCGCTCCCCTGCTTCCCACTCCCACCCTTTGTGCAAAAAGGGTAGGAGTGGGAAGCAGAATTTAGGTCTACACATCACTCGTAATATCAAAGTAAGAGTAAATCAAATATCCTTAATGTGATATTGAACCATACAATATTTGCGTCTAGAATATAAAGACAATGTTTTTAAAACTGGAGGGTGCTCACCTGCAATGCAGTGTAGCCTTTCTGCAGCTAGGTGGTAGACTGGTAGACCATTTCCTGCATATGATGTAAGAAGACTCTTGATCAGCTAGGAGGCTGATCGCTGCCTGCAGTGTATTCTGGCAAAGGCAGCTGAAATTTTTGTCGATGGCTTTACAGAAAATCTCTGATTTGACTTCAGGGCTGCCATTGCCAATGGGTAACAGAGCTTCAAACAGGTATTGTAGATCTTTTTTTATGTTTCAGAAATGCTTTTGATGTCAAGCTTTTCCTTGGTTTGTGCAGCTAGTTTTCAAATAATAGTATTAAATATGACAGAATACTTGTGTGTAATTATGCTTTTGTTTTACATGGTAAACGGAGTGATTTTTTAAATGAAAAATTACCACTGTCAGGTTGTACAAGTATTTACAGGTGTGTCTTGTTAAGTCTTTTTGGCTTTTATTTTTGCCATGGGTAGTGAATTGATATTCAAATCATGTACATTGCAGAGAAAGCAGTGTTTTGATGAAGTACTTGCATTTCCATGTAAGCACTGACCTCAGTAACCAGAATTTCTTATCCTTTACCCATTTTAAAGAAAAGCTGTGAGCTTTCTTTTATTGCATTTGTCCCCTAGAATGCAGTCTTGACAAGGAAATGCTCCATTTTTTTTATCAGTCCGTTATACAACATTCGCTAATTTGCTCCAGTTTACTGGCTATTGTTTGGCTGATTCTATATATATATATGTAACCTGTGTTGTGGACTTGTCATTGGTTTCATGCATTGATGTGGGAGGGAAGTAGGGGTGTGGTGGGGCTTGCATAGCTGTATGTGAAAGCTTCATTGCTGTTAGGAAATTTATAAGTCAGATTGATTTGTCTCTATTTAGCCTGACAAAAGTTGGAACAGTCAACCTTGAACTAAAATATAAAATGTCTGTTATGGCCTAGATATAAAACTTCTGTCACTGTGTAAGGAGGTGGGGTGGGGGTGTGCTGATGTTTGCTTCAGAATATTGTAGTCTGGCTAATTTGGAATCTGAGTTCCAAGTACATCATTTGTTTAACTGTAATTAAGACAGTGAACATTAAATTATCTGATGTAATAGGAGGCTTCAAATATAATTTGCAGTGTAAAAGTTTTAACCTGAAATGTTGTTGTCTGAAATTAGATGAATAAATTTTCAAGAGTACCTATTTAAAATTGAAAGTCTATAGTTTTAAAATAGGTTGGCACACTAGGAACAATACTCACATAAAGAGAATTGATCCTTTGAGCAACAGCTGCTGAATCATAGTATCTTAAAACGGCAAACAACAAGATCTCCAGCTTCTTTGCAGCAGATACCTACTCCATGCTAATATTGAAAGATTGTGTTGGATTTTATTTAATTATACAAGCACGAGTGCTGTGAAAGAAAATGGCAGGTGAGACATGTTGGTCTCTATATGGGGATTAAAGAAGCAAAGCAAATTGCTGTGGGGAGGAGGGAAGTTTGATATAATGACCCTAAGCCACCACTGTCATCAATCTGACAGATCAAATGTATCTATCAAATCTTAATGTGCACAAGTACTAAGTTTTTTTCTTTAATTTATAATAATTTCTTTATAATTCCCAATCTTCATGATGACTTATGAATATGAAATAAAGATCAAATTCTTAAGATATGACTAAAGGTTAGATGGTGGGGAATTTGATTTGTTTTTTCAAAAAAAAAGTCCATAACAGAATTGATGTGATAGTGGCTCCTTCACTCCTGAAACATTCAACAGCATCAGTTTTAAAATGGACAACTTGGTCTAATCTTTGACGTGCAGTAGCAGGCACAAGGATGCTTATTTTTCGTGTGTTTGAAAGTCATTCAAAAGGGCCAACGTAGTTTTTGTATAGAATCCCTTGTAAAATAATTTTGCAGTGTGGTTTGTTTTAAAGCATGGAGTAAACTAGTCATGCAATTTTATCTAGTATTCAAATAGATTGATTAGTCCACGTGTGTTTGCCAGATAGTTTTGCCAGGATTCCTGATCATTGTCTTCTGATGCTTGGAAAATAATTATCTTGTGGTTGTTTGTTTTTACTTTGAACGGAGTATTAATTGGTGTTCAGATTTGCATGTGATGAACCTGACCGAATCCTGCAGATTACTTTGATTTGGTATAATTAAACAAAATTTATGGCTGCAAATATCTAGACATTCTGCTATTTTTTTACTATCTTCATTTTCAATTTAATTTTCTTTGGAATCCAAATTAGATTAGCAAAAATTATTGGAGAATTGAAGCTAATATCTTGTATAAATTCAGTTCCCAGGCAAACATTTCCATCTCATGAAATTTCTGACACTGAGCCAGACTATTCAAAATCTTGATTTCATTGACGCAGCTAAGTTTGACATGTTCTGTGTCACTATGACATCACATCTCCATCTGTTACATCATTGGCTTTTCCCTAGTTCAATTCATCAATACTTGTTAGCTTGTGACATGTTTGTGGACATGTTTGTTCCATTTTTCTGGCTAAAGCCCCATTTTCTCCACTGGAAACTTTTGCTCAAGTAAGTATTTTACCTTTGTCAGAGTCCTGTCTGCAAGCCTATGCTTTATGACAAATAGTCTCTGTTAACTTGAAGAAATCCTTTAGTGGCTCACTGTTTTTAGTCAAATGTCATGACGAGTTTCTTTATTTCCTAGTGCTAATTTTTGCATATTAGAGGTAACACAAAATTGCAGGTGTTCTATAGGATCCGTGAAGTTCAGATTACAAAGGCTGGCATCTTTCAATCTGTGAACCATGGTTAGTTGTGTTTCAGTAGTCAGTAGACACTGGTAGCAGTCTTGTGATAGAATGTTCAAAGATTGCTTTTCACAAAAAGGGACAATATTATTCTGAATATTAATGTGCCAATTAATAAACTGAACGGATGTGGAATTTTTAAGTAGTGCATTTGAAATGGTTTTAATTATGGATGATTTTATTCCCTTGTGTATTGTTACCATTGCACCATAAACTGTAAGTGTTCAGGTTTGATGTCTTGAATTGCTTGAGAGATTCAGCTTTAAGATGCAATGCAACTGATTTCCTTTGGCTGATCTTGTCTCCTATTTTATTCCATTTTTCTGTTACCAGCAATTTCATAATTCCAACTTTCAGTAGAAAGTACAAATTTGCTAACTTCAATTTCTAAGCAAATCTATATAATTCAAATACTTAGGATTGAAGTTTTAAGCACTCTAGTACTACAGTTTACTGTCACATTGTGGCATGTCATAGTACATTTACCTGTCCTACAGGAGTAGGAAAACAAGTGGTCTCTGTTTATCTATGAACATTTCGTCAGATTTTAAGTGGATTAGTTCATGTGATTCTTTTCCTTTCATAAGTCCATGTTAATTCTGCTCAGTTCTATCAAGTGCCCTGCTGCCTCTTCCTTAATAGATTTGTACCAAGACCCTTATAACTTTGTTCAATTTCTGTCTCTTTATTCTCTGGTATAATTTCTCCTGTTATTTAAGTAAAAATAATATCTTTCTGTATAATTTCCATGTTGTTTCAACAACGAATTTAAATGGTGCTTTTTGTGTGATAAAGTAACAGTTTGCTAAACACAAGTTCTGAGATATAGGGTTAAGAAGTAGGGTTTGAATAGCTTCAGAAGATACTGATTAGTCAAAGGTTTGGGGCATAGTTATTTAATTTTATATAAGATGGTTTTCAGAAAGTTCTAACAATGGGATATGAAAATTGAGTAGAATTGAAACATTCTTGGTTATATCATAAGTTGTTTCACACTAGTCTATTTCTTTGAAAGAAATGGACACATTATTTGAAAAATGTACTTGATGCAGATTTAGCTCAGTTCTAAATGATTGTAGCATTAGTTTATCAAGTGCTTATAGTTTACTCTGGAGTTGCTCTATACTTGGAAATGCAACTTGTTTAAAATATATTCTTCCTTTAGCTTGATTGTTTTGGAAAATATACCAAGTTCACTATAAAATAAAAACGCTCCCTTCTGTTTGCTTGGGTGCATTCAAATGAGGGTGCCTAGTTTGTGAGCACATGTATTTGAACCTAAAACTTGTGATTGATTTGACACAAGTTCTCCTGTTTTTGATGCCATTGCTTCACTACCACAATTCTCACATAGCAGAGAATTCAGTAATAGATTGGATTTTGTTTGCTTAAAAAAAACATGTTGACTTTATCAATGACCAACGTTTGTACAAGTCTTAGGGCTAGTCAAGCCAGCTGCATTATTCAGTAGTCTGTGGCTGAACTTGTACATGAACTGCATCCGTGTTCTGTTATACTCTTGTAGGCTGTGATGTTAGCATTTCAAATAGAACATGGAACATCACAGCACTCGGCCCACGATATTGTGCTGAGCTAATTAAGCTCATAATTAAACATGTAACTTAAGTAAACTCTTCTGCCTACACAATGCCACATTAATGTGTCTATATTTAAGTAAGAGCCTTGTAATTGTCTCTGCCACATTTTCGGCACCCACCACTCCAATTATATATTTTTTAAAAAAAATGTTCAGGGCATACCCAGCCCCTCACCTCTAGTATTATATATTTTGATCCTGGGAAAAAGATGCTGACTGCATATTTTATCTATGCCTCTCATAATCTTAAATCTTTTATCAGCTCGCCCCTCAGCCACTCCAGAGAAGCAACCCTCATTTGCTCAACTTCTCCTTAAGTTGTTAATTGTAAAGCTGTGGAATATGCCCTGGACAGATGATATTTAGTGATGTTGATAACTATTAACTGGAACGTAAGGGAACCACAGGTGAAACTGCTGCATTCCCAGAAGTCTGTTGCCCAAAACCTTTTAATATTTAAACTTTAAATTTAAGACCTCAAACTGTGAAACTCTCCCCCAGGAGTCTAATGAGTATTTTTTGGCATGGTTCTTAGGCCTGTCACCTTCTGATGCAAAGCCACATTGGACATTTAACAAAATAAAATGACAGACAATGATTGTAATCAAGGCTGTTCTGCTAATGTGAACTGTTAATTCTGACACGTACTATTTGAAGTGACTGGCCCACTTTCTAGTGTTCTGTGTAAATGGAATTGAATAAAGTAGCCACTAGTTATTTAAGGAGAACAATCAATCCCTTCAATTATTCAATGCAACAGTAATGTAGTCAAACATTGAAGTTATTTAGCAATCACACTGCACTAAGCACCCCTAAATCCAGAACAGTAAAGTTTCTCTTTGGCTTCTCAGTAGTCAGACTTTAGCCTGAAATTTGCCTGGGTCAGGACTAACCACAAGACACACATTGCTCAACTGCTTCCATATTTACCCTTTACGAATGCATATGCTTCAGTCCAGTGGCCTCATCTGTAGTTGAGAATGAGCTATTAATAGTTCAGAAACAAACTTCATTGCTATTGAATTCATTATCTGTGGAAGCAGTTTGTAACTAAGCAAAAAGCTGCTTGAGACACTCAGTAGTCTGACCACTATCCTTAGAAGGGAATGAACAGTTAATGTTTTAAATCAAGACCCAAATATCAACAGTCCATTTCACTCTACAGATGCTGCCTGATCCATTGAGTTCATCCAGCAACTTGTCTTTTGCTCCACATTTCAACATCTGCAGTGTTTTACCTCCAATGTGTAAGTAAACTTTTGCTGTTATTTTCAGGCCAGAGCCTCAACATCGATCTCATCCCATTATAACAGAATCTGAGGCACAAGAACCAGAGGATGAAATTTTGGGATCTGATGATGAAGAGCAAGAGGATCCTAGTGACTATTGTAAAGGTGAGTTTTTCCTCTCCACCCTTCCCCCATGAGGAACATTTGACTTGCAGTTAATTATGCTTCATCTGTGTTTTGTGCACCTCTGTGTATTTTGATTTTTTTAATGTTGATATTCTGCTGGACCTAAATTGCTGTTCAGCAGAACTAGTAACAAATTTGTAATTCCCAAAGGCAAAGATAAAAGTATTTTCAGAAAGGGAAAGGAAATGTAGGTTGAGAATAGTGGTTGAAGTAAGTGGCTGCCTATGATTGATAGGAGATGGCAAGGTCAGGTTTCTGTTTGTGATTCTGCATTACTAAAAAGCAATTGAATGAAATTTGCCTAAACTGAACAAGGGGCTAATTGTTCCATAACCTCTCAATTGAGGCAAGATACATGTAGAAACATGTTTTCAAAAGTATGATGAATGATCTGCCAATCTTTAACTTTATTTTGTAAGAACTGTTTTGTTCAGTTCATTGTCATTGGCTTAAAAGTAAATTTTTTTCTGTAAATTGTAGCTTTACCATTGAATGACTTTTGTTTATTTTAGGTGGATATCATCATGTCAAGATTGGCGACCTTTTTAATGGACGATACCATGTGATTCGAAAGTTAGGATGGGGCCACTTTTCTACAGTGTGGCTGTGTTGGGATATTCAGTAAGTCAATTTTAACTAAATTCAATACAAGTGTGTTCTCATGGCTTCTGTATGGCACAGCTACTGTGTTTTAGTATTTAAAGCTCAAATGATACACAACCACTTATGATTGAGGAGAAGGATTTTTTTATAAAGCATTCTGAAGCAACCATGTATTTTAGTAGCTGATTTGTCTTAGGGATGAATTTAACACCTTGTAATTGTGTTGGGTGACCACTTAAACCCATTAACTTAAAGTCTGTAATTTATTCGTATCAGAATTATTTCTTCCTGTAGTTGTCCCTTAACTGTACCCTGTTGAAACATTTGATATTCAATGATGTCTGTGTAATTTGGCAAGATAAGTAAGTTGGTTCTTGTGTTTGGGTCAATTAAACCATGAGAAATAAATGGTATTCTGGCACAATATTTGTAATTGAAAGAAGCAGTTTTTATGTACCTTAGTTTTGCATATTGTGTGAATTTGAGTTTCCATGTGCAAAACAGGTTGTGACATTATAAAGATGTCTGGTTTTTAAAAAAGGTATTTCTATATTGTGCTTGCTTTGAAAGGTATTATATTATTTAATTTAGGGGGAAAAGGTTTGTTGCCATGAAGGTTGTCAAAAGTGCCGAACATTATACAGAAACGGCCCTGGATGAAATCAAACTACTGAAAGCAGTAAGTAGTTTCATGGTGCTTTTTTAAACAGATGTTTTGGTTCTAGCCTAGACCCATTAATAGTTACACTTGATTTACATATTAAGTAATATTTTTTCAGTGTCTGACTTTCTTGAAGTAATTTTCCAGTCAATTCTATCTCTCAATTATTTTGTTTCCCCAAAGACATTGGAAGGGTAAGGAGGATTGAGATTCAGGTTTGTTTCATGACTGAAAAGAAATTGTATTCCTGTCTGCATACAAGTAAAGTGATAACATTAATTGCTAGAAATGATTTAAATTATTCTTAGAATGCAGGTAAGATCAGTGGAATATATGGTAATTGCAAAATTGTTCAAATTTACTTTTGTAGCAACTTGCTCTGTTTTCTATCATCTCAGATGAAATTTCTAAATTATACTTTTAAACTTTAGGAACATAAAGATGTCTATATTCTTCCCCCACCCCCCACTTCAGTATGTGTATAATTACACGAGGCAAATATGGCATGGTAGAACATAATGCCACATGTTGAGTACTTGTGGCTTTCAAAAAAATTCTTACTAACTCATCAGTTTTGCCTGAAATGTTAGAAAAAGATACTCGTGGATTTATGAATTCGCAATCGAAAGCAATTTATTATTTCCAAGTTAAACGCTTTTTAAAAGGGACATAAGCTTGTACAATGCTTTACTTGAGGCATTCTTATGAAATTCAACAATGCTCAATGTTTTATTAAATTATGGTGTCAGAAAATATACAATATTATATAGCTTTTGTACTGGGCTATGATCAGACACCAGGTGATGTGGCATTCAGACTTAAATTGAGAATCAGATTACCAACTAGATGACATGATTTTAAAATGGTGACTTTAAAATCAGAATAAGTAGGGTTAAGAGTGTATTTCTTCAACTGAGGCTGTCCAAAGCAATCTTGCAATTAAACCTAGTTGAATTGTCAAGCAAGATTGGTGAAATCTGCAGCCTTTCCCTGAAAATGTTGAATGATGTTTAAGTTTAGAAACTTGTTTCAACTTTTTTCTATGCCCTGATTTGTTTTAAATACACAAGTCATTGAGTATACAAGGTTAACAAATAAATACTTTTCTTGGTTAAAATCTCAGTGCATTTGCTGACAGATATTCCATGAGAAAAAAATGTTATCTTTTTCAGGTTCGTAACAGTGATCCAAATGATCCAAATAAAGAGAAAGTAGTTCAGTTGTTAGATGACTTCAAAACTTCAGGAGTGAATGGATCACGTATCCTTTGGTTTTCTTTTTGTTGTATTTTCAATTTAGCTGTTAGTATAATGAATTTTGAAAATTATTCTGAGATAGAACAATACTGATTAAAGCACACCATGCAAAACATTTGAAGCTTGTATCTTCTAGGTCTATCAGGCAGGTAAATGGTTTTTTAAAAAAAGTGATGTAATTATTTGCTTCTGGGTGGAGTATACTGTTTATGGTATGCCTCACTGTAAAGTAGAAATGTAAACTTGTAATCTAAAGCTGCATTTAAAACCACACATTTTGACTAATGATTCACTAATGTTGAGCCTGGTTATTCCCCATAACTGATCAGTACTTGGTTTTCTGCTCTTGATTAATGGATCAATTCCAGATCAAAAATCCAAACGTTTAAATGTTTAGGATGTATTTTTTTCCAGAATAAAGCTTTAAGTTAAGTAGCTTTAATTAAAAACAAATGTGAGGAATGCAGCAGGTCAGGCAGCATCTTAAAAAGCAAAAGGGTAATTTGGCATTACATGGTGTAGAGTCTCAGAAACAGAAACGTTGACTAACACGGCCTGACCTGTCAAGACCCCCAGTAGTTGATTGCTCTGCAGTCTGGTTCCATCTTTCCTAACATAATAGTTTTAATTGTTTAACTAACCTTCATTAGGCTTCAATCTTTTTGTTAGGCCCAATGTTCAAATAAACTGGAGATGAGGGCACATTTTAATTGGATGTTATAATACTTAATGTGGGCTGTAGATCCAGACGTCATCAATGAGTGGAAGGCAACTATATGGAAGCAATCTGTTGGAAATAACAATGCCTAGTAATCTTTAGGTGCCTACTAATCGTACTACTATACATTTACTGTGTTAGAAATTGCACATTGCTTAATGCTGGTAGCTCGAATGAGAAGATACAAAAGCAAGAAAGAGAAATGTTGGAAATCTGAAAGGCAGTGCTGGAAATACTCAGGTTGGGCAGCATCTGTGGATATATACATTTATATTTCAGGTAAATGGCATCATAAGACGAGGAAGCTAGAAATCAAACTTAATGTAGAGAAGGGAAAAAGAATTTCTGTAATGGGTGAAAGTTGGTCTGCATGCAGTGGTGGTGTGTTGGCTGAGACAAAATGATGAAGGCTTATTAACTGCTCTGACTGGAGAAAATAAGATTAGGAGATGTATGTAAACGAAGAGAAAATAAAGCCTTGACTTTGTTCAAGATGTTTGCATGGTATTTGAAGTATTGGGGCATCATCTGTTGAAGTGGATCATCAAATCAAATTACCAGGGAATTCCAATTAGTTGTGTCAAAAGCATAATTCGGCAAGTAAGTATTATAGTTTTTATTTGTTTTTTTTTGGGAAGTGGAAATTATAAGCAAGTGAATAAACCAGAAACTGTACAAATCCTGATGCTAAATCTTAATATTTGGGGAAAACTACTGTAATAAAGTTAATATTAAGTAAAGTGAAACAGTAACTGAGTGTACATTTCTTTGTAGGAAATGTGTAACCTGATCAGTTTTTGTTTTCTGATTACCACATAAAGCTATAAAGAATTAAGCTACTTGTACTGTATTTTTAAATGAAGCCCATGGGACCTGGCTATGTTTTGTTTTGAAAGTGTGACTAATCCCAGCTACTGTGTTTTGCATGCTAAAAAATCTGCACATAAACTTAGTTAAGATGGTTATTATTTAGATGCTGAAACATTTGATATCACGTGTTTTCTTTAATACTATTCATACATGGGTGCTTGTATAGTAGAATCTTTTGGTATACATGTTATATTTCTACAACTTTTATTGAGGAAGGAAAATGGGCGAGTTTTATGATTGATGAAGTTAACATGGGTGGATGAACAATGATGAGATATAGAGAATTTAGTCAATTTCAAATGACTAAAAAATTCCTATTCCTGTCATGAAAATGGCATTTACCTATTGTTACCTTGTGCAGGTAATCTAAATTTATGAATTTAATGAGCTGTAAACTTTAGGAAAAGGCATTTGTTAGAAATTCACATCTTAAAATAAAAATGTAGACTTAAGCTAAGATGTAACCACCAAAACTTTTGTAACTCAAAATTCTGTACTTCAAATATGGGCATAGCGTTTACTTGTGAAATTGTGTTGCTAATATGCAAGTTTTAATGCCATTTATTTCAAATAGGTCCTTCAGGGACTTGATTATTTACATTCCAAGTGCAAGATTATCCACACAGATATAAAACCAGAGAACATCCTGTTGTGTGTAAATGATGTTTATGTGCGCCGCTTAGCTGCAGAAGCAACAGAATGGCAAAAAGCTGGTGCCCCTCCACCATCTGGATCTGCAGGTGAATACCAATGTGGCAGTCACAAAAAAATTTTGATACTAAACAAAGACACTATGCTGCTTGTGGTAGTCATTAGAGATTTTGATTCTTTAATTTTCCTGGGTTTATTTTGAAAATTGTACTGTGATCAGCAGGTTGATCTAGAATCATAACGATAACTGCATGGAAAGGAGCCCATTGACCCATCAAATCTGCCTTTGCTATATGCCGGAGGGATCTAACTAGGTTTTGTTCTTTCCTGTATACACATCCCTGCATTACTTTTCCCCTTAGTATTTCTAATTTTATAAATTGAGATACATAAAACTACTCTGTTCTATAATTTTTCTCCTGAATATGCTTTTCTATTTTCTGGTAACCAGCATTGATTGCATAATGACTAATCTATAAATTTAACAATATAGAATAGTTACAAGGTTCATGACAATAACTTTAAAATACAAAATCCTGCCCTCTGATCCTTCTATGGAAATAAGACTGAATTGAGCACTGACATTTGCCTCCTCTCAGTTATGTAAGTTGCAGTCTCTGTTCTCACATTGTGTGGAGAGCCTCGACAATGTGCTGAATGAGATCCGATCATGGCAGTGGCACTGCACTTCTCGGCTTCGAGTCTGGAGGATTATCTCTTTTAGCTCTCTGCATTTAGCCTGAGCATTCCTCCAGACTAATATGGCATGCAATTCTGTCCATGCTATGTTCATGGCTTATCCCTTCTGAAAGAACCACACTGGCCATGGGAAATTAGCTTTAGTTTTGATGTGGGAAGAGAAAAACTCATGGATCAGACCACAATTTAACTTCAGGGAAGTGTTTGACTTCATTCCTGTACTGTTGGTAGGATGCTAATTCAGAATTTGACGTTCATTTGATGTACACAATATCATTCTTTGTATATATGACTATTGTTTTTTTTTGTAGTGAGTACTGCACCACAACCAAAACCTGTAAGTATTTAAACTTTATTTCTATTGAAATCCTGTTAAGTGATGATATGGGGATTTTGAGGAAAATTAATATTGTGATTTGTTTCTTAGTTCATACTTATGAATATTAAATTCCCCAATTTTGAAACAATATACAAAATAGAGCTGCTGAGATATCAGCAGATCTTTTTTCATAAAGGAAAGCAAGCACAAGGCAGTGGTATGATTTAATGTTGCTTATAATTTGATGATCTGCAATGGATTACTTATTGGTCATAAACAGGCGCATGTCTGGCATTGTTTTAAGTTGAAACATGACCTGAATTGAAAACATTTTGTTTTGACATGTTTGGAACTTTTTGATCATGCAGCATCACAGATAATATTGACTTGAATTTTAACTCGACACCGACTTCCAAAGAAAACTCAGCCAAATCTTGAAGCGTGCACTGATGCTAAATTTGAGAGTATCTCCACATAGTACAGAAAATATAAATTGTAATGATGACAAGATGTCTCCTTCAATGATCTAAAAACAGTTTAGGCTGCTCTGTACTACACATTACAATTGAAACGATCTTTTGCTGATCCTACGGTCAGCATCAGTGATTTACAATTTACTAGCTCTTAAAAGATGAGATTTTCTTCACACCCCTTGTACAGCTTCAGTTGACTAAAGAAATCTTAGTTCCATTTTTGACTGGAGAGCTGGTTGTAATATAATTGTACCAGTGGAAGATTTAGAAACTTGCGGTAGCTTTGAATTTGGAAAATGTCATGTTATAGATTTAAATTGTGTATTATAATACTCCTGCAAATGATATCGTATTATTGTTCTTGAAATAAGGGCTCGTGCATTTCATGCTAAATGGAATATTGTGTTTATGTAGATTGGAAAAATGTCTAGAAACAAAAAAAAGAAGCTGAAGAAGAAACAAAAGCGACAGGCAGAGTTATTGGAGAAAAGAATGCAAGAAATTGAAGAGTTGGAGCGGGTTGCAGGAAATGCAGATAAAGAACAGCAATTGGATGAGGATGAAGATGATGCCGTGCAAGAAAATGAGGTTTCTGAACAAGTTACAGAACATTTGGAAAAAGTGGATAATAAAGGTTGTGAAGAACAAGGTAGTTTGGAATATTCTGAGATAATCAGCTTATTGTCACCTGATTTGAGATTTGTTGGCATTGTTCATACTGTCATAGATTTCACTTGCATGATCAAGTGATTCCTTGACTTTGATTTGGTTGTTGTTCCTTTAAAACTAATACAGTAATTTGAATTGTGTTGAAGTTGATTTTATGTTAGATCACTAGTATTTATCCATTTCACTGATTTATGGTTCATTCTTTTCACTTAGCTGAAAAGGAATAATACCTATTCAGCTTTTTATTTTAAATGACTGTCTTTATAACTGATTATAGGCCAGAATACCAGAGATTTCTGATTTGTTTTAATCACCTTGTGGCTAAAAGTTAATATCCTCTTGTATCTGGTTGCTGAATTACTTAGTTTTGTAAACCAAAAAATATTTAAACATTTCTGTTTATCAATTCCTAGATGGAAATGAGCCACCTAAAAAAGCAAAAGAACCTGTAGAAGATGTAAATGCTGAGAAAATCAGGATTGAATCAATAAATTGTAATGGACATGTAGAAGTTGGACCACTTTCAGATCAAGTGAATGGAACAGAAGAAAATAAGGAAGATATTAATCAAAATACAAATGAATGTAAACAAAACGAATCTTGTAAAGATGGCAGCTTCTTCCCTTGTGCTTATGACATGTTGAATGGACTTTTGGAAAATGGACAAAAAGAAAGCAATCAGAATAACTACTCAGAAACCTGTAAACCTTTAATAACTGGAATGTTTGAATCTGTAACCTGTAATTTGAACACAGATGATCGAAATCTACTGGATGCAAATTCAACCAAGCAAAATGGAAGTAGGGAAGGTTCTATATCCAGTTCCGGAGACCATGGTTAGTTCCCATTTACGGCAATGTGCACTAAGCTGCTATAACTAAGATTTTTGACATGGATGTGCCATGAAATTTAAATTGTATTTCGAGTTGTCTGATTGCATAGCATAATTAGAATGGTGAATAATTTGCTGATCTATACTGTAAAGAATCTTTTGCTGTTTAAATCTTTTAAAACAATAATTGGCTATCTTGATTATCTCCATTGAAAAGTCCATCTTTTCCACCCTGTCTTTGCAGTCTTGTTCATCGTGCTGTTGGTGTGCTTCTACCTAAGCTATACTATACACTGTTGTTAGGAAGGGTATATAAATAGTATAGCTGAAAGCATTAATTTGTGAAGACATGCAATGTTGGCTTCGTAGCATGTATTTGAAGGAACAAAAGCAGGAAGCTTGTGTGAAGTTTAATAAAACATGGCTGAATGTACAGCTGGTTTCTGAAATCCAATTATCAAAGTTCTAGAGGGTGCAGACCAGATCTAAGAGGAGGTTCGAGGGAAGGAACCTTCCTCCTGGTACAAAAAAAACATTAGGGGAAGGACTGGAAAAGATGACTAGTTTGAACTTGTTAAAGCATATGGTTGAAGGACTATAGGACACATTTAAAGTAAAGAGCAGAAGGTACAGGGGAATGTAGGATGGGCTTTTATGCACAGTGAAGATTATGTTAAACATAAGCAAACAGTCTGCTTTCAAAAGGGAATTGGATGGCATATGACAAATTGACAAGTAGAGTGGAGAGCAGGACCAAAGGTTTTTTTTCAGTGACTGTGCATCCTGTGCTGCAACAGGAAGGTTGTATGTCCAATTCCAAATTTTTAGATTTTAAGGACTGAAGATAAATATTACTTGTACAAGTCACTCTTATGACATACACCAAGTGTATGCTGGTGTTCAGCAGTATTCTGTTAGTCATATTCTCCCACTTCCCTGTGATCAGTTCTTTCATGTACCATTCAACTTCATCCACATTCTTGTACTCTTCTCTCTTCTTCCCCACCCCCCCCACCCACAAGTAAAGGGTAATTTAAAGTAATCTAATTTCCAACCAGCACATCTTTGGGATGACCATGTAAACAGGAGTACCTGGGGTGAAAGTCAACAACATTCAATGAGAATGTGTCAGTTACAGTGAGATGAGGTGAGAACTAGGTCTTTGGAGCTAAGGCACCGCTTTGCTGTCCTTTGCATTGAATTTTAGACATCTAGAACTTCTATTACTGGCAATGGTGTTGTATCAGTTCTCAACTTGATGACTTTAATAACCAAATATATTCAAGGATATGTAGGGAAAAGTTGCAGACTGATCACATTGGCTGAAATGGATGCCCGGAGCTTAAGGGCCTGCTAATTCCTATTATAAATAGCAGAAGAAACTCACTGTAATTGAATTGCTATTTAGAATAAGTTTTGTATTTAATGCATGTTTCAAAGAATTTAACTTAGGGTTATTAATTAGTGTTTCTTCCACAGCAAGATCTGATGCTGCTAGTTTACTTATCAATCCCCTCGACCCAATGAATGCAGATGATATTCATGTTAAGATTGCTGATCTTGGAAATGCTTGCTGGGTTGTAAGTGTATAATTTTATTCTTAAGGTTCAATTTTATATATTGTGCATTTCTTTAAATCATTGTAGAAAATATCTTTGGGTAATTTTGTGGATTAACAACAATGCACGGAAATGTTACCATTAATGCAAATTTTTATTTTCCTTGCTGTAGCATAAACACTTCACAGAAGACATTCAAACTAGACAGTATCGGTCTTTAGAAGTTCTAATTGGTGCTGGATATGGAACGCCAGCAGATATTTGGAGCACTGCTTGCATGGTATGAAAGACAAAATCTTATGTTCAAATATCAAATATTTTTCAAACCTACTTTAATGTTCAATGCAGATTTTTCCAAATTCCTCCTGAAATATTTACCTGCCTAGTCCTCTGCATTTGTTAACATTGTTTAGTCATGATCAATGGTAGTCAGACTTTCTGGAACTGTCTGTTTTGTTTCATCTCATTCAAGTGTATAACTAGTGCACAATATGATCCTAACAAATACTTAAGCGGGAACGAAAGAAATTTGTGTTTTCAACTGAATATGGACTGTCTTTAATGAACACTTCTTTTCTTTTGACAAGGCATTTGAACTTGCAACTGGGGATTATTTGTTTGAACCTCATTCTGGTGAAGATTATTCCAGAGATGAAGGTGATTCTTATTCTTTGTTTTCAGGTGCAGGGCCAGATTTATTTTAAATATTTAGTTGTTTTAGCATTTAACAGTTTGAATGTGTGATTCTCATGGTTAATGCTGGAAGTCATTTAAATGCTTCAATAAGTCTTTGAGGTTAGGTTTTCCCTATTTTTTAAAAAAATCACCATTTAACAATTGCATAATCTGCATTGTAAGCATTTTAAACATTTCAAGACTTCACCTTTGCCAATGAAAGCAGTCTAGGTGTTCACTTCTATTAGCATAAAGCTTGGTGTTGTCTGTCTGTTCCTTAGAATATACTTAAGATTCATGTTGACACAGCCTAATTCATTGTCTAAATTGTCCTGTGGTATAAAGCAAGTTGCAGACAAATGCTTTCTCTTTTTGCTGTCTTTTGTGCTCTTGAAATAACTGTTAAAAGCCACATTCATAAAACAGAACAGTATAGCACAGTGCAGGCCTTTTCTCTAAAGTCATGTGCTCACTTTTCAGTCTACTTCAAAATCAATCTAATACTTCATTCTCACCTCGCCTCCGTTTTGCTTTCATCTAAAAATATCCCTAATATATCTGCCTCTACCACCACCCTTAACAGCCTGTTCCATGCACCCACCATTCTTCTGACTTCCCCCTCCCCCAATACTTTACTCCAGTGTTAAGAAATCCCATAACTGGATCACTTACCAGCAAAGATAGAGAGGTCTGTTGAAGTCTGAGGGTGCTATTTTTAAAAGTTATTTATGAAAGGGGCACAAAAAATAAGATTAATACAAACATTCAAATAATATACGTAGTCACTACTCAATCTAAAAGCGCGGGTCTAATAATAACCATCAATAAGAAACAGCTCGATCTAGGGGATAATATATTGTCCGATGGAAATACAAAAGTCACTCAAATTCCTGCAGGCTTCTGGCTTTCAGGGGGGGGACCGCTGGGTTTTCACTTGTTGGAGAGAGAGAGAGAGATTGGTGAGAAAAGAAAACTTGCCTGGGTCTTTATGAAGCAAATCCGTTGAATCAGGGGAGCTGGCTTCCCCGTTGTTAGCTAAAAGCGGTTTTCCGTGATTCCAGCCACAGACTCCAGGCCCAGAATCTAACACAGGTGGCTTCCTTCAAAATGGCTTCTCACTACTACAGGATCGCTAGCGTATCTTCTGGTTGTTCCCCCCAGACCCTCCTTTATACTTCCTCAGAGGGTCTCAGATGTCAATCAGGTTGGGATGATTCAATCTCTCTCTCAACCAGCCCACTTTGCCCGAGGGCTTACACGTGGTCTCCATGAGACAATAGTCAATGTCGCCTTATTTTGCATCGCGGTGGAACGTGGTATTCGGCACGTCTCTCTCTCTCTCTCTCTCTCTGATTTCCTGGGTCTATTGACCCCCCCCCCCCCCCCCCTCAACTAGTGCTCTTGCGATTCTCACAAAGGAGGGGGCTGTGGACATAACACTAGTAACTTTCAACCGATACCATTTCTACCCTGAGGGAAAAAGGCGCTGGCTGTTGTCCACTCTATGAGTGCCACTTATATTTACACTACTGTCAAGTTTCCTCATTCTCCCTCAATCCAAAGAAAAATGCTTGCTCAACTATTCCTTATAAACATGCTTTTTAATTCCGGCAGCATCCTGGTAAATCTCCTCAACACTCTTTAAAGCTTCCAAATCGTTCCTCTAATGAGGTGACCAAAAGTGAAAGCACTTATTCAAGTGTGGCCTGTGCCGAGTTTTATAGAAGCTGCAACTCCTGAACTCAGTCTCCTGATTAATGACATCAACTTGTGCAGCAAATTTGAAGGATCTATGGCCGCAAAACCCAAAATCACTCTGTTCCTTCACACTTAAGAATTCTGCCATTAATTTTGTACACTGCCTTAAAGCTCTACCTTTCAAAGTGTATCAGTTAATGCTTGTCCAAATTGAACTCTACCTCCTGCTTCTCAGCCCAGTTCTGCATCCTATCAATGTCCTGTTGTAACCTAAGGCAACCTTTACACTATCCACAACACCAACCTCTGTGTCATCTGCAAACTTACTAACCCATCCTGCACTGCCTTATCAAATTAATTTATAAAAATCACAGAACTGGGGTCTCAGAATGGATCTTTGTAGAACACGATCGGCCACTGACTTCCAAAATACACACCATCTACTACCATCCTCTTACTTTGGTGAGCAAGCCAATTCTGAATCCATGTAGCCAAGTTTCCCTGGATCCCGCACCTCCTGATATTCTGAATGAGCCTACTGTGAGGAGCATTGCTGAATGTCTTGATAAAATTTGTATGCACCAATATCTATTGCTCTACCTTGATCATTTTGTTCTGTCACTTCCTCAGAGAATTCAGGCTGTTGAGGCATGAACTGCCCCTCAAAGTTATGTTGACTATCCCTAATCAGACTACACTTCTACATTGTATATTGCTTCTCTAAGAATCCCCTCCAATATTTTACCCATCACTGATACAAGACAGTGGTTAATAACTCCCAGGATTATCTGTGGTATCTTGAACTGAGCAATGCCATTTGTCACCCTCCAATCTTCTGGTACTGCTCCTGTGACCAGTGAGAATGCAAAGATCATCACCAAAGAGTAGCAATTTCTTCTCTCCTATCCGGTAGTAACCTGGGGTAAATCACATCTGGGCTGATGTGTTTGTCTATTCCAATGTTTTTCAAAAGTTCTAGCACTGCCTCTTTCTTAACCTTAAGATGTTCCAGCACATTGACCTATTCTACGCTGTCCTTGGATTCATCAAGGTGAATGCCAAATGAAAGTATTTACTAAGGGCCTTCCTTGCTTCCTCTGACTCCAGGCAGATGTTAATTGGTTCTACCCTCAATCTAAACAATCTAATCATCCTCCTGTTCTTCACAGCTTAGGGTTTTCCTTGATCCAACTCGCCAAGGCCCTTTAATTCTCATAAGTCCCTTAAGTTCCTTCCTGGCTACCTTGTAACTCTCCAGAGCCCTGTCTGATCCTTCTTTCCTAGATCTTTAAGTATGCTACCTCCTTTCTTTTGACTAGATGTTAAACATCTCTTGTCAAACATAGTTCCTTCAACCTGCCGTCCATTCACTGCTTGAAAGGGAGAAACGAGCTCAGAATCCTCAGCAGGTGCTCCTTAAACATCTCCACATTTCTGTTGTGCATTTGAGTACATCTGTTCACAATTTACGCTTCTTGCCTATTAGTATCATAATTCTCACTCAACAATTAAATACTTCTCCATTCTGTCTGCTCCCACCCCTGTCCAAGGCTATGGTAAAGGTCACTGTCACAGAAATCTGCCCCTTTTTCTTTGTATCATTGGTTTGGTTCTGTGCTTAAATCAGTAACTTTATCTTCCCCTCATTGCTTCACTCTCAGTATGGGAAATGCCCAAAGCAAAAGTGAGATGTATTTTTTCATAGCTTCTCAAAAGCATTCTGAAGCTAAAAAGATATTCACTGTCATGAATGCTCTTAAGATAAAAATCTGATTTATATGTGAGAAGTACAGCAGGAAATTGTTAACAGCTTTGCAGTAAATAGCCAATCTGATTCAACTGCATTGAGTTTTGCATTGACTTACAAAATGGTAATATTCCTTTGACTGCCACCTATGTAATTCCTTTGTAGTTTCCCCAGTTAACCTACATAACTACTTTTCCTATTAGAGCCAGTTTGAAGTAATTTGATCTCTTGCAAAATTAACAATAGATGTCATTCCTATTTTGGGTCACATTGTCCTACCAGAAAAATTCATAAAACGAGTGATATTCTTAAATGTAGCATTTCATTCCACATTTACCTAATAAGACATAGGAGCAGAATTAGGCTATTTGGCCCATTGGGTCTGCTCCGCTATTCCATCATGGCTGATTTAATTTTCCCTCTCAACCCTTTCCTCGTGCTTGTTTCCTGTAACCCTTGATGCCATGACTAAACAAGAACCTATTAACTTCTGCTTTAAGTATACCCAGTGACTTGGTCTCTACAGCAGGCTGGCAATGAATTCCACAGATTCACCATCTTCAGGCAAAAGAAATTCTTCCTCGTCTGTTTTAAAGGGACACCCTTCTATTTTGAGGCTGTGCCCTCTGATCCTAGACTCCTCCATTATAGAAAACATCTTCTCCCCATCCACTCTCTTGAAGCCTTTCAATGAGGTGCCCACCTCCATTCTGCTAAACTCCAACATGTACATGCCCAAGCCATCAAGTGCTCTCAAACATTAACCCTTTAATTTCCAGGATAATTCTTGAGCGGCCTCTAGACCATCTGCAATGCTAGCACATCTTTTCTTAGATAAGGGGTTCAAAACTGCTCACAATACTCCTAGTGAGACCTCACCAGTGTTACATTCTTGCTTTTATGTATTTGTCCTCTTGGAATTGCATTCCTTACCACTGACTTAACTTTCAGGGTATCTGGCATGAAGACGCAAGATCCTTTGCATCCTTGGTTTCTGAATTTGTTCTCAAATTTAGAAAACAATCTGTGCCTTTATTCCTTCTATCAAAATACATGACCATACAATTTCTTGCACTATTCCCTCTGGCACTTGCTCATTCTCCTAATCTGTCTTAAGATCCTTCTGCAGCCTTAACCTTCCATTAGAATACTGCTTCTTTGGGATGAACCTTTGCTGCATCTTTGATTTACTCCCAGCCATTGCTGTTCCACATTATTCCCTGCTAGGTGCTCTTCCAATCAGCTTTGGCCAGCTCTTCTCTCATGCTTCTCTAATTGCCTATACTCAACTAATATTGGTATATCTAATTTTAGCTTATCTCTCTCAAATTGCAGGGTGAATTTTTTCATATGATCTGTCTCCTAAGGATGCCTTTACCTTGCCCTCCCTGATCAAATCTGGTTCATTACACAATACCCAAACCAGAATTGCCTTTTCCCTAAGCTGCTGTGAAAATCCACCTGGGAGACATTCTTTGAAGTCCTTGGGATACAACACCAACCTGATAACCCCAATCTCCTGAATATTGAAGTTCCTCCCCCCTCCCCAACCTTATGGCCATCATCACATTGCCCTATTTACTTACCTTTTCTATCTCTCATTGTAATTTGTACCCCACATTCTTGCTACTGTTCGGAGGCCTGTATAAAAATGGTCTTTTTATCCTTGCAGCTTAACTCTTCCCACAGAGTTTCTCCATCTGATCCTATGTTGCTTTGTTCTAAGGGTTTGAGTTCCTATTTTTTAACCAACAAAGCCATTTCATCTTCTGTACCTACCTGCCTGTCCTTTTGATACAATATGTATCCTTGTACAGGTAGTCCCGGAGTTACGAACGTCCGACTTACGGACAACTTGTACTTACGAACCGAGGAAGGAAAACGCTGTCGGCCATTTTAAGTCGGATCGCGGCGCCTTCTGCCATTTTAAGTCATTGCCGTTGAGTGTTAAACTTTGTATTTGGCTTAAATTTTTCTTAGTAAGATTCACCCTGATCCCGCCCTCCCATTCCGGTCGGCTGGTGGCACAGTGAGATCAGTGCTGGGCTCGAGTTCGATCCAGTGACAGACCGCTCCCGTGCTGGGTTGGTGTCGATCCAGTGACTCCCGTACCATCCGTGCCGGGTTGATGTCGAGCTCAAAACTCGACGTCGTAAAAAAAACTGCCACCTCCAGTTTAAATTTCCATGCAGAATATTGTGGAGGATCAAATACCCAAACTCAGCACAGCCCCCACATGTCCCATTTAGCCTGTCTTAGCGCAGTGGTCCTTAGCTCCCAGTGGATCTTGGGAGCTGGCGCAGCTCGACAGTGTTTCTGTTCCATTGATGGGAAGCGATTGAAAATAAAATGGAAATAATAAAGCATTTGGAAAGAGGTGAAACGCCATCGGTCATTGGAAAAGTGTTAAGCTACAGTCGGTCAACGATCGGAACAATCTTAAAGGATAACAGATAAAGTGAGAATAATGGATCATGTGAAAGGCCCTGCCCCAATGAAAGCTACAATTATTACTAAGCAACGCAGTGGTTTAATTATTGGAATACATACGTTTCGTAAGTGTTTTATATGCATAGAAAGGTAAAATATATACTATACAAACGTTTGACTAACTGATGCTAAATAATACTGGATGTACTTGTTCCGACTTGCGTACAAATCCGACTTAAATACGGACTCAGAAACGGAACTCGTACGTAACCCGGGGACTGCCTGTATGTTCAGCTGTGATCCCAGCTGTGATCTTCCAACAACAACTCTGTGATACTCAATGTCATACCTGCACATTTCTAACTACAAGTTCCTCTACTGTATTTTGTATATGGCATGTATTTATTTTCATTCATCATCTTATTTTTTTTCTCCATGTTGCCTGAAATTAAATTCTTAATCCTTTCAACAACACACACAAAATGCTGGTGGAACACAGCAGGCCAGGCAGCATCTATAGGGAGAAGCGCTGTCAACCTTTCGAGCTGAGACCCTTCATCCTGACGCGGGGTCTCGACCCGAACCGTCGACAGCGCTTCTCCCTATAGATGCTGCCTGGCCTGCTGTGTTCCACTAGCATTTTGTGTGTGTTGTTGTTTGAATTTCCAGCATCTGCAGATTTCCTCGTGTTTCTTAATCCTTTCTAAACTTTTGTCTTATTCTTTATTCTGGAGACTTCAGTAACCTCTCCTGCACTTTGCTTCTCTTAGACTTTATGTATACTCACCCCCATCTATTTAGTTTAAAGCCCTGTCAAAAGCCCTAGTAATGTGATTCACCCAGACCCTAGTCTCAGTAGGTTCAGGTGGAACTGTCCCATCAGTACAGCTCCCTCAGTACTGGTGCAATGTTACTCAATTCAAACCCACTTCTTCCACAGCAGTCTTTGAGCCACACATTTAGTGCACTGATCTTCTTAAACCCTGTGCCAATTTGCATGTGCCTCTGATAACAATCCAGAGGTTATTATCATCTTTGTTCTGAGTTTTAATTTAGTCCCTAGCTACTCGAATTCTCTCAACAGAATCTCTTTCCTTGTTCTTCCCATGTCAGTGGTACCTATGGGACTGTGTCAGCTGCATCTTTCCACTCCTCTGCATTTTGCAAGAAATTTCTGCCTCGTACCTGGATTTAAACACCTTCAGGACTTGTGATCCTTATAACAGAATTGTGTCTATTCCCCTGACAATGGCTACTATCGTCAATTAAAACTGCATTTCTCATTTCCCCTTTTGAATGCTTCCCTGAATCACAGTGCCATGCTTCCATTGCTTATCCTTCCCACAGCCCCCAAACTCATCCCCACAGGGAGCACAATCTCAGACCTGTTGGATAAGCTCAAGGGCTGAGGCTCCTTCTGTCCTTGGATCACGCACAGTCACGACCCTCTTATCTGTAGCCATAGACCAAATTTGAAGTAGTTAATCTGATGGATGTGACTGCTCCTGACAGTTCCCAGGTAATTGCTGTGTTTGAAACTCAAATTTCCAGTCATGAGACACTTATTGCAGGTTAAGTCATCAGGAACCACAATGAGATCTACCAGCTCCCACATCAGTCAACTACAACACATCACCAGATTTTGTATCTGTATTTAATTAGTTGTAATTTGGTATCCTTTTAATGAACCATTTTATATTTTTAAAAAAATATTTTTTAAAGACCTTTACCCGTTCTTAACCTGCTACTCAACCATACCTTCTTGACCTCAGATCTCAAAATCCAGCACTGGCCTATTCTCACAATAGCTGATCCACTTTTTTTGTTTTGACACAAGTGGAAGTCTGACATGTGCACACACAAGACTGGGTTCATACACTCACGGCTTCAAAGTGGCTAATGTTCATTTAAAAATTACCAGCAAGTAAAAGATAACAAGTGTTGGCGCGTGGCCTAGTGGGCAAGGCATCAGACTGGTAACCTGAAGGTCACTGGTTCGAGCCTCAGCTGAGGCAGCCTGTTGGTGTCCTTGAGCAAGGCACTTGACAACACATTGCTCTGCGACGACATTGGTGCCAAGCTGCATTGGTCCACGTGCCCTTCCCTTGGACAACATCGGTGGCGTGGAGAGGGGAAGGCCTGCAGCTTGGGCAACTGCTGGTCTCCCATACAACCCTGCCCGGGCACCCTGGAAAAACCTTCCAAGGCGCAAATCCATGGTCTCGTGAGACTGATGGATGCCTATAAATAAAAGGTAACATTAATTTTTTCTAAAAAAGAAACATCAAATCTACCACCACAGATGTATTTGCATTTTTTAAATATTTGGCTATAAACATGATCAGTAAATATTTTTTCACACTACTTAGCCTTGTGAAGTCCATAATAGACCATAAGACAAAGGAGCAGAAGTCGGCCATTTGGCCCATCGAGTCTGCTCCACCGTTTCATCATGAGCTGATCCAATCTCTCCTTTAGTCACATTCCCCCGCCTTCTCATCATAATCTCCATGGACTCCATAAGTTCATGAAGAATGATTTGTTATTTTGTGTTCTGCTTTTTCACTCCGAGTCAAATTGATTTGATTTTTCTGTGTGAGTGCAGGATTTTACGTTTTCAGTTTTGTGCTATTTCCCTCCAACTCTAACCTGCACACTTAAAAAAAATTCTAAATTTGTTTTCCATTGTGATGATATACTATGTAAAATGCAGTTCCTAAATTCTTGACTTTCAGCTTTGTGTTGGTTATGTTACTGCTATAAATATGGCACTAAAATATATTTTTAAATATATGCCTATGTGTCACTTTTGAACAATAGGAAATTGCTGCATTTGGCCAAGCTGTGGAGTGAGTCACCTCACTAAATCCTCACCTAGAGGAACCTAGGTGTTTTGGTGCCTGAATCTCATTAAAAAAGCTAATGTGAACATCAAACAGGTGGTTAAGAAGGCAAATGGCATTTTGGCCTTCATTGCATTGGGTTTGGGAGTTTAAAAAATGAGGTTTTGTTACAATTGCTTTGGGTGTCGATGAGACAGTTATTAAACAGTAAGGCAGACTTTAGGCACCTAATGACTATTTTCTTTTATCTATGGACCATTTTGTGGTAGAATTGGATATGTGGTATATTGATATAATTGTGTTTTTCTGTAAATATTTTTGCATTTAGATCACATTGCTTTGATTATTGAGTTACTGGGAAAAATGCCTCGAAAGCTTATTCTAGCTGGAAAATATTCCAAGGAGTTTTTCACCAAAAAAGGTAAAGTGAGTAGAGAACTGACACAATTTTAAGTGTATAAAATGAGAGTTATGCATTTTACAAAATTAAACTGCGATGTTACTTTAGCAAGTTATTAGAAAATGGGCTTTGCCTTCTAAATTATTTTCCATAATTAAAAATGAAGCATTATTGTTAAGGTTACGTGTGTGAAATACTTGACCTATGTTAAGCACTGCTTATGCTTTGCAAGTAGCAACAGCAAGGAAGGAACTAACTTTTTGGAATTTGTGGAGATGATTGGGTTTATTTGAACAAAGTCCCAGTGAAGTCAATTCATTGGATAAATACATAAACATAAATGAAAGGTGAAAGTGAAATCTTAGACTCATTCTTGTACTGCATTTGTAAGCTATTTGCATGAAAAGATTAATTGAAGATTCGAAGCTGCTTGGATTTGACAATGTGCACATAATTTTCTCATTTTAGGAAATTCTAAAGTAATACAAAAGTAGGTTTTTTCCCCAACCTGGATTTTAAGCTAGATAAAATTAATTTGATGTCAGTGTGAAGTTTTGGATCATTCAAAAGGCTTAAAAGCCAATAGAATAGAAATAGTGATTTCTTTGTGATGGTCACTCGGCGTGAGCGATTGATCATTGGATTAGAAATGTTGTAACTACCTTTTTTCTTTGAGATGTAGCAATCACTGCTGAATGCTTTTGGATTTCCTCAGCCCGCAATAGAACTAAAGTAAAAGAATCCAGTTAATGGCATTCCGCTTAAAGCATTCTGCCTGACAAAAGTCACCTTTATGAAAGTAATAACCATATAGAGTGAAAAATCTTATTTATTCTACCTAGAATTCGAAACACATTTAAAATTGAACTTCTAAAAATTGTCTTTAAGCTTGCGACTCAAACTCTATGGTTTTACAAGTGAAGCAGGGTGACTTAAAGCTTGTTTCGAGAAAAATGTTACTTTGTGTGTATAATGTGTATTTTTAATGACTCTGGAAATTGGCCACACCTCCACGTGATGGTGTAAGGCAAATGAAACAACATAGCAAACATCATTGAGATTACCAAAGACCATTCATGGACTTGGAGTCATACATCACAGAACTGATGCTTTTACCCACCATGTCCATGATGATTTGAATTTTAATTAGGAAATTGAGGGCTATGCAGATCTGGAACAGGAGATGGGGCTAGATGCAGATAACAATAATACTGAATACCAGGGCTGAAGTTTAAACAGTTGAGTAACATTGGTTGTATTTTCCTTTTATGACCATCAAGTACCTATCTATACTAATCTCATTTACCAACACAAGATGCTGAGATGGGAGCAGCATTCAGCTATTTGGCCCATCAGGTCTGATGCACGATTCTATCATGACTGATTTATTAACCCTCAACTCCATTCCCCTGCTTTCTCCCAATAGTCTTTGATGCCTTGATTGATCAAAAACCTCTCAATCTCTTCTAAATATACCCAAAAGCCTGGCCTCCACAGTAATGTGTGGCAATGAATTCCACAGATTTATTACCCTCTTGCTAAAAAAATAACACCTCATCTCTATTTCAAAAGAACGTCCCTCTATTCTGAAGCTGTGCCCTCTGGTTCTGGACTCCCTGCAGTTGGAAATGCTTTTTTTGTCATCATTTTCGAACATTTAATAATCCTGACAGATCATATCTCAGTTTTTGTTTTCTAGAGCAGTGTTAATTTCTTCACAAATTTACATTACTTTGGGGATATTGTGAAAATCAAAATAACTTAATTTTTCCTGTACCTTTCATTGTACTAATTGGTAAACTTAAACGTTGAGAGGTTTGGGGTACTGTATCTTGGAAGTGGAGTTTGAACATTGAATTAGCTTGGGGTTTTATTACCTTATTAGTTTCAAATGCTTCAGCAAATGGAAGTGGCATTCAATAAGAGCAGGTTATTAATGACATTTTTGTTTATAAATTACCTACTTTGGGCCACTCCAATAAATGTTGACACAGTAAAACACTGATAATACAGTAGCTGATTGTTCACAAATCCCAATAGTTTAGCATATTGCTTAGTCATCTGGAGTGTGAGCCAGGTTTTGGAGCCTTGTTTCCGCTTGTTAGATCATCAAGTCAGGAAAAATTATTAAATTAAAATGTAATAAAAATAAGTGGTTTTGTTATTATCTGGAGTAACATCCATTCCAAAATCTGCTAGTTCAAAATCACCTGACGGTGTCAGATTATCAATTTTACTGTCTGTCAGTGGCTGCCAAGCTGAAAGCTAATAGTTGTGTACTGGAGCATTGCAGAGGATAAAATGTAATCTCTAACGCAAAGTGGCTGAGGAAGCAGCAATAAGTAGGAACTGTAAAGCATGACAGAAATTGGTCGTGTCAAAATTGTAGTATTAACGTTGGCTATTTAAATTACAAAATTCTGACAAAGAAATTCTGACTCAACCAACAGTATGGGTTTTGAACTGAAATTAGGATGACTTTTCCATTAATGTAAGCTGCACTTCAAGATGGCACAGAAGAATTTGAGAAACAGTTCTCCTCTCCAGCCAAGTAGGGTGTGGAACTGAATGGACATGAGAGAAGCTGAACCTTTCTTTGTCTGTCTGTCTTCCATGGAAATGACAAAGATTTAATCTCCAGTGGCAGAAAGCAAACTTGTTTTGTGCTACAGTGAAAATGAAGATCATGCAAGCAAAGTAGGAAGTGAACACAAAACACAAAAGATGCTGCAGATACTAGAAATCCAGATTAAATCCATACAATGTTGGAGGAACTCAAAATGTCAAGCAGCATCTACGGAGAGGATTAATAGTTGACCTTTCGGACTAAAACCCTTCATCAGGAGTCCATCAACTGTATTCCTCTTCACAGATGCCGCCTAGCTGAGTTTTTCCAGCATTTTGTGTTAGTATACAGAGGCTTTGAAGTTCACTAAAGCTCAAGAACTGCAGTTGATGAAATTTGAACTAAAACCAGAAAGTGCTGGAAACATTCTCCAGTTAAGCAGCATCTGTTGAAAGAAATGGTCAGTGTTTCAGAATTAAGTCAGAATAATTAAAGGTAGTTTTCGATTTCAGGGAATGTAGTTGGGGGAAGAGAGACCAGGTTTGTGCTAGGGATGAATTTTGGTGGTCATTCAATTAAATCGGTTCAATGGAGAATATTACAGCAAAGCAGTTGAAAGCAAAGCTGTCAGATATGTCAATAGGTTGGGAAAGATAAAATAGTTTAGCTGACTGTTCTATAAGATTTAATATGCTAATTGTGGTATTTGTCCCTTTAGGTGAGCTGAGGCATATCACAAAGCTGAAACCTTGGGGACTTTTTGAAGTGCTGGTGGAAAAGTACGAATGGCCACAGGAGGAAGCTGCTTCATTTACAGAATTCCTTTTGCCAATGCTGGAACTGATACCGGAAAAGCGAGCCACAGCAGCAGAATGCCTCAGACACCCTTGGCTAAACTCATAGCAACCAAATTAATTGCAGCATTTATTTTTTGTCCTTAGTACAAGACCTGGTTTATTGTCTTAAGCAGGTACAAATACAGGCTCCTTCAATCTTTAGGAAGATTTTACACATTCAATTGAAACGAATGGAGAAAGGGTTTGGATTACAGAAATTTACATAGTCATAGCTGCCATTTGTTAGTTGCTAATGAAAGATCATTTGTCTACATACAACAATTGTACTGTTCACGTATATGTTGAGTGCGAGTATACATTCGTCTAAAATTTAAAAGTAAATTTTTTGCCAGGAGACGATAAAATCTACAAGGTTGCCGTGTAGAAGAGACCATAATGGAATATTATACTCGTACCAAAGAGTTAGCTATGTTTTGCCCAATAGTATTTTGACCATGGAATTGGAAAGTAAAGTATCTAGTAAATTATAGCTTTTTTTTTGCTTTGGAATGACTTTTGGCCAGTCTGCATGCTTTCAAATTAGCCTGCTTAAGACCTAGGCTGTGCACTTGGTATTTTGACCATGTTTTCTATAGGTAGGTTGATAGCTGAATAACTCAAATAATCCATTTTTAACATGTATTCATTTACCAGCTTACCAACTGCCATTCCTGGAACAGCACTTTAGAAATAGGCATTCTGTCAGTTCCAAAGTACTTATCCGTACTTGAAATCTCTGGCGTTATTATTTGAAGAAGTAAGATATAGTAGGAAACAATTCCTTTTGTGTTTGTATTTACTGCAGGTCTTGGAAATGTTAACATGCTATTTAAATATTACTGTTTTCTAATGAAGGCTCCCCAGTTTGTGTTTTGTATGTCATCTGTCTAGAAAATGTTTTTTTTAAACTGCTTTAGTGAAATATCCAGGAATGCTACTGGGTTTGATCATTAATTGATCATGTTCTGCTACATTGGAGTGTGGCTTGTTTGCCTAACCAGACTATTTCAAAAATTAAAAAAAAAAACTTTTGCATATGATATTCGTTAATATTGTACATGACAACGTTGAGTTTGTAAAGTTCACTTTTTTTTAAGGAAATTCTTGACCACTGCCTGACATGGAATCAAACATTTCCAGTGAATTTTTTTATACAAGCTTAAAACATTTGGGCCATAATGTAAGATAACATGATGTCTGTTTTTAGTTTATGTGTTCTCAGTCTACAGAAGGTGCGCTGATTTATTTCCAGGTATAAAGTATACTGGCGCATTTCAATTCATCACTATTGACCAAAACAGCTGACTAAACTAAGATGGGTTTTTATTTGCTTTTGGTAACATTGGGCCAGGTTGTGTGTGTTTCATGTAAAGTAACTCAATCATAGATAAGTACCTTTCAGTACCTTATTAAGTTCTATTACTGGGCAGTGCATATGGTTTTAGTACCATTAAATTGAACCTTAAATGGCACATCAGGTCAAGTTGTATCAACTAATGTTGTTCAGAATGGCCCAACTATTTGCTTTATAGATTACTCTTTCTATCTACTTTCCCAGTATTTGTAAAGTGCGGTGATCTGATTCCTATCCTTAAATTCACGATGTAAAGCACCACAAAAATCAATCTAAATATAAAATGTGCAGCAGTGGCATTTGGTAGCTTTCAAAGGAATTTCTTGCTTATAAAAGAGTAATTGTGCAAAGTTTGAAAATAAAGCAGATTAGAAGCATCCATGTTTTTGTCTTTCAAAAATTCATTGCTTTGAGAGTTAAGAATGCACTTCCATAGACTCCAAGAATTGTTAGTGCTGCTTCTGTTTCAAGCAATTGCTCTGCATATTTGATACATGCACCTTAAATCTTGTGGATGGTCCCCTTTAATAGTGTTAAATTTAAAAAATATATAGTCAAGTAGCTGTCATGCTTACCTTAATGATAGTTCAAATAGATCATCTGGACTTTTTAAATTTTTAATACCCATATAAATGGTATGGAGTTCTAAAGATAGAATTTTACTGTCATGTTTGTCATTTTTTTAAAAAAAATCAGTTGCAAACGAAAATGTAGGTATTTATAGAGCAGAAAGATTAAGGGATTGTTCATCCAGATGGCCCAGTTTAATTATTTAATAAAAAAAACTATAATTTGCAAGAATCAAAGATAGGAATTAAACTGGGTAGATTAATTTTGTCATTGACTTTCATGCTGCAAAGATTGAAAAGCTGCACGTTGAAAACTGAAGGCATTTAAACCCCTTATTATATTCTGATATCTGTTCTTTATCCTTGGCTACCTGCACTTCTATTTACAAGTCACATGCTAATATTTTTGCTGTTTCATTGCTTTTTCTCATCTGTTACAGGTATTTCTATCAGAGTTTGTTTTTAATCTGTAAAATCCAGTTTTAATAGCTGACTACAGCACTGACTTCCTGTTGATAACTGCCTGCTTTTAAATCATGTATATGTGGTTCTCATTTTGGACCATACTGCATCTCAAGGGGCCATGTCGGATTTCGTAGGGACCACAAGTTTAAAAAAAACAAACTGGGGTCACAGGAGATAATGAATAGGCTTCAAGTTTACTATTTTGATGAAATAGTACTAAAATATATAAATAAAAATGAATATATGTAATTTAGTTTGAACCTTGAATAAAATGAATGGGAAAATATGCTACCTAATGCAAAAGAGGCAGCAAAACAGCTTAATCTGTATGTGGGGGTGGGGTATGGCACAGCAGTCGTTATCTCTGTTCCTCCTTGACCATGTACAAATCACTGTTCACACCCTGCAGTGTGGCCAGCTGAGCCCTGCTCCACATTCACCCATAAATCACTGATTATACAGTGAGCAGGCAGGTGTGACCGAGCATGATTCTGTGCTCCACCAGCTAGAGATTGATTATAGCTGATTCCATGTTAATAGGGAACAATCATAATCTAATTCCAACTGAAAAATGTCAGAGGTTAGCAGGTTTTTCCAGATCAAATCCCTTATCAGAAGGATTATATGCAAAGCCTGGCATGGCCTGTGTTGTAGTTATCTAACTAAAATGGTTATGAGTATCACGAACAAACTGCAGATTGGGTGGGGTTGTCTGTTACAAGACCAACCAGCAAGTATGCACGAAGAGGCTGGTCCTGTTCATATTCCACTGACCTGTTCATGTCATAATCATTATAAAACATGACATGAAGGCTGCAGTTAAGAGGTTTGCCCTGCAAATCGATGAAAGCGTATTATGTAATAATGAAGCCTTTCTGATGACGTGTTAGTTTTTTGATTATCAGGCTTCTTCACAAAGTTTCACATGTGTTATCTGTCTGAGCTTTTGGGCAAAAAGCAAGAGATTTTTTTTTGAAAAACAATATTATGGAAACTGTAATGGCTTGTGCAACTGATGGTGCTGCTTTGATAGTAGGAAAATGTAGAGATACAGATTACTTTAATACGGGCCATGCTCATTAAAAATGCTGTGCCTGAAGTTTTTTTGCATAATGTCATCTACCATCAGCATTTGGTTGCAAAAAATTTTGGACAATGTTTGCACGACACCCTTGCTGCTGTAATAATGGCTGACAACTTCAAATCAAATGCACTTTAAAATCCTTTTTGACAACTGAGGAAAGTGATTTATGAATGGCTACTAATGCATGTGGAGGTCCACTGGTTATCAAAAGGTAATTCTCTTTGTTGTTTTGTTGCACTTTGAGATAGTATTGTGCATTTCCAAGTGTTGAGCAGCTTGGAGAACAAACTGTCACTGCTATGTCTGACATTTTACCTGTCAGATATATTTTAAAAACTGAATTTATTAAACTATTTATGAGGGGGGGGGGACTGCAAGCTTCATATCATGCAAAGAGGCTATTCTCACTTTCCTTGGAAAACTTCTCAACAGCGTTGAATTTATGCAATTTCCTTTGCTGGTAACTCTTAAAACAGAATTGCAAGAAGATGATCTGATTGCACATCTTGATCATGTCAAACAACTGCTTACCAATATGGAATTTCAGTTTTGAAACCTGCTGGAGATGCATATTCCAAATTGGGTGGTGAATCCATTTCGGGTGAATGTGAATTATGTTGCCCCCATATTGTAAGGATGCCTTATTGAGTTGCAGAGGGATGTAACAGCTAAAGCAAAATTCAAACACAACAAACAAAATTCCTGGATAACTAGTAATATTCAAAGTAAGTTTCCACAACTCTGAGAAAACAAAATTGTTTTTATTTGGATTTCCCATTTCTATCTATCTGAATGTAGTTTTCTGCTATCAAGAACTTGTACCAGTCTTGATGATGTGAAAATAGGTGATCTTCAACTATCTTTAACCAAGTTGTAACCAGATATTCACAAACTTGCGAGTTTACATCAGTTGCAAAGCTTTCACAAAATAGTAACAATATTAACTTTTTAATTGCTAGTGGAAGGAATACTATATACAGTATATTATAAATTATTGTATTCAGAACTTTGAAAGCTTTACTTTTCATGTACACTTGTAACACTAACAAAAATACCCACAAACTGTTAAAATATGAATATTTACTGTGTATTAGAATAGTTAGTACATTTGACCAAAAAATACTGACGACGGCTGGAGTATGGGGATTACAGAGTTAAATGAAGGTCACAAATGGACCAGGGGCAGAAAAAGTTTGAGAACTATTGATGGTTTAATATTTATACTCCTGCCCAAAAATGACAGTCTGAGACTTCCTTTTGTCCACATTTCAAAAGCCATTTGTAAGCATGATGATTCATCTTTGTAATTTGCTTGAGGCTGAAATTTTTTTGATTCAGGATCTCATCTAGATTTAAACATTCCTGGGTGGTACAGTACTCCACCATCAGCAACGATGTGAGTACTAGCCTTTTGAATGTGCTTGAATCAAAGGCTCATATGATACCAGTGAGCTTCTTGTGCTCCATTCAGACTTTTTTTTTCTTAAGGACTTCATCAACTCTTTAATGCTTAAAATCTATTAGGATGAAGCATGTCAGAAATGTCACACAGAACTGCTACCATTTTAGTCCTGTAATTACCAGCAAATATAAGTTCTTATTAGAACGCAAAAGACCTGTATTTGTGGTATAATGCACTGGTGATCTCTCAGTTCTGCTCAATTTGACGGCATGTTGCCACAGATATTTTGAACTTTGTAGTTGTCATGCTGGTGAATCTGGCTGCAGAACTAAGGCACACTGATTTGTAAGCTCCTTTATTGACCAATAGGAATGACTTGAAGAGTGATAATGGAGTGGCAGGTTGCTCGGCAATTCTTGATATCCTTGTAATTTTTGTGAAACCTTGTGCAAAATTGGTTTCTGGGTTTTTCTATTACCTCTTGTGCTTTTATATACTGCAACATTTATTTCTACCAGTGAAATTTTGTACATTTACTGAACCCCCTACAGAGTATTTTTGTTTTGCATTATTACCTTAACCCCAGCTTTGCAAAAGCACATTCTAATGTTTGTCAAGTTAATTTTGAAATGAATTGGAACTGCATATAGAAATGGGACTTCGGGTATCATACTTGATATAGCAGTTCTTGGTATTTAGTATATTCTTTAAGAATGCAGATCTGCTTAAAAGCAATCCTTTGTAGCAACTATGTGGCATTAAGTGTAATTGATTTTAATGCCTTGTGCTTGGAGATTCCTACAGATGTAGTTATGCAATTGTGAAAATAGTCAATGATCCTCCTCCTTAGCTAGGACTGAACATAGTGAGTTTTATTCATTATTTCATAATATACACATAGGTGAAGCTTTAATAGACAAAGAATTTAATTTCAAATGCATTTTAATTCATGTTTAAATTAATACTAGCATGTAATAATACACTTTGCTACTGCCTTGAGGCTGATTCACTGTCATCATGATCTGTTGGTGCAATAGGCAAATTTAGGTTATTAATTATTAAGTTGCACCCATGTTTTGAGGTTTATCTGAGTCTAAATTCTGCTATCACAACTTTATACTTTTAACACATTGCAGGCCACAATGGTTTAACAAAGGTGGCCTTGCCAAAAAAAGTTTTAAAACTGCTTTACATATTCTCTTAACATTCTGGCAGATTTGAAATCTGTTATTTAACTTTAACTTTCTATTTCCTTAAGCTTTTAAAGATGTATATTTTTTTCTAAAATAAAAACAAGCATTAAAGGTGATGTAGGAGACATTAACCAGTTGTTTAGACTTCTGTTTTAAAGAATAAAACAATCTGGTATAATTAGAAAAACATGTAGCTGCAGTCAGCATGTGAGAGAACTTAGCTGTTTTGAGCTAAATGGGAGAGTACCTAACGTTCTAAAAACTTATAAGAATCCCTCAGTGCATAACACTGAATCCAGCACTGCAACGAATAAGTTTGATTTGTGGCTTGCCTTTCTGCTGTGATGGGAAAGGAGTCCTTTCCAAAGAGCTTAGTTAGGACAATTTATTCTATATTGTTTTCTGTATCCATTGTATTTTAGTAACAGTACAGTAACTCAAACCTGTTATTTAGGTTAACAATCTTTTGAGGCATTGTGATAAGATGGTAAAATTGTGAAAGCAAACAATTTGTCAGAATTAAGACATAAATAAATCAATGTGCAATGCAATAAATTTATAACTTTGTATCACAAATAAATTCAGGCTTTTTTGTTTTGCCAGCAGGATGTCAATGGCAACAAAGAAGACCAATTCACAAATAAGATCATGAGTACTAGCAGTATTATTCCATATTAGTTTGGCAGTGCTGTTCTTATTGGCAATAAATGTAAAACTTGAAGTATCACAGTACACGTGCAATTAGAACATTTGATTTCCAAACTAGAGAAGTGCTTTTGGAGCAAAGAATTATGTACTAATTTTAATCTTGCATTATTTTTGTGAATGCTTATACTTAATCTCCCAAACTGTCTGCATCCAATTTAAAGCACATTATATTTTTACCTTGTGAATTTTAATAAGAACTGTGAAAGCAGTGCTGGATGTCACAGGAACCACCGAAGGTTCGGGAAAACACTTAGTCCAGCATGTTTGATAGACTAGCAGTTTTTCCAGACTCCCAAATGTTATTCCTATTAATACCAATTTAAAAGATGTACATTAGAATACTTTCCTGGGTGAGTTAAGTTTAAAGGGAGTAGGACAAAAGTGATGCAGATGCTGACACGCTGTGATTTCCAAACAGTTGAATAGCAAGTTATTGAAGTTTTATTGTAATTACTTGCTCCTGCAGTAACAAGCTTATTTGAACTGTAATTTTATTGATTTTCTGCTTCTAATAATTGTGGAGAAAAGCATAGATTGACTAATTGTCACAGCAGCTGTGCACTAATTTCACAGAAGCTAACCTTATTCCTGTTGATAATGTGTCTGTCCTATTCAAGAACAAAATAATGGGGGAACTCAAAACATGATTAATTCTTCACACTTAAAACATCACATACACATTGAAACAATCGGACTGTACCAAGATTCTTTTATCTTCAAAGTTAGAATTTATCAATTACTGGAACTAGTTTGAAGTACGTACATTGAGCTTCTAATGGAATAAAACATTTCAACTATTCTAACTTGAATGCGCTTCCACGAGACAAACTACAGTATTTAGTGATCCTTTTGTGAACCTGCAACACAATTCATTCCAGCTGCTGAGGAAAATACTGAAGATTCCTTGGTTCCATGTTTGGTGGAATTTCTGTAATACCATTACCATATGGAACAACTCTAGAAATAAAGAAAAAACACAACCTGATAAATATTACTTTGCAGCATTAATATCTGCCTCTTGTTTTATTCTCATAACCTCATCATTGACCTTAAACTATTCCCAGCTGTACTTTGCAGAATCTTTACTTAATACTCCAATCTATTATTTACATTTGGCTCCATTCATTCTTAGGAAATATTGGACATCTAATATTTGGCATCAGAGTTTTTCCTTCCTGTGGACAATTTTTAGCACTGGCTATATTAAATTTGATATAATGTTATTTTAATAGAGCTTTCTCAGTTTTAGTGCTTCGTTGTATTCTTTCGTTGTATTACAAGCTTGCAATAACGGCATACGTTTAGCTCAATAATGTAGATACCAATCAAAATACTGCGATGCTTCGTTGCAGTGAAATCTGAGCTGGCTAGTACTTTGCCCGGGCTGATAAGAGAAGAACAAGAACGTTTTCTTACCCCGGTAGCTTTCGTCGGTCTTGTTAGGTTGCTCAATTGTTAACATTTGAACTGATGCAAGAAAGGGTAACCCTAAAGTTAGCCACTTGGATCTTAGGCAGCAATGGAACAGTAAATTCCACATCCAGAATTCTCGGGTGCTGTTGTGTATGATTACCAATGCCCATGTTCAATTGGAATATAGAACAGTACTTAACTACATCACAGGAACAGGATGTGCTAAATTTTATGACACCTAATCCCTCCTCTCCACATTCACATGCTAATCTAAGAAGCACTTAAAAAGCTCTATCATATTTACCCCAAACCCCAGGCATTGCAGTTCAGGTACTCATCACTATTAAACCCCGCCCTCAACACGTCTCCATTGAATCTCTCTCTCCGCTCCCCAATCTTAAATGTATGTCTTTTAAAATTAGAAATTTCATTCCGCCGGGAAGATGCTAGCTGCCTCGTAATTTTTAATAGACTTTGATCCTCAGAGATAGAATGTAGCTATTTTATATTGAGAGATTACCACAGCAAATAGAAAAAAAACATCAAGATTACACTGGGCAATTTCCTTTTTGTCTGAGATGCAACGCTTTCATGAAACAGAAAACTTAGTCAATAAGAAAGGTGGTGCAGATCTGGGTTAATTCTTTATGCCTCTATTATTGCAGTACCTATGCCACTGTACTGTAAGAAGGGTTTGAGCTAAGTTGGGGGAGTAAGAAAGGAGTTGAAAAGCTGTAGTTCCACAGACAGAAACTTTACACTTTGCTTCCAGCATATATTGATGCTAACTTGCCAACATGGACAATGTTTATTCATTATAAACTTAAAGTAACTACTTACCATAACTGATAACGTTGATGCCTTCCTTAGGCATTGTCCACCTCTGCAATACAGGAAATACAGATAAGGATTTGGAACTAATTAGCATATACGTAAGTTTTAACTAAAAGCATGAACTTGCATGCATAATATGATTTAATGAAGCTTAACCTTAGTAAGAGTTCTGACATGAAAATATGTTGGGGTTTTCCCCTCTTTAAAAACGGAGTTGCCATTACAACCTTAAATCCAGTTCACATAACATTTAAAATTGCACTCAGTGGCCATTTATTAAGTGGGTGAAAACGCCTTGTTAATGAGAGGACAGAGGAGAACGACCAGACTGGTTCAAGCTAACAGTAACTCCTATAACCCCACATTACAACAGTGGCGTGCAGAAGAGCTTCTCTGAACGCAAACACATCAAACTTGAAGTAGGTAGCAATAGCAACAGCAGCAGAAGATCACACCTGTACCTAATAAGATAGCCTCTGAGTGTACATACCATCCCAAGCTCATCTCCCACCCAAAACTCCGTGTATACTCTTCAATATGTAGGTCAAATGGCCTATATTTTGCAGTAAAAGTAATAATCAGGTAATTAGTACGTAGGACTCAAATGTAATAGCATACCAGAACAACTTGGGTCAGTGGCATATTTACCATGCTCCTGAAGAAAGCTACATCATATAGACATCTCCCCAAAATATGAATGTTAAATATTCACAAAACATGCCTACATGGTTGGAGGTTTCCTATTTAAATATTTTTAAAGAAATGATAATATCACCAAGCTTACTCGGGCAATGAAAAAGTGTTTATTTCTTCAGAAATTAATTGAATACTAGGTAGATTGCAAAAGGTATGATTTATGCCCTGGTTGACAGTCTGTATGTGGACTTGGGAACAACATGGATTCAATCATTAGACAGAGACAATAGTTATATTAGTCATGACACAGCTCACTCGTTATTTGTTAGTTTCACATAATTAAATGTAAAACAAAATTATTTTGTTTCATTTTGACTTGTATAATTTTCAATAAGTATGGATTTGCAAAGTTTGATACACTGTATAGAACAAATATTAAGATGCAACACTTGCTGAAGTGTTATAATTAGGTAATTAAGAAATAAAGTTAGTGTAATAAATTAATCCAGTCACTTTGACATGGCACGTAATTGAACTCTAAATCAATCTAAACTCAAGTTCACAAAAGAAAATAATTTTAACGAAGACAAGTCTTATTCTAAGTAAGAGCTGGAATTCGATTGTAAACAAGGTGGGAGTGCAGAAACTTGATTAGATGAGGACTAACCAATCATGAGGGACAGAATACAGGGATAGAAATACCACTAGAAGATGGCAGGGGTTGTTATCAAAATTTCAGTTATAATTGATATCTTTACCCAACTTGCAGCCCAAGAGAAGTTTATTTTAGAAAGTTATTTTAAAGAAATTGATAGCATAACTTATTCAAATATAGAGTTTTGATGTTTGAACTATAACCTTGATTAAAAACTTACAAATGGTTTCCACAGCAGCCTTTGCCTGTCATTTCAAATAAATACTGCAGTGTCATGTTTTACCATTGAATGCTGTAAGTAGTGTTGAGCGCTAATAGTGTAGCTTTCTGCCTTTATCAGTAAACACTTAAGTGTAAGTCAGTTCTATCCACTCATTGCCTTTTTAAGCTTATTTGGCCAGATCTTACTTTTAGTTTGCAGTTCAGTAGGGAATCTCTGGCTATCCTTATCTGCATTTTCAGTGTAGCTGATTTTCATGTCACTGCATCTGCCCACTTGCTTTAGCACTGGACTTGCAATGGAGTGCAGAAAATAATATTAACTGAATTAACAGATTAAATTAATATGAACAGAAAATAATAATAATTTAAACTATTTAAATGATTATGAGGGCTTGGGAAATAAACCTTGAAGCCAAATTGCTGCGTACCTCACCCTAAGCAGTGGAATGACTTGGGTATGGAGGGCCATGCTATCCTCATTGAGGTTGGCTGAGAGTGCTCAGTTACTGAGCAGAAGGGTTCAGGTAGCAGGTTTGATCAGGATGATCAGCTTTAATGTGTTCTCTAACAGCTGGTTTCCCCTTCAACTTTTTTCTTTTTACTTGATCTCCTCTAACTATTCTCCAGCTATCATAGTAGGTAGATGGACTGGTTTCTCTGTTTAACCATCATTTGCTGTTGCAACTACATACCACTTTCCTCCACCATCATGGCAAATTTGGATTGATATGAAGTGCAATAGGAAATGGGAAATCTGAAATGCCAAGTTGCTCTGGTGCCGTTTGATTAAGGCCCATTGTTTTATCATGTGCTGAATTTGGCACTTAAGTGGCAGCAGCAGATGGAAAGAATCTTGGAACTGTGCTGCACAATGCAGTCTGCTCTCGCCCTCCTCTAGTCCAGAAATCTTCAGGATGCCTTGAATTTTAAGGGAAAAATTAAGACATTTCAGACTCTTTGGAAGCTGAATACGAAGTCCACTCTGCAGATCTCATGTGCTGATATTGTTGGATCCTAGTTCTGGAAGAAGAAAGGCTACACACAAGCCCTCTGAATATGTCCCATTTATATAATTTTTAAGAATTCTGTGAAGTTAAGATGTTATTTTTGCAGAGGGTTCATCTGCTTCTGTCAAAGCAAATTGATGTTTACTTTTGAAAGTAAGTGAAATAAATTCTGACCAGAACAGGAGTTATTTGAACATCTTTAAAACATATGAAGTGCCCACATTCCAGTTTTTCCTAATCAGGTTAATGGTAGAAGAGATTTTTCTAAAGTCTCAAAGTACCACCAAGAAAAAATTTGTAGAGTACTTCCTTTTATGTTCCCCTCTGGGGCATCCTAATATGGTGGTTGTATTTACAAAACATACATAATCTCTTCAGTTGATTTTCTTTTTGATTCACTCATATTTGCATCAATTTTCATCATTTTTTCAACTTGATGTCCTTCAGCAGTAACAATAAGCACACATTTGGAAAACCTTCACTTAAATAAGATACTAATCAAAGTTGAGATCTTATGTTTAGTCCTTAGGGGGTTAATGAGGGGCTCAAGGTTTAGACCTCTCTCAGTTTAACAATAACAAGCTTCCAGGATTTGGAGCAAGTATATACCAATCTCAAAGAATATAATTAATACATTGAAAACCTTATTTATAAGATGCCAATCAATGAACTGGGTTGATAATACATAAGTGGTACTGTCAGTAAATATTAATGTATAATGTCTTTTCTCATTTTAGACTAAGTTCTATTTATTAACTGAAGACATTAAATAATTTCACCTTCCTCAGTTCCATAATCAATCACAGCATCATTTGAAATCTACTGTAGCATATAAAATGCCTGCAGCCTTCATAATGGTTTCAGCCTTAAATGTTATTGAAAAGAACTATTATACTTGGTTTTCTGATGAATAGAAGGTATACAACCTGCTTTTACAGTGATGTACTGTAGATGGAGTTATAATACTGCTCTTCTGTTGCCAGAAGCTGTCAGAGCATTGGCACTAAACCCCATTTCTATGCTACTTGTTGGGGTAGATCGGAAAACATCGTTTTGAAATTTGCTGTTTGGAACAATTTATTTAGCATGCACATAATTTTAAATTAGTGATGGAAAGGGATAGGATAGGTACACAGTCTAGAGTCCTAAAATGGTCCGGGGCTAATTTTGGGGGAATTAGATGGGATCTGGCAAAGGTTGATTTGGTGAGCCTGTTTAAATGGAAAGAAATGAAGGGTAAATTTAAGAGTGTGAAGGCAAGTCACCAAGAACAGCATGTTCCTGTTTAGGTGAAGGGTAAACATGGCAAGTTTAGGGAACCTTGAATGATGAGAGATATCTAGACTCAGAAAAAGAAAGAAACAGAAATTGGATATTAGGAGATTAGTGATGAGTGAATTCCTTGATGACTATAAAAAGATTAAGAATACTTAAGGGGGAAATGCGGGTTGCAAAATGAGGGTATGAGTTGGTTCTGGAAAGTAAGATTGAGGAAAACCCCAAGAATTTTTATTGCTATATTCAGAGGAAAGAGGGTGTCTGGGGGGAGAGCAGGCTTCTTGGGGATCTACAGGGCTTGAGATGCAGGAGATAGCGGGGGGGGGGGAGTTTAACAAATATTTCTGCTTGGTGTTTACTGAGCAGAAAATCATGGCAGTTCAAGAGATAAGGGAAACAGAAAAATTTTGCAGAACGTTCATATTAGGGAGGAGATAATTGCAGCCTACAGCACATTAAGGTGGATAAATCCTGAGGGCCTGACTGAGTACATCGTTGGACTTTGTGAAGGACCATATGGGGATATTTAGTTCTTCATGAGCTGCTGGCCAAGTTCCAAAAAACCTGAAAGGTGGCTACTGTTGCTTGGTTATTAAGAAGTGTAGCAAAGAGAAGCCAGGAAAATACAGACTGATCATCATGACATCAGAAGTGGGAAAGTTAAGGAAGGGAACTCTGAGGAACAGAATCTACCTGTATTTGGATAGACAGTGTCTGATGAGGAAGAGACAGCATAGCTTTGTGTGTGAGAAGTCATGCTTGGCAAACTTTTAAAGATTTTTTTTTGTAGTAGTAACCAAAGGGTTAGATGAGGGTAGGGTAATGGATGTTGCCTATTTGGACTTCAACAAGGTATTGCCTGGTAGGTTGGTCTGGAAGTTTAAATCCCATGGAATCCAGCGAGACTTGAGTAGGTTCAAAATTGGCTTGAAGGTAGAAAGCACAGAGTGGTGGATGTAAGTTGTTTCTTAGAATGGAGGTCAGTGCCTAATGATATGCCACAGGAGTTGCTGTTGGGACCTTTGTTTTTCATTTATATAAATGATTTGGATATGGATTCAAAAGGCTTAATCAGTAAGTTTGCGGATAACATGAAATTAGAAAGTGCTGCTGATAGTGAAGAACCTTATTGTAGGTAGAGGGGATCCAGATCTGTTAGACTTGTGGTCCGAAGAGTGGCAAATAGATTTCAATACAGATAACTGTAAGATGATGCATATTGGAAAGTCAGGCCAGCATAAGACCTCCTATGAATGATGGGGCATGAGGGACTATAATGGAACAGAGGCACCGTTGTCAGCATGGACTTAAATACTGTGCCGACACTGTATTGCTGTATGACAGTACAAGGTTGTCAGTATTAGTGGAGTGTTTATTTCAGATAGTTATTTCTTGGGATGTTTATTTTCCTTTTGGTCATTTTTATTGCCACTTTGGATATTGAGTTGATACCATGGTTGACTGCTGTGAATGGGATGTACCTGCAGTGCTGCTGGATGGCTAGTTCCAGAACCAAGCGCTGCGACAAGCAAGGTTGATTATATTTCCAAGTCAGTGTGGTGTGTGGCTCGAGGAGAATATTTGGGTAATAGAGTTCCCATGTATCTTCTGCCCTTCTGTCTGGTAAACATTGGATGTAAGTGCTGTTGGAGAAGCATGGGTGAGATGTTGCCGGGCTTCTTACAGATGGAACTTCCCAGCAGTGTTTAGCCACGTGATGTCTTAGACGATCCCTGCGAGTGGAGGATGACTTGTCTTCATTCAATGCTGTGAAGTGAAAGATACCTGTGCTTGTGTGTATGTATTTATTAAATCTGAATTGATTTTGCATAACTATTAACATGTAGCTATGTCATCTTGACAGACTAGTATCTTTGTTGGAGATGTTTGGATGAGAGTGTGTCTCTCCCTCTCCACTCTTTCCCCCTCTCCCTCCCTCCTCCTCCCCCTCCCTCTTCTCTCTCTCCCCTCCCCTCTCTCCCTCTCCTCTTTTATATGTTACACCACACCCTTCATTACCTTAGAATTCAATCTCTGCCAGTAATATATTCAATGCCTTTTATTTTAGATCTATGGCCCTTGGAAGAAATTCTTTCTCTCTGCATTTTAATGGATGTGGCCATGTCTCACAGTTCTAGATACCTCCACTAGGGTAAACCATTCTCAACTCACCTTCATTATCTTTAAGAATTCTATGTTTCAATATGGTCACATTTTAAAAGTTCAATTTCTCATCTATCAGCCCATTCTTCCCAGGGATCAAACCAGTGAGCCTTCTCTGTCCAGCAAATGCAACTACAAGCTTCACCAGTGCCCAGTAAAATTGAATCAAAACTTCTGTGCTTTATGTTCCCTCACATTAAAAACCAATATTTAATTACCCTCACTACCTGCTATGCCTCCAGGTCATCTTTCTATTTCATAGACTGGAGCACAGATACCTTTCTACTGCAAGATTTTATAGATGCATTTCATTTAAATAATAATAAGCCCTTTTGCCTTCCAAAGTAGTTCCATGACACTCAGCCTATCTCTACCCTTTTGCAGACTCTTATTGTCTTCCTCAAAACTTGCTAACTACAACTTAACTTGCAAGACTCATAGTCACTACTGCCTAGGATATTGAGTTTCTGCCTCATCTTGCTTGTCTATTATTATTGGGATAAATTATTGTCTTCGCTTGTGAAGACCCATCCAAAATATTTTTCTTTTTCCTATTAGTAATTCAGAACCAAATTTTTCACAGTCACAATGATCAAACTAAAATGCCACCATTTTAAACAGTACTGTACATGGATAGCCATTAGTAAAGAACTGGCTGTAACTAAAACTGCATTAAATCTAATGGCTTTACACCAAAACTAAATGGGTCTTACGCATTAAATCAAAGTCTCATGATCTTGTCATCCAATTTATTTAGTTTTACTTGATAGGATCTTTAAGTATAATTGACAATTTTTATTTTGTGTTCGTGTGGTGATGCTATCCTAATTTAAATTGTTTCTTCCCTAATTTAGTCATAACATGATTGTATTTTACTGAAAGTTCAAAGGCTAGCTATCTTTATGAACAAAATTCACAACAGTAAGGAAACCAAACAGGTAAAAAAGCACAGTTCAGTCTATAGAATTTTGGTTTTTATATTTTTCGCTTCATCAGTTCTGAATAACTGATTTGATTGACATCTTCAAGAAGCAATGCCTCAACAAGGTGGCAAAGAACCCCCATCACCCAGGACAGTCCTCTTATTGCTACCATCAGGGAGGAGGTACAACAACCAGAAGTCACTCACTCAATGATTCAGGAACAGCTTTTTCCCCTCTGCCATCAGATTTCTGAATGGACATTGAACCCATGAACACTACCTCGTTACCTTTTTTTCCTCTTTTTGCACTACTTATTTAACTGTTTCATTACATATAATACTAACTGTAATTTACAATAATGTTTATATTATTTATTGCAATGTACTGTTGCTGCATAACAGCAAATTAGACAACATATGCCAGTGATATTAAACCTGATACTGATTCCGATTCTGATTTTGAAGCACGAGGCCTGCAGCTCAGGCATTATGTGTTTGCTTTCCTCTTAGATGGCTGCTGATATCAAATTTCAAATTAAAGGTACAATAATTATCACTAGGGAAAGGACTTATCACCATGGAGAGTTGTTATCTTTCACTGAAAATCAAAATCATATCGCAACACAGATCTAAACTGCTATGGCATATTCACAATTATGGTGTGTAGCAAATATTAATTTCAACAGCAGTCAGTCTTCAGGTCTGAATGTGGATTGTAGATCAATTTTAAAATGCAGCTTAGAACAATGTTGTTCTTGATGCTGCAGATTGGGATCGATTCCAAATCAAGTTACACTCACTGATCTGAGATGTTTGCATATTCATGAATGCAGCCTGGAGTCGGTGAGTGTTAATATTCATTTTGGGTGCCTGAAATGTTGCTGTGAAGATTGAGGTGTTTGAAAATTATATGTAAGTCAAAGGAAGAAGCACTGTGGATATATTGTAGCCATGGAATTGTCCTGCTGCTACTTTTGATCTCTAGCATATAAAAAATGTCTTGTAATAGCAGGCCATTGCAGGCCTTTTCTTCCAAGAGGTCTTCAGTGTGATTCCTACTTGTTTAAGTGAATAAAGACTTCAATATCCACCAGCTTCAGTGTCTCCCTGGACACTTCGTTCACTGTCACAACATTTGGGGGCTCATCCGGGATACATTCATGACCTATCATGTGGCCACCAATTTCAGCCGTGTAAATGGGTGAGTATCTTTAAGATTAGCACACAGACTTGGATCTGTTGAGGTTGGTGACAACGTGATCAAAAAGTATCATACATGGCAGACTGCTGAACTGATAGATATAAAAGTAGTGATGTGTCTGTGTTTGTGTTTATGTAAAAGACCAGACATTTTCAGACAATTTGGTGAGATAAGGCCACTCGTTGCAAAGGGTGGTTACTGACCATTTGGAATGTCAATAGGGTGTGTGTATACTTGTTTGGGGAACTGTATTGTAGCATTCACATTTTCGAGTGTGTTTTAAGAATAAGTCTGTAACTTTAACAGTTCTAAATGCAAATGTGTACAACAGGCATTGTGAGTTCAGACACACATAGGTGGCAAATTCCAGAGTACACACTCTGTGGTTTTAAATATATACTGTTTCATTTTTATCCATCATTTATGTTTTGTGTAGAGTGAGGATTAGTGTGGAAATACTTGATAAGAGAGGTTGTACCCAGATATACCCATTGGGTTGGCAGCTATTGCAGTCAGGCAATGTCAGTTTGAGAACCTTGACAATCTGAGCCAGCCCTGGACCTTGATTACTTTCACCTCCCTAGGAAGAAGCAGTGCGTTTGTCAGAGCTGCCCTCACTTAAATTCACATGTGGGAATTCAGAATTCTGGTGAAAGCTTGAGGAAATGTTTGAAGTTTGCCAGATGCAAACCCAAAGATATATATGTGTTGGTAGAAACAAAGTGCCTGAGGAATATGTGAGATAGTATCACCCAAGGAGTGCAGGGTGGTACATGGGCAACTACCAGGAAGGGCAGCAATGAAGAGAGATATCGCTTCTTTCAAGGGGATATGAGGCAGTGACTTGGGGGGAGGTGAGAGTAACTGGGAAATAATGTCAGTGGTTCAGAGAGCTGATGAGCCAGCCGTAGATTATGCAGAATGTACATACCAATTGTTTGAGGAGTATTCAGTGTTGGATAATCCAGGAAGGAATGGCCCAGTCTTCCTAAAAATGCTGAAGGAACACCTGAGCTCGGCCCACTAGGAAGTTTTAGATTTGGGGATAGCAGTGGGATTGACGTGTTCTGTGATAGTATCATGGGCTGGTGAGATGGACCGAGGAGAGGGAAGAGAAGTCATAAAGTCGCTGTTGTGGATGTAGCTGCTGTGACATCACAGAGGACTTGCCAACAAACAGGGCACCAAATAAGGAACTGCTGGAATAGATGTGAAAGGGTAAGGGAAATGATTTGTTAGAGCTGTGGCGCCTCAGGACACAGGTGGAGGAAGTGTCCTGAAAAGAATCAGAATCAGGTTTATTATCACTGACATGTGTTGTGAAATTTGTTAACTTAGCAGCAACAGTTCAATGCAATACATGATAATATGGAAAGAAAGAAAATCAGAAATAAGTAAATCAATACAGTTATATAGAATAGATTAAAAATTGTGCAATACAGAAACAATACACGTGAGGTAGTCTTCATGGGTTCAATGTCCATTTTGGAATCATATGGCAGAGGGGAAGAAACTGTTCCTGAATCACTGAGTATGTGCTTTCAGGCTTCTGTACCTTCTTTCTGATGGTAACAATGAGACGGGGGTCACCTTTTTGAGGCACTGCTCCTTGAGGATGTTTTGGATACTATAAGACTAGTACCCAAGATGGAGTTGATTAATTTTATGACTCTCTGTGGCTTCTTTTGGTCCTGTGGAATAGCCCTCTGTACTAGACAGTGGTGCAACCTGTGAGAATGCTCTCCAGAGTACATCTATTGACATTTTCAAGTGTTTTATTTGATCAGTCAAATATCTTCAAACTCTTAATGAAATATAGCTGCTTTATAGCTGCCTCGATAAGTTGGGACCAGGTTAGATTCTCAGAAATCTTGACACCTAGCAACTTGCAATTGCTCACTCTCTCCACTTCTGATCCCTCTATGAGGATTGGCTTGTGTTCCCTCATCTTACTGTTCCTACAGTTCACAATCAAATCTTTTGTCTTACTGACATCAAATGCAAGATTGTTGCTGTGAAACCACTCAACAAGCTGGTATATCTTGCTCCTGTATTCATCTGAGATTCTACTGTTATGAATGTACCACAGCTCTGAGGGGCCGAAGGGGCGGGAGCAGCCCCCTCCTTCCGGAGAATCGCAAGAGCACTATTAATTCGGGTCTTGGACCCAGGAAAATGAGAGACAATGCAACAGTTTTGGCCATTGCTCTTAGAGACACCTGTGCGAAGTGCATGACCCTGCTACGTGACAGCTACCACGGATATGGACACCCTCGGGCAATGTGGGGGTGGGGATTGCATCACCCTACTTTGATGGACATCTACAACTCTGCAAGTCAAGATAAAAGGGGACTGCAGAAGGTGGTACCCCAGAGAGACACACCAGAAGGACTCGATCGCTCAATGCTCCCGTGATAGCTGGAAGCCAGTCAAAAGCCACGTGCGCTCCGTAACTCCTTTGCCTGGGGAGCGGGTGGCTGATAATACCGAGAAGGACTTCGAACTAATAACAGGGAAACAATGCTCCCCTGATTCAACGGAGTTGCTTCATCAAAGACCCGGGCAAGTTTTTCCCATTTCTCCTCACTCTCTCTGAAACACGTGAAACCCAGTGATTTCCCCAAAAAGACTGAAGCCTGCAGACTTCTGAGTGACTTTTATATTTCCAACGGACAATATATTATCCCCTAGACAACAGTCGAGATTATTTCTTAATGATGATTATTGCTATACCCACGCTTTAGATTGAGTTTTGCCGATGTATATGTTCTGAATGTTTGTATTAACCTTACTTTTGTGCCCCCCTTTTATGAATAAAAATGTTCGAAAATAGTGCCATCAGACTCCAACGGACCTCTCCATCTTTGCTGGTAAGTTATCCAGTTACGGGATAAGTAACACTACCAACAATGGTTGTATCATCAACAAGGAGAAGTTATTTTCACCAATCTGCACAGATTATGGTCTTCCAGTTAGGAAGTCAAGAATCCAATTGCAGAGAGAAGTGCTGAGGTCCAGGTTCTGTAACTTATCGATCAGTATCGAAAGACAGGAAGGTGTGAGGATCACTCACCAAAGCAAGCAGAATCCATAGCAGCACCCTCCATTTTGGATTTGATGGCTGAGTAGATTATAGAGCTGGTGAGCTCAGCCTCGGTTGCCAGTGGTGGGTATCCACAGAAGTACACAAGTTTTATTAGGGGGCTGGTAATGTAAAATGTTTGTGGACACAGGATTGTCAGTATCAATAACTGATCTACCCATGCCCATGACTGGAGAGGTGATTTGCATTACCAGTGCCCAACGTGACACAATGAGGGCAGAGTGAAATCGGCCCCAGGGTACTTGAGTTTGAGGGAGTGCAGCTTCCTGGAGATTTTTGAGTGTGCCCAAACAATGAAGCGGAAACATCCTGGGGATAGACACATTGAGAAAGGCAAGTGTATCATAAACTCAGGAAAAGGAGAAATAACATGGACAAGTCAGGGACAGCAATCAAATGCGAGCACAGAGTAGCTAACCAGGCCCAGAGAGACAACAGTCCCAAGCAGGGAGGAGAGACAGGGAGATGTGTGGGAATCATGTCAGGAGGTCCCAAGGGTTAGGACCAAGCATAGTCAGGAGCTGTTAGATGTAGTGCCACTGCCTGAGGTGATTACAGTAAAGGCTCACCGGAAAGGAGATAGTAAGGACAGAAAAGGGGATAATAAGGAGCAGAAATGGAACAAGTGGGAAGACATCATTGGGAAGCGGGCAACAGCAGAACAAGAAACAACAGAAATAGAAACTGAAAATGCCAGTTTAGTAAAATGACATGGAGATGTGAATGTCCACTGTAACCAGGATAATATTTTGAGGATTGAAGAAAGCAGCAACAACATTGATCAGAGAGAGCCAAAGGGAGAGAAGATAGTCCTCCCACAGCCAGGTGACTAAGTCATGGTGAGGCAGATGCCTAAAAAGACAGATTCTGCTCCCAGGTGGATAGGACTATGGGTGGTTCTCCGGACTAATGAAACCTGTGTACAGTCCTGGTGAGGCAGCCAGCGGAAACACTGGACTCAGGTTAAACCATATGACTCTGCTTGTCACCCCCGCAGACAGAGCAAGAGATCAGTTGTACCCCATTACAATGTCATTGCAGAGAACCGTTGAACACCAGTCTGCTGCACCAGTTCTGACCACACCTGACCCACAGCAAATGCAAAAGCAGAAGATGCTGCGAGACCGTGATAGCAAGCAATGAACAGCATGCTGAGGTAACTGTGCTCTGTAATGAAGGCCAGTTGCATAGCTCAGAACGGAAAAAAAAATATTGGGGAAAATAAATGGGAAAGGATCCAAGTTACAGCAGAGATGTCAGGTTTCACATCGTCAATGGTATGGCAGATTGAGAAGGAGAAGAAATTACACCCAACGTCTGAAGGCAATCACTCCAGCCCGAGAGGGGAGTGAATACAAATAAGCTGGGCCCTTTCGGTGGTTGGGCCAGTGATCGAGTAGCCATTCTGGGTGGGTAGTTGCCGGGGTGAAGTCCATGCAGCCATTCATATCGAGACCCCTCCGACCCGTCCTTCAATGATGAAGGGCTCGGAACATCCTGACAATCTTTTGTCATGGCCTGGAGTGCGAACTGTTGCCTGTGAGCCTGATACACTTACCTTGATGCTACCCCTGACCAGGGAGCCGCTGCTGAGTCTTAGCTATCAGAGAATGAAGGGGTGAAGATAAAGAAAGTGATTAGCCTGCAATTGGCCTCAGGGAAGGAGGCAACAGACATACAAATGACAAAGCTGCATTTTAAAGACAGTCAAATTTCTGGAACAAGCTTTGCTGAGAGACTTGTAGGTAGCTATTAGGGATGTAGATGTATGTAGGGATGTGATAGGTAACTGGGGAAAGGGGTCTGAAGTACATGGCATTTTTGCTGCCCTACTTGATTATATCCCTCCCTTATAGTTTGGCCTTTCCTGCATCAAAATTATTCTTGTCCAGTAGGGCCAAGAGGAGGGACTGTCAGGGTGTATTCTGGAATTATGGTGTGTTGTAAATATTAATTTCAACAGCAACCAGTCTTCAGATCTGTATGTGATGGGGTTAATTGCATTCTACAAAGCACTTACTGACCTGCGACGTTTGCATATGCATGAATGCAACCCAGAGTTGGTGGGGTCTAACATTCATTTTTGGGTGTCTGGAGTGTTGGTGTGAAGATCAAGGTGTATGAAAACTATATGTAAATCAAAGGAAGCATTGTGGATACACTGTAACTATAGAATTATCCTGCAGTTACCTTTGATCTTTAGCATATACAAATGTCTTTTAGTATTGGGTCAGGGAGATCACTTCTTCCAAAAGCGTCTCCAGTTTGATTCCTGGTTGTTTGACTGAACAAAGACTTCTATATCCACCAGCTTTAGTGCCTCTCCATTGACTTCATTCCCAATCACAACATCAATCTCCTTATGTTAAGAGAATATTGACTATATTTCTGTTGTGGGTTGATCTATTAAGAGTTCAGGATTCCTTTTCCATACTGTGTCTTCATGTTAAAAATGCATTTCACAAGGAAAAGATGTGAGTTTGAAGTGGACAAAACTCTGTAACCTTCACTTAGGAATTGATGGTCTTTCCCAATAGAATAGGAAACCCACAAAATCTTCTGAAATGATTATGCTTATATTTTTCTTTCCTGTTAAAACTCGTAGAATTTTGACGTTATATAAGAGAGAAGTTTAATTAATCAAAATCCCTTACGAATTACTGTTTTGAAGGAGATCCCATTTAGTTGATGGACCAGACTGCACCGACAGACAATTCATGAGGAGAAAATTGCTTCGAAGGTACTGTTTGCACGTCTGGTGTTCCAGACTTCCTACCACATAAAAGGATGGATCACACTGGAGGTTTGATGCTGCACATCTGACCTCCTGTCTTGGTCCTGGGCTCCGCCAAATCCATCATTGAAAATATTACTTTAATTTAATGTACTGTTTTATTTTATACTTCATTGCTTTAAGTGAGTTTATGATTTTAGTGAAATGAACTCATCATATGCATACTGTCTCTTTCATTCACTTCATTTTAAAGTCAATGCTAAGTTTGCTGTCATTGACACAATCAACCAGTTGCACGAATGCACTGAAAAACTAATTTTCAGCAGCGTTACAGACAATAGCATCAGATACACAACATTTGTAAGAAAAACAAATTATACAGGAAAAAACATTTTTTTTCAAAAAATGAAAAGTTCATTGTAGTGCAAAGTGGGCCTGGTGTTGCTATATTGGGGTAGTGATTAGTGTTGCACAGGTTGGTTCACAAACTGGATGGTTGAAGGGAAGTAGCTATTCTTGAACATGGCGGTGTGAAACTTCAGTGTTCTATATCTCCTGCTGGGTGGTAGCCAAAAGAAAAATGGCATTGTCCAGATAGCAGGTAGCTTTGATGATAGATTATTTTATACTTTATTTTATCAAGTTTCCATACTATCAGAGATTAGAATCCTTGTAAAGGCTTTCAGACAGCATTAGCAATCAAAAGGCCATAGGTTAAACTGCTGGAAGCCGAGGCATTGTTCACTCCTACTCTGCTGCATGGAATAGCCATGGAAAAAGTGTCTCAGATTTGTTGGAAGTCATGTAAATTGGTGTGGTGCATCTGTAATAGAGTGGATTAAGCTGTGTTTTGTGCAGGTAATAAACATAAGTTACTTGGCAAACAATGACTGTCTGACTGCAACACACAGGCTGTGTCTGGCCCAATGTCTCTCCTTACGTGAAGGGAATATGGATTGTCCAGTGTTAAAATCTTGCAGGTTACCTAATCCACTCTGTATCCTTCACCTGCATCTCTGACTTTAATCTGCAGCGAGCATCATTTCAAATTCAGGTTCATGTACATAGTTATTTCCTCAGACCCCAGAGGGCAGAACCCTATCTCCTTCCTTAACAAAAAGGCTTGGCAGAGGAAGTACTTCTTGCAGCAAATGGCAAAGTTGCATATTTCCCAGAACATACTGGTGCAATTCTACACTACCATCATTGAAGAGCACCCTCACATCAACCCTTTCTGTCCGGCTTGGTGCAGCATCCTCTCACAATGTACAAAAACTACAAAGAATTGTCAGGTCAGCAGGAAAGGTCTTTGGTTGAATCTTCCATTACCACTGCTTGCATTGCCCATGACAAAGAAGCAAGCTGGGAAAAATGATTGCAGGTACTACTCCTTTTCCAAAAGCTGCCTTCTGGAATGTGTTGCAGGGACATTAAAACAAAAAAACTTCATGCCTTCTTATAAGTTTCTTCTCTCCCCCCCCCCCCCCCCAGGCAGTTAATCTGATCAATTGTTCTAGTTAGTCCTTTCACCCCCTTTATCTGTTACTCCTGTCACTGCACAGTAAACACTTCAAACCACTTTTTATAATGCTGTTTACATTGTAAGTACATGCTAGTTTTTATTTATGCACATTTTTTCCATATCAGTCCTTTAATCTCTAACTTAATTAGTTTTTAATATATTTATTTTTCTGTGTTCTTTATTCTTAATACTTTTTGAATAACCAACACACTGTTATGTTTTGTAATGTGAAGAGAGAGTGGAAGAAAAACAAGAAAACCTGGGAGACATGTATAAAGTTGTTGCACTGATGACATGGTGGCGTATGCCATTCACCTACTTTTATATATAATCTGTAATGAATTATTTCAACAACAAAGAATGCTTAATTGAATGATATTTATCTACAATATTACTGAAATATTAAGTACACAGCTCACACCACAGCAAGTTCCTAATACATGTGAATGTATATAGCAAATAAATTTGCTCCTTGATCCTAGACAGCTGTGCATTGTTCTGTTGTGTCAGTAGGCAATTAAACTGGTTTGAGTAGGCCAAAGTTACTGTCACACTGAAAAAGGTCAACAGTTAGTTGCAAGGAAGGAGGATGAAAAAGGGGCTAAATTCCTTGTCTATGTGCCATGATGTCATAGCACTGCTGGTTTGGACTCTTTTCCCCCTTCTGTAGGATCCTTCTCGAACTTCCCTAAGGCTTTTAACCTGGAAGCCAGGCCTTCCTCTGAGAGCTGCTTTCAATCCACTTCTCACCTGACCTGGGTTAGGAATGATCTGGTAGCATTTCTGTGGTGTTTGGTGATTTAAAAGTTGATGGCATGCAAACGCAGCAAAATAATTTGTTGGAGTGGATTCAGAAATTAGCACAGAATTAAAATCTACCCCAGAGTTGCAGCTTTGACAATCTAATAATAGGCACTTTTGTTTTAAGCTCCCACCAGTTGATGTAAATGGAGAATAGGTCTTCTGTTATAATCAATAAGCTGACTGAGTGCTAGCTTATTTGAGACTAAGTGGGACTAAATGAGATTGAATGGGAGATGGGATGCTTAGGAGAGCTGGTAAAAACAGAGAAACTGGCAATATTTAGGGGGCATTTGGATGCCATGTGAACCAGCAGGGAATAAAGGGATGTAGACAATGAGCAGGAAGATGGAATTAATTTAGGTTGTCAACATGGTCAGCACAGACACGGTGGGCTATAAGGGCTGCACCTGTGCTGCACTGTTTTACGTTCTATGTATGTTCATCTGCAAAGAAAGTGAACAGTCAGAGGCTTTGACCAATGAAGCCTCAATGTAATCTATTTCTTTGTTTTTTTTTAATCTAAAGAGAAATTTTCTTTACTGGCTTTAATATTATCTTTAATTTCATCTGTCAGAGTGGAAAATTGATTGTATTAATATAATGTACAACATTTCAAGGTTTATTATGTTCAAGAGAAAGAAAGTTACAATGTACTAGATGACATTTTTCAGTCAAAGGGCAAAATATTTTTTTTACTACATACACAATACAACAAGCCCAGTTGAATGCATTTCATCACATGTCTGATTTTCCTGATGCAGATTATTTCTAGAATGAAATATCTCATTCATTCTAGAATAGTGGGCCATTTAAAGTTATTTAAAGCAGTTTTACATGTAGTTTATTACCAAGATCATATATTCAATGGTCACTTTGTAAGGTACACCTGTACACCAGCTTGTTAATGTAAATATCTAATCAGCCATTCAATTGCCAGCAACTCAATGCATAGAACTATGTAGACGTGGTCAAGGAGTTTATTTGATGTTCAGACCAAATGACTTTGACTGTGGAATGATTGTTGGTGCCTGATGGTATGGTTTGAGTATCTCAGAAACCACTGATCTCCTAGAATTTTCAAGCACAACAAACTGTTCTCAGATATTATAGAAAATGGTGCAAAGAACCAATAAGAAAAAAAATCCAGCAAGTGGCAGGTCTGTGGGTGAAAATGATTTAATGAGAGAGGTCAGAGGAGAATGGCTAGACTGGATCAAGCTGACAGGAAGGCAACAGTAACTCAAATAACAACACATTACAACAGTGGTATGCAGAAGGGTATGTCTAAATGCACAACACATTGAACCTTGGAGTAGCTGGGCTAGAGCAGCAGAAACCATGAGCAAACACACAGAGGCTACTTTATTAGACACAGGAGGTATCCTTTCTCGAGTAAATATAAATTGTGATTTTAGCAGAGCTTTCAAAACTGAAACAAATTCAGCTATTTATCTATTGCTTCAAAATAAACTGAAGCTACAAAATAAAACATCAGTGTGAAATTATTTCTGTCTGAAGCCATGCCTGCATCTGAGTGATATTCATATTGCAGGACGATAAGCTCCTGAGTACCCTATTAATAAGAACAGCCTATCTTCAACCCAGAGATACACATATTCTGTAGTGATACCAAACTCTGACCAATTATGTTTCACTCTTAAACCCTGAACATTCTCTACACACAGTTAGGTCTATCTACCCACTTAATCTTATTTGTATTCCCAATATTTCACGCTGTTAATCATCCTTTACATAAATTTTCATTATTACTTCTTCCACAGGTTGTCTTCTGTGCACATTAGTGATGAGATGTCACTGAAGCTTGGAGAAGAACACTTACTGAATTGTTACTTACAACTAATCTGATTAATTATTCGCTTAAATTCTCCACCATTCCAGTTCCTCTTCCCAAGCCGTGAAACGTTCTCTGCAATTATTAGGGAGATATTCCTCTTCCATGTTTTCTAGATGAATGGGTTTTGCCCATGCTAGCAGGAGGAGGAGGGGATTTGCATACCATATCTAGCTTTCCTTGCATAGTTTGGCTCAGGTCATGTGGAGGAGCGTTAACAACAAAATTAAATGTGGCGCTTCACTTGGGTAGTAAAGCTGTCAATTTTATTCTAGAGATCCATTTTCAAGGTATCATCTTACAAACACTGATTATATGTGTTTTTAAATATAGAGAGAATGTTTGAGACAGAATGAGAAGTAGTGTTTTTTCTATCAGGGCTAAGGATATAATAGGCATTTTTTTTATGCTGGCAGTTAACTCACTTCCTTCTGTAAAAATATTGTAGCTTCTCATTACATCATTTGGTCCCTCGGTTCTTTAGTGCATTTTAGTTTTATTAGATAACATTCAGAGTAACACAAGTTGGCCTAATGACATGCTCAAGTCTGAAGGACGCGATAATATTGAAGCAATCCTTAGGAACAAATTTATTGGGTGGAAGCATAGGACCAAAAAGCAGAAATTGATAGAGGCAATAAAATGTCAGAATTACCATAGATCTCTGGGCCTCTTTTATGGTTAGGCAAAACTGCAGTGAAGGAGTAGTAATACCTGGCTACAACAAATTGATTCTCTTATCATGCTGCTGAAGTGCAAGTTCATGCCTGCTGTTGAGTTGGTCTTATGATTATTGATCTTATACAATAAAGTACATTTATGATGTTAATGGTCTGTCTCAGGAGATTCAATCCAATCGAATCTTTGCATTAACCTCAAAACAAAAGAAGTCTCCGTGACAGAATTAAACTTTATTCAGATGCAATTGAATACAACACAGAATGCACAGAATCACTTACCTTTGTTTTCCACTTTAAAGTCTTCAGGAAGAAGGCTGTCCTGTCTGTTGCCGAGCACAAAAGCCAAGAAGGACAGGATGAGAGCATCCAGGATCCCAATGATGGCTAAGATGTAGGCCCAGCGAACAGAGCATGCTCCCAAAGTGTACTTGTCAGTTTTGTTCCCACACATTTGTTTGACTGCATCTGAATCCCAGCCATCAGGGTAAATCATGCATCCCATTATGAGGCCAGTTGCTAAAGGGAAAATAACTTCTGTTATTTCAGAAATATGCAATAAACATATTGGGATTTCATGAAAATTCAATTAATTTGAGCTGTGATTTCACAAAATAAAACTTGTTTCATACTACTTGTTTCAATCCTTGTTTTAATTGGTTATATGAGACCATTTTAGTATACATTAAACTTTTACAAACAAAATACTGCAATTTTCACTTTCAACAAATGAAAGCAATGCTTAAGAAAAGTAATGTAGAAATGAACTGATCACATTTCCCTCCACAGAGGCTGCCTGACCAACTGAGTTCCTCCAGCATTTTGTGTGTTGCATTTGGGAGAGTTAAAGTCGGGTCATAAATTCCCCCAGTTCCACAGTTAGCATTTTACGTACGTCTGATCTGTTTGGTCCAAAGATGAAAGGAACAGGCAACCACTTCCCATTCAGTTGCCAAATTAATTTAATTTTCATGCTGTTTGCTTCGAACTGATATCGCTAACTGGCATCAATATACTGCAACTGCAGGCGATTAATTCTAATCACTTCATTTAAAAAGCATAGTGCCAGATAGTTGAGTAGATACCTTTTGCTAAATATTGAACAAAGCAACAGTGCAAATAGAGTGATGGAATCATAAAGCCACATAACACAGAAACAGAATCTTCAGGTCGTCAAGTAGCTCCATGTACTAATTCCACTCACCAACGTCTGCTCCATAGCCTTTGAGTGCTTGTTTAGATACACCTACACCTGCATTGCCTCCATTTCCCAGATGTCCACCTTCCCTGATCTTCATGTCACCATAACAGGGAAAGGGTTCCCCTTGTCCTTACCGACCACTCCACGAGCATGTTCCTCTCCATAACTTTAGTCAATTTCAACAGGATCCTACCACTGAACACATATTTCCTAGTCCACTCTCTGCCGTCTATAGGAATTTTTCTCTCAGTGACTCCCTTGTTCACTTGTCCCTGCTCCTACACCTCCTTCCTTGTCACCATTTTGAACTCCAAACAGTTCTTCCAGGTGAGGCAACATTTCATTTGTGAGCCTGTCAGGGCCATCTACTGTATCCAGTGCAGCCTCTACTACATCAGTGAGACCGGATGTAGATTGGGGGAGCCTCTTCATCGAGCACCATTGCTCCATCAGTCACAAAAGGTGAGATTTCCAGGTGGCCAGCCATTTTAATTCTATTTCCCATTCCCATTTTCACATGTTGGTCCATGGCCTCCTCTGAAGTCACAAAGATGCCGCTGTCACGTTGGAGGGGCAACACTCCATATTCTATCTGAAGAGCCTGCAATCAAATGGCACAAACATTGATTTCTCTAACTTCTGGTAATTTCCCCCCTCAGGCTTCTCACTTTTCTCTCTATTCCCCATTCTGGTTCCCTCTTACCCCTTCTCTTATCCTCACCTGCTTATCACCTCTCTCAGATGTCCTTCCCCATTCTCTTTCTCGCATACTCCATTTTCCTCTCCTATCAGATTCAATCTTCTTCAGCCCTTTACCTTTTCCAGCAATCACCTCCCAGCTTCTTATTTCATCCCACCTGGTCTCATCTGCCACCTGCCAGCCGGTACTCATTACCCTCCTCCCACCTTCTTATTCTGATTTCTTATCATCTCTTCCTTTTCAGTCCTGATGAAGGAGCAAAACATCGATTGCTTATTTCTCTCCATGGATCCTTCCTGACTTGTTGACTTCCTCCAGCAATTTATGCGTAGCTTATTTATAATTTTGTTTACATCTTTAGGTCACCCTCAGTCTTCTCCACTCCTAGGAATACAAACCCAATCTGTGCAGTTTAGATTTACAACGCAAGACCGGCAGCATCAATAGAGGGGAATAACAGTTACATGACGAGATCCTTCAACAGGACCGGAAAGGAAGGAGGCAGAAGATGAGGGAAGGAAAGGGGTAGAAGCTGGTAGGTGATAGGTGAGACCAGGTGACAGGAAATGTGGGTGGATGGGGAAGGGGAAATAAAGCAGAAAGCTGGGACTTGACAGGTGCAAGAGGCAAAGGGTTGAAGAAGGAGGAATTTAATAGGAGAGGGGATGGAAGAAGGGGAAGGAGGAGAACCAGCGAAGGTGATGGGCAAGTGAGAAGACAAGAAAGGTGAGAGAATAGATAGAATAGGGAATGGAAAAAGAAAGAAGGGGGTAAGTAATGGTTTCCCCTTTTGTCATTTTGAGGCCTTACTGAAGTTGAAAGAGCAACACCTCATATTCTGTCTGGGTAGCCTCCATGAACACTGATTTTTCTAACATCCACTAATTACACCCTTCTTCTTTGCTTCTATAAAAGGGGTTTCTTTTTTCTTTGTTACTGTGTATGTAATCAAAATGGCTTCTTTGCTTTGTTAAAAGTAGGAATGCTTCTTTGTTGCGAGAGAGTGCTGGAAGCTTGTTTGGGTTAAAATTTACTGATAATGAGAATTGTATTCCTTTGTAAACCAATTGGGATTAATGTTGTTCTTTCTTCTGAATCTGTAAGCTATTGTTGGCGGGCTTTTGGGGAGATCGGTGCGAGCGGTTGAGAGAAAGAGTACGCGATGTTGTAAGCTGGGCGAGGAATGGACCCGAAGCGGGGTGGGGGGGTGGGTGGTCCAAGGCCAGGAGGTACTCCGAGGAGAGGAGATGAAGCTAGATGTGCTTGGTTGACCACTTCGGATGGTCCTAAGCTGTGAGCCGAGGAGTTCGGAGGGGATCGAATGGTGGCCAGAAGACTTCAGTAATTGAGCTCCAACGGTTGTGCACAAAGTGGTTTGGACTTTGATAAGTTTGGCGCCTTTTCTTTATTTTTTTCCTCATATATACTGTATCGTTATTAATCACTTAGTTATAGTAACCTTTATAAATTGTACTCATTTAATCGCATATGGTGTACTGTCTGTTTTTGGGCAAGGCGGGGACATCACACAGCATCCACACCAGCTGATTACCCAGTCTGGTGGGGCCGAAGGCTGCTCCCCCTAGACGAAAATGAGCTGAGCGAGCCTGAGGCGACCCAGGGGGTTACATTGTGGGGTGCTCGTCCGGGATTGATTTCTGTGGAAGCTGTGTGATCACCCTCTTTAAATTATGTCTGTGGCGAAGAGCTGGTGTGCCTTTGTGGGTGTGCGATTGCTGGTTATCTCTACATGCGTGTTGGGTGGGGTGGCTGTTGGTGCCCCAGAGGGCATTGCTCAAGTTCTGACTAGCGTTGACGAAATGGTGGTGGGACCATGGGTTGTCCGTACTGTTTGGGGATTGAGGAGTGACAGGTTGGGATGTTTCAGCAGTGGTGAGCTCCACCCGGTTGTTGGAATAATGTCCAGCCCTAAAGGGGCGGAGGCGTGGGCGGAGCGGACCCCTCAGTTGTTGGGTGAGTGGCAGTGCTTGGCTGAGGGAAAGAGACAGGTACTGGTTGAAAGTTTGAGCAGGCGGGCTGGTGATGTTGTTAGAACTGTCGGGCGCAATTACCTCGAAGTGACAGCTGCCAGTTCTGGGAAAGTGTGGGAAAATATGTGTGGTTCGACTGGAAGTCAAATGCCGCAGCTGGGGGGCTTATCATATCCGTGGCAGTAGATTGGTGGAAAGTTTTTAGGGTATCCCTTTTGGCTAGGGGGGCAGATAAATTACTTGCGGTGCCAAGGGGATCTGTCAAGGGGATCAGTTGTTCCATTGATCTGAGAGGTATCGGGAAACTTAGAGGAGGCCCAGTGGGGGAACGGCTTGGGGTCTCTGGGGGAGCACATTCCCAGCAATGTACCAAGGAACTCCCGAAAGGAGCAGACCCTATTCCTGAAGGCTTAGAGGGACCACGCGCACAGATGTTGTTACGGATGGATGGAAGTCAAGTTAAAGCCATCCTCGACACCGGGGCGCCGGTTAAGTTGCTGTACAGTTTGTTTTATAACCGTTATTGGAAGCATTTACCCTTGATGACATTGAGGACTGGAGATTTGGGGTACCAGTGCTGGTGATTATCCAGACGACAGTTGTTGGTCAGTGAAAACGGAGTTCTTGGAGGCAAAAGTGGAGGTGACTGAGGTTCATGAATTGTTAATGCTGATGTGTCTGGACACTGTTGAGATGGGCAGCATTTCTGTTCTAGAGAGAACCAATATCCTGCTGGTGCACTTGGGGGCCTGCCTGGAGGAGGCTGGTGAGCGCTGTTTGGAGGCATTGACGATGCACCCAGAGTTTCGAGCTGCTTGTGCGGACGTGTGTAGCAGCATTGGGCCGATACCGAATTCAAACAAGAGCTGGTGGTGGTACGGACTGAGGGAAGTATCTGAGGGTGAGACCCTCTTAGTGGACGCTGCGAAATACCACGAGGGAGGGGAGTTGACCGCTGAAGACACCTTGGAGAGAGAGAGGTTGCGGCGACTGGCCCCTGAAGCCGTGGAAGACGTAGGCAGTGTGTGTGTGGATTATATTGCACTGAAGAGGCTCACTGTCAGTGACCAGAATATGGCCCTGAGGGCCGAAGAGGCGATGGCCTATCTGAGTGGTGCAAAGTGGTTTAAGGTGCTGGATCTGAGGAGTGGATGTTGCCAGATCCTGATGAGTGAGGCCGACAAGGAGAAGACAGCCGTTATAAATTCCCTAGGAGTCTTCTGGTCGGAAAAGATGCCACAGGGCATATCTGGAGCCCTTGCAACCTTCCTGCGGGGCATGTGGAAGACCATGGGGGATGTGGAGGCGCTTGGAGTTTTGGTGTATGTGGATGATCTCTTGGTATTTGAACTTGCCTCAGGAGAATATGAAGTGAGGTCGTTGCAGGTGCGGCTGAGAACTACCGAGTTAAAGTGTTTTCGGGACACGTGCCAGGGCTGGCAAAGGTCGCAGCTCGTGAGTGACTGTCTCTACAGAATCAAGTTTGAAATGAAGATGGAGAGACTGGAGAAAATTGATCTGGAAGAAGTCATGAGGAAGAAAAAGCTGGAGAGAAGTGCAGTGAATACTGAACAGGAGGCTGAAGAGACTGCAGGAGCGTGCAGGCCACGTGTTTCCGTTTGGAGAAGATCAAAAAGCAGCTACCGATCGCAGAAATGAGGAAAAATATAGATTCAATGGATAATGTGCTGGATGTGTGGTACATGCTGCCTTTTGCTGACTTTCCCTCGATTGAGGAAGAGACCTTTGGCCCTTCCCCCACTGAGTCAGGTGTAGTGGGGAGGGTTAGCTGTGTGCAGTGGGGGGCATGAGTGAGAGGTTGAGAGAGGAGTTGGTAGTGGGCCCAAGGTATCCCCAGTTGTGTCCTAGCCTGAAGGGTTTAGGTCAGGGGGTACAGAGGTCTCAGGATTAGGGAACTCCCAGATAGTTGGCCTATGTAGTGCCTGAGGAACAGGGCATGAGGTTTACTGTGTGGGGAGGAGATGTCACTGCTTGTGCTTGGGTTAGGGTGTGTTGGCAGGAAAGGTGGCGAGTTATTTAATAGTCATGAGGACATGACTTTTATTTGGTGGGGGGAGAGTATAAAGGGGGTTTCTTCTTTTTTCTTTGTTACTGTGTATGTAATCAAAATGGCTTCTTTGTTTTATTAAAAGTAGGAATGCTTCTTTGTTGCGAGAGAGTGCTGGAAGCTTGTTTGGGTTAAAATTTACTGATAATGAGAATTGTATTCCTTTGTAAACCAATTGGGATTAATGTTGTTCTTTCTTCTGAATCTGTAAGCTATTGTTGGTGGGCTTTTGGGGAGATCGGTGCGAGCGGTTGAGAGAAAGAGTACGCGATGTTGTAAGCTGGGCGAGGAATGGACCCAAAGCGGGGTGGGGGGTGGGTGGTCCAAGGCCAGGAGGTACTCCGAGGAGAGGAGATGAAGCTAGATGTGCTTGGTTGACCACTTCGGATGGTCCTAAGCTGCGAGTCGAGGAGTTCAGAGGGGATCGAATGGTGGCCAGAAGACTTCAGTAATTGAGCTCCAACGGTTGTGCACGAAGTGGTTTGGACTTTGATAAGTTTGGCGCCTTTTCTTTATTTTTTTTCTTCATGTGTACTGTATCGTTATTAATCGCTTAGTTATAGTAACCTTTATAAATTGTACTCATTTAATCGCTTATGGTGTACTGTCTGTTTTTGGGTGAGGCGGGGACATCACACAGCATCCACACCAGCTGATTTCCCAATTTGGCGGGGTCGACGGCTGCTCCCACTAGACGAGAATGAGCTGAGCGAGCCTGAGGCGACCCAGGGGGTTACACTTCTCTTCCTCACCCACCCACTTTTCCCCTCACCTGGTCTCAACTGCCAGCTTGTACTTCTTCCTCTCTCTCCACCTTCTGCCTCTGTTCCCTTCCTCTCCTGTTGTGATAAAGGGTCTCGGCCTAAGACATCAACTGATTATTTTCCACCACAGATGCTGCCTGATGCTGAGTTCCTCCAACATTTTGAGTGCATTTAACAATTCTTTTAAGTCTTGATGGATAAGTTTTCCTTCAAACAAACCTTTAACTTCCCTTCACTGACTTTTGAAAGATTGGTGTCCTACACCACTGATATTAACCCTCTCTCTTGCAAATTGTGGATCCATACATTATGGAACCACAGTCTCAAACTCTCTTATTCACACACATCATTGAATATTTTCCCATTGTGGACATTATCATCACCAAGAATTAGACTAACAGATTTGTTTGTTGTAACTCCAAGTGGTTTAACTTTTACGACATAGATTTGCATTTTAAGGAGTCATCCTTTATTTTTTGAGCTGATGTTATGTTACCCACTTTCTACCTTTATTTAACTGCCATGGGAGAAAAGTAATTAGTAATATTGAAGGAAAAGTCATTCAAATATTCTCAGGCATAAGTGAAAGCATTGTGTAATTAGGAAGAGACACCAACCTGGTTTTCACAAGAGTACCAGAGCATTTATTAACTTCTTCAGAGACAGCAGCTATGTTCAAAATGCCAAAAAAATTACATGATTCAATTAAATCCTATTTCTCCAGCTACTGATGTGACAGAGATATGAGATAGTAAAGTGTAAAGTGTAGATAAGAGCCTTCAGAAAGACATCTTCCTGGACCTGATTAATTTTGAGCATTTCATATCCTTGCAAGTTATTTGATGAGACTGTTGGATGTGTAATCAATTGATCTCTTGAGATCTATGACATTGTCGCTTCCAGTGAAGAATTTCTTCTGGTTAAATTGCTGGCAGCATCATAAAATATATATAAAGCCAATTCTGTTAAACTTTAATGGTGATGGTAATTATAAATGTAAATCTTGGTGCATTAGATTCATTAATGATATGGATGGAAACTGTAGGATCAGACTTTTTAAGGACTAATTTAACATTATTCCATACTTAGAATACGTAATCAATCTTGGATTTATATTTGTGTTTTTGTTATTTGTTAATTTTCAATTTGTTTTATTTAATCTCTGGTCAGAACATAAGGATAAAAGACACAGAAACAGCATTAGGCCATTCAACAAGAACATAAGTAGCTGATCTTTAGCCGTTTGCCTGTACTAACAGCAGGTCACTTGGTTTTTTTAAATGTTTAAAACTCTATCTATCTCTGAATTGAATATACTCATAGCTCTTCTGGGTAGAGAACTTCAATGATCTGTAAACCCCAGGGTAAAGAAAAGGCTATTCATCAGTGACCAGAATCTATTTTGAGACTATGACACTTGATTTAAGTGACTCGGCCAATTTTTAAAAAAATAAATGTTGATATATTTCTTTGATTCATCATTCATTCTGCAATAATTTCCCCCTACTTTTGGGAGGATTTTCATGTCTGCTTCTCTGAAGGCAGGCACTTCCTGTTCACTTTCCAGAGCTAACATTCTTCTCCTCCAACTTTATCCCAATTCTTTGACAAATGGAACTACCCCCCTTCCTTTTCTATTTTGCCCATTTCTTCTAAACATTAAGTATCCTGGAATATTTACTTCCTAGTCATTGCCACTTAGCAGCTATGGTTCTGTAGTAAGTGCTACATTGTACCTATTTATAGTTCTTTCTGCCTTTAATCCACCTATCTTGAATAGAGTGTGCATTCAGATAAAGATTCCTCAGCTTTTTTAACACCTCCCACTCCAACCCCCCCCTCCACCCCCATCATCTACACATTTGGTTTAAAGTGAGATTATCCCCTCGGAGTTGATTTTAATTCACACAACAGGAACTTTCTTCCACCCATCCAAGGGCCCTTAGCATTTTCAATGATCCCTCCCATCCATCCAACAATCTCTTTGACCCCCTACCATCAAGAAGGATGTACCATAACATTAGGACAAGGACTGTTGGGATGGGAAATAGCTTCTTCCCCCAGGCTGTGAGACTACTGAACCCTCTGTCACCGCTCAGGTCTCACCACGCATGAAGTGCCCGTAGCGTTATACTGTTTACTTAACTTGTAACGTAAGTACACCTTATTAGTTGTTAACTTATTTGTGGTCATATCATTTTATGTGTTGTGTGTGAATTATACGTATTGAACTTGCATTTGGTTCGGAGGAATGTTAACTTGATAAATCTTAACAAAGCACAATGATGCACCTACAGAGCCCAGGTTGTGTTCTAACGGAGTGTTTAAGTCTTGGCCACGTTGGTTAGGAGAGAAGGTAAGCAAGCTGAGAAAACCTTGACTGTTATCTCAACAGCACCACCAACACCACCTCCCACCCCACAAGCCTTAACTGCTCGCTCCTCCAATAATTTCACGATTCTCCTGAAGTTCAGATGCAAATAGCCTTGTTACCCAACCCAAGCTTGTCTTGTCGTCGTTTTGGCTATACCTCGAGGTCAAGGATGATGGTCTTCATTCTGTTTCCACAGAGCGAAGACACCTGTGCGTGTATTTGTTTAATGTGTACTTGATGTTGCACTCCAAGAAGCACACGATACTTCACAAACCAACCAGCTGATTCCAATGGCATGGAAACCACGACAATTGGAGCTGATGGGTTTGTTGCAGCCTTCATCCATAACTTTGTCCGCCTGTTCCACCGTTGAGTTCTTGGTTGTATTGTTCTTTGTCAGGGACCTCACCCTTGACCTTACTGCCATGGGTGAACCTAGCCGGAACATAGCTCCAGACTGCATCGCTCTCGGGATCTCAGGACCACACAAGCTTCTCCACCATGACAAGGTGACAATCCATGGAGAAGCTTAACTACATTTGTAGATCAGGGTGACTTCAAAAGCATTTACGGGTCCTTAGGTTTAGACCTCTTGTTTTTCCAATTCTCTTGGCTTCTTCAGCTTCTTTGCATCACTCCTTTAAATAAGTTTCCTTATCTTTCCTTGCTATTTTCTTGAACTTTGCATTCAGTTGGAGGTATTTGTTACTTTTATCCATAAGGTTTTCTTGGCAAATTACTGGAGTAGGTTACCATTTACTTCTCCAGTGAACTATACTTAGTCTGACCCCTCTGCCATGACCTGATGATCTTGAGTAGCTCGACATGCTATAGCTCATAGTGTCACTGAGATACACAAGCCCCCTCACCACGACAATGTAATGGTCCATGAGGAAGACACCAAAAAAAAGATGGCAAGAATACACAGAAGAATTATTCAAGTAAGATCCCAACAGCGAAGAAGCCTACAATGACTCCCTCATCGATCTAGAGCCGGATATTCTAGAAAGTGAAGTCGAATGGGTGATAGAAAACATTGTCAATAATAAGTCTGCAGGATGAGGCAGGAGTCCAGTTGTATTGTTCAGAAACTTAAAAGGTAATGGTGTAAAAGTGTTACATGAGATTTGCCAGCAGATCTGGAAAACCCAACAAAGGCCTTTAGACTGGAAAAGATCAGTTTATATCCCAATTCCCAAGAAGGAAATGGAAAGGAATGTTCAAATTGCCATACAATTTCACTAATTTCTCATGCTAGCAAGGTAATACTAAAGATTATGCGTAGCCATTGCTATTCGTGAATCCCCTAATATTTTTGGTATTACCCGTAATGAGAAATTATACAAGTTATCGCTCTATGCTGATGACTTGTTGTTATATATTTCTGATCCTGATAATTCTATTCCCGCTATTCTATCCTTGTTGGTTCAATTTGGTAGTTTTTCTGGTTACAAGTTAAATTTGGATAAGAGTGAACTCTTCCCTTTAAATGCACAAACTTTACTGAATGACAGGATACCATTTAAAATTGTTACTGATAATTTTATTTATTTAGGTATAAAAATTACCAAGAAATATAAAGATTTATTCAGATTGAATTTTTTACCTATGCTTCATCAAATTCAACAACTTACTACTAGATGGTCTCCTTTATCCTTATCATTGGTTGGTCGGATCAATGCTGTTAAAATGATGATTTTACTGAAATTTTTATATTTATTTCAAGCCTTACCAACTTTTATTCCTAAGTCTTTTTTTGATAGCATTGATTCAAAAATTTCCTCATTTGTGTGGCAAAAGAAAAACCCCAGATTAAGTAAAAGACAGTTACAGAAATCTAAAAAAGATGGTGGTTTAGCTTTACCCAATTTTAGATTTTACTATTGGGTGAATAATTTTCGGAATTTATTATACTGGAAATTAGATTTAGATTTACCATTGTGCCCACAGTGGGTAAATTTAGAATGTAATGATACACAGGGATATTCTCTATTTTCTGTTCTTGGTTCTTCTCTCCCTGTTGATTTAGTTAAACTTAATAAACAGATATCTAACCCTATTGTCAAACATACACTACAAATTTGGTTTCAATTTCGTAAATTTTTTACTCTAAAAAACTTCGTTCTTGATAGCCCTATCTTACTTAATTTTTTCTTTAAACCCTCTTTAACAGATCAAGCTTTTAGTATATGGAAAAGGAAAGGTATAATATGTTTTCGCGATCTTTTTTCTGAAGGTAGTTTGATGTCTTTTGATCAACTTTCTAACAAATTTAAATTACCTAAATCTAATGTTTTTAGATATTTACAAATTAGAAACTTTTTGTATAAAGTTTTACCATCCTTTCCTAATTCAACTTTGATAGATTTTTCAGATATGATTTTTACTTTAAATCCCTGTCAGAAGAGATTAGTGGCTCTTATTTATAATATGATTATGAAGATACAACCAGAGATATCAGGTAGAATTAAACAGGAATGGGAAAAAGAACTTCAATACAATATTTCAACGGAAAAATGGGAAAAAATTTTACAAATGGTTAATTATTCTTCTATATGTGCTAAACATGCTTTAATACAATTTAAGGTTGTACATAGAGCTCATATGTCTAAAGATAAGCTTGCTCGGTTTTATTCTCATGTTAATCCTTAATGTGACAGATGTCATTTAGATGTGGCTTCATTGACCCACATGTTTTGGTCATGTCCTACTTTACATAATTATTGGAAGGACATATTTGCTACCATTTCCTCAATTTGGAATATTGATTTACAACCTCATTTTATTACTGCAATTTTTGGTATACCAAATGAAGATGATAGTCGATTCTCCCCTTCAATTAGACGAATGATTGCCTTTGTAACATTAATGGCCAGGAGATCTATATTACGAAATTGGAAAGAAGTAAATCCTCCTACCACATTTCAGTGGTTCTCTCAAACTATTTCTTGTTTAAGTTTAGAAAAAATTAGAAGTACTATTTTTGATTCATCAATTAAATTTGAAGAAACTTGGGGACTGTTCATTCGACACTTTCATATTTGACTTCTTCCAGACCTTTACTCTTATTATTCTTGTTCTGGTATGGAGTTCCGGAGTTTTTGACACTATCATATACATATAAACTATTATTACTGCCCATGTTAGTTTAGGTTTATTTTTTTTTATTATTTCCTTAAATATACATTTTTTCTTATATTTTATACTTTTTTTTCTTTTGATGATTATTTTTAATCTTTTCATGTATAATCAATATAGATTAGATTGATTATTGTATGATCCTTTTTCGCTGATAGTTTAATAAGACATTGTTATCTTGTTACTAATTTAATTTCAAATCTATTGTATTCATAACCTATTTAATATATTATGTTATGTTTTTTTAAAAGAAACTAATAAAAAGATTGAAAAAGAAAGATTATGCAAACAAGACTCCAGCAATATATGGAATGAGAACTGCCAGATGTACAAGCTGGTTTTAGAAGAGGCAGAGGCACCAGAGACCAAATTGCTAACCTATGCTGGATAATGGAGAAATTGAGGGAGTTCCTGAAAAGTATTTATAAGTTTTATTGACTACTTTAAAGTCTTCAGCAATGTGGACCATAATAAACTATTGCAAATCCTTAAAAAAATGGGGATACCTGGACATCTGATCTGCCTTATAAGAAATGTATGAAGATCAAGAAGCAACAGATAGAACTAAACACGAAACAACAAACCAGTTCAAGATTGGGAAAGGAGGCTGCATACTGTCACCCTACTTATTTAATCTATATGCTGAACACATCATGAGGAATGCTGGTCAAGAGAACTCAAATGTTGGAATCAAAGTTGCCGGACGAAATATTAACAAACATGCAGGTGATACCACTCTGATGACTGAAAGTGAGGGGGATCTGAGGAAATAGCTAATGAAAGGAGAAAGTGCAAAAGCTGGCTTGTTGCTCAATATTAAGAGAATAAATATTATATCAACCAGCCCTATTAACTCCGTGGTAATAAGTGGAAAGGAAGTGAAAGCTGTGATGGATTTTGTCCTCCTCAGTTCAAAGATTTCTACAGATGGTAACTGCAGCCATGAAATTAAACAGTGCTTACTTCTAGGATGGGCAGCAATGGCAAATTTAGATAAAATACTGAAGAGCAGGACATAACATTGCCTACAAAGATCCATGTAGTCAAGCCTATGGTATTTCCAGTTGTGATGTATGGCAGTTGAGCTAGACTGTTAGTAAGGCTGAATACGAAAGAACTGACGTCTTTGAACTTGGATGCTGGAGGAAAGTGTTAAGAGTTTGTTGGACAACAAGAAGATCCAACAAGTCAATACTTGAAGAAATAGAGCCAGGCTGCTCATTAGGAGGCTTGATTATGAGAGAAAAGCTCAAATATTTTGACCACATCATGAGAAGACAGGATTCATTGGAGAATCTCATGTTAGATAAAACAGAGGTAAAAGAAAGAGGCTACGACGGATAGATAATATTACTCAGACAACGCGTATGACCTTGGGGGATCTTAGAGAGTCAGTCTGCAACCTGAAGGCTTTGTGTGAAGGAGTCCACGAGGTCATGAAGAATCAGACTCGACTTAATGACTGAACAACAACAAAGGTTCAGACCAGATTGTGTTGAGATGTGACAAGGCTCTGGAACAGTGGCAAATTAGTTCCAGGACCATGCTCAGTGTTTGGATTTGGGATGGTTATTGTTTGCTTGGGTTCAGGTTGGTTTTGAACTTAGTACCCAAACTGACCTCTCTGCTTCATTCCTTAATGCACTTCCCCTCCCTCCCCTTCCCTCACCCACATACAATGCAGGCTATGATGTTTCCTCCTTCCCCCACTCAATTCAATCAGGCCAACAAATAATGACTATTTCCACTCTCTTGAGACAGCTTTGGGATTTAAGATTGAATGGTACGCTTTCTATAAAGAAAATGTGCAACGGCTGTTCAGCTTGGGCCTTTGGTTCCATTGAAGTGTGTTGTGAATGGAGCCCTGAGACCTAAACAGTCTTAGATATCTAACTCCAATTGTCATTCACTAGGATGTTTAGCCTGTTTTCTGTCTTGTTTAATTGATATGTTTACCTCTTGTGGCTCATGAACACGCACATCATATTGTGGTTTCTCCTAGACAGCAACTAAGTCCCACACTACATTGATTCTGAGCCTAGTATGCCATAGTCTAGATATTATGACCAAAACTGCACACACCGCTACAAATTCTGTGTTCTTTTAATTCTTTCAAACAAAGTATATAACTTCACATTTCCCCACCTTATATTCCATTCTACAACCTTCTACAAGGGCATTGATGAGAAGCACTCCCACAAGAAAGCAGCATTCATCATCAAGGATCACTCAATACCAATAAGTCCAAGGAACTGATTGTAGACTTCAGGAGAAGGAAACTAAAGGGCCACAAGCCAGTAATCAATGGAGGAATAGAGGTGGAGAGGGTCAGAACATTTACAAGAACCTCAGGATTTGCACCACCAGATGAATTGAGTTGACTTTATTACTTACATCCTTCATAGAAACATAAAAACATAGAAAGTAGATGCAGGAGTAGGCCATTCGTCCCTTCGAGCCTGCACCGCCATTCAGTATGTTCATGGCTGATCATCCAACTCAGAATCCTGTACCTGCTTTCTTTCCATACCCCCTGATCCCTTTAGCCACAAGGGCCATATCTAACCTAATATACATCTGGAGTAAAAATCTTTACGTTACGTCTTTGTCTAAATGTGCAATGTGCAGTTTATAGTAATTTATAATAAATAGTATTACAACAGGACATTCAATATAACACAGAACTACAATTGTATCAGCATGAAATAATCAGTCTGATGGCCAGATGGAAGAAGCTGTCCTGGAGCCTGTTGGTCCTGGCTTTTATGCTGCAATATAATCTGCACAGTTCTGATGCAAGGTTTTTCTCCCCATAGATACTGTTTGACCTGCTAAGTGTTTCCAGTATTCAGATTTCTGGCATCTGTAGAAGCTAGCTTATGGTTTTACATATATATGTTAGATAGTGGAGTAAGGGGTGATGTCATACACAGAAATGTCACAGCTCTTAATGATCAAGACTTAACAGTTAATCAATCTATTGGAGGTAAATGTTCCATCCATATAACCATATAACAATTACAGCACGGAAACAGGCCATCTCGGCCCTTCAAGTCCGTGCCGAACGATTACTCTCGCCTGATCCCAACATAACCAAAGTTGAAAATCCGACATTGAAACGGTTTGCAGATGAATAGATACCTTGATTCATTATCTTACAGATAGTAAGATAATTTCTATGCTGGACCATTGAATCTTTCACTGCAAAAAGAATTGTCAAGATAGCACTCAGTCAAGGTGCAAGTTACAACAGAAAGAAAGATTATTTTTGAGGATCTGTCATCATGGACTCCTGCTTTGGCCAAGTACATTTTGCTGCATAAATGAAGGTTGTTGTATAGGGCCTAATCATGTTCTCAAGATGAAACACGGCACCTTACAGCCATCGGAAGACTTTGAAGTGTTGTCACTCTTCTTAGGTATGCACTCTAATTAGCCTTCAGTAAAGTCTTACAAAGAGCGGGGATAAAAGCTACAGTGCACCACCCTAATTTATACATAACTGTGATTTCTTCTGCAAGTTTAAAAAGGCCTCTTGGGGTAGTGAACCTCATCCTAGGAGTTTCTTACAGTTTTTTCTTACCACATTTTTACAACAGCTGTATCAGATTTTGAAATGCTTTATTAAAATAATTGAAGCTGAAATTTTATATTTTAGTTAATAATTAATAGAATAAAAATAGATATAACAAAGGAAGGCACAGTGATGCTGCTAGCAGATCTGTTGCCTGACAACTCCAATGACCTGGGTTCTCGTTGAATTGGTTGGTAAATTGGCTCTAGTGCGTGGCTGAGAAAATTAATATAGGAAGGAATCAATGCAAAACTAGAAGGAATAAAACAGGTTAGGATAGAATTCGTTTGTCTGGTTGATGGCTGCCATTGCCTGAGTTAACTCTATAGCTTGAGTCCCATCACTGAATGTATGGGATTGGAATTAAGCTTCAACAAGGGCATGCTTCAGGCAGGAGCAGGTCAGCCATCAATCAAAAACCTAGTCTATTTACATTCTGTGCAAAGGAGAACCTCTTCAATTTGATCATCCATTTTGCGTCATGTCCTATGACGTGGGCAATCATGGTCTTTCCATGACCATTATTGTTATTGGGAAATTTATTTTACAGACGTGGTTTGTCCTGGCCTTCTTCTGGGCAGAGTCTTTACAAGATCGGTGACCCTAGCCATTATCAATACTCTTCAGAGATTGTTTGCCTGGCATCAACAGTTCCACAACCAGGACTTGTGATATGCACTAGCTGCTCATGCAACCATCCACCATTGCTCCCATGGCTTCACGTGACCCTGATCAGGAGGCTAAGCAGGTGCTATACCTTTCCCAAAGGTGACCTGCAAGTTATCGGAGGGACGGAGTGCCTTACATCTCCTTTAGTAGAGATGTATCTCCACTTTGATACAATTAGATACAAGTTTGAAAAGGCATCTCTCTTGATAATTGAAACTATACTCGGTGGAGTTCAGAAGAATGAGGGGGATTTTACGGAAGCACACTAAATATTGAAAGACCCAGATAGAGTGGACATGGAGAGGATGTTTCCTAAAGAGGAGTAGTCTAAGATCAGAGTGTACAGTCTCAAAAGGACACTCATTTTAAAACAGATGTGAGGGTGAATTTCCTCAGCTTGCGGGTGGTGAACCTATGGAATTCATTGCCATAGACAGCTGTGGAGTGCAAGTTACTAAGTATGTTTAATGTGGAGCTTCATAGATACCTTATTAGAAAAGATATCAAAGGTTACAGGGAGAAGGCAGGGAGAATGGGGTTGAGAGGGAAATTAAATCAGTCATGATCAAATGTGGAGAAGATTCAATAGGTCGAATTCTGCTTTCAAGTCACATGGCCTCATGGAAACATATAATAAATGGATAATTAATTTACATTTCATAAATAAGATTCTTTTCAAGCACTGTAGTATGGCACCAATTGTGATAGGAATGAATTAAAATCATTAATCGAGGAGTGTTTTTTTATCACTATAAAGCATGAAACATTGTTATCAAGATGCCATTCATGTGAAAGAAAATGTTTAAAAATCCTGATTAGTGAATTATTTGGCAAACATCACAGGTTCACCATTGATTTGATCCAAGATAGCTGATTTGCACTGGCATTAGTACTCACAGGCCTTACAGTCTTTGGGAGAAAAAGGCATCCAACGTTTGCATCCTTTATCATTTTTTCTAGATGGTAAATGAGAAAAGAATTGGACTCAGTTGTAATGGAATTATATTGTCTTTCAATATTCCAAAACAGTAAGAATGATCTCTCTTTGGGGAACTACAATGGCCAATACTCTTGGAGCTGGGAAGCAGTAAGGTTAAATCTGTTGAATATGAAAATTCAACTTTCCTACATACTAATTTCCAGATTTAACTTGAATGTGTGTGAATCTATGTCGAAAACCTTCAGATATTATATAAATTATTCAATTTCTAGTCAATTCTCAGCAGTTTTTAAATTTATTTGAAGTTGTAGAGATTTTGCAGGATTCTTAGAAATCATCATCAAAAGGAATGCTGGAAGATCATACCGAATCCATGGGGCTAATTAAAAGGCAGGATTGTGGGCATCAATAAATTCTCAGTGATCTCTGCTGAATTGCTATTTAGCTTCCCAATGAAAAAAAATCATTGAAGCTTTTGCTTCAAGTGGTTTACGTTTGGATTTTTGAAGGCATTGGCACTGATTCTGTAAAGCTGAGGGTATTGTCTGCAGAAAGGTGATCTAAGTTCCTCTATATCCTCACTGACAATCAACTTTGCTGCACCTCAAGGATGCGTGCTTAGCCCTGCTCTACTCTGTCCACGCCCATGACTGTGTAGCTAGGCACAGCTCAAATGGCATCTATAAATTTACCGATGACACAACTATTGTGGGCAGAATTTCTGTCGACGGCTAAGATAGGTGAGCGCGCACCAGCTGTGAGAAGGATGGTGCAGCCTCAGTCTCTCCTAAAATTCCAGCTAATGTTGGGAACATGTCAAGTATGCCCCTGTCCACTCGCTATCTCCACAGTTCCAGATTGGCTTTGAAAGCAGACACTTCATCTGCCAACTTGAAGACAGTTGTCATTCTCCCCTAAAGTGACAAATTGAGTTAATTGAGCAGGTTGAAGATGTCACACAAATAAGTGAGTTTTGCTATCCACTCCCTCGTCACTGAAGTGTGCTGCCAGTGGTGACTTTTTTCCTGAAAGGTATCTCTGTAGTGGCTCTCTTAACTCAAGAACCCCGCCAGGGCTCTCCCTCTTGATAGCACCTGACTTCAGTGTGTAAGAGAAGGTGTTTGTGCTCTGCATCCATTTCCTCGCAAAGCTGCTTTAGGGCTTTTGCTTTGATGTGATTGATAACTTCAACAACGTCACTCAATACGCTGTTGCGATCAAGTGACATTTTTCGGCTAGCCAACATTTCCCTGTGTATGACAGTGTGTAGACTGGCATTCAGGAGCAACTTCTTTGACTCGGGTATTGAAACTAGACAAACGTCCAGTCATAGCTGCAGCCCCATCTGTGCATATTCCAACACAGAATGACCAGTCCAGTTTACCTGATGTGTAGTCATTCAAAGACTTGAATAATTCTGCCCCAGTTGTGTTAGTTGGCAGTGGCAGTGCAAACAACATATCCTCATGCACATCATCTTGAAATATATATCGCACATTGCTTTGTTGTCGACATCAGTAGACTCGTCGACCTGGACTGCATACCATGGTGACTTGTTAAGCTGTTCCAACAGCTGTTCTTCAATGTCCTCCTCTATGTCATCGATTCTCTTGAAACTGTGGTAGCTGAAAGAAAAACCTGTGCCATCTTGTTAGCAGCAGCTTCTCCCAACAGTTCACGGCACATGTCCTTGGCAGCGGGCAGAATCAATTCTTCACCAACAGTGAAAGGCTTCTTAGCTTTAGCAATACGGCTAGCCATTAAGTACAATGCTCTCAGAGCAGCAGTGTTTGTGGAGGTGGTAGCTCTCAGCACTTGCTTCTGTCCCGCTTGCTCACGTTTTATCCGCTCCAAAAATTCAAGTTGTTTTTCTTTGAGTGCAGAGTGCTTGGACTCGAGGTGCTGAAATAGTTTTGAGGGCTTCATTGCCTCATTAGACATCTTGTCTCCACATATCACACACAGGGGACTTGGAGCGTGTGAGTCACCGGTCACATTAAAGCCATATTTTATGTACTTATCATATTTTATATCATATATAAAATATATCATATATCATATCATATTATCATCATATTTTCTGTTGAAGGAAGCTTTCTTTTTTTTTTGCAGTCTCGGCCTCAGCTGTTTCTATGTTATCATCATCGTTAGGCCTTTTATGTCCCCTACCACCTCTTCCAAAGAAACCTTCGAGCGACATTTGTTTTTCACTCATCAAGTAGTTGCTGAGAATGAGCTCTGATTGATCTAATTGAGGAGCTGAGTTGGAAAGGTCAGGCATGGGCTGGAATGTGGCGGCAGGGTCCAGGTCCTGAGCATATCGAAACAACAGGACCCAGTTCTTAGAATGAGGAATGAACCAATGTTTGGACGATTTAAACACCAATCCAGATGAACTGCAAAGGCATGGTGTCAGGACCGGGGGTAAGGGTCAGTCTGGTTCTGCTCGTTGCTTCATGACGTTTGCTCCACTCTTCACTAACTGAAGCTGAGGCTGTGGGCCTTCTTGGGCTGCCCTGGGCTTTGCGCCTATGGACTCACTTTCATTCTGAATACTGGTGCTTGCTTTTCTTGCTTGCATGATTTGTATTTTATTTCTCTCCCTCTGCCCATTGGGCATTGGTCTTTTCTTTAAATGGATACCTCTGGGTTTTTCATTTTGTGGCAACTTCTAAGGAGATGAACCTCAAGATAGTATAATAAATGTACTTTAGACTTCTGAACTTTTGAACAAACCAGCCAAAATGAGCTTTGCTGATACTGTGAATGTAATGCAGGAACATTTAGAATTGAACCATTGTTGATTACAGAAAGCTTTAGGTTTCATAAGTAGAATCTACAGCAAGGGTGTCCATATCAGCATACGTGGCTGAATTGAAGAAGTTGTCTGAGCATTATCAGTTCAGTAATGAGCTTAATAATGCACTGAAATATCATTTAGTTTGTTAAATCTTACAAGATAGTATTCAAAAATGGCTCTCGAACTGAAGCGCAACTTACATTTGAAAGAGCAGTTGAAGTAGCTGTGTCAGTGGAAACAGCAGAGTTGCCGTCAGGAATGAAAGTGAGCATGAACAAAGTTGTAACCAGCCTGGTGGAACAAAATTTGCTACCATTGTGGCAGGAGCTGACATACATCAGCCCAATGCAGATTTAAAGGTGAAACTTGCAGAAAGTGCAACAAAGTGGGACACATAGAAAGAGCATGATGGACAGACAAAAATAAATGGAAGGCACAGGGAAGAGAAAAAGATAGAAAGTCAAGTTGCAGTTTCAAAAACAGTATTAATCTGCATGTTGGTGATGAAAAAGCCGATAATGATGAGTGTGACACAGAACTGAGTAGCTTTAAGATTTACTATGTGAAAAATAACCAGAGAAAATCAATGTGGATTACAGCATTGTAATTGTTCCTAGATCCAACTGCAGACAGAATCTTGGAATGGGTTTTATAAATGAGCTGAAGCCAAGTGATGAATATTAGTGAATACCATTATGTCATCTTGGGCAGCGGTAACAATATTTATTTATTGTGATAGTAATTGGTGTATTTGCACAGATTGTCTTTGTTTGCACATTGGTTGTCAGTCTTTGTGTGTGGATTTTCATTGATTCCATTGTATTACTTTATTCTACTGAACATGCCCGCAAAAGAATGAGTGTTGGTTGTATATGGTGACATATATGTACTTTGATAATATACTTTGAGCTTTGAATATTAGTCAGTGTGTGCACTTTGGCAAATTTGTGCTTTTCCTGGCTTCTCTTGTGAATGGCTTACCATCAATTGTGCTCATGTGGCAATTCATCAATCCAACTTTAGTCACCAAATTCAAATGAATTTATTCAACTGATATTCATTCACTTTCCAACCGTAAGTTAAGATATGCAGCAAATTCCTTTAGACTTGGCATACTGCTTTCATTCTGTGGCACACCAAGCTCTTTGTCTGTTTTGAACGTACCAGGAGATGTAAACCACAAATGCCTTCAGATCTGGCTGGTGACTCCGTAAGTCTGTAAAAGCTGTATGTCAGTTTTAATAGTTTTTATATTTTGTTCATATGTACCTAATAGCTATTAAAGTTGAGGTAAATATTAAAAATAAACCAGAATTTTCAAACACATAAATAAATAAAATGGGGAAAATAATTTAAAAAGAGTCCTACATTTCCTATTGGAATCAGTGGGGTCTCAGCTCCTGTCCAAGGTCTAGCTCAGTACATGAAGTAATTTCACAGCAGAAGTGCTAGGGGACCATAGGAAGATTGGGCTTCACTCCTGGGCTACATATGAAGTTCAGATGTTCTGCCATTTACTGTACATGAGCTAAATGCTAATGGTTTGAACATGAAGCCACTAGAAACATTCGACAGGATCTGGCTCAATATCATTATCCTGGCAATAGCCTATATTTTAATGTAATAACATTGAAATTGTCAGTGTTTGGAATTATTACAACATGAAAGTGACAGCAACATCACTGAAAATCCATAAAGTGCTATTTGTGATTCCCCACTCAATTTGCTATCTTCTCCAGTGATAGTCAGAAGTTACACAGTTGACAGGTTATACAATACCATATTTCCAATACAAAATACTTTCACACATGTTACATATTTTGGACAATATATAAATGAATTTCCAGTGATATAAAGCAGTAATTATTGGAAAGAAAATTCTTTGATGCTAAAGCACTAACTTAGTGTATGTATATTGTAAATCCCTCAGATGAATAATTCAAGATAAAAAATATTAATTACTTTTTAAAAATCATAATATTCCAGCTTCCAACTTGTACAGTGTACATGTTCCAATCTATAAGTCAAGTTTTGTAGGATACTTAAATTATTAGTTTAAAAAATGTGCAATTTAGTTCTTTGTTTATTCACTACAGAAACCCTTCAAAGTCATCAGCTGCTCAGCCTGCTTGATGACATTTTTTTGAAGGCACCATGATCCTCCCAGATCCGACAACTCACACTGACTGAATTTGAAAAGGAGATGCCTGAACTGCAGACTTTGCCAAACCGGAATGGGTGGTTTTCTTCAGGAACATCACAGACTAGAAGGGCTGAAAGGCCTGTTCCTGTGCTGTACTTTTCTATGACTCCACGACTCTATTAACAACCTTGGCAACTGTCACTGCCCTGTCACTAACTTCAAAATTCAGGCTGTTCTGCATATTCTATTGGCTTTAAGAATATTTATCCTTCTCTAAAAAGGACGCAAGTTTATTCCAGGTGTCATAAAAGGAATGTTTTTACACTTAAGTAAAAATACAGTATAGTGTTCAAAGTATTTTTTTTATCAAAGTGCATATATGTCACCATTCACAATCCTGAGATTCATTTTCTTGAGGGCATACTCAATAAATCCATAATAGAATAATAACCATAATAGATTCAATGAAACACCACACCAAATAGGGGTTTAACCAGTGTGCAAAAGACAACAAACTGTGCAAAGACAAAAAGAAATAATAATAAATAAATAACTATTAAATATAGAAAACATGAGATGAAGAATGCTTAAAAGTGAGTCCATAGGTTGTGGGAAGATTTAAGTGGTAGGGCAAGTGAAGATGAGTGAAGTTATCCTATTTGGTTAAGGGATAATAATTGTTCCTAAACCATAGAACCATATAACAATCACAGCACAGAAACAGGCCATCTCGGCCCTCCTAGTCCGTGCCGAGCTCTTAATCTCACCTAGTCCCACCTACCCGCACTCAGCCCATAACTCTCCACTCCTTTCCTGTCCATATACCTATCCAATTTTACCTTAAATGACACAACTGAACTGGCCTCTACTACTTCTACAGGAAGCTCATTCCACACAGCTATCACTCTCTGAGTAAAGAAATACCCCCTTGTGTTTCCCTTAAACTTTTGCCCCCTAACTCTCAAATCATGTCCTCTCATTTGAATCTCCCCTACTCTCAATGGAAACAGCCTATTCACGTCAACTCTATCGATCCCTCTCAAAATTTTAAATACCTCGATCAAATCCCCCCTCAACCTTCTATGCTCCAATGAATAGAGACCTAACTTGTTCAACCTTTCTCTGTAACTTAAGTGCTGAAACCCAGGTAACGTCCTAGTAAATCGTCTCTGCACTCTCTCTAATTTATTGATATCTTTCCTATAATTCGGTGACCAGAACTGTACACAATAAACCTGGTGGTGCAAATCCTGAGGCTCCTGTATCTTCTCCCTGATGGCAACAGTGAGAATAGAGCATGACCTGGATTGGTGGAGGTCTCTGATGATGGACACTGCTTCGTGTAGATGTGCTCAATGGTGCGGAGGCTTTTACCCATGATGGGCCAGGCCATATCCATTCAAGGGCATTGGTGTTTCCATACCAAGCTGTGATGCAACCAGTCAATACACTCTCCACCTCATACATCTATAGACGTTTGTCAGAGTTTTAGATGTGCAAACTCCTAAGGAAGTAGAGGTGCTGATATGCTTGCGTTAATGTGCTGGGGGACAGGTTCTCCGAAATGACAACACTGAAGTTGCTAACCCTCTCCACCTCAGATCCTCTAGTGAGGACTGGCTCATGGATCTCTGGTTTCCTCCTGAAGGCAATAATCAGCTGCTTCTCCTTGCTAACATTGAATAAGAAGTTATTATTGTGGCACCACTCGGTCAGATTTTCAATCTTCCTCCCATGTGCTGACTCATCACCACCTTTGATTCAGCCAGTGACAGTGATGTTGTCAACAAACCTGAATGTGAACTCTTAGAGGATGGGGTTGTGCCACCTGAGTGTCAAAATTGATAAACCTTCCCTATAGTTTTCTAAAATGGGAAGGTTTATAGAATGTTAGTAGACAGTAAAATAACAATGGTTAGAGAGACAGCCAGAATGTTTGCTAACATTATTATTACATTTGAAATAACTTTATTAATGCAGGTGGAGGGCAGAAACACGTAGCAAGATTGAAAAGAGTGAAGGAGAGGGCATTGAAATAATCTATAACCAAAGTACTGCAAGTGGTTAGAATTTAATAAAAAAGGGGAAAAAACAATAGAAATACTCAACTGATTATACAGACTCTGGAGAGAGAAAAGCATAGTTACTTTTTTCCAGTTCTGATGAATGTTCTTCCAGAACCACCTGAAAAGTTAATTTGGTTCTTCCTTTTATTTTGAGTATTTTTAAAGAATCCAAGACCACAAGGAATCAATTTGAAGATAGGGCAGGGAAGTGGAGCTTAGACAGAAGATGTGTCATATGGGGACAGGAGGCTGGACACAGGTGCAGGACACAGGCACTGAAGTACTAGGGGCAGGACAGGAACAACTAAATGAGAGACAAGATGTGGTGACCGTGGTGTGTGTGAGGGATGTGACATTCAAGGTGATTCTGGGGTTCCACAAGAGTCTTACAGTTCAGGCAAGGCAGGATCTTGGAGTTCACTGGGTAGGCCACATAACTCCCGGGCAGGGCCTGGACCTCCCAGGCAGGAACACGGAGGCCTGGGCAGGTCACGGGACACCTGAGTAGGAATCAGGGCACAACCCATCGACAACAAGAGATAGGTAGGGGCAGAGTCCCCCATCAGGCAACAGCAGTTCAGCCAGGCTTGCCCAACAGAGGCAAGGGATAGAAAGGGAACTAGGTCTAGGGTGACTGCCAGACATACTCAAAGTACACATCTTTGACAAGGGGAACTCCAAACCAGAGGAACATGATAATTAGGACAACCCCCAACTCCACTCAGTCCCAGCGCCCTCTATATACACCGCCAGCCGATGGGCATCAGGTGCGCCTCCTTGAGCCCCAACAAGCCACGATGATCCACAGGTGTGACTAATTGGGCTCAAGGGTGAAAGGAGGGTTGGCTACAAGACCCAGAGTCCATGGACCGGATCAAGACCCGGAACGCGGGCTCTGGACCAGACCATAACAAGATGTTCCATTGACCTTAATGAATGGGTGAGCCACAGGGACAATATGTCCTGCTTCTATTTCCTACTTTTCTTAAATGATGCAAGACAATAAGTAATGATTTACTTCACCGCAATAACACTTTTTCATTTTCTAGACGAAATACTGTGGTAAGATCTTGGTAAATATCTTGGTACAACAAGTAAAAATGATCAAAGTACAAGTTTGAATGCAAAACTCTTAAATGATATGAAATTCTGTGGCATTGCAGATCATTACTTATGTCTTCCTTTCACAATGCATACTTGAACCAGAAGAAACATCAGGCTCTTGTTAAATATCTTTCAATTTCTTTTTGAAATTTTGTTTGAATTCTGTCTTCTTAGAATAATATATTTCAATATGCTATCTTTCCTCCCAAGACAGAATCATTCTGAATGCGCAATGTTTTCTTAACGTGAAATTTATTTGAATAATAATGATCTTGTAACCACCAACTTATGCAAAATGATGATGATCCACTAGAAATAAGTACTAAAAATGAGTTGCTAATGTCCATGGGAGATTGAAGGCACAAATGCACAAATTTGATATTCATTTTATTTCTGTCACGTTCCACGTGAGTTTAAATCTAATTTAGTTTTATGCAGGAACAAACTGGCTCATTTAGCATTTAAGGCATCGAACACTGTGTTCTATTCCTTGCTAATCTAGCTTTTATAATCTAACATTTTCTTGGCAATTGCCCAAATTTAATGACTTAGTACTAATATCTCTGATATGTGTTATTTTACTTCTTAGACCATAAGACCATGAGACATAGGAGCAGAATTAGGCCATTTGCCCCATCAAGTCTGCTCCACCTTTCAAGCATGGCTGATCTTTTTTACCCTCCTCAGCCTCATTCCCTGTAACCTTTGAAGCCTTGGCCAATCAAGAACCTAACAATCTCCATCTTAAATACACCCGATGACCTGGCCTTCACAGCTGCTTGTGGTAACAAATTCCACAAATTCACCACCTTCTGGCTGAAGAAGTTTCTCCACATCTCTGTTTTAAATGGATGCCCTTCTATCCTGATGCTGCGCCCTCTTGTCCTAGACCAGGGGTCAGCAACCTTTACCACTGAAAGAGCCACTTGGACCAGTTTCCCACAGAAAAGAAAACACTGGGAGCCGCAAAACCCGTTTGACATTTAAAATGAAATAACACTGCATACAACGTTTTGTTTTGCCTTTATGCTATGTATAAACAAACTACAATGTGTTGCATTTATGAAATTGATGAACTCCTGCAGAGAAAACGAAATTACATTTCTGCATGCAACAAAAACATTTTGAACTCCGAAAAAAAAGAGGTTGGGTTGAAGGTTACTTTTAAGTAAAATACTCAATGTCTATTTGAGTTCTTCTTGTATTTATGAAAAACGCCAAACTTAAATTTGCCGCCAGCAGCAAACCAAAAATAACGTCAGCCAGCTGTCAACCTGAAAAATAAAAGGACTATTTCACTGAACAATGAAAACATATGAATATACTTAAAATAATAGGCACTTAAAATATTTATCATACTTGTTCAGGTTGACTCACACCTGACAATGCAGTCGTATTCAGTAGGGATGGATCGATGCTTAGGGGAGTGACCGGGAAGGATAATGTGTTTTTTTCCTCTCTGAACTCACAGAAGCGTTTCCCAAACGATGTTTGCATTGCGATGATTGCAGAATGTAAATACTCCGAATTTATCATGTCGTGACCTTGTTTGAACTCTCTCAAATTGGGGAAGTGAGACAATGTGCCTTTCTGTAAATCTCTGGCAAGCACTGTCAACTTGCGCTCGAATGCCAAAACATCCTCCAACATGTGCAGAGTTGTACGTCCTTACCCCGTTGAAGAGCTGTGTTCAGCGTGTTCAGGTGCGCTGTCATGTCTACCATGAAGTGTAGCTTTTCCAGCCACTCTGGCTGTTCCAGCTCAGGAAAGGTGAGCCCTTTGCTGCCCAGGAAAGTTTTCACTTCTTCCAGACACGCGACAAAGCGTTTCAGCACCTCCCCTCTGGACAGCCAGCGATAAAAACACGTTGCAGCGGTGTGCTACACGCAGTCAGTAAACTGCAGTCAAAGATAGCTTTATTCGAACTAAACAGCCTTGCTTTTAAGCCTCCCTCAACCCGCCCCCCATGGGCGCGGATGCTGCAAAAGACACGTACTCACAAACCCCCGTAGGCTATCTCCCTTAGCCTGAACGCTGGCTAATTGTGAGCCGGTTCGGATGTGTCAGGAAATGGGTCGCCACAACGTCTTATTTAGATTGTACAAGATCACCATAATCTTCAAATTTAGATTTACATTTCAAAAACTAACAAACTAACATAAAATACATTTTAATTAAATACTGACCATGTAGCGGTGTGCTACACGCAGCGCTAAAATTACGACACGGAGTCGGTAACTGCAGTCGAAGGAAAAAACTTTATTCGAAATCTTCAGCCTCACTTTTAAGCCTCCCTCAACCTGCCCCCCCATGGCGCAGAGGCTCCAAAGCTCTGTGCTCGCAAACCCCCGTAGGCTATCTAATTGTGAGCCGGTTTGGATGTGCCAGGAAAAGGGTCGCCACAACCAATTATTTCCCAAAGCAACAGGGAGCTGCAGCATAGACGTAAAAGAGCCACATGTGGCTCCGGAGCCGCGGGTTGCCGACCCCCGTCCTAGACTCACTCACCAGGGGAAAAATCCTCCACACATCTACTCTGTCTACGCCATTTACTGTTCAAAAGGTTTCAATGAGATTGCCCCTTCATCCTTCTAAATTCCAGCAGGTAGAGGCCCAGAGCCATCAAACATTCCTCATATGACCACCCTTTCAATTCTGGAATCATCTGTGTGAAACTCTTCTGAACCCTCTCCCGTGGTATCACATTTTTTTCTTAGATGGATGGAAGAAATAAAATTCTAATTCTAATCACGTAGAGATTGGGATTGAAACTGCAATTTAAAAGTCTCACAGTCAAATGAATTTCTCACACGCAGTGTCTCCCTGCTTTATTGTCTAGTTTTATGTTGTAATTCACTGGAGTTCTATTCACTGATTGCAGTCCTTTCAGTCAAATGACTTGTGACCAAACCACACAGTAGCTTGCGACCACGTGCAGCATAAGAGCTGATTGACCCAGTTCATTTCATGGCAACTGAACAGACACTCTCTCCACTGAGTTTCCCCTCACCTCCAGGGCCTCCTTTCCTGAGAACGTAACTGGCTGCGATGTGGAAGAGTCCTTCCCATGAAGTCACTCTTCCTTTTGACTATCAAGGTACGGATATGGCAGCTGTGAACCCTACCTACAGGCTCCATTTTGGTGCATGAATTGGTTTGCAAAATATCAGGATTCTACTTTTTAGCTGTCTTTGCCAACTTATTGATTTTTTTTTAGGGAGAACTCTAAATATTTAAACAAGTATGTTTTCTAGTCAATGCAGTGAATTATGATAGGAAATGGGTTGATGTTACACTGGAATTCAGTTTTCTCAGCAAGCGATGAACATGTATGATTTCAGCTTTGGAAATCATACAGGCTCATGTATGATTTTATGGTGGACTTTAATAAAGCAGTCATTCCTGAAAAACCTATCAGAAGTAACACTGGTCAGGGGCATTTCTACACTCATTGGTGAATCCCTTAATGGTAAGGGTCGTTGAAAAAGATTAAAATGCATCTCGACAAACCTCCTAATCTAGAAAATTTTAAGAATTTTCGAGATATTTTGGAGGAGAATTCCAATTAATGTTTAAATATGTGATACTAATTACTTACTGTTATAGTTCCAAATACATACTGTGAAGTTTCACTTTGTGACTACGTAGAACCCAACAGGTCAGAAGCAACTACAGAGCAGAATAGACAGTCAATGTTTCGAGTCCTGATGAAGGATCTTGGCCTGAAATGTTGAATGTTTATGCCTCTCTGCAGCTGCTGCCTAACCTGCTGAGTTCCTTTAACATTTTGTGTATGTTGCTCTGGATTTCCAGCATCTGCAGAACATTTTGCGTTTGTGACCACATAGAACAGGCTTCTTATCTTATGTCGATGAAGAGGGAAGTAGTCAGGATGGGATGCTCCTGCTTCCTGTGGATGCATGATTTCTCTTCCTTTTCACCATCTGATCTCCAGCCTCCGGCAGCACAATGTTAGTGCATGCTCTCTCCTATGATTACATATTGTTTTTTCTTAGCAATATTCGGAATGATGTCCACCTCCAGAATCTGTGCAGTGCAAATTCATATTAAGGGGTGCATGTTAACTTCAAACAATGCAAACTAATGGTTATCTTTACTGATTTGAAAGCTGAAGGCCAGCACAATTAGTGCTCTCTGTTATAAGTGGACAACAGGATTGTGACATGCTACCCTCAGTAACGTGAACTGTTAAAATCATTATCTATCACAATTGTCATGCGCCTTTTGGAATTATTCAATTTGGCCTTCTCTATTTTTGAATGCCAAATTATTCTACAGAAGTGGTTTGCCATTTCCTTCTTCTGGGCTGTGTCTTTACCAGATGTGTGTCCCCAGCCAATATCAAGAGTCTTCAGAGATTGTCTGTCTGGCTTCAGTCGTCGCATAACCAGGACATGTGATATGCATCAACTGCTCATAGGACCATCCACCACCTGCTTCCACAGCTTAGTGTGACCCTGCTTAGGGTGCTAAGTAGGTGCCACTGCATCTGGACAATGAGGTCTCATCTGACTGACTGCTGTTTATAGACTTCAGTTCAGCATTCAACACCATCACACCCCAGAAACTGATGGGGAAATTGTCCTCGCTGGGCCTCAACAGCTCCCTCTGCAACAGGGTACTGGACTTCTTAACAGTAATGTCGCAGTCAGTTCGTGTGGGCAGCAACATCTCTGGTCCCATTACGCTGAGCCCTGGCACTCCCCAAGGCTGTGTGCTCAGCCTGCTGCTGTTCACACTGTCTGTGGATGACACAGTCATTGAGAACAATGACGCAACGGAATACAGAAGGCAAGTGGAGCAGCTGTTGGATTGGAGTGAGAAGAACAACCTAAGTCTGAACGTGGGAAAGGCAAAGGAAATCATTGTGAACGTCAGGAAGGTGCAAATGAATCATCCCCTCTGCGAATACATGGCTCCTCCATAGAGAGGATTAAGTGCACTAGGTTCCTGGGAGCTCACATCACAAATGATCTCACCTCATACCTTAATATCAACTCCCTGAACAAGAAGGCCCAGCAGCGCCCCTGTTACTATTAGTTATCCCACCCATCCATCCAGCATCCTCGTTGACTTTCTACCATCGGGCAGGAGATTATGATCCATAAAAGCAAGAACTATTAGGATGAGATACAGTTTCTTCCCTCAGGCCCAGGCTTCTGAACTCCCTGCCGCATTGTATTTGAAGTGTTACTGGTTAATCTGCTCCAGTACAATATTTAATATTAATGCACTTTAGTTTGTTATTTATGTGTGATTCATCTGTAGATTTTATCCTTACCTGCAAAATTTACTTTGTGCTGTGTGTACTGCCATGCTTTACACCTTGGTTCAGAGATATGTTGTGTCGATTCTATATACTTTATACTGTTATCTACATTATATGCACATATATAGTTAAATAACAATAAACTTCAGAGGCAAATACAAAGTGCAGCTATGATTATGTAGAGTGTTTAATGTTATCAGCTGAGGATATTTTCTAGGCATGTATCTGCCCACTTTCTGGTTGGTAGACACCAGAGAGGCTGCAGATGCTGGAAGCCTGAGTTAACACAAACAAAACCTCAGCAGGACCAGCAGCATTGATCAAGGGAAAGGATTAGTTGATGTTTCATGCACGACCCTTCATCAGGACTGGAAAGAAAGAGAGCAGAAACAAGAATAAAAGACGGGGAGGAGCACAAGCTTGTGGGTTATAGGTGAATCCAGGTGATGGGGGAAGGTAAGAAGCTGGGGGAGGAGAAAAAGGGGAATGATCTGAGAAGCTGAGAGGTGGTAGGTGGAGGAGGCAAAAGGAATCTGAAAGGAGCAGCAGGCAAACCATGCAATAAGGGGAATGATGCACTATCAATAACTCCAAAAGACTGGAAGTAGAGTAAATACTGAAAGGCTTTTTATTAGCAGTAAAATGGAGCACGTCCATGCTGGATGACTGCCCTGGACTATGGGAGGAGCCACAGGAGCAGTCAGCAGAGAGGTGTGTCCAGATCAATATGCATGCTTTACCACAGTGAAGGAGGTAGGGAACCAGAGGAAGGTGAAGGAGATGGGCAAGTCTTGTGAGGTTGGAAGGAGATGGAGTAAAAGGGCCAGAGGGATAAGGGAAAAGAAAAGGTGGGGTGAGTAAACATAGGAGAGTAGTTACTGGAAGTTAGAGAAATAGAGAATCTGCTACACACTCAGTTGATTAAAGAAAATGTTTGGATATTTATGAACACCATGGAAAATTTTTTAAAAATATTAGCAAAAGTTTATTTTATATTAACAAGTAACATGATGAGTTTCACATATCAAACAGCACTGGCATTATGTGATACTGTATAGAACATACACTCACTGGCCACCTTATTAGATACAACTGTACACATGTCCATTAATGCAAATACCTAATCAGTCAATCATGTTGAATGAACTCCATGCATAAAAGCATCTAGGCATGGTCAAGAGGTTCAGATCAAACATCAGAATGGGAAAGGAATGTGGTGTAAGCAACTTTGAAAGTGAAATTATCATTGGTGCCAGACAGGGTAGTTTGAGTATCTCAGAAACTGCTGATCTCCTGGGATTTTCATGTACACCATTCCCTAGAGTTTACAAAGAAAGGGGCCAAAAGCCAAAACAGAAAACATCCAGTGACTAACTGTTCTGGTGCCTTGGTATTGAGAGAGGTCAAAGGTCAAAAGAGAATGCCTTGCTAATGAGAGAGGTCAAAGGAGAATGGTTCAAACTGGCAGGAAGATGACAGTAACTCCGATAACCAGGTGCTACAACAGTGGTGGGCAAAAGAGCATCTCTGAATGGACAATACATCAAACCTTGAAGTAGTTGGGCTAGAGTAGCAGAAAACCATGAACATGCACTCAGTGAACATCTTATTAGGCACAGGAGGCATCTAATAACATGGCCATTGAATGTCTTAGTCTAACCAATTTAGACATTTAGAATTTCTGATATGATTAAAAAAATCAGCTTCACTATCATTTTTTTATTCATGAAGATTGAACAACTATATAATCTTCATGTAAAATTCATCAGATATTAAGATTTTCATTAGCAGATCACAATAAACTCTTAGTAAAAAGTCAATAGAGGATGGAAATACAAAATTTAGAGATCAAACTCCAAACACGTACAAAATACTTTGATTGCTTTTGTCAATATTAATGTACAAATAAAACTCTTCACGACAATTTATGAAATGGATTTTACATAACCTGTTTACATTATATTAAAAGTCCAGCTAAAAACAATAAATTATCATGCTTGCCTGTGATTATGAAAACCTATAGGTAATCAAAAATCAGTTAGCCTAGAAAACAAAAATAAATCCAATCTTACAACTGTGATTGGTCATTTTGTAAATGCACTGCTTCCTTCAAAGTCAATGAAACAGCATGGTTCTCCCTTTAAAAATATCATCAAGGAAGAAAATTGTTATTTGTTACTCAGGCGGACAGTAGAATATTGGTTAACATAACACAATTACAGTGCTTGCCACTGGGTTCAATTCTCCCGGTGACTGCATGGGGTTTCTCTGTGTGTTCTGGTTCCCCCCCCCCCCCCACATTCCAAAAGTGTATGGGTGAGTTAGTAGGTTAAATGGTCACGTGGGGGTAATTGGGCAGCAGAGGCTCATTGGGCCAGAAGGGCTGTTACCATGCTGAATTTCTAAAAAAAGATGTTTGTAAGATCCAGCTGTGTAGAAAATTCCTGCCTTGTTTGCCTACACGGGAACTGTATCGATTTGTCTACTGACAAAACATCAAAATACGAATGCAGTCTTCTCTTTCTTCCAATGGTTAATGTATACAAATTCATTGGAAAAGAAGTTACTTCTTTAAGCTTTCAGCACTTTTAGCCATCTCCTATTGATTATACTGTACAAAACTATTGTTCAATGGTATTCAGTCTCTGACTATGCACAATTAATTTAGTTTAATAGCAAAAATTCACAATCAATTTTGTGAGATCCATCAACCAACATGCCAATTTCTGTAAGTAATCTCTGGTTTACTCAGTATGAATACAATGCTTCCAGCACATGCGGGCTCTGTTTTCATTTTTATCAACTGTATTGTGATCACAGATGCTCTGTGCTTTCTGAAAGCTGCCCGCATTTACTGATCACACTTTATCTTTCCTTCTTCAAAGGTAAACTAATCCACATTACTGAAACCAGTCCTCAAGCACATGTTCAAACTTTATTAGTGGTGGTGTCAGGTTAGTTTATTTTTCAGCACTCTCTTTTTAATGTGAGATTGTTAGGTTAAGTTCTGATCCAGTCTGCACATTATGTGTATGGGTACTTAGCAGAGGGTTGAGAAACGCCATAGCCAATGCAGCTCCTTGGTTCAAGAAAATTTTATGACAAGGTAATTGACAAGTTATATATTTGGAATTCCATTATTCTAATGAAGATGTGTATTCATTTGGTATTTAATAATCTCTCAGGAAGCTTGTTGTTAAAATTCATTTGTAAGTCCTAAGAAAATATTGATGACGGAGTTCTTTTAAAGAAATAATGTGCTGATGACATCATTAATGTTACTGAATCAAAGGTGGTGATGAATCAGCATATAGGAGGGAGATTTAAAATCTGGTTGAGTGGCACCACAGCAATGACGTGTCACTCAATGTCAGCAAGTTCAAGGAACTAATTATTGGCTTCAGGAGGAGGAAACCAGAGGTCCATGAGTTAGTCCTTGTTTGGGGATTGGAGGTGGAGAGGGTCAGCAACTTTAAGTTCCTTGGTGTTATCATTACAGAGGATCTGTCCTGGGCCCAATACATAAGTGCCATTAGAAGAGGCTCATCATTGCCTCTACATCCTTGGACACTTGTGAAGATTCGGCATGACATCTAAAACATTGACAAATATCTATAGATTTGTGGTGGAGAATATTTTGATTGGCTGCATCATGGCCTGGTATAGAAGCACCAATTCCCTTGAATGAAAGAGCCTACAAAAATTAGTGGATATGGTCCAGTCCATCACAGATAAAGCCCTCCCCATCACTGAGCCCATCTATAGGGAATACTGTTGCAGGAAAGCAGCATCCATCTTCAAGGACTCCCACCAATCAGGCTACGCTCTCTTCTCGCTGCTGCCATCAGGAAGAAGATACAAGAGCATCAGGAACCACACCATCAGGTTCAGGAACAGTTTACCCCTCAACCATCAGGCTCTTGTACCAGAGGGGATAACTTCACTCAACTTCCCTCGCCCCATCACTAATTTGTTCCCACAACCTATGGACTCATGTTCAAAGACACTTCATCTCAAATTGTTGATGCTTGTTTGTCTGTTTGTTTATCTATCTATCTATTTATTTATCTTTTGTATTTGCACAGTCTTTTGTCTTTTGCACACCAATTGTTTGTCCATCCTGTTGGGTGCAGTTTTTCATTGATTCTATTTTGTTTCTTGTATTTACTGTGATTGCCCACAAGAAAACAAATCTCAGGATTGTATATGGTGACATACCCGTACTTTGATAATAAAATTACCTTGTACTTTGTACTTCTGATAGCTTATTGAAGTCATTTTCTTCAACCTCTTCTTAATCTCCTCTCCATACCCTCCATCTATAGGATTAAATATTAATATTAAACTGAACTATGTGCATTTAGCACATAGTTATGTGCTAAAAGAAGTATGTGTATATATCTTTCATAAACTTTATTCAATAGCATGTTATAAGGAAAAGTTTTATTTGTCACATGTACATCAAAACAGGCGTGTATTGATACCATTTAAAAATATCTGTAGAATTACATTTTGGCTGTTTGATGCCTAAATCAATTTGAAAACCTGCAGCAATTAAATCCTAGCACATGAAAGTGGTTTGAAATTGCTACCCCTTAAATATAGTTTCTGTAGAAAAACAAGATGTCCTATATTTAGCATGACTTCTAGTAATTGAAGTACTGGCTTACAGCCATGTGTTGGCATATAAAATTTTATGCCAAGATTAGCTCTACTCTGCTTTAGTGGAGGGCAGGGCTAACAGTTCCTGAAACAAAACTTAGTTTGAAAAACAAAATATGACATAATAGAACTAGGTTAAGGAAACAATCCTTCTAGATGAAGCAACACTTCACTTGCAAGTCTTCTGTTGTCATCTACTGTATTCAATGTGGCCCTCTCTACATCGGTGAGACTCGCTGTACATGGAGGGACTGTTTTGCCCAACACCTTCACTTTGTCCACAACAGGCAGGATTCCCCGGTGGCCAACCATTTTAAATCCAATCCCTATTCCTATTCCAACATGGAGCATGGTCTCCTCTCCTGCCACAATGTTGCCATACTCCAGTTGGAGCAACACCTCATATTTTGTCTGGGTAGCCTCCTAACTGATGGCATGAACATCAATTTTTCAAACTTCACCTAACTTTTCTCTATTCCGCTTCCCTCTGTCTCCATTCACCATCGTGGTTCCCCTCTTCCCTCTTCTCTTCTTCTCATCTGCCTATCATCTCCCCCGGTGCCCTCCACTTTCTCTTTTCCCATTGGTCCACTCTACTTTTGTATCAGGTTCCTTCTTGTTCATCTCCTTCCCTTTTTGAGCTATCATTTCCCAGCTTCTCACCACCCCCTTCCCCCTCACCTGGCCTCACCTATCACGTTCCAGCTTGTATTCCTTCTCCTCCCCCAAACTTTTTATTCTGATTTCATCCCTCAGCCTGAAGCATCAACTATTTATTCCTTTCTATAGATGGCGCCTGACCTGCTGAGTTCCTCCAGCATTACTTTGAATGATTAAGAGTTTTGATTCGCTGTTTTAGATTCTGAGCAAGACGAAAGAGTAAGTACACTTTTTTCCACACACAACCAGTAAACATTCTCTCTCTATTGTAAATCTGCTGGAATATTATCAGATCACCAGATCAATCTGAAGGTATTTTCTCCACAGTCAGAATACCAAAATGGATTCACTGATGTGAAGACTGGAGCTTTGAACAAAAGAATAAATCAGAGATCAGTTCCCTAGATATAGTAAGTGTCATAAAGTTTCACGGGCATATTAGCCAAGACAACATTACTTAGTGCCCTTGCTAAAATGATAAATTAATTAGTTAGTATTGTCCAATCATTCTTGCCATACCTGTTCTCTTATTTTCCCTGTTGCTTGGTGTCTGTAACCATACTCTGGCTTAGTGATTAAAGTTCTTGCCTGTGTTTCAGATGTTTCATCCAGAAAACTAATATCAAGTTCATTGCTTTCAGAACTGTATTGAAGAAGGGTAACAGTGTTGGAGGACTGTGTCTTTTCAATGAGAAGACAAACCTAGCTCTATCTGCTTTCTTAGATAGGTGTGTCTATATTCAAAAATAAAATTCACACTATTACTATGGGAAAGAGTCATAAAGTTGTCCCCGCCTTCATGAGCTGTGTTCATTCCTAGGTCAACTTCAGGGATCTGTCCATTATCACATTCCTCTTTTGGGGAAGCTGGTTGTACACAAATGGCTTTGGAGTTTCCTACATTACTTCTTACACAATATTGTACACTTGAAGGGTTGTACTTTTGGAGTAGCAGACACTGTGAAAAATACCCTTTGAAGCCTTTCTTTTCCCACTTTACTCCAGACTACTTCAGCATGGCCTATTCATGATGCCTGAAATGTCAGCTCTTTATACCTCTCTGCAGAGGCTGCCTGACCTGCTGAGTCCCTCCTGGATTTCCAGCACCTTAAGAATCCCTTCTGTTTATTAATTCCATTAACTTTTTTTTACATTTAAATGTGTGTGTACAATAGACCAAGTAACGCTGACTATTCTGCTGCTGAGCTGTAGAAGTTCTGCAAGATTCTGTGAAGACCAACATCTAATTATTGGAAGTAAATCCATCCCAGGGCAAATTGGAGATTAATTGACAGTCACACCTTGAATTCAATTGAGAATAATTGCTTCTTTGCAGAAACCATCTGTTTGCAAATCCCTGGCTCATCTCCAACATTTACAGAATACAGCAGAAATTGTTTTGTGTTTTTAACAAACCTGAATCAGCCTTTTTTAGAAAATATATTTTAACAAGGTGCAACAGTCATTAAGGTAATGTTTTGACATGAGATTGTAGTGCGATAGAGATTTGGAATACTGGTTGAAAATCTTCTGGTGTTTAGCAGTGCATTTGGTGAAGAATATTATCTGTTGCATCCCAAAACTGCCACTTGTTCATTTATATGTAACTCCATGAATATTTAAGTTTTCTAGTGACTTTCATGCGCCAGTGCATTTGTGATATTTCAGAACCTTCCACCCATTTATGATAGTTGAGTTATTTTTGTGGTGACCAGATACAAACGCAATTATTCTTGCTTTTATTAGCTGCCTGCATGGTTGGATAAATTAAGTATCAAATTAGAAATTGTTCTTGGTCTCCATTATATAAATAGTCTCTGTAGATGGAGGGTTTCATTACAGGGAAATGAACATATCTGCACAAATGGGCATCATTTTATATTTCATCAATTTAAATGAAACTTCAGATGAGACATACTACTTATAAAGATTGCACATAAGCTGCAAGGAAAGCAAACTAAATGTAGGATTGTCTCTGTAGAAGAGAACAAGTGAGCACATTTACTCCCTCCTGACCTGATACTCTTCATGATTACACATTGCAGAAATTCCACCCCCACTCTTTTCATTTTAGTTTTAGAGTTTTCAGTTTATGTTTGCAAGTACAACCTTCTGAAGTGACTTCAGAGGACCAATTCTTAGCAGGAAGCTTTCACAATTTAGCACTGTCACCACTAACTTGACATGGGGCCATTTTTTTTTTACCTGCAGGGCATCTTCATGCTGCCTTTTTGGTTTGAGTCTTTCCTGTTAACTTGTAGAAAACAAAATTTATTCTCATTTTCCTCATGGGGGGTTTGCATCACTGGCAAGCTGACAGTTATTCCCAACCCTTTTGTCTACAGAAAACAACGAGAAGAATCCTTTGGCTCCATGTCAGCTCCAGGAGGTGTGTATATGCATGCCTTTTGCAGTCAGGAATAATTTACAACAGCCAATTAGCCTACCAGCATGCCTTTGGGTTGTAGGAGGAATTCCTCACTTGTGCAGAGTACACTCAAGGTCGGAAATAATCTAGGTCACATCTGTTCATTTTGATGGGTTATACGATCGATGATAGTTCTGTGGAAAAGCAAGGGACAATATGACAAAAATGTAAATGTTACTGCAATGGTTGTGGTTAGTTTTCCATGCACATTGGCTGGAAATTAGTGGTGGAATATCAGAGGTAAAGATGGATGCTGAGGGAACTTGAACTCCCATTTCTTCAGCACCTCCCTCACTGCTGTGGGAATCTCTTCTGATTTAAATATTTAGCAGAAGCCAGTGAACATTTTGCACATCTAGCATTTGCCATGCTGGAACATGCTGAATACATGGGCTCATTTTCAGCCCCAGGCGTCGATGGCGTTTTACACTGATTGCAGTTATCTACTAAAATATGGCACAGGAGGGAAATGATTTTACACAGCCAGTTACATGTATTACACATCTGTTCTATTGCAGTATTGTAGGTGATATTAACAAGATCACCAACATTTAAGAGCTACAGTTAATCTGTTCTCTCATATATGACCAGCTACAGGCTAAAACAAAACTGTGGGAATATTCATGTAATTAATACATGATGACATTTTAAAAATTTTTTGCCATGGACTTGGGTGCTGTGAGAATATTCAGTAAACTAATACATAATGACATTTTAAAACATCTTACTATTGGTATTACAAAACAATTGGGTGTTTTCTTGAAACAATCAAGGGCTTGAATGAAACAGTTTGGCGTTAATCTACACTCATTCAGATGGATGCAGTGTTTCAGATGTTGAATTCACATGGAGAAGGAATCAGACATCGTTTGCCTTTTTGCCTCTTATTTTGTCATTCAAGAGAACCATCCTTATCCCTCTTTGTGCAGTACTGCTTCAGTTTCACAATAAATCATTTAGCAGTGGAAGGTATCATATTCCTAAACCTGTGTCTTAATTGTTGTCAATAAACAAAGTTAAGCACTATTAACAAAATATTTGGCAAATTGCAGCCAATAGACCTCTAGCACATAACTGATGGACCCATGTTAACCATTTTAATTAGATTTTTGCTTCTTGCAACATTATAAATATAGTGGCAATGGTCAGGCCCTTGACGATTGATTGCTTTTAGCCAAAGTATTTATGAGATTCTAGGTCAGAATGCTTTATTTTTCATTTTGGGGACCTTCCTCCTGGTGAAAATGAGAGCATCAGTCTTCTGCTAATTACACCTGTAAGAGTAATACTTCTCCTCCCTCTGTAGTACTGAATATTATTATTATTTCACTCTGTTGGGTGGCAGAGGGACTCAACGAATAGTCACTGTGTCTACCCTGACCATGGGTGCTCTCTATGTGGAGTTACACTTTCTCCTTGTGACCGTATGGGCTTCTTCCAAGTACTACAGTTTCCTCCCACATCCCGAAGCTGAGCTAGTCAGTAGGTTAATTGGCTACTGCAAGTTGCTCCTACTGTGTAAGTGAATGGTAGCATCTGAGGTGAGTTGATAGAATGGAAGGGGAATGGGATTAATGTAAAATTACACGGGTGGTTGATGGTTGGAACAGGCTCAATGAACCAAAGGGCATATTTCTGTAAATCTAAGCGTGCTTTCATTTCAGTAAATACCGTCTTGCTGGTAATGCTAACTGTGATATGTACGTACTGCAGAAAGTCTAGGAAACAAGCTAATTCATGGTCAATTTAAAGAGCAAACACGAGGAAATCTGCAGATGTTGGTTATTCAAACAACAACACACACAAAATGCTGGTGGAACACAGCAGGCCAGGCAGCATTTTGTGTGTGTTGTTAATTCTTGGTCAGTTGTTTTAGGAACAACAGTTTAATACTTTTGTGATCTGTATGAAAGACCTTAAACCATTTCCAGACTAGACAACAGCTAACATGATGAAATAGAGATATGCCTGTAATGTGTGCGCCCAACCATGCCAGCCTCAGGTACTCTGATTCTCCAGAGTCTGGACAGCTGGTATATGGTCTCTTTAAAGTTTTTGGCCTGCTCCACTGATCACTGGCCATGTTTTGGTGTCAGGATATGGATATTTAAAGAGCACCTGAACTCAGTTTGGATACTCAATCATTAGCTCATCCTTGGTTCAGTCTGTGATTGTGTTTAGGATTTCTGTCTCATTTGGATTCTGATCTCGTCTCGTCGGGTTTTCATCTAGCACATAGTCAAGAACCTTGTTCTCATCTCAGTCATGAAATTATGCCTTGATTGCCATCTCAGTTACTCCAGCACTTGGGTCCTAACCTTAGCCTCTCGTCACAATGCCATAATACTAGAGCCATGTACTTTCAGCGAGAAGCAGGCAACACAAGCTGATTATTACTTCAGAATACTTCAGGTATAGTTTTAGATCTCATGATGGTCAAGCTTTAAGCTTTGTATTATGCCCATCAATAAAAAATGCAAATTTGGCTGTTCTTTGGGTTTTGCTGAGGCAAGCCGTTTTTCGGCTTTCTTGCACTGCACAGCTAGGAACATTTCCAATCTAATCTTCAGTAATAATACCAGCAGCCATTAATATCTTCAAGCTAGTGAAAAATGTTCCATACCACAATAAGATATTCTTAGTGGTGTTGTCACTGTTGTAATTGGGAGGAATACAATAGCAAATAAAGTCCAACAAAATGGCAGTGAGGCAACTACTTATTCTGTTTGGTGGTCATAGTCTTCAAGAATAGGTACGGGGCCTTTGACATGCTATATTAATGTTGGCCATCAACTATCCATCTGTAGTAATCCCATTTACGAGCACTTGGTCCATGCCTTCTGTGCCTTGGCAGTTTAAAAACTCATTCATCTACTTTGAGATATTGTATATTTAAGAAGTGTATGGTTTGATTCTTGAATTACCATCTTCACCTACTTCTTCTGTTGATCATTGTTTAAGTATTATCTAGACCAGTAGTTCAAAAGGCCTTGACTGCACTTGAAGGCTCCCTAACAATTAGAAGAGAATACACTCTAATAAAGCAAACAATAATATAACTTATTTACAGTCACTTAGTGAAAACTTTCAGAAGCAGAAAACACTTCAAAGTGTGTTTGGCAGCACTTCACGACAAAACCGTGATGGTTTGCGTGCTTCTTACAACATTTCATTATCCATCGTTAAATCTGGAAGGCCCCACAGAATTGCAGAAGGACTGATTCTGCCAGCAGTAAGGGAGGTTCTGAGTACAGTTTTGCAAATGCCACCAGACCAAGTACCTGTACTTGTACTCAGCGACAACTCTGTTCAAAGATGAATAGATGAAATGTCTGAGAATGCAGAAGACATATTGTACAACATACTTAGGACTACATAATTAACTATGCCAGGCAACAAATTCTTTGCATGACATGTGGGAATTCTAGGAGACATCCTCCAGGATATCTACATCTGCATGAAAAGCGCCAAGCTGCAGCTCCTCAGAGAAAGTGTAAGGAAGTGCAGATGCTACTCGAGGTCATAAAGGAGAATGATGATGGGTAGGTGCTGATGAGGTAGGAGATACAGGAAGGTAGACACCCCTAAGTTGCAGGAGGCAGATACCTGGGGTGACTGTCAGGAGAGGGAAAGGAAATGAGCAGTCAGTGCAGCATACCCCGGTGGCTGTTCCTCTAAATAATAAGTACTCTGTTTTAGAAACTATTGAGGGGGTAACCTTACAGGAGGAAGCCATAGTGACTGGATCACTAGCACTGAATCAGATGCTGTGGCTCAGAAGGAAAGGGGAAGAGGATTGGGTGGAGACTCCACAGTTGGGGGAGTAGACACAAGGTTCTGTGGACATGAAAGAAACAGCCAGATCATCTGTTATCTCCCAAGTGCCAGGAAGAGGGATGTCTCAGATCAGGCCCATGGCATATTAAAGGGGGCGGGTGGTACATATTGTCATCAATGACATAGGTAGGACAAGGGTGGAGATCCTGATAGAGAATTTAGGGAGTTAGGTAGAAAGCTAAAAGCAGGACCTCCAGGTAGTAATGTCTGGATTGATCCCTGTACCATGCGCCAGTGAAGGCAAGAATAGGATGAGTTGACAGGTTAATAGTAGCTGAGGAACTGATGCAGGGGTCAAGGATTCAGATTTCTGGATCACTGGGATCTCATCTCATGACCTATACAAAAGGGACGGGTTAAAAGAGGGGGTTCAATATCCTTGTGGGCAAGTTTGGTAGAGCTGTTAGGAGGGTTTAAACTAATTTGTCAGGGAGATGGGAACTGGAGTGATAGGGCTGAGTATGGGGCAGTTGGTATATAAGCAGATGAGACCGTCTGAAAGGACAGACAGCTAGGCTCTGCATGCTTCTGGTGGATTGGAAAATAGCAAATGTCACTCCAAGAAGCGAGGGAGACAAAGAAAGGAAAATTTAGGTCAGTTAGCTTGGCCTCAGTGGTAGGGAAAATTTTGGAATAGATTGTTAAGGATGAAATCTCCAGGTACTAGGAGGCACACAATAAAATTGGCCAAAGTCAGCATGGTTTCCTTAAGGGAAAATCTTGCCTGACAAATCTTTTGGAACTCTTTTAAGAAATAACAAGCAGGGTAGACAAAGATGAATCAGTGGATGTTGTGTACTTGGATTTTCAGAAGGCTTTGACAAGGTGCCAAATTTAAGGCTACTTAGCCAAGATACAAGCATGGACAGAGCATTGACTGATTGGCAGGAGGAAAAGAGTGTGAATAAAGGGAGCCTTTTCTGGTTGGCTGCCAGTGACTAGTGGTGATCACCACGGGTCAGTTTTGGACTGATGTTTTACGTTATGTGCCAATGATTCAGAAGACAGAATTGATGGACTTGTGGCCATGTAAGTGGAAGGTACAAAGAAAGGTGGAGGAGCAAGTAGTGTTGAGGAGGAAGGATGACTACAGAAGGATGTAGAAGAATGACTTAGAAGAACGGGCAAAGAAGTGACAGATGGAATACACTGTCAGAAAGTGTATGGTCATTCACTTTGTTAGAAGGAACAAAAGCGTGAACTATTTTCTAAACGAGGAGAAAATTCAAAAGCCTGAGGTGCAAAGGAGCTTGGGAATCCTGTGCAGAATTCCCTAAAGGTTAACTTGCAGGTTGAGCCGCTGGTGAGAAAGACAAATGCAAAATTAGCAATATTTTTGAGAGGAGCAGAATATAAAAGCAAGGATGTAATACTGAGGCTTTATAAGGCACTGATGAGGCCTCACTTGGAGTATTGTGAGCATTTGTAGGTCTTTTATCTAAGAAAATATGTGTTGATATTATAGAAGATACAGAGGAGTTTATCAAGAATGATTTTGGAAATGTAAGGGTTATTATCTCAGGACCACTTGATGGGTCTGAGCCTGTACTCGCTGGAATTTAGAAGAATGCGGGGGAATCTCATTGAAATCTACTGAATGTTGAAATGCCTAAATAGTGTGGATGTGGAGAAAATGTTTCCTATAGTGGGGGAGTTTAGGACCTGGGTGAATGGCCTCAGAATCGAGGGACATCCATTTAGAATTGAGATGAAGAGGAATCTCTTTAGCTGGAAGGTGGTGAATCTGTGGAATTCCTTGCCACTGGTGACAGTGGAGGTCAGGTCATTGGGTGCACTTAAGGTGGTGGTTGATATGTTCTTGATCAGTCATAGCATGAAAGAACATGGGAGAAGACAGGAGAAATGGGTTGAGAAGGAAAATAGTTCAGGCATGATTAAATGGTGGAACAGACTTGATGGGCTGAATGGACTAATTCTGTTCCTATGTCTTATGGTTTTATTTACCATTCATTGTGTAATTCACAGATAACATCTTGTCATAAAAAAACATAACCGGCTGCATAAATCACTAAGTACTGTTATTGTAGCAGTAAATGAATAAAGTCCCATAGTTTGAGAGCTTTGTATTGAGAATGATGAACAATTTGAGTGCTTGTTGTTGCGCAAGGAAGTCAGGTGCCTCCCAAAAGGAAACTGCCTGGGATATTTCTATGCACTTTGTGAAACTGTGATGAAATTCTTTGAAGACTCGAATGCTTAATTCAGTAATCAGCTCAAGAATATTAGGCATGATATTGCTTATTTGTCAGAATTATTTACAAAGTTTAATGAAATCAATCAGCTATTACAAGGAAATAAAATGAATCTTATCAAAATCATCTCCACATTTTTGTTCAAGTTGACCTTATTTAAATGCTTCATTGGCCATTGTGATCTTTTCCAATTTCCAAGCCTCCATGAGTTGGATGAGAAAGAAAGAAATGCCAGATGATGATCTTCAAGTATACTATGCCCACTTGGGTGAGCTGCATAAAGACATGTCACAGAGAGATTTTGGGATATTCTCTTGATCCAATTTCCAGATTAGGTAATAAATTCATTTCTGAACATTTGTAAGGAGGAATCAACAGGAAGGATGGATGAACAACTGATCTCACTACAAAATGACTTTGAGCTGAAGCTGAGATTCAAAAAATCATATCAAGACTGTTGGTTGCAGAAAGAGATCACTGAATGCTATCCTGCACTGTGGAAAAAGGTTACAGTATTCTTGATTGCCTTTCCAACATCACATTTAGTAGAACATGATTTCAGTGCAGTTGCCCATCTTCTTTTAAAGCAACGAAATAGGCTCAAATTGCTGAATGTGGGGATCGGAGACTCCCGAGTGGCATTCAGCCTAATGTTGAGAAGTTAATATCACCACACCAAACCCACCTATCTCATTGAAAGGTGAAAAAGCAATGAAGTAGTGAATATTTGGACTACTAATGTATGCTGTAAAATTCTTCATGAAAATTGTTGGTTTTTTTGTAATTAAATAAAAACATATTTTTATTTGTAGCTCTAAATAGATTTGAGTAATTTTTGCAATTATTTTTCACTGCTTTGATTTGCAGTTGCTATTTTCTTTCACTATCCATCATAAATCAAAACTATTTATAGTTTTAATGTAATGGCTAGAAGGGGGAGGTGATAGGGAAGTGGTCTGTGAAAAGCGGCAGTAACCCAGGAGAGTTTGGTAATCACTTATATGGACTATCATGGAAATAAGTAATCTATTACGTGATAAGTTAATAAACATTATTGTGTTGATCTGTATTTCATTAATCAGTGCTCCATTGCTGGCATTCTTTCAACAATGCACTGAAGCACTGAACTGGGTTGTGAGATAAAATCTCGAGAGAGAAGCTTGAATGTGAACAGGTTATCTCTTCCCTGTCAAGGTATCCCTCGCTCAAAATGGAAGTGGACACACAGGAAGAAAATTAATGTTCTGGTTCATGCTTGAAACTGCATTATTTCTGGCTGAGGTAATTGGCTTTGAAGAGCCTTCTTTAAAAAACTGTAAGATAACTTCCCTTCCAAACGTCAAGCAATACTGGAATGAAGTCTGCTCAAGGTCAATAATGCTATAATAGATTATTCATTATTTCTTGGGTAATTATGCCTACAGTCATTCTTTTCAAATAATGATTATATTTGATTCCTGTACCACAAGGTGCAATAAAAATGATTAACTATAACTGGAGGAAGTCATCAAGAGAAATGGTCTTAGTTGGTTCTGCATCTTTGAACTGTTTGGCAAGCAGAGTATAGTGCATTGAATGTGTTCCTGATGTACATAATGGACAGGCAAGGTTCTGCGGTCGTATTAAGTATTATGAAAACTAACAACAAGCAAAGTGGCAGTGCAGTGTTGTTTTTCAAAGATGTTATGTCACACTGCATCACGCTGTGAATCGCCCTTTGAACTATGAAATAATGAAGAAACTTTAACTAGCTTCTCTGCTAATTACTGTAACCTACCCTGTTCACTCATAGGAGGACGGTAATTAAAGATCCCATATCCTATTTTGGAAGGATTGATGGTCCTGATTCCACAAATGCAATCAAGACTTTTTTTGCTGGCTGTGAAACGAGTTAAAGATGGAATGGACATCTTATACACTCAGTGGACACTGTATTAGGTGCATCTATACACCTGGTCATTAATACAAATACCCAATCAGCCAACTATGTGGAAGCATCAGAATGCATAAAAGCATGCAAACATGGTCAAGAGAAAATTTGCAGGTGCTGGAAATCCAAGCAGCACACATAAAATGCTGGAGGAACTCAGCAGGCCAGGCAGTATCTATGGACTATCAAGACATCAGTCCTGATGAAGGTTCTTGGCCCGAAATGTCAGCTGTTTACTCTTTTCCATAGATATTGCCTGGCCTGCTGAGTTCCTCTCGCATTCTGTGAGTGATACAAACATGGTCAAGAAGTTCAGTTGTTGTTTAGACCAAACATCGCAAGGGGGAAGAAACGTGATCTAAGGTACTTTGACCTGGAAATGATTGCTGGTGCCAGACAGGATGGTTTGTGTATCTCAAAAACTGCTGATTTCCCAGGATTTTCATGAACAACAACCCATTCTCAGAGTTTACAGAGAATGGTGGAAAAAAACAAAGCAACATATGGTATGTGGCAGTTCTCTGGGCTTGTTGATGAGAGAGGTCAGAAGAGAATGGCCAGACAGGTTCAAATTGACAGGAAGGTGACAGTAACTCAGATAACCAAGCCTTACAACAGTGGTGTGCAGAAGAGCATCTCTGAAAGTACAACACATTGATTCTTTAAGTGGATGGGCTACAGCAGCAGAAGACCATGAACATAGTCTCAGTGGTCACTTCATTAGGTACAGGGCATACCTACTAAAGTGGCCACTGAGTGTATTTGCTAGCTAATCTATCTGACTCCATGTGCATGAAATAACTACTCTTGCTAATCTTCCACTTTCATAAAACTTTTTGGAAATACATAAAAATGTTCAGAAATGCTTTCCAATTTCACTGCATTTTCCAATGATACGTGACACTAGTAACCAGGTTACTAGCTCCAAAATCTGCAGATTCACTTGGCACAAAAGCTGAATATTAATGATGCTAAATTATTTTGATGTATGTGAATTTTATGATACAGTTAACAAAATATTTATCTTCCAAAATGGATGTAGTATTACCTCATAGCAAAGTATTGCTGCGACTACTGATTACTAACTTCATCTCAAAATTTAAAAAAAACCCACTGGTAATGTGTGCTTATAGATTTAGATAACCCTTTATTAAACTCTTACACAGTGAAAACAGTTTTATTTTCAAAACACTGATAAATATAAAAGACGTACAAGTGACAAATGAAGCTAATGTTTTCAAACGTATATATTTTTTAACAAAAATGTTGTTTCCACAGGTAGATGAGTCTAGAACTAGGAGAAATACCATCAGAATTTGGGGGAGTAGATTTAGGATGGAGATGAGGAGGAACTGCTTTTCTTGGAATTCTCTGCCCAGGAAAGCAGTAGACATGCCCCACTAAATATATTTAAGACACTTAGCCAGATTTTTGCATTGTGGCGAAATTAAGGGTAATGGGGGAAAGGCATGTAGGTGGAGCTGAGTCCATGAGCTGCTTGGCCTCGTTGGCCATGAGGTTATTGAGTGACGGAGCAGGCTCAAGGGGCCAGATGACTTATTCCTGCTTCTATTTCTTATGTTCTTCTAGAAGGAAGTTTGGGAACAGCAACTCTTCTTGCTTGGAAGTTGTCATGGTGGTTTCACATGGTTTAGAGAAAAGGATGTGTTCCCACCTTTCACTTGTGCATGATATACTTGAATATGATATCATCACCCAAAGCCCTTTTAAAAAGAAGAGTTCCCGATACAAGTCACGGAAGGTAATCATTCTGCCGAAAGAGTTTAGTAAGAGGGGCAATAAAAAGTCGGGCTGAATATGCATTTTTATTTTTAAAGGAAGAGGATAGTGGAGGAGAGGGCAATACTATCCAAAAGTCTTGGTGATGCTGAAGTGAAGGATAAATATTGGCCAAGTCATCAAGGATAACTTTTGCTATCTGTAAAAGCAGCAAGGGCTTTGGTTCAGTCTCCCATTTGACCGACAGTATCACTAACAGTGCAATATCCAAGGGTGCTGCCCAAGAGTTTTTACACTCATGTCCATGGAGTGGGACTCGACTGCCAAGCACTGGCATGCTCACTGCTTACAGCTCATCCCATCAGTTTAATTTACTTGCATTGATATTCAACTCAATATCCAGAGACACATATCATGCTAGGGGGTTTTCAGCAGATAAATGACTGTGATTGAATCAATTGAAGGTGTGAAATTACTGCAAATAGGACATTAACAGCAATATAACTGTTATGATCTATTTTCGCTCCTTCCTAACCACCCACCCCAATTTAATGCTTCGTTTGCTGCCGGAATTTTAGCTGGAATTATCAGCCGGGATAATTCTGAATGTATTCAAATATTAAGGATTTAAATGTCAAAGAAAAAGAAAAGGTGTAGAATTTTTCAATAATTATCAGTATTGTTTGAAGTTGTTTGGGATAATTAACTTTCTTTAATACAGTTAAAAACTTTCTCTGACCTACAGGCTTGTTCCCAGGGACACACAGGCAAAGGTGGACGTAAAGTGCTGGTGGAAGATAATCATCTTGGTGAAAGACGCCCTTTGGTCTACCCAGAACTTGTTGGTGTGTCAGCACATTGAGATGTCCGTAGAGGAATGCTGCCAACTCACACATTCCAGGATGCAGGAGTATGTGCTGAGGGATGAACTGAAGCTTTATGCAGCCACCACAAGGACAAGACAGATTATTTCACTGAAACATTTTTGTTAAATTGTGTCTTAATGATAAGCATGGTTCTGTACCAACATGAAAGTTCAGAGATAAGGTGCTACTTAAAGCGTAGAGTTTACTTCAGAGTGTAACTACTCCAATGAAACCATCTGAAATGAGCTTTGCTGATATTGTAAAAGTAATGTAGGAACATTTAGAACCAAAGCCATCATTGATTGCAGAGCGCTTTGGGTTTTACAAGCAGTATCAAAAATAAGGGGAGTCCATTTCAACATATGTGGCAGAATTGAAGAGACTGAGCATTGTCTGTTCAGTAATGGACAATGATACACTAAGACATTGGTTAGTGGTGGAATCTTAAAAGAAAGCATTCAAAAATGGCTTCTAACTGAAGCACAACTTACATTCAAGCAAGCAGTTGAAATTGCTGTTTCAATGGAAACCGCAGTCAGAGATGAAATTGAGTTGCAGTCAGGAATGAAAGGGAGCGTCAACAAGATTAGAAAGTCTAAACAGAAACCTGCCCTGCCAAACAAATTGTGTTAATGTTTTGGCAGGGGCTCACATACACCAGACCAATGCAGATTTAAAGGCAAAACTTGTAGAAAATGCAATAAAGTAGGACACCTGCAAAGAGAATGTCGGGCACAGAGAAAATTATGGACTGCACAAAGAAGAGAAAAGGCTAAAAGGTCAAGTTATAATTTCATCATGCTACCACATGATAAATGCATGCCTCACCTAAAAGTAAAGCTGAAGTTAGACTGACATTTTGGACGCCTGAACTAGTTTCATATTTTTAAGTTTTGAAATGTAACAGCAGGCTGTGTGACAATGTCCAGTTAACTGGGACTATTGGTCTGTCTTGAATGTACTCAGGAAATGGAGCCTTTACAACTCTAATTATTCAAAAGATTCCCTTTTGTACAGACGTTTACTTTGCATGACTGTATTTTACTGACATCTTGCACGTGCTTGCTATCTCGTATGTGCTTTGTGTGCTTTGTGCTGTGTGTGACTGCTGGTACTGTGTTTTGCACCTTGAGCCCAGAGTAACATTGTGTCGTTTGGCTATATTCATTGGTATTCATGTTTAGTGGAATGACAATTAAACTTGAATTGAATTGAATTGAATTGAATTTGAACTGATTGGCTGACAATTTATTTTGTGAATGAGATTTCTGGCTGTAGGATACGCGGCCAGAGAAAACATTCAATTCACATTTATCTTCTCAAGCCCCTTAAGTATTAAGTTTCAATGAGATACAGACACCCCAGTTTCTTTGAAGTTCACCATTTATTTCAAATTGTCCTTTTGCCTTTAAAGTTGATAGTGGGTAGCAATCATCTGTACTTACAGTGGGCAAAGCTATAGGACATAGATTGTAGTTCTCTAATCTGTTAATAGCCTTCAATTCAAAATGCCTCATCGCCAGACCTCACCAACAGGCACCAAGACCTTGCCTGGCTGGCGGTGAGAGGGGCCCTCCCAGTCCGATCCCTCCTGTACGCCTGGAACATCGTCTCCGCACCCCTCTGCCCACGGGAGGACTGCAGTGAGGAGGAGTTGGTGACCCATCTCTTTGCACACTGTGAGTTTGCGGAGAAGGTGTGGAGGAGGATGGAAGGGACAGTGTTGAGCTTCATCCCCAGCAGCTGCGTAACAGAGGACTCTCTGATCTATGGGCTGTTCCCGGGGACGCACACCAAGACCAACATCTGGTGCTGCTGGCAGGTCATCAACTCGGTGAAAGACGCTCTTTGGTCTGCCCGAAACTTGATAGTCTACCAGCACACGGAGATGTCTGTGGGGGAATGCTGCCGACTGGCACGTTCTCGGCTGCAGGAGTTCGTGCTGAGGGACGCACTCAAACTTGGTGCAGCCACTGCAAGGGCCCAGTGGGGAAGGACCACAGTCTAGGGTTCTTCTCCCGCGGGAGTTGAGGGGTAGGGGGGTTGGGGGTATACCCCCTGAATGTAAATATGAAAGAACAGAGTGCACAATTTTGAATTTTGAAAATGTAAACACAGTAATGGAATCAACCGGAAAGAATTGAAAGTCATTGAATGGTTTATTGTATATAATTCTATTTTTGAATAAAGTATATTTTGTTTAATTTTTAAAAAAATTCTATCTGCATTCCTTACAATGATCCCTCTATTTGTGCATGGCTAATCCTGGAAATACTGTTTCCTATCCCATCCAAGTAATGAATAGATTGACCACAAACAAGAGAAAATCTGCAGATCCTAGAAGTAGCTGTAGCCTCAACAGACAGCCTTGTGGAAAGCTACAAGTCTCTCACTGCCTTGAAAAATCTCCTAGCCATGTTGCTGGCCTAACTATCAGCTACAGTTAGGTAAATTACCCAGAATCAATCCATGCCTCCTCTCCTTTTACATCTCAGCTCATTCAAATGTGTATGGTGCCATTGTACATCTGTCACTCCAGAAGTTAGTGTTTGGATCTTTTTTTTTCTACAAAATTTATTCAGACAAATGATGTTGTCACTTTTGATAAGATGTTAATGGCTAAATACTCTGCAGCATTTATTGAATTAAATATAAATCTCTACCACTGGTGATCTTTCTGAATTACTCTTTGGCGTTGAGGTAATGGGATTGACCTGAAACAATCACTTACCAAATACTCTTGAGAAATCCCTTTACTGGCATAAGAAAATGAGAATTACTTTGCCCTGTGATACATGATCAGAGTCCAGGACTATTGTGGGTCACTATCGAGTTGAAAGAAGATAAATACATTAGCTTTATTGTCATGTTTACACCAAACATTGAAACATATAGTGCAGTGTGTCATCATGTGTCAAATCACATCAGAGAGGATTGCACTTGTAGCCTACAAGAATTCCCACGCTTTTCGTGTCATAAAAGTTGAACAAGTTAGGTCTCTATTCATTGGAGCGTAGAAGGTTGAGGGGGGATTTGATCGAGGTATTTAAAATTTTGAGAGGGATAGATAGAGTTGACGTGAATAGGCTGTTTCCATTGAGAGTAGGGGAGATTCAAATGAGAGGACATGATTTGAGAGTTAGGGGGCAAAAGTTTAAGGGAAACACGAGGGGGTATTTCTTTACTCAGAGAGTGATAGCTGTGTGGAATGAGCTTCCTGTAGAAGTAGTAGAGGCCAGTTCAGTTGTGTCATTTAAGGTAAAATTGGATAGGTATATGGACAGGAAAGGAGTGGAGGGTTATGGGCTGAGTGCGGGTAGGTGGGACTAGGTGAGATTAAGAGTTCGGCACGGACTTGGAGGGCTGAGATGGCCTGTTTCTGTGCTGTGATTGTTATATGGTTATATGGTTATAACTCACTTAATCTAACCATACGTCTTTGAAACGTGGGGAGAAATCGGACTGTCCAAAGGAAACTCAAGTGATCACAGGGAGAATTTACAAAAGCCTTATACACTGTGGTAGGCATTGAACCCCAATCAGTGACCGCTGGCGCATAGACTGGTGGGGGGAAAGAATTTCATCTGTGAGATATGTAAGGAGACTTTTGCCACCAAAACAAGAGAGGTTAGGAATTAGAAAATATCAGCAAAAATCCTGACAAAAGGCCAAGAAGGGTCAGTCATAGGGACGAAGAGACATCTCTCTCATTGAAATGAGGCAAAATTCAAGGCCACTTGCACAGATCAGCAAAGTCTTATCTTTTGCACTAAGAGTAGGCCTAAGTAGCAGTGAACCCAGCACCACAGAACTGGACTGAGGAAGCTGGAGATCAGGCCATTAGGGTGAAGACAGTCAAACCCCACAATGGTGGAGACTGCAGTGGTTCTGATCTCTTGGAAGGAGAGGTAAAAGCCCAATGGAGGATTTGGAACAGGCAGAGACATCACTCTAGGGTTTGAAGAATAAGAAGAACTTCACTACAGGTTCTGCTTGGGGGGCAATATCAGTTAATATCCATTTGAAGAACATGTGGATCAACTCACTGACAGTTGATGCCAACACGCCACACATCAGGAAAAGAAAGAGAAGTTCTCACATGCCAACACATGCAACAATTAAGAAACTGACACATGTGAAGCAAGGAAAATATGTGCCAGACTGAATGGAAGCAACGCATATGCCTCGGCTGCATACTCAAAAAGTTACAGCTGTGCTTTCAGTCAAAACTGACAACAAGGTGGATATAAACAAGATAGATGGCTACAGTGATCATTGATAATAGGCATAAATTTATGAAAGAAATGTGCTTTAGGAAATTGAAGGCACAAATGAAGAAAATTGAGATAAGTTCAGCAGACCTTGATGGAATTAAAAAGAAGCACCTGGACCCAATAAAGCCAAACAAGATCCCATTCCCAAAACTCTTTACCATGACCTTTAATTTAGGAGCCATCCCAGACACTCAAAAGTTCTGGAATAGTATCAGTAACTGGCGGTTTATTACTATTGATCATATGCTTCTAAGACTCTTTACCAAATTCCTCATGAAGAGACTTAATGAGACAGCTCTTAGCAGATGAGGTTTCAAGACCAAATACTGAGAGGCAATGCAAATAACAATATCCTGTGGAACATCAAAAGATGGTCAAAGAAAACCCACAAAGGGATGACTATAAACTTTGTGGACTTTGCTAAAATATTAGATTCAATGAGAAAGACGCAACTCTCCGAGAGCATCATCAACTAGGTAGATGAGCTATAAACTGCCATTTGTTTTGATTAAAGCAGAAATGGAAAGATAGAGTCTATATAAAGATGAAGAAATGTGTCAAACAATAGGATTCACCATCACCTGTCCATTTTTAACATTTCTATGGACTTGCTGATTTGTGCAGAGGGTGTGGTTTTTGAGTCATGTTTATGATTTAGGATTTGCTGGAACCAAGTTGCACAGTGCAAGTTCATGTAAATAACAATATGATAATGGAAAATATTATTTTTGTTGGTCAAAGTACTGGGCCAGATGCCAGGGTAGGTAATTCCCATACTTTTCTTTGAGAATGGACAAAATCTAGTATTAAAATGAGCTGAGAAAAGTCAATATGATGATAATGTTAAAGTATGCTTTTGGCCAACACTTACTCCACTTTAGGTTCTGTTATTAACTGGATATTGTCTTATGTACACAGTACTTTGTGGATGCTGTAAATGTTTATAGAATAGAGTCAGAATTTATTTTCCATAAAGATAAAACTGGTCTTTCAAATGTTAATATGCAATAGAAACTGCATCACCTGATGTGGATGCAGCAACTAGGAATGAAATCTTCTCATCAGAGGAACTAGAGTTTGAAAGATATTCTCTTCACAGGCATTGTTACCATAAAAGTAAAGAGCAACCTTAGTTTAACAGTAAATACAATGAATACCAGTTTTCTTTGGATACATCTGTTGATTCCCTTTGTATTAACTTTATTTGCATTTGTGCCATATTCTCAAGCTCTCTATTGATCCCCCTTGAATCTGTTTGCTAAAAGTGACTATTTTAAGGCTCTTCCAAGGGAATTTCCCTTCTGCCAATCTTCATCATGGCATATAAATAACAGTGGAATAGAAATAGAACCATGTATAAAAATGCATACTAAAACACCGCTGCTGCGGTAAAGATTCAGAAGCCAGAAGATGCTGGAAATCTAAAATAACAAACAGGAAGACAATGGGAAGCACTTACATTAATGTTTCAGGTTGAAGACCATTCATCACAGTGCACCAGTTCTGTGCAAAGTCCTCTGACCTGAATGCTTGGTTCTCCACAAATCCCTAGAAAAGTCCTCTTACAGAACATGTATAAAATAGTATTTCTCCATGACCCCTCACCATTTGTGAGAATGGAGGAAGTGGGGGTGAGGTTCAAAAAGGTTCAGAGTATTATTTGCATGTATGCAGTATACAACTCAGAGACTCTTCTTCTCCAGATAGCCACGAGGCAATGAAATACCATAGAAGTCAGTTCAGCGGGAAGCAGTAAACCCACCCTCCCTGTACAAAAAGAATGACAACAGAATCATTAACCCCCACCCCTCCTCCTCCTACATGAGACACAACAAGAACATTGGCCTCCAAATCCTCCTCTTCTCACACAGAAGACTAACAAAATGCAACAAGAACGTTGACCCCCAGATCCCTCTTCCCCATGTGACCATGTTAATGGGCTATATCACAGACCACCCAACTTTCCAAGTTTCCGTCATCAGTCCCAAAGAGAGTGTGTGCAATGCTGGATATGCTGTTAGGGAATGAAACAGGCAGGTGACAGAAGTTTGTGTAGGGGAACATTTGGCATCCAAAGACCACTATGCCATTCGTTTCAAAGTAAATATGCAAAGAGATAGGTCAGGTCCGCAGACTGAGATTCTAAATTGGAGAAGGGCCAATTTTGATGGTTATCAGAAATGATCTGGCAAGCGTGGACTGGGACAGACTGTTTTCTGGCAAAAGTATACTTGAAAAGTGAGAGGCCTGTAAAAATGAAATTTTTGAGAGTACAAAGCTTGTATGTGCCTGTCAGAATAAAAGGTAAACATAACAAGTGTACGAAACGGTTTTCAAGAGGTATTGAGGCCCTGCTTAAGAGAAAAAAGGAAGTGTATAACAGATATAGGTAAGTGGGAACATAAGAAGCGCAAGAGAACATTTAAGAGAGAAAACAGAAAGTCTAAAAGAAGGCATGAAGTTGCTCTAACAAACAAGGTGAAGGAGCATCCTAAGGGATTCTACACTGTTGTTAAGAGCAAAAGGATTTAAGGGACAAAATTGGTCCTCTGGAAGATCAGAATGGTAATCCATCAGTGGAGCCAAAACAGATAGAGGAGATCTTAAATGCATTCTTTACATCTGTATTTACTCAGGTAATGGATACAGACTCTATAGAAGTGAGACAAAGTAGTATCAAATTCATAGACCCTGTCCAGATTACGGAGGAGTTGTTAGCTACCCTGAGGCAAATCAGGGTGGATAAATCCCTAGGGTCCTGACAAGGTGTTTCCTTGAACCCTAGGGGTGGCAAGCACAGAAATTGCTGGTGCCCTAGCAGAGATATTTGAAACATCCTTAGTGACAGGATATACCAGAGGATTGGAGGATAACTAATGTTGTTCCACTGTTTAAGAAAGGCTCTAAACATAAAGCAGGAAATTATAGGCCAGTGAGTCTGACATCAGTTATAGTAAGGTTATTGGAAGGTATTCTAAGGGATTGATACATAAGTATTTGGAGAGACATGGTCTAATTAAGAGTAGTCAGTGTGGCTTTGTGTGGTAGGCCATGTCTTACCAATCTTACGGAGTCTTTTTGGAAGTTACCAGGAAAGTGGATGAAGGCAAGGCAGTGGATGTTGTCTACATGGATTTCAGCAAGGCCTTTGACAAGATCCCGCATGAGAGGCTGGTCAAGAAGGTTCAGTCGCTCGGCATTCAGGATGAGGTAGTAAATTGGAATCGACATTGGCTTTGTGGGAGAAACCAGAGAGTGGTAGTAGAGGGTGGCTTCTCTGACTGGAAGCCTGTGACTATTGGTGTGTCACAGGGACAGGTGCTGGGTCATTTGTTATTTGTCATCTACCTGTATATCATTGATGTGGATGATAGTGTTGTTAACTGGATCAGCAAATTTGCAGATGGCACCATGATTGCTGGTGTAGTGGACAGTGAGGAAGGCTATCGTGGCTTACAGAGGGATCTGCATCAGCTGGAAAAATGGGCTAAAAAACGGCAGATGGAATTTAATGCAGACAAGTGCGAGGTTTTGCACTTCTGTAGGATCAACCAGGATAGGTCTTACACAGTGAAGGGTAGGGCACTGAGGAGTGCGGTAGAACAACGGGATCTGGGAATACAGGTACAGAATTAATTGAAATAGTGTCACAGGTAGATAGGGTCATAAAGAAAACTTCTGGCACATTGAATACAGAAGATGGGATGTTATGTTGAAGTTGTATAAGACACTGGTGATGTCTTACTTGGAGTATTGTGTGCAGTCTTGGTCACCTACCTACAGGAAAGATATAAATAAAGTTGAAAGAGAACAGAGAAAATTTACAAGGATGTTGCTGGGTCTGGAGGACCTGAGTTATATGGAAAGTTTGAATAAGTTAGGACTATGTTCTTTAGAACATAGATGATTGAGAGGAGATTTGATAGAGGTATACAAAATTATGAGAGGTATAGATAGGGTAAATGCAATCAGGCTTTTTCCACCGAGTTTGGGTGGGACTACAATCAGAGGTCATGGCTTAAGGGTGAAAGGTGAGAAGTCTAAAGTGAATCTAAGGGAAAACTTCTTCACTCAGAGGGTTGTGAGAGTGAGGAATGAGCTGCCAGCACAATTGAGCTCTATTTCAACTTCCAGAAGAAGTTTCGATACAGTACATGGATAGTAGGGTTACGGAGGGCTAAGGTCCCAGTGCAAATCAATGAGAATAGGCAGTCTAAATGGCTTCAGCTTGGACTAGATGGGCTGAAGGGCCTGTTTCTGTGCTGCACTCCTCTATGACTCTATGATTTCTTACACAGGCATAATCAAGTGGCAAACATCAATCTCCAATATCTTGCTTTAAAATAGAAACTCGTAACAGAACCCATACCTTACTATAAATATGAGCCTGATCCGGTTTTAGAGTCAGAATCCTATGAATTATATTGCAAAGGATCCATTATCACAGACAGGACAATCCATAATGACCATCTGGATATAATAATACAGGATAAACAAGCAAGAATAACTTACTTAATAGGTATAGCTAATCCAAACACACATAACATATAGGGAAAAAAAAAACACCAGAAAGTGAAAATCACCAGAAATATGCTGAATTAATAAAGGAAGTTGAAAGACTATGCAGCATGATTAGGGTCTACATTGTCCCTATACTAATATCTACAACTAGAATTATCCCCAAATCATTACATAATAGGAATAAACAATTAGCCTTACAGAGCAAAATTTATGTAAATCTCTAGAAAGCCACAATACTAAACACCATTAGAATAGTTCAAAAGCTCCTAGCAATTGAGCAATGAGTGTGCTTGGCTAAGTTCATACCTCTGGTTTTACCAACTTGAGCTGTGAAAGAACAAATGTACAACAGCAGTGATAATAAATAAATTAACAATATATATCGAGAACAAGAGATGAAGAGTCATTGAAAGTGAGTCCATAGGTTATGTGAACAGTTCAGTGATGGGGCAAGTGAAGATGAGTGAAGTTATTCCCTCTGATTCAGGATCCTGATGGTTGAGGGATAATGACTGTTCCTGAACCTGGTGGCCAGAATTATACTACAGATTAATTGGAGACAGAGAAAAGTATTCAAGTTGAGGATAATAAATCTCCATTCCAACCCCTCCAAAGAGACTTTGAGATACAGGTCCAAAACAGAGAAGGTATGGAAATTGAGAAATATTCTTTCACAGGGATTTGCAAACCCAAAGAAAGTGATGGAAGGACTGCACCACTTCCCACACATTTAACCCACATGACCCCAGCAATGGCTATGTCTGAATTTCACATAGGCCACCTTTCACCCTACAGCAATGAACTGGAGGCAGGTAGCCCCTGTCCAGAAGGACTACTCAAGAAGACAATAAAGAGTTGCTCAACAGAGAGGACTGCAGCTGACAAAGCAACTCTAAGGAAATATTGTTCAACAAATGTTGTTCAGGCAGCTACCAAGTATCTCCTGAAACTTTTACAATGATCAGGACTGTGGTATAATATCAGTTAAATCATGACTTGTCTGCTGTTGTATTCTCAATGATTTTGAGTGATGTGCTGGATTGCAATCAACAAAATGCAATCTAATCAGGTACAGGAGAATTCCTTAAAAGAGTGTAAAGTGCCAGATGGAAAATAATGGTTTATCAAGATTTTGGTCGCAAGGGATTACTTAGGCTTTTGCTGTAATTGTGAAAGTAAATTAAAATTATCGCATAATCTACTTTCTAGTACTACACTCTGTGTAATTACCCATCTGTGTTTTGAAGATATTCTGATAGCTAATAAATATTGCAACAACTTTAGATTTTTAATCAAATTACTGCACAAGGCACTTTACTGTTTGTACGTCAGGTTGAATAATATTGTGCTGCCACAAGTATTTGTAACTGATTAAGGTGTTGTACAAAAATGACACTGCCTACCCGGCAGGGACTTGCGGTATGTGAACATGATTGTCCAAGGCAAATTCTGAGCACGTTAACACTTTAATAACTGAAGATCAGCTTTGCATTTCAATTTAAGCACATAAGAAAATCAGGACTCCAGGTAATGGCTGAAGAACAAAGATGTCTTTAAAAAAACATCAAGTATTGCTAATCTTAGAATTTAAGGATTCAGAGTACTGGGTTTTAGACATTACTTTGCTCCCAGTGGTAATGTGTTAGAAAACCAAGCATATGTGAATTATAGAACACTAAAGAGGACTAATTCTCCAAATGCAACAATAACCAGGGTATAGAAAATTCTGAAGGATATAAAATCAACTCCCTTTTCTCAGGCTGTAAAATATACACTACGTTCACCATCCTCATCCATCTTGCAATCCTTCAGTACTTACAATTAGTACATGCTACTAGTCAATCAACAGAAGCTCCCTTAGGTAATTGGTGGCACATCAGATATGTCTTGTATTTTTTATGTTGGGAAGCTTTTTAAGCATTTGATAACTTGCGAAATATTTTGACAAACAGCTTGTTAAAAAGGGTCTAGCGCTTTCCTGGTATATATGATGAATAAACTCTTCAGAGGCTTCCAGCTGGGTACAGGTGTCGATTATAACCTATGTTTCAGTGACAAGCTCCGCCATCTTTATCAGGGATGATGCCCGGGCATGTCTAGTCCAGTGGTGTTTATAACCCTGTATTCCATCCCTCCTGTTTGGTTAGACCTCATCCAATCAGGTTTCCACTGTTCCACCTTGTTTATAATCAAATTCCAGTTCTTAAAGTGAGCCCTTCATCTTTGTAAGAATTCTTTTCCTTTAGCTTTATTTCAATGGCTTCCTTTACCAGGCAGTCCCAAAAGCTATTGGAGTGGCGCAATGGTTTTGTGCCGTCGAAGTCAATCCTATGGCCATTGTGAATGCAGTGTCCTGCTACCAGTGATTTATCTGGGTAACCCAAATGGAAACACTGCCTGTGCCCCTTGATGCTGGTTTTCACCGGCATCCCACCTGGGGTATAAATTTGTTGTTTATGTAGAGAAAAATGTGCAATTTCTTCAGTATGCAAGATCTTTATTTGCAATATCACCATATTCAGCATACTCAGTGAAATGCCATTCGAAATGAGAATGCAGTTGACATATAGATTCAATTTAAATATCTGACTCAGAAGCACCACTGAAAGTATCCATTAGCTCAAACAGGCTCCACGGAGCAAGCAATGCATCTAGTCATGTTATCTGTTTTTTAACAGTTTCCCAGAAGATCTTACATCAGAATAGTTATGCTTTGCTGTTTGATCTAATTTAGACCTGTCTATGAAATTATTGCTAAATGCCATCAATGCTTCACTGAGGGAAGACTGGCAAAGCCTTGTTAGTACAGGGTAACTACTTCTGCACTGAACAGAGTTCCACTCACTCGGAACACCTCCTTGTTCTTCTGCTCCAACAAAAGTGTGAATGAATATTTTATGCACTGCTCGGTTGCCCTGCATGCCTGCTGCTCCCTTAAGCAATTAGAGTAATGAATTGGATTCCAGCACCTAATCAAGGATATGATATCATGCTTTTGTTTTTCACTTGCCATCTGGTTTACAACAGGGATCATGAGTGTGCATTCATTATAGGGGCTTTGTCACAGCATGCTCATAAGGTTGCTGGGGTCTAATTAAATGCCTCTCAGGCAAACTACTAGCATTTATCAGAAAACTCCACTTTATTTATACAAAAAATGCAACATTTCCAGCACATTTGTGGAATAGGAGTTTAATGTTTGTCTAAGTTGGGCCTCAAAACTCATTTACACAAGTGGACTGCAGGTCTCCATTGTAATCTTAAACCACAAATTGCCAAGAACAATTTGAACCTGGAGTGAAAGAATCTCTCGCAGGACTTTAGAAGTGTTTCGAAATGGTAAGGTAATTCAATGGGGACAAGACGAGAAACACTGGGAAGGGAGAGGTGATCCCAAGATTCTTCCAAGAATATCTCTGCAGACTATGCCACTCATGGACGAGTGCTAACATTACTTTGGTGAATGCACTGTGCTTTATCGTAACCGTATGTGCTGTATTGTAAATACGTGTGAAGTTTCCACTTTTGGTAACAGTCGTGATGAAGGTTACAGCACAGAATGTTGACTGTTTATTCATGTCTATAGATGCTGTCTGATCTGCTGAGCTCCTCCAGCATTTTGTGTATGGTCTCTGGCATCTCAAAATTCAAAATACACTTATTATTAAAGTATGTATACTATATACAACCTTGAAACTTGTCTCATTACAGGCAGCCACAAAAACAAAGAAACCCAATAGAACCCATTAAAGTAGGCCATCAAATACTTATTAGTTGCAGGCCAAAGGCTCAGTTCAGTGCAGAGACGTGTAAACCTTGTCCCTCGCCTCAGGCCCAAACACTCCAACCTTTTCAATCTCTAGGATCTCTTGTGTTTGTGACTATATAGCTCATGTTTTGCACCTTTGTTTATCTGTACACATGTGTATGGTTGAATGACAATAATCTTGAACTTGAATTTGAAGTGGGAAGTTGATAGGGTGTGCAGGCTATGACAATACTTTGACTCCAGAAGTGACCATAAGACGTAGGAACAGAATTAGGCCATTCAGCCCATTGAGTCTGCTCTGTTATTCCATCACGGCTGTTCTCGAAACCCACTCAGTCCCATACACCCGCCTTCTTGCATATCCGTTGATGCCCTGACCGATCAGGAAATGATCAACTTCTGCCTTAAATATGTGCACGGACTTGGCCACCACTACAGTCTGTGGCAGAGAATTCCGCAGATTTACTACTCTCTGGCTAAAAACAATTCCTCCTTACCTCTGTTCTAAAGGGTCGCCCCTCAATTTTGTGACTGTGCCCTCTAGTTCTGGACACCCCCGCCATAGGAAGCATCCTCTCCACATCCACCCTATCTAGTCCTTTCAACATTCGGTAGGTTTCAATGAGAACACCTCCCCACTCTCCCTGCCAAAATCTCAAAAATTCCAGTGAATACAGACCCAAAGCTGCCAAATGCTCCTCACATGTTAACCCCTTCATTCCCAGAAGAATCCTCAAGAACCTCCTCTGACTTTCTCCAATGACAACACATCCTTTTTGAGATACTGTCAGAGTACTGTTGACAATACTCTAAATGCCCTGACAGATGTCTTATAAAGGCTCATCAATATCTCTTTCCTTTTATATTCTATTCCCCTTGAAGTAAATGCCAACATTGCACTTGCCTTCTTTCCCACAGACTCAACCTGTAAATTAACCTTCTGGCAGTCTTGCACGAGGTCTCCTAAGTTCCTCAGCACCTCTGATGTTTGAACCTTCTCCCCATTTAGATAATAGTCCACACTATTGCTCCTTTTACCAAAGACCTCCTTTGACGTTTTTATCAAGGCCGTTCAGCAAAGCTTCTTTACAGAATCATACCTTTTTGGCAGCAGTCTCTTTTAAGAACAGCTGATTAGGCAGCATACAGGGAGGATGATCCTGAACTCAGCTGGCCCAATGCAATGCAAATGATAAAGAGATTTGAAACAGGCATTTGTCATTGCCCTTGCATCTGTAGGGGTTACCTCACTCTCAGGCATGGTTCCAGCACGAATTTTAACAATATGGCTTATCAACTTTGTGATGAGCCTACATACTTCCTGTTGCATCAGCAAAGCAGTCAGCATTATCAAAGGCCCCATCCACCATGGACATCTTCTCTTCTCTCCTCTCTCATCATGATCTTCTACAGTGGTGTCATTGAGGGAATCCTGACTGGCTGTATCACCACCTGGTACGAGAACTGCACCAACCTTGATCGCTGGGCACTGCAGAGAGTGGTAGGGACAGCCCACCTCATCTGTGGATGTGGACTTCCCTCCATTGAGGATACTTACAGCAGCAGTTGCGGAAAGAAGGCCTGGAAGATCACTGGGGACACCAGTCACCCCAACCATAAACTGTTTTAGCTGCTTCCGTTGGGCAAATGGTACTGCAGCGTTAAAGATAGGACCAGCAGGCTATGGGACAGCTTCTTTCTACAAGCCATTAGACTTATAAATTCGCATGTCTGTATATCGTGATGGAATTGTAACGCAAAGACTTTGGGATTCACATTCACATTCTGGGATGGATGTAAGATCTAACTAAATTCAAGTTCAATTCAATTCACCAGGCAAAAAATATAAAAGCAAAAAGACAAATACACCAGGCTCAATGACAGCTTCTCTCCCACTGCTAGCAAACACCTGAACAGGCCTCTTGTATGATAAGATGGACCCTCGGTCTTCATGATCTTGCACTTCATTCTTTACCTGCATTGCACTTTGTCTGCAGCTTTTACACATCTTCTGCATTGTCCTTCTTTTACCTTACTCTGTCTCAAGGCACTGCGTAATGATTTAAGATGGTGTAAGATGGTCTGGTGAAACACAGTGATGACTTGCTGGAAGCAAACAGAACTATGAAGTAATTTATTAATCACATTTTTTCTCAAAAATGATCACTGCAATCAATTGCCTGTAACTTTCCTTTCGGAGTTGTGCTTTTGAACTGCCTGTACTACTTGGCAGTTTTGCTATGTGAACTGAAGCCTTGAAGGTGCAGCATGGTGTGTACAGGCCAAATTGCGGTAGTGAGTCGTGTGCCGGAGAGGGAGTATTGAGACCATTGGTGGGTTGGATTTGGAGATGATCCGAGGTGGCAGATCAAGGCAAGGCAGAGTCAAAGCGGTGGAGCCTGGGCCTGAGAGTGAGGAACAAGCAGACGTTCGAAAGATTTAAGTGCTAGGCCAAATTGGAAAGGTCATATATAGGCCAAATCAAGCTGGCAGGGCCCAGGCCCAAGAGCATATCAAAACAGCAGGGCCCAGATCCGAGAGCAGGGAGCAACTCGCTGTTTGGCTGGACCTGATTAAAAAGATCAGGGTGTCGGGGCTGGAAGAGAAAGAAGAGTCAGCCTTTGCACTGATCTGAGGCTGTGGCCTGCAGCAGCCAAGTTCCGGGACCAGTTAAAGTGATGAACTGGGTTCATAGCTGTGGACTCACTTTCGGGAACTTCAGTTCTGAATGCTGTCTGCTTACTTTTATTGTTTGCATGATTTTTTCCCTTGCACCTTGGGTGTTTGACGATCTTTTTAATGGTTTATATTTGGTTTCTTTGTTTTATGGCAACCTGTAAAGAGATGAATCTCGAAGTTGTATATAGTATACATACTTTGATAATAAATATACTTTGAATTTTAATGATTTGATCTGTGTACACAACATACAACAGAAGCTTTTCACTGTATCATGGTACATTTACAGCAATAAACCAATACTAACACCCCTTCACTCTAGTGGATGCATGGATTCTCATTTTGTGCTGGAAAAGTGGCAACAGTGCTTTCAAATATCTAAGCCATTATGCATGCAAGTAAGAATCCCAGTACAATGTAAAGAGGCATTGTAAGTAAGTGAAGAAGGGATTTTCTCACAGGAAAACTGTATGCTAATGCCACAAATTAATTCATTTCATATCTCAACAAGCAATTGCTTCTTAAAAATATATTGAGAGTTATTTATGATTTGATACTTTCTGATATATTATCCATGGTAAATTGCTCTTGAAGTGAGCAAGGGAGGGCTCAAATGTACGGAGATACTGACTTCATATGACCATTAACTGAACTTAACAATACTGTTCGGTTTCCCAACTCCTACTAGCCCATTTCCTCTTATGATGCCACTAGTTAAAGAATGAGCAGTAGTTTGTATCCTCACCTTTCAAGCTAAGTCACTCTAAAAAGAGGATAATGGTGAACTACCATTCTGAATAGCTTTAATTGCTCAATATTAATGGTAAGCATACTCACAGAGTATTTGTATTAATTTAAGTGTTTATAATATCATGAAAAATTGTATTTCAAACATCTTAAATGATAAATAGACAAATAAATTTTTAAACAAATTTGTTATAAGATATCAGAAGGGACTAAAATGTTGTTTTATAGTGGATCGTTCAGCATCTGCATGTAATATGCAAAAGACAACGTGTAAACAGTGTGAAATAATGTTTCTCCCTAAAACTGGACATATTTGCTTCAAGCCATTGTTTACCTAGATTTTAAATTTTAACTGTTGCTTTTGTAATTTGTCATGCTTCAAAGTTTGATTACATTGTATAAGAGTGGCATACATTTTGCACAGGACAGATGGTCCCGGCTTTGATCAGAAGTTTCTGCCTACTTAAGTAATCTTGTACTGGTTGGTAGAGCAGATGCTGCAGTTGGTCTTCCTGGACTAATTAAGGGGAAAAGTTGTTTAAGTTCACTAAACCTCATTTTGTTGCAGCTGATTGAAATCATTCTTCCATGGAGTCAAACTATAATTGCTACTTGCATGTTACTAGGCCCATTGGAAGTTCCATCTATGTATCAGTCACCAACTTCAGCAAAAGAGACAGGTAGGAGTGAAAGTAAGTACAACACATATGTAAATGATTTTATTATACGAAGGATGGAATCAAAAGGAATCTTAACACTTGGCTGCAAAATGATGTGTATCATTCACCTTGGGAAAAATGGTTTGAGAATTCTGGTTCATTCAACCTATTCCACAAAACTTGAATAATTTAACAAAGGTATTAGCATTTGCAACTTAATGATCCATCACTGATAAGGACAGTTTCCAGACCAATGCAGAACTTCAGCAAATTAACTCTTTGACCTTGGATTCTCTTTTTTTTGAACTTTTTTTATTGCATTTTTAAATGGTTACAAAGTATGAAAAAACAATGTATATAACCCTTACCCCCTCCCCTTAACCCCTCCCCCCTAACTGCCCTATAGAAAAAAAAGAAAGAAAGAAAGAATGAATGTCTGGTTGTTGGAAGATCTCTACACACTGATAATAAATGGTCACCTCATTTGCTGAAACATTTTAAAGTCAAATTCTTACTCCTTGTATCCTGGAGAGAAAGAAATAGTTATATTTCACATGTGGTTTAAATTAGGTGACTTTATCCAGAATGAATTGAGTGAGGGACGGAGATTTTGCACCCTTGTGCCAAAAATGCATTTATTTAATAGAAATAAATTTAATTTGTTAGAGCAGCCAACTGTTTCTTAAAAGAAATTAGGAAGAATTCCTTAAAGTGAGGAGATTATTTGGCTCTTACTTATGGCCTTGAGATACTGATACAATGAAGAGTGGTGTCTTAACTATCTTTATACAAGTTCCTGACTTCTTATTAAGTGGATGAAGTGTGAAGTGTATCCTTGTGCAAAACACCTGACTGTATTTTGCTGCACTGCCTGCATGACTTCTATACGACTGGCAGAAATGATCTTTAGAAAAAATCCTTTTCATTCCAGTGTACATGTTCCTTTTTTGTCATGTTATCAATTCAATTTACCTACACAGTATGCTCATAATATTCTCCTCACTGCTTCTAGAATTGCTCTTTCTAGGTCTTGAGCAGTGCCTTGTGGGGCCACAGGATCTACTTGTCCTGACTATGTGATTTATTTCTTACATAAAAATTCCCATAATTTCATGAGGAGGCTCTTTTACCAAATCTTGCCCTCAATCTGCTCGGGCCAGGCTATGAGAGCCATTGGTAAAACGAGGTGTCATCTCATTCACTGTGGGTATTTCCCCACCCACCATCACGGTTCAATAACCTTGTGGCTTTGTTGCCAGCATTCTTCTGGCCCAAGTTGGTAATGAGGTCAATAATGTGGAGCAGAGCATAAGCTGTTTCTTGATGAAAGGTAAGGTTTAATAGTGGCTGATCTATTTGATTACTGTGATTTGTCCTGACACTGATATCTGAGTGCTATGCTAAATGCTGCACACTGATAGTGAATGGAAAGAGAGCTTTTAAGTGAATTATTACAGATCTGTACATATATTTTAGGGAGATTCAGTGTAGTGCATTACATGACTTCTATCTTTATAAGAAATAACTAATGTGGAAATGCTTTCTGCCTCAACCTGATTGGTAACAATACTGAGACGCAGTGCCCCTCAATGGCTTGGAAATACTTTTGCTCATCATTTCCCCCTCTCCGAAGGTGGTGACTAACTGACAATGCTTTAATAAACATTGAAGTGAAGAACGAAAATGGGAAATGATGGAAAACTAAGCAGGTCAGGCAACAACTGTAGAATGGGAAGCAGTTAATGTTTCACATGAGGTAACACAAAAAAACCTGCTGGAAATCTTAAATAAAAGCTGCATTGCTGTCAGTGTGAAGTTCTATATTCATCCTGTTACTGCATGTGTTTCTCTTACATCCATTAATCACCTCGCAGCTTCTTACATCATTCTCACTCTCCCCCTCGTCATCTCTCTATAGCTCCTTCCCCTTCACCTGGATACTCCTTTCAATTCAATTCAAGTTTAATTGTCATTCAACCAGACATGAATACTCTTGAATACAGCCAAATGTGTACAGTGTTACTCCGGAGTCAAGGTAAAAAACACAGCACCAACAGTCACACACAGCACAAAGCACACATAGCATGTATAAGATAGGAAAGTACAGCCAATCAATAAAAGAGTCGAAGCTCAAGCCATCCAATGCCACCAAAATCTGCAGATGACCATGACAGAGCTTGTCTCCTGCCAAGCGAACACTGTGGGGGGTGGAGAGAGCACCGACTCCAGTCTGGATGCTGTGCCAACCCCGGCCCCGATGCCAAAGCTCTTTTCACCCATCAGCTCATGTGCCACTGCAATACCCATAAGATATAGGAGTAGAATTAGGCCACTTGGCCCATCGAGTCTGTTCCACCATTCCATCATGGCTGATCCATTACCCCTTAGCCCCAATCTCCTACCTTCTCCCCATATCCCTTCATGCCCTAACTAATCAACAAACTTTCAATCTCTGCCTTAAAAATACCCAAAGTCCGGGCCTCCACAGACACCTGTGACAAAGTATTCCACAGATTCACCACTTTCTGGCTAAAGAAATTCCTCCTCATCTCTGTTCTAAATTGACTTCCCACTATTCTGAGGATATATTCTCCGGTCATAAGACTTCCTCACCTTGTCAAAGGCCGTTTGAAAATCCCAGTACACAATATCCACTGATTCTTCTTTACCTATCCTGCTTGTTACTTCTTCAAAGAATTCCAACAGATTTGTCAGGCAAGATTTTCCCTTACAGAAACCAGGCTGACTTTGGCCTATTTATCATCTGCCTCAAAGTACCCCAAATCCACAGACATGCCATAACAAAAGCTACATTTTAGAAAAGCCTTACATAAGGAAGGCTTGGGTCTACAGAATATGCAGGAGAGGTAAGTACATCTCCCAGCCTTTTACCCCTTCCTTTTTATACTGGCTATCTCCTTTCTTTCCAGTCCTGATGAGGAGTCTCTACCCAAAGTGTTGACTACCCATTTCCCTCCATTGATTCTGCCTGATCCACTGAGCTCCTCAAGCATTTTGTGCGTTGCTCCAGATTTCCAGTCTCTCTTGTGTGTCCCACATCCCAAAGATATGTTGGCTGATAGATTTGCTGGTTGTTGTAAAGTTCCTTTAGCATATGTGGACTGTAGGAAAATTGGGCTAGAGTTAAACAGAATGGGAAATTACAGGGACAATGTGGAGAGTAGGATTGATGGCATTGGTCTGGGAGCAGCAATATGGTTATGTGCTTTATGGCTACGTGCTATAGTGTAAGAGAATATGACTTGTTCCTCCAGCAGTGTTGAGTGTTTCTGAGTATTCGGTTCTGGAGCAGCAGGTAAATTATATTAATAATTAGATTTCAGGAGAAATTGTAAATTCAATCTTCTTTCTTAGCTGGAATTTAGTAACAAGCCTTTTTTCCATTTTCAGTGTGTTAACTAAACAGAGGATAACTAACAAAAGCTGAAGATGCAAAAAAAAAAATTCTTCTGCAGATAAAACTATCCAGATAACACCCAATTTGTAATGGCTACCCCTGCTGTCTCCATGCATGTGCATTAAATTTTATTAATTTGTGCACCAAAATATTTTAGAAGAAAATAGATTTTACTTACTAGAAACTGACAAGGGGTATTGGAGATGTAGATTAGCAATAATCTCCTCACATCAATATGATGAATAACTTCACTTCTCCTGGATCTCAGTAACTCATTAATCTGATTTGGAAAATGTATGCAGTTTGATCTCCAAAGTTAGTCATCAAACTATTCAAGTGTTTAAAGAACAGAATCAAAAACAAATGTGACAGGAATAATTGACTGTCATGTTTTTACAATTAAATAGCTCTTGGACCATTATAAAAGAAACAAGAGCTGTCTCATAAATGAAAACTTCTAGATTCTGTATGCTCAGGCAGTTTAAATTCAACAGCATTCTAACTTGAAGGATTTCATCGCTGCACTTGGGAACTAATTGCAACGTAGACTAAAAACAATTTAGTTCTTGCAGAGAAATAGGATCTATAGTTGAGAATAATAAAACCTGTATTTTGCTTTAGTTAAAGAGCAGGAAGAAAAGGTAGATCCCAGTTTTCATTGTGGAATATCCTGCAACTTCAATGTTCTTTTTCTGAAACTGCAGCGGACCATTTATGCAAAGACTTAGACTGCCAAGTTCAAAGTTCACAATAAATTTATTATCACTATCTACTACCCTGAGATTCATTTCCTCTTGTGGGTATTCACAATAGAACAAAGAAATATAGTGGAATGAATGAAAACTACACACAAATACAGACTGACAAGCAACTGATAAGCAAAAAAAATGCAAACTGCAAATAAATAAAACTGAAAACATAAGCTGCAGAGTCTCTGAAAGTGTATCCATAGGTTCAAGAATCAGTTTAGACTTGAGGTGAATGAAGTTGTCCATGATGGTTATTCCTGATTAATCTTCCACTATTAATCGAAGTTTTGTGGAATTACCAGGCAAAGACCATCTCCAAAATCAGGGGCATTTATCAATGCTGAATATCCTACCGCAGACATATTAAGGACACCATTTATCAAAAATCATCTGGACTGGAGAATGAGCAGCCTGTAGTGAGTTACTCACACCTGACTCTCCAATGGTCTTCCAGATGGTGACGGGAATGACATAAATCAGCTGGTTGAGTGGCATCGCAGCCACAGCCTTACACTCAAATGTCAGTAGTACTAAGGAATTGAATGTGGACTTCAGGAAGGGTAAGTTGAGGGAACACACACCAGCGCTCATCGAAAGATCAGAAGTGGAAAGAGTGAGCAGTTTCAGATTCCTGGGTGTCAACATCTTTGAGGATCTATCCTCAACCCAACATATTGATGCAGCTACAAAGAAAGCATAACAGCAGCTATATTTCATTAGGAGTTTGAAGAAACTTGGTATGTCACAAAAGATGCTGGCAAGTTACTACAGATGTATCATGGAGAGTATTTTTTCTTCTTCTTCTAGATTATATATTGCATTGAACTGCTGTTACTAAGTTAACAAATTTCACGACAAATGCTGGTAATAATAAACCGGATTCTGATCCTGATTCTAACTGGCTGCATTGCCCTTTGGCATGGAGGACCTGCTGCATAGGACTGGAAAAGGCTCCAGAAAGTTGTAAACTCAGCCAGCTCCATCATTTGCACTATCCTCCCCAGCATCCAGGACACCATCAAAAGGCGATGGCTCAAAAAGGCGGCATCCATTGTTAAGGACCCCCATCACTCAGGACACCCCTCTTCTCATTGCTACTATCAAGAAGGAGGTAAAGGAGCCTGAAGACACACACACACAATGTTTCAACAACAGCTTATTCCTTTCCGTCATCAAATTTTTGACCGGACAATGAACCCATGAACACTATCTCAATAATTTCCCCTCTCTTTTTGCTCTTCTTATTGAATTTAATTTATATTTTTATATATATACTTCTTGTTATAACCTTTAGCTTTTATTATTATGCATTGCAATGTAATGCTGTGGAAAAACAGCACATTTCATGACATATGCCAGCAATATTAAGCTGATTCTGATTCTGAACCCTCAGCCCCATCTACAGACATGTCGGAAGCAGATTGTAATACTTCTCATTAGGTTGGATGTATGTGAACCCTAACTGTACTCAAGAAACTCAACAATAGCTCAGAGAATGCTGTCTGCATGATTGGCTGCTCTACCATTGTAAACAATCATTCCCTCTGTCATTGGTGCACTGTTGGTGTGCCCTTGCTGCCAAGGCTACTCTCGAGTACCTTCCTTGGTATTTATTGTCAAGAAGGGCAAGGACATTACGTACATGCAGGTGACAGTGCCATCACCTGTAAGTGCATGCCCAGTTATATATAATCTAAAAAAGTATCATTGTTCTTCATTATCTCTGTATTTAATCCTGGAATTCCCTACCCAACATCATTGTGAACATTCACTAGAAAAGTTCAACTGATTTAAAAAAGAGTTTTACCATCACCTTCACAAGGTCAATTAGGGGTGGGTAATAAGTACTGATCTTGCCAGTGGCATCTTGTTCCCTAAATACGAATTAGAAAAATATAGGATATAGAAGTCAACTCCTATGGATGCTCTGCTCATGAATCTCCAAACATATTTTATTAACCTGTAGGATCATTTATAAATAACAAATGATCTATTTAATGGTACATGGGTAGAAAAAGATTTTATAACTTTGGTCAGCAAAAATGGCGTATTCAGGTCATCTTCAAAGAGTAGTGCCTCAGGAAGGCAGCATCCATCATTAAGAACCTCCACTACCCAGGACGTTACCTCTTCTCATCACCACCACCAGGAGAGAGGTGCTGAAGCCTGAAGGTACACACTCAATGATTCAGGAACAGCTTCTTCCTTCCTGCCATCCAGTTTCTGAACAGACATTGAATTCATGACTTTACTACCTTTTTATTACTTATTTTTTGCACTACTTATTTAATTTAACTATTTATTATATATATTGACTGTAATTCATGCTTTTTTCTTTTCTATTATTATGTATTGCATTATACTGCTGCTGCTGCAGAGTTAATAAGTTTCATGACATATGCCAAAGAAATTAAACCTGATTCTGATTCTGATCCATATGGAATCTAGTATGGTTTCCAGAGATGTAGTGTCAAGTCTTCCAATGAAATAAGCAGCAAATAATTATCTAAATTCTTTTAGAACATGAGGGGCAATTTTCACTTCACTGTCAAATGTGCAACTTTGAACACACTGCTTATTTTACACTTCTCAGCGTTAAATGCAAAAGATAAACAGAAGAAATAAAAATGTAGCCAACTTATCCAGTATTTCTCTTATGATCGCAATGAAAGTTAAAATGACCTCAAATAAGTTTACTTTCCCAAGAGATCTAAAAGATGGACCCACTTTCCACATAAAGGGGATAGTATTTGATTTTGCCACCCACTTTGCATCTACAGCAAAATATATATTAAAAAGGTGGCTATTCTCTAATGCTCATTCCTTGCCACTTATCCTGGTTCCCTCCATCTCCTGATTGTCTTGAACCATGGGCTCAAGAGAGCTTGGCAACTCTCGAGATCATACGGGTATGCCTCGGTCAGAACTTCTAAGACACTGACATGAGATCCAGGATCATTAGGCGCCTTCTATGTCAGATAAAATTCCCATACAGTTATAAAAAAATTCTGTAGATTATAGGAATAGGTGACCATCTTAACTTGAGAATTGATAAAGATAGGCTCAGTGGCTACCTTATTAGGTACATCTGTGCACCAGCTCATTAATGCAGATACCTAAACAGCCAATAATGTAACATCATCTCAATGCATAAAAGCATGCAGACGTGATCAAGAAGTTCAGTTTCTGTTCAAACCAAATAACAGAATGGGGTTAGAAATGTAATCCCAATTACTTTGACCATGGAATGATAGTTGGCACTAGGCAGGGAGGTTTGAGAATCTCAGAAATGGCTGATCTCCTAAGATTTTCACACACCACAGTCTCTACAGAGAATGGAGCTTAAAACAAAAGATATCCAGTGAGTGGCAGTACTGTGGGCGAAAATGCCTTGTTAATGGGAGAAGTCAGAGGGGATAGGCCAAACTAGTTCAAATTGATGGGAAGGTGACAATAACTCAAGTAAATATGTGATACAGCAGTGATGTGCAGAACAGTTTCTCTGAATGCACAACACATCAAACTTTGTAGCAGAGAACCATGAACATACATTCAGTGGCCACTGAGTGTATGTTTATATACTGTATATACATACATTGTTCCTTTACATTATCTTCAAAGAGGTCCAGTGTATGCAATTCAATGCTGTGGCCTGATTCAATCTCCAGCACGTAATTTGTCATAGCTAAATTGAATATTGTGTAGAATGCTGCATGCTAGTAATGGATGATAGACACAGATATTTATAGCAGCTTATCTGCAGCATCTTTAACATTGATGCAAGTTGAATAAAGCACCTTGAATCTGATAAAATCAGATGTGACAGGACAGGAGCTTTGAAAGTAATCTGTATTTCAGACTTGACAACCCTAGCTAAAGTGAACAGGTAACTATTTGAATCACTTAGACTGAAAACTTGCAATAGAAATAGTGACAACATGACATAGAAGCAGAATAAAGCCATTTGGCCCATCGTCTGCTCTGCAATTCTATCATGGCTCATTCTCCAGCCTTCTCCCCATTACCTTTGACACCCTTATTGCTTAGGAATCTATCAACCTCTGCTTTAAGTATACCTGAATACTTGGTCTCCACTGCTGCCCGTGGCAATGAATTCCCAAGGTACAGCATCCTCTGGCTAAAGAAATCCCTCCTCATCTCTTTTCTAAAGGGACAGCCTATCAAAGCAGTATTCTAGAAGATGGCTTAGGTTTTCCCAATGACTTACCTGGTTCAGGAATAAAGCTAATTATCAAAGCCCATACTGACTTAGCACTGTGCTATTTTTGCAATTTTTTCCCGCTAGGAAGAAGGAACTGCCTTCATAAAAATACATTATTTTTGCCTTCAACTTATATAGCGCTTAAAAGAAACAAAGGAGTAGTGTGTTATAGCAGGTGTTTCACAAATCTATCCAACCAAGTCATTTATACATTCCAGATGAGATAACACATGCCACTAGGGAAAGAAAAAAAGGATTTGCTTTCAGACATCACTTTTCAGTTCTTTTTCAAAACTGTACACAAGCTGCGCTGCATGTGCAGTTAATTACTTTCATAAATATTGAATGTTGATGCAAAACCAGCAGCTATTTTGCATCCCGCTCACAGTGACAGATTGAATCTTTGGTTGACTTTTTTTAGGTGGAGAAATTGGCAGTTGATTCCACAGAATCAAACCTCAGTCCGATGAGATTTCTTTTAACTTGGTTCTGCACTTAAGGCTTCAAGTAATAATGTTTGCCTTCATGCCTCACCAAATGTCAGTTAGACATTAGTAAATGTAACCCTTAAAGTAGTTCAAAGAAAACCACTGCAGATACTGCAAATATGAATTTAAAAAGAGCAGAAGCTTCTCTCCAATATCTTACCTCTTTTCACCTATCACCTCCCCTGGGTCCCCTCCTCCTTCCCTTTCTCCTATGGTCCACTCTCCTCTCCTATCAGATTCCTTTATCTCTAGTCCTTTACCTTTCCCACCTAGCTGTCTTCACCTACTATCTCTAGCTAGTCTCCTTTCCCTCCCTCCAACTTTTTATTCTGGAGTTTTTCCCCTTCCTTTTCATTCCTGAAGAAGAGTCTCAGCCCAAAATGTCAACGGTTTATTCATTTCCATAGATGCTGCCTGACCAGCTGAATTCCTCCAGCATTTTGTGTGTGTTGCTTTGGATTTCCAGCATGTGCAGACTTTCTTATGTATACAATTTTCTGTTTTCATTTTAAATTACTTGGAAAGATGAGGGGATGCTTGTCATAAGCAAATAATAGCTGATGATTTGAAAATGGCAGCAAGCAAATATACCACAATGAATACTGATATTGGCAATTCTTTGTGCCAGCTGGACTATAAAGATTATATAATAGTTTTGACCATGTGGTTGGTAATTTCAATGCAATAGAATAGTTAGATTTGTTCTAAAGGGATTGGACAGGCTAGATGCAGTAAGATTGTTTCCGATGTTGGGGAAGTCCAGAACGAGGGGTCACAGTTTAAGGATAAAGGGGAAGCCTTTTAGGACTGAGATGAGGAAAAACTTTTTCACACAGAGAGTGGTGAATCTGTGGAATTCTGTGCCACAGGAAACAGTTGAAGCCAGTTCGTTGGCTATATTTAAGAGGAAGTTAGATATGGCCTTGTGGCTAAAGGGATCAGGGGGTATAAAGAGAAAGCAGGTACAAGGTTCTGAGTTGGATGATCAGCCATGATCATACTGAATGGCGGTGCAGGCTCGAAGGGCCAAATGGCCTACTCCTGCACCTATTTTCTATGTTTCTATGTTTGGCTGCATTATCACAACCAAAGGGCCTGTGTCTGTGTAATGTTGAAAAGTTCCATAGTTGGCAACTAAGCAGAAGTAACTTGCATTACTACATATTTTTCTAGACATGTTAAACACAAACATGATACAGCTGTAATTAATAAGTAAGACACTTTCAGTGTAATGCCTGGGAATAAAAGCAAATTGACACATTGTGGCAGCTGAAGTCTGTTAAGAGAATAATAAAAAGTTATTCTATTTAATCTTCCCAGCTTTTTTCTCTTGAAGATTCCCTCGTAATTGATTCTCTATAAATCAGTATTTTATAATATAATTTGATTGTTTCGGCTAAGGTTTGATCAGACATCGATGCAGGGATTTGGAAATTTGAGGATCTTGTGGCAACATAAAACAAACATTTGCCATGCTATTTGTTTTTAACTTAATTATACAATATATCAAAACTGTAACTGTAAAAATAACGACTCCTTTTCATCTTAATAATATAGGGCTAGCAAGGAGCTTAGTTTGTTTGCTTCTCTCCCTCTAACGTCTCCATCTGTACAAATGCCACATCTACAAAAAAGAACAAGAATCTCCTTTTATGCGATGTGCTGATTCAGTGCCAAACATGCAGTAAGCTTTCATATTAGAAAGGTTTTGGATGTACTGTACCACCAAAATCAATCAAAATTACATCTGAAAACAAAGAAAAGGTCAACTTAACTTCCTCATTTAGCATGTAATGAAATCACCCAGATGGAAGAAATGAAAACTCCTTCTGCATTCACAACCATGCACGTTTGAAACTGATAGGTTTGCTTCACTCTATGATCTGGAAATTAACATTAGAAATATTTTCTAGCAGAGATAATGAAACAAGGTCATCAAGTCACACAAACTGTGTTGAGGCAGCCCTTTGGCTTTCCCTTCATTTTACTCCATTTATCAGTTAATGTTTTGCTTAGTGAGAATTAACCACCAGTGAGAATTAATAGGGTGTATAATAATAATTGTCTAAAATAATAAAGACTGGATATGGTTGATTGTTGTATCACGATTATGCTGGGATATTGCTATTTACATCATACAATCTAGCTACTGAACCAATTTTTGTATTTCTGAAAAAAAAGGCTTTGACTAGACAAGATGTTCAGATTTTATACTGAGTACTTTTCATGCCAGTTTCAAACTCTAATTTATTATCAAAGTGCATATACATTACTCGGTACGATCCTGAGTTTCATTTCCTTACAGGCATTTACAAGACAATAAAATATATAATGCAGTTAACGAAAAAGTATACATAAGCAAAGACTGACAACCAACAAGCATGTAAAAGAAACAAAGTTTGCAAATAAGAATAGTTATAATATAAATAAATAACACTGGTAGCATGAATTGTAGAGTCCTTTAAAGTGAGTCTGTAGATTGTGGAATCAGTTCAGGGTTGTGGTGAGTGAAATTATCCATGCTGGTTCTGATATTTGTAGGGTAATAACTGTTATTGAACCTAGTGGTGCGGGACTTAAGGCTCTTTTATCTTTTATCTGATAGTAGTAGCAAGAAGACAGCTTGGATGCTGAGGGTCCTTGACAATGTGGCAATGCTCCATGTAAATGTGCTCAGTGGTTGGTAGGGTTTTTCCTGTCATGAACTGGGCTGTATCCATTACTTTTTGTAGGCTTTACCATTCTTGGGCAATGATGTTACCAGGCTTTGATGCAACCAGGCAGGATTCTCTCCTCTGTGCATTTATAGAAGTTCGTCAAAGTTTTAGATGACACGCTGAATCATATGAAGTGTTGTATCTTCTTTGTGATGGCACTTACATGCTGGTCCAAAGACAAATCCTTTGATACAATTATGCCAAGGAATTTAAAGTCACTGACCCTCTCTAATTCTGATCCCTTATGAGGAATGGCTCATGGAAATTCCATGGGCTTCTCTGTCCTGCAGTTGATAATCTCGCTTTTTAGCTTTTTAACTCTTCAGGTTTGCTGACGTTAAGTGATAGGTTGTTGTTGTGGCACCGTTCAATTAGGTTTTTAATCTCCCTCCTACACGCCTCATCTTTTCTGATCTTAACGGGTGAATTTTCGAAGCTGATGAAAGGTCATTGTCCTGAGATGTTAATTCTGCTTCTCTATTCACAATGCTGTCTGATCTGCAGTCTTCCTTTAGTACTTTGTTTTTATTTCATCTGCACTACTTTGAGAAGCAGATTTCAACATGCTGTGCATTACTGCACAAAACAGAAAGAACATTTCCACGTTGTGCATTTGAGACATGGCCAACTATGAGGAGGCTTGAACTACAGTTGTACCAGTTTGGCTGAAGGCAAGCAAAGAGTTGCCTTCTGTCATGTTTGAAGCAAGTATTGATATATTTGTACCTGTAATTATATCCCCAAGGCACTGTGCAGGAACACAACAGCCTCTTAAGCCTAGCGTTTGAGAGTTATTAGGGAACTAAATTGGTCAGGCAAAATTACCATGGGTGGGGGAAGATAAAAGGAGCAAAGAGATAAAAGAAATCCTTAAAATTTTATTGTATTGGTTTAACATTTAGGTAGAATGGTGTCAGGACATACCGTAGATCCATTTTTAAAAAATTTTTTTGCTTAATGAGGTAAGGGACATTAAGAGCAATATAAAGCATTTTCCATTCTGGGCCCTCAGCGTCAGAATCACTCACTCTCGATTCAGATATAGCTTCATTAGATGCATTGGTTACAATATTGGTTTAATAAAGAATGAAAATTCCTGTCCTGCTTCATATTACTGAAAGCAAAGTGCAGTAATAAGGTGTAGTGTATGACCAGAAATGCACAAATCCAATCATGTCTGAAACAGTTTCAAATTGGTCTAATTGCTATGAAATAATTGAAGTTCTTTTTATAGCCCTGTAAATTAAAGTTAACATAATGTTCCTATTGCATCGGAAAATTGGATGGACAGAGATGTTTCTTTAGCCCTTAGCGTTTTCTTATTTGATTTCCGATCTTACTGCTAAATATTAAACGTTTATCACCATACTCAAACTGCTGTATGTTACCTGTCATGTTAAAAGCATGCAGAATCCAAAATCTGGAAGCTTGTTTTTTTAAGCTAATTTTTGTCCATTACTCTATATGGACAAATCCAAGCTGGCTACTGTTTTTCCTACCTCTTGCCCTTCAGATTAAAACTTATTTGTTTGATACTTTTAAAATGTCTCCACAAACTCAAGAATTACACTACCGATTGACCTAACATACAGCATCTAGAAACATTTTTGCTCTGTCTTCAAATTTCTGAGGCACAATTACTATGAAGTGTATGTACGTAAATTGCATTTTCTTTGGCAATTTATCTTATCACTAATTCCTCCCCATTGATCAGTACAATAAGGATATTTGTAAGAGGCTCACAAAAGTAACAGTACATTTATTTATATATGTCAGTTGTTTCTTCAAGAATTGTAAGATATTGAATCCCTGTATTTCTTCATGCAGATGCTGATTTCTTCAGCCAGTTATTACTGGGGTTTTCAAAATAATTCAGTCATTAAAAATTGTACTTGATTCACATATGTACCTCTAACTGATAGTCAACACACATATGAAGGAACAAATATTTGCAACAACTATGTTTAAAACGTATCTATTAAGGTCCTACTAATAGTCCTACTAAATGCATCTTTTTTGGAAAGTTGCTGTTGCTTATTAAATATATTTCACATTCATATAAGATCTTTCCCATTTATCATAATCTGTGGATAATGTACCGATGACTGGGTAGTTCGCAGGTTCAGGGCAATCACTTCAAAGTGGGAAAAAACACTTAAAGTATGTAAGTATGGTGCAATGTTTTAATAGGCACCGAAACCAACATTTCGTTCTCTGATATTAAATTGAACCATTCAATTTGAACAAACAGATCCATACAGAACAAAAAAAAAATGGCCAGCTTCTCTGTTACGTTGGTGGTCTTTGAAGGATCACTGTTAGCCAGGATATTGCGAACACTCCACTCTTCTATAAATGCTGTCAGAGGATCTGGATGGTTGGTATCTTAACATCCTAACAGGAACATGCTACCACTATAGATACAGTGATCCATCAGCACAGCAATAATGTTTTTCAGCCTAGATGATCAACTGTAGCTTAAATTGGTGCATTAAGTAAAACCTTCCAATTAAAATGCAA